>NC_091455.1:34345409-34965409 GCF_027789765.1 Dendropsophus ebraccatus | reverse complement strand
CCCCCCTTATGTTGTCCTCCCCCTGTATATAGCCCCCCTTATGTTGTCCTCCCCCTGTATATACCCCCCCTATGTTGTCCTCCCCCTGTATATAGCCCCCCTTATGTTGTCCTCCCCCTGTATATAGCCCCCCTTATGTTGTCCTCCCCCTGTATACAGCCCCCCTTATGTTGTCCTCCCCCTGTATATAGCCCCCCTATGTTGTCCTCCCCCTGTATACAGCCCCCCTTATGTTGTCCTCCCCCTGTATATAGCCCCCCTTACAGGGGGAGGACAACATAAGGGGGGCTATATACAGGGGGAGGACAACATAAGGGGGCTGTATACAGGGGGAGGACAACATAGGGGGGGTATATACAGGGGGAGGACAACATAAGGGGCTATATACAGGGGGAGGACAACATAAGGGGGGCTATATACAGGGGGAGGACAACATAAGGGGGGCTATATACAGGGGAAGGACAACATAGGGGGGCTATATACAGGGGGAGGACAATATAAGGGGGGCTATATACAGGGGGAGGACAACATAAGGGGGGCTGTATACAGGGGGAGGATAACATAAGGGGGTCTGTATACAGGGGGAGGACAACATAAGGGGGGCTATATACAGGGGGAGGACAATATAAGGGGGGCTATATACAGGGGGAGGACAACATAAGGGGGGCTGTATACAGGGGGAGGACAACATAAGGGGGGCTATATACAGGGGGAGGACAACATATATAGCCCCCCTTATGTTGTCCTCCCCCTGTATACAGCCCCCCTTATGTTGTCCTCCCCCTGTATATAGCCCCCCTTATATTGTCCTCCCCCTGTATATAGCCCCCCTTATGTTGTCCTCCCCCTGTATACAGACCCCCTTATGTTATCCTCCCCCTGTATACAGCCCCCCTTATGTTGTCCTCCCCCTGTATATAGCCCCCCTTATGTTGTCCTCCCCCTGTATATAGCCCCCCTATGTTGTCCTTCCCCTGTATATAGCCCCCCTTATGTTGTCCTCCCCCTGTATATAGCCCCCCTTATGTTGTCCTCCCCCTGTATATAGCCCCTTATGTTGTCCTCCCCCTGTATATACCCCCCCTATGTTGTCCTCCCCCTGTATACAGCCCCCTTATGTTGTCCTCCCCCTGTATATAGCCCCCCTTATGTTGTCCTCCCCCTGTATACAGACCCCCTTATGTTATCCTCCCCCTGTATACAGCCCCCCTAATGTTGTCCTCCCCCTGTATATACCCCCCCTATGTTGTCCTCCCCCTGTATACAGCCCCCTTATGTTGTCCTCCCCCTGTATATAGCCCCCCTTATGTTATCCTCCCCCTGTATACAGACCCCCTTATGTTATCCTCCCCCTGTATACAGCCCCCCTAATGTTGTCCTCCCCCTGTATACAGCCCCCCTTATATTGTCCTCCCCCTGTATATAGCCCCCCTTATGTTGTCCTCCCCCTGTATACAGCCCCCTTATGTTGTCCTCCCCCTGTATATAGCCCCCCTTATGTTATCCTCCCCCTGTATACAGACCCCCTTATGTTATCCTCCCCCTGTATATAGCCCCCCTTATGTTGTCCTCCCCCTGTATACAGCCCCCCTTATATTGTCCTCCCCCTGTATATAGCCCCCCTTATATTGTCCTCCCCCTGTATATAGCCCCCCTATGTTGTCCTTCCCCTGTATATAGCCCCCCTTACGTTGTCCTCCCCCTGTATATAGCCCCCCTTATGTTGTCCTCCCCTGTATACAGCCCCCCTATGTTGTCCTCCCCTGTATACAGCCCCCCTTATGTTGTCCTCCCCCCTGTATACAGCCCCCCTATGTTGTCCTCCCCTGTATACAGCCCCCACCCTTATCTTACCCCCTCTGATAAAAAAAAAACAAAAAAAAACACAAGACTACTCACCTAACCACACGATCCCCCGTCGGACGCCGGCCTCCTCTTCTCTCTTCTCCTGACAGGTGAGCAGCTCCGTTGCGAAGTGCCGCCAGCGCCATCACTGACCTCAGTGTGCGCCGCGGTGGCTGGGACTTCCGGTATGCGCTCCATGACCCGGAAGTCCTAGCCGCCGCGGCGCACACTGAGGTCAGTGATGGCGCTGGCGGCACTTCGCAACGGAGCTTGCGACACTCTTGTGATCGCAAGCAAATCTCTGCTTGCGGTCACAAGAGTGATTGACAGGGCGGGAAGCCTACGGCTTCCCGCTTTGTCAATCAGAACACTTCATTACATTTAACTGGAAGCGATTGTTGCGATCGCTTCCAGTTAAAAAGGGAGGCGCGGCCCCCGGCCCCCCTAGGAGCGGGGGGGCCCACTCCAGCTCGGGGCCCACCGGGGGTTTCCCCGGCCCCCCGGTGGCCCAGTCCGAGCCTGCCCTTATGACATCACCACAGGTCCTTCCTCATCGCTCTGCAGGCTGTCTGCAAAAGAAATAGCTTTTGCAGACAGCATTAAGCCTCTGAGACCTCAGTGGGCCCCTGCCAGTGTGGGCCCAGGAGCCACTGCCCCCCCTGCACCCCCCAAATTTCGCTTATGGACCCTACAAAACTCACTACTAAAAAAGTATTGCAATGTATTTACTAAGTTTCTCAACTTTTTTATATTGTAGAAAGTGTCACCTCTTCTGAGTATAGTATATAGGCTTAAAAGGGAGACTATGGGCAGGTTAGAAGCATCTAACCCACTGTTATGTCCCTATAGCGCATAGGGAGCTGAAGATGAAGGTGAGCAATTAGCAACAACGGCCGTACTTTTTACGAAAATATAGGTTGCCTTGCCTTTTATGGGATCCCGGCTGGAGCGTATACACATAGTATACGCTCCGGCCGGTATCCCTTGCGGCGCCATAGAAAACTGACATGTCAGTTTTCTGTGACCGTTTTTCAGTGAATAGCGGCCGCAGAAAACCTGTCAGTGCACAGTATAGAGCGATGATCTTTTCAGAGACCGGTTGTTCCATGACCCGGCTGGGTCACAAAACGGCCAGTCTCTTACTGTGTGTGAACATAGCCATAAGTTGCATCTGTTTCGTTTTTTTTTGTAAGAAACTGACCACAAAAGGCATCAGTTGTCATCAGGTCTTCTATCCTTTTTTCAATAAAAACCATCAGTTACCATAAGTTTATTCCATCAGTTGTCAGCATTACAGGGGGCCATATGGGGGCAGCAGCACAGGAGACAATCTACTTGAGGGGTACACCTCATAGGGGGCCATCTACTATAGGGTCAGCTACTATAGAAGGCAGCACCAGAGCAGGTAAACTACTATAGGGGGGGGACAACTCATGGAGTCCTTTACTGTGGGCAGCAGGACATGGGGCCATCTCCTATAGGATGTAGAGAGGAGCCAGTGGGCTGCCCCTCCTGCCACGGGCTACTCTGCTGTAAGGCCGGGATCACAAGGGTAATAGGGGGTTAATAACACACAATACCGTTGGGCACTTATTTCCTTGGAGTGCCGAGGGCAAAAGCCGGTTGGTGCATATATGCATACGTCGGAAGCCTATGGCACTCCATAGCTTTGAATACAGGACACTGCAAGATAAGTCCTGCTGCACAGCGTGTCCACCGCATGCTTTGAACTATCCTATTGAAAACAATGGGATCAGTTCAAAGAAGCGTTTCCCTCCAGCGATTTTCTCCTGCGCCGGAGTGTAAACCCAGCCTTACATATCCAATTTGAATCATATGACGATTGACAATGGAGTGATTTGACTAAATGAATTATATCTGCACTGTCAAATCTGCTGCGGAAAATCCGCTGCAATGCGGTACGTGTTAAGCTACCCTAAGGGTACTATTACACAAAACGATTTTTCGATTAACGATAAACTAACTCAAACGACCGCTATGGCGAACTACCTGAAATCGTTTACTCAGTTACACGGAACGATGATCGTTACTTATGAACGTTATTGCGTTCGTCCTGTCGTCGCCACTGGGTTCGCTGCTACTGCGAACGACGTCTTATTACATACGAACAGTTTGCAAAAGATCAACGATAAAAATAGGTCCAAATTCTATTAAACGACCAACAATTTCTCGTTGGTCTTTTAATCGGTCTGCTATTACACTAAACGATTATCGCTCAAATCCAAACGATTTACCGATTTCTCAAACGATAATCGTTCCGTGTACTACCACCCTAACACTGCACATCTGACAGAGAAACTGCAACATGTGAATGTTGCCTTAGAGGGGGACGGAAGAAGGGCTACTGTACCGTTCATTATAACAACACAGGACAATCTGTACAGATGTTGGAGCCATTACCTCTGGAAGATTCTAGCAGACGTCCGAGTACTGACGCTATGATGAGGACTGAGCAGACCGACTTGCCCCGGGTATAAGACGTATAAAATAACTTTTTTTTTTTAAATATATTTTACACTTAACTAAGTTACACTTGAAGATATTTATGAGAAGCCTTTCCAGACTGATGACTTTCTCTTGGAAGCACTTTAAGGAAAAACCTTCTCAGATTACAAACCATATAAAGAGATCAACATTTGTCTATTTTAATGGTCCTATTAAAGCAGCAGTTCTCCGAGTCTCGGATAGTTAAACTTGAATCAACTTTGGCCGTGGACGTTTCCCTGAATTATTTGGCGAAATTATTTTTCCGAATACATGGCATTGCAATAAATTCCCAAGGAGTGGTAACACAACTTCACTTTCAGCATGGTGTCTGGAGACATTAAGCTTTCGAGGCTGCTGAGGAAGGTGTGGTTGGTGCGGGGGCTTCTAGTCCTTCATCCGGTCACTATATGGTAATCTGGCACAAGTCTCCGCTCATCAGCTGGTTTCTGCATTAGGCTTTCGGGCACCTGGATAAAGTTTCTGGCCTTCCTTCTGTGATTTATTAATGAAAAATGCGATCCACACATGTCCATGTACATCTACTTTCAAAGAGTCAAGTCAGCACCCTCTGTACCTGCGGGGCCTGGATATTTAATGGATGTCTATTAATATACCCAGTGTTATAATGTGGTTTCCTACAGGCAGAGGTGATGAATACCTTCCTCTTAGGTACTTCACAGTCATTGCTTCACTCTAAAAAACATCGTCTATATAGCGAGTTTTATGGAGGGCACGCCAACCGTACTGCCATTAATCCACGTGATACATGATTGATTGATGGAAAAACACTTAAAATATAGATATAGGGGGAGATTTATCAAACATGGTGTAAAGTGAAACTGGCTCAGTTGCCCCTAGCAACCAATCAGATTCCACCTTTCATTTCCCAAAGAGTCTGTGAGGAATGAAAGGTGGAATCTGATTGGTTGCTAGGGGCAACTGAGCCAGTCTCACTTTACACCATGTTTGAAAAATCTCCCCCATGGTTTTTATCCATTGAATCTTATTAAAGGGGTGTTCCCATGTCAACAAGTTATGCCCAATCCACAGTATACACAGGATAAGACTACTGGGGTCCCCTAAGATCTCAAGTACAGAGACCCGAAACCCCTGCTAACCCCTGTCACTCTATGCATTCTCTATGGAGTCAACGGAGATAGATGTAAGCAGTTTTCGGCTACCTTTGTCAGCTCTGTATAAAATTAATGGGGAAGCCTGCAGCTCAGATTTTTGGATCCCTCTTTTTGAGTTCAGGGGAGACCTTAGTGAGTGACATCCTCACGATCAATCAGTTATGCCCTATGTTGAGGATACTGTGGCTGTGACATAACTTGTCCAGATGGGAGTACCCCTTTAGGGTGCGTTCACACGTACAGGATTCGCAGCAGATTTGATGCTGTCTTCAGTTATTTAGATCAAATCTGCTGTGGATCTGCTGCGGATCCGCAGCAGAAAATCCGCTGCGATGCAGTGTGTGTGCAGCTACCCTTAAAGTAGTTTTTCAGGAACACAAAAAATTACTCATACTCACCTGTCCCAATCTCCCACCGATGTTACTCCGATAGCACCTGGTTCTTGGATCTTTCTGCTTCTGCCTGCTTCCCATGATGTCCCAGTTATGCAGTTACTGAATCATTGGCCGAGGTGCGTCAACACCACAACTAGTGACTGGATGAGTGGACAGTTCTTGGTGGACAGGACACCATAAGAAGCAGGCATTGTCAAAATGGTAGTGGAAGGGGAATTGGGACAAGTGAGTATGGTCTGTCTCTTTTTAAATTTCTGCAGCACCCAGACTCATTTGTAAAACAAATCTGACCCGGAAAAACCTTTTAAGCAGCTTTGACCTCAAAGGGATTGTCCCATGGCAGCCTGTTTTTTTTTTTTTTCACTCTTTTATAGGTAAGTCAGTTGGGGGTCTGATCTGCTAAACCAGCCAACCCTTTTAATAAATGGTGGGCAGAAATGTAGGTGTCCATTTAGAGAGTAAAAATCAGTCTCCATAGGCAGAAGTTTGACCTTTGACCCTTATTTCAGTCTTTATTAACTTTGTGTCCAGCTGAGTAAATGCAAGTTGGTAGTGATGGTGGTGGTTTAGGGTAAATATATGTGTTTACCATGTCAATAAAATAAAGCAAATATTACATTATAGCAGGGCTGGTCTTGAAGAGTGTCTGAGAGGTCAAGGGCTTATAGTGTCTCTACAATAGTGTCCCAATAACAGTGTCAACCAGTGTCCTTATAACAGTCACTATCACAGTACCCACCACGCTGTCACTCTATTAGTGGCCAATGCTTCAACTCTGTTTAGTACTAGGAGTTGGGATTGTGACCCATTGGCTTGAATACCCAAACTGTCAGACTACCTATACCTTATAGCTACAACTTAAAGAGGATGTATATCCTCTTTAATCTGACCCACGGATCGAACGGCGGCGTCACGGGGAACCCGGTTCCGCGGTCTGTTTTTGGAACCGCTGCCCAGGTTCCCGTGTACGGTGCCGTTCTATCCATGGGGCCCTTTAGAATCAATGGAGCTGCATCATAGAGGGGAGGGAATTCCCTCCCACTCGGGGCGGCCGGCCTGCCTCCTGTGCTTCAGCATCGGCCTGGGACCAGTGGATAGAACGGCGCCAAAAACGGACCGCGGCACCGGCTTCCCTGTGAAAGCGCCGTTCGATCTGTGGGTCAGATTAAAGAGGATGTACCTGAGGATACATCCTCTTTAATGTGAACTGACGTAAGTCTAGGTTTACACATGCAGATCATTCCCGGATATCAGGCATTATACTATTACTATATACTATACTTGTTTTTCTTTGTGGAGATCACCAGCTATTGTAGAGCGTCTTACAGACAATAATCCCTGGGAAAAGGTATGCAAATCACCTGTCTTCCAGAAAGAAGAAACTGTCTGTGGCGCCACCTATTGGAGGAAGCTTCCCTATGTGTAATTGTCCAATACCTTTAAAAGCCATGAAACATCATTAGGAATTATAGCCAATTTTGTAAAACCACAATTCCCATCATGCCCGGACAGCAAAAGCTTTGGATTTGACTGTGCAGGCGTGATGGGAAATGTAGTATTGCAACAGCTGGAGGGCCGCAGTTTGGAGACCCATGGAATAAACAGTGATCTAGGCTAGCTGTCTCCAATATGTTGTACCAGAGGCACTTGTCTTCTTCCTCTCGTCTTCCTCTTCCTCTCTGCTATCCCTTCTCCATCCACTCTATATCCTCCTTGGTGGCATGTACCATCTTCCTGAAACAAGATAATGGCGTGTGACTGGCTCGCCCAATCACCTATAGGCACTTTGCGACTATGTACAATGACTGGAACATTGGCAAAATAATGCACTTACTGCCTCTTGTGTCACCTCCAGTCATCCTAATTTGTAAGCTCTTGTGAACAGGTCTCTAACTGTTTGCATCATATTTTATTCTATTTATTGTATAATGTATTATAAATGTTACCTGTTTTGTACTTAAATATTAAAAAAAGCGCGGAATTTGTTGTTGCTATTCAAATAAATATTATTATTATTTTCTTGCTGATGGAGAAGAGAAAATTTACATATAATATTATCAAGACATTCGTCTAAACTGGTGAATATCTGAGTAATGGTAAAAGCATAGGTGCGGGCCCATATGTGTTACTGAATACAGGGGTGTTTATCTATATGTATGAGCAGCTGTATATATACTGATAAGCCATAACAATAAGCCTGCCTAATATTATGTAGATCCCCTGGTGACATTAACATGGTTATTGCCTGTTGGGCGTGGATTCCACCAGACCACTGAAGATGTCCTGTGATATATAGCACCAAGAAGATAACAGTGGATCCTTGAAATCCTGTAAGATGTGTGGTCCAGTCTCTATGGGTCAGACTTGTATTTCTAGCATATCCTTAATCCATATTTTGCTGTATTGGCCTGGGCATTATCCTGCAGAAAGTGGCCACTGCCATTAGGGAATCCCGCTGCCTTGATGGGGGTGCTTGGTTTGTACAAGGATTAGGTAGGTGGTACATTTTACAATATCATCCACCCAATGCAAGGACTAGAGATGAGCGAACCTTGAGCATCTCAAGATAATCTTGCGGCATTTGATTACCGGTGGCTGAAGGTGCAGCATTACGTTGCCTCAGACAGCTGTTCTTCTTCCCATAGTGCATCCTGGTGCGATCTCTTCTCCTGGTAAGTATAACCCAAATTATGTAAAAGAAAATCTGTTCGTATATCCATTGCTCCATGATGCTCACTTGCCCTTTCTGCAGCGGACAAGGCTCAGCATGGGCACTCTGACCAGTGGCCCCACTCTTCAGCAGTGCGTGCTACAGTAGATCATCTGTAAGATCAGACCAGACAGTCCACCCTTCCATCCCTATGTGCATCAATTGCTGGTTTCCTGTTTGCCCGTCCTAGGACACTATTGGTAGGGACTATCTACGGCATATCAGGGACACTCCGAAGAGTGAGCACATGGATGGATTTCTGCAGTGTGCATTGTTATAGAATAGGTTTATGTCTTGGTGTATTAGTAGATGCTGGAATTGATGACTGTGCGTATTAGTGGAAATCCATTCCTGAATTAGTGCATGAATGGATGCCTATCTGCATGAGTGGGCAAATGAGTTCATGACCATAAGTGTGCATGAGTGGGTTTATGGTTGAGTGAGCAAGCTTCTGGATAAGTGAGAAAGTGTATCCAGGAGCTCCGGCTGATAAATGATCAGGCATTTGACTGTCCAGATAAGAGATCAAGTATATACCGGCTGTGTGGGGGGCAGCTAGAGCATCATACACAACATGCTCTTTGTCGGGCTTTGCTGGGTTCCACCATGTCTACCAAGTTGGAGACATTGCTCCAGCCATATCCTATGCATTCAAAATTTCAGTTTTGGTATAAGATAGTACAGTGGAACAACTGCAAGACCAACACCATAAGTCAACTTAATCTTATTAAAAACTTTTTTATTTCAATCAACTGGTTTTAGAAAGTTACATAGATTTATAATTTACTTCTATTAAAAAATTTCCCGTCTTTCAATACTTATCAGCTGCTGTATGTCCTGCAGGAAGTGGTGTATTCTTTTCAGTCTGACACAGTGCTCTCTGCTGCCACCTCTGTCCATGTCAGGAACTGTCCAAAGCAAGAGAGGTTTTCCATGGGGATTTGCTACTTCTCTGGACAGTTCCTGTCATGGACAGAGGTGGCAGCAAAGAGCATTGTGTCAGACTGAAAAAAATAACACCACTTCCTGCAGAACATACAGCAGCTGAAAAGTACTGTAAGACTTGAAATTTTTTTATTAGAAGTAAATTACAAATCTATATAACTTTATGATTTGAAAGAAAAAGATTTTTGCTGGAGTCCACTTTAATCCTGGCAAATACCCTGAATATACCCTCCAGTGGTGACATATACACTGTATATATCCATCACTGCAGCATTATCTACAAGACTGAACTATAGCTCCGGCGCTAATTTTTGCTTTCTCCTGCAATCCACATGGCAGAACCTCCATAGAGCCAGGTCCAAACTAAACAATAAGTAGAACAAGGAGGGGACTTACTGACTCTTCTGGTGAATGCGGTGACTGTTTACATGGTGAACCTATGCGAGGAGCTGCGGTTACATAATGCTGCGCACAGCTTCTGTCATCCCAACACTCTTCACTGCTTCGAAGAGTAATGGAAAGATTTCTTTTTTTTTTCCTGTAGGCGGATTCAGGTGGAGCCATGCCAAAGCGTCTCCCAACCCTCTCCAACACATCCCCATCCAAGCTCAGACACTGAAACAAACTTGGATATATTGGCAGCCTCTTACATGGAGGTCTGAAGCTCATCTGTATCCAAGAAATGAATCTGACAATCATGTGCAGAACCATGGGACATATTAAGAAGTGTCCTCCAAACTTTTCCATTGTCACCAATGTCCCAGTCTATGCAGAAGGCTGATATGCTAGAAAACCCCATTCTGCTATGAGCGCCCCCATCCATTACAGGTATTTTGCTGTATTACATGTGCTCCATTTACACAGAAAACCATTTCCCCCCAATAAATTAGGAATACTGTATATGACAAGGCCACATATAACTATAACACAATGCATGTAACATAGCATGCATATAACCAATAAAGTATAGAAGTATATCCAATCATATATATAGTCCAGCAGTTATGCAGAATCCTATTTGCCATCCTCTAGAAGTGTTAACCATTTGGGAGCTGGCAGGTATAAGGCTCCTTGCCATTTGGGAATACAGAGCTCAATTGGCAAGTAATATAGAGTAGCTTTCAGTGCATTCAGAGGCAAAGTAACACATACCATACCATATCATACATATCAAACTGATATCATAGCAGTCTGTGCAAGTGACAACCTCAGCTCTGCTGCATCAGTCTATACAGAGTATTATCCATTTCTTTCTTGTACTTTCTCAGTAGTGCACTGCCTGTAGTTTGCCCAGTACTTGTATACTCCATCAGGACATGCTGGGAGTTGCTGTAAAGTTAGCTACTAGTTGCAGACCCCACTAAATTATAAGTATGGTAGATACAGCTGGCAGTATTCTCTAACATACCTTCACATTTACATGCTAGTTTGGAAACTTTTGCACAGTGTAAAGCACCTATAATTTACTCTACAGATAATCTCCGCTAACCCGGTGTCTGCAGGTAACAGTACACACCATGCGCGCGGCGGTACGCACCCGCGGATATTGCGCGGACAGCGGATTAATCGCCCGGATCTTACCTGCTGCTGCGGAAGAAGGAGACTCAGCTGTCAGAGCGGATCCTCACACACACATAGCCGTCCCGGCCAGTGACCACACGGAGGAAGAGCCCCCCCCCTGGGAACATACATCAGGCATGGAAAGACCCGCCCCTCCCCTGCACCGGGCGCTTAGGGCTCACAGAGCACGGCACACAGAGCACACAGAGCACGGCACACAGCCAGAGCTGGGATACACAGCGGCAGGCTGAGCCCGGGGATGTGGGCAGTCAGGCTGGCTGATCTCTGAGCACATCTGGAGGAGAAGAGACAGGAGACTGTTACCTTGGAGGAAATCAGTGCAGAGTTCTTGTGTTCTTCTCCCTGTCTGCTGGATGGAGAAGAGACTTGTACAGTGTAACAGATGCTGAGTGTTCTGGTTACATCACTAGTATAAGGATTGGGACTGTTATAGCGGTCAGAGGATGGAGGAGAAGGAGCAGAAGCTTTGTTGGTGTCATTATTGTTATTTTCTCACATCAGGACTGTATTACTTTGTGTTGTATGTTTTTTTTAAGAGTACTTCTACTAACACTAGTACTACTAACTAAACTGTATTACCACATATTCTACTATTACTGCTACTGCTATAACTATACTACTTCTACTACTATGTCTATTACTGCTAGTACTACAACTACTACTATGTCTATACTTCTACTACTATGTCTATTACTGCTGGTACTACAACTACTGCTATGCCTATACTACTACTACTATGTCTATTACTGCTAATACAACTACTGCTATTCCTATACTACTTCTACTACTATGTCTATTACTGCTGGTACTACTACTGCTATGCCTATACTACTATGTCTATTACTGCTAATACAACTACTGCTATGCCTATACTACTACTACTATGTCTATTACTGCTAATACAACTACTGCTATTCCTATACTACTTCTACTACTATGTCTATTACTGCTGGTACTACAACTACTGCTATGCCTATACTACTATGTCTATTACTGCTGGTACTAAAACTACTGCTATGCCTATACTACTTCTACTACTATGTCTATTACTGCTAATACAACTACTGCTATTCCTATACTACTTCTACTACTATGTCTATTACTGCTAATACAACTACTGCTATGCCTATACTACTACTACTACTACTACTACTACTACTACTACTACTACTACTACTACTACTACTACTACTACTACTGTGTATAGTACTGCTAGTACTACTACTGCTATGCCTATACTACTACTTCTACTACTATGTCTATTACTGCTAGTACTACAACTACTACTATGTCTATCACTGCTAATACTACAACTACTGCTATGCCTATACTACTTCTACTACTATGTCTATTACTGCTAGTACTACTACTGCTATGCCTATACTACTACTTCTACTATGTCTATTACTGCTGGTACTACAACTACTACTATGTCTATACTACTGCTACTACTATGTATAGTGCTGCTAGTACTACTACTGTTCTGCCTATACTACTTATATTACAACTGCTATGCCTTTACTACTACTACTAATTAGAGATGAGCGAACCTCCAGCATACTCGAGTCGATCCGAACCCGAACTTTCGGCATCTGATTAGCGGTGGCTGCTGGAGTTGGATAAAGCCCTAAGGCTATGTGGAAAACATGGATATAGTCATTGGCTGTATCCATGTTTTCCAGACAACCTTAGAGCTTTATCCAAGTTCAGCAGCCACCGCTAATCAAATGCCGAACGTTCGGGTTCGGATGGACTCGAACCCAAACCCGGTTCGCTCATCTCTACTACTAATACATCCTCTACTACTCCTACTTCTATCTCTCCTAGTACTACTACTGCTACTTCTAGTATTGCCATTTTTATAGTGATAATAATGCCCATCCTCATAGTGACATATACGTTTTGATCAGCGGGGGTCTGCTGCCAAGACCTCCACAATCTCTAAAGCAAAAGAGCAGAATCCCTTACCAATCTCATAAATAAATCTGCAGACATGCCTGTCCAAGAACCCTGATCAGAACTAGAGATGAGTGAACCGGGTTTGGGTTCAAGTCCATCCGAACCCGATCATTCAGTATTTGATTGACTGTGGCTGCTGAACTTGGATAAAGCTCTAAGGTTGTCTGGAAAACATGGATACAGCCAATGACTATATCCATGATTTCCACATAGCCTTAGGGCTTTATCCAACTTCAGCAGCAACCGCTAATCAAATGCCGAAAGTTCGGGTTCGGATCGACTCGAGCATGCTCCAGGTTCGCTCATCTCTAAGCAGAACCAATGGTGCACAGCAAGTCTTTGTGCGTTTGCCCCTTTTGTTTTAGCAATCATTGGGGGTCTCAGCACCCAGATCCCACTGATCCAAGCTGATGACATTTAAACATTTTATAATGGGTATCCTGTAAAGTTGATGAGTTAGAACTAGAGATGAGCAATTTTACCTCTAGCTCTCACTTTTGATCCAAATCCCTGTCTCTCCTCCCTTCTGAAAGGTAACTCAAGTCCTTAGCTTGAGTTCACATTCAGCCTAAATGTTTTTAGGTATCTTCTTGTAATTATTTTATATTAAAAGAATTCTGGGGTACCAGCAAAAACTAAGTGTAAACGTAATAACTTTATTCAAATTCAAGCAAAAGCGCATGCGGCAGTAATAGACAGGCACATGGCATATAGAGGAGTGCAGGAAGAAACTGACGTCTAATGAGGTTTTAGGGTACAAACACACAGGACGTATATGCAGCGAGTTTCTTGGTCCGTATATGCAGTAAAACTCGCTGCGCATCCCGTCCCTGTGTAGTCAATGGCAGGCAAAATCGCAACAGGGATGAACATCCCTGCTGCGAGTTTGTCTGCAGCCCGCCCTTTTAACCCCCCGGCCGCCGGAGAGTATACTTTACCTGATCCCGGCTTCGACAGTTCCCGATGTCTTCAGCAAGCCGGAGCGGGAACCAGGTAAAGTATATGCTCCAGCCAGCCGCCACCCACAGCCTCCTTAACACATCCTGCAGCCCCGGCAGCCCCGATCATCCGCCCGGCAGCCCTGATCGCCCCCCCCCCCCGGCAGCCCCGATCTCCCGCCCGGCAGCCCTGATCGCCCCCCCGGCAGCCCCGATGGCCCCCGATGGGGGCGATTGGACGGCCGTGGGGACGATTGGGGCTGCCAGATGTGTTAAGGAGGCTGCGGGCGGCGGCTGGCTGGAGCATATACTTTACCTGGTCCCCGCTCCGGCTTGCTGAAGACATTGGGAACCGCCGGAGCCGGGATCAGGTAAAGTATACGCTCCGGCGGCCGGGGGGTTAAAAGGGCGGGCTGCAGACAAACTCGCAGCAGGGATGTTCATCCCTGCTTTTGACTACACAGGGACGGGATCCGCAGCGGGTTTCACTGCGTATACGCAGCAAGAAACTCGCTGCATATACGTCCTGTCTGTTGGTACCCTTATAGCTCTTACTCATGAAAGTTTTTTTTTTTTTTTTCAAACTTTTTTTATTGTTTTAACATATAATAGCTTACATCGTAAAGAGAGGACACCTCAGGTGTCGTGTCCATAAAGAAAAGAATCACATATAGCGCATATTCATGTCCCAGAACAATCAGTGTGGTAGTGAATAAGAACATTAGGTCTAGCATACAAAATATCCAACCGTATTCCTTCTATAAACAAACTAAACCCTGCCCCCCTAACTCCCCCCTTACCCTCCCCCTTCCACAGATGCAGGTCCCTAGAATCAAAAAGAACAATGCAAAAGTATTACAATGAGTGTTGTACATAATCGGGTATCAGACCATTAAGCTTTTAAACGACCCAACGTCCCAGCAATATCAGAAGTCAGGTACCACTTGGTCCCTCTAAAAACCTTCATGAGATCCTTAATTTCCATATCGGTATAAAAGAGCTCAATAAAACTTCTCCATTTCTTAAAGAATCCTATCGTGCTCTTTTCCTTAAGAGTTTCGCATTCTATCCTGTCCATAAATAAGAAGTGTTTCATCTGTAAAAATACCTCTGTCATAGAAGGCATGACTGGCTGAAGCCACGCTCTCAGTATACACCGTTTGGCCACCAATAGCAATGCATGGAGGGCCAATGGAATATGCATGGACTCCGGAGCCGAATGGAAGAGAAGAAGCTGTGGCGACATAGGAAGCTTCAGTTTCCACTTGGCCTGTACTATCTTTACCAAGTGGGACCAAAAGTTACAGGTGTGGGAACATGACCATATGCCATGTGTTAGGTCTGTTGCCGGTTGGTGGCACTTAGGACAGGCTAAAAGTCTGTCTGGGGCCAAAGGATGGGGAGGAATGTTAAAACCATAGATGGCTCTGTGTATGAGTCTATACTGCGATTCTCTCCACTTCTCATTGGGTACGGCCCGCCGTACCGTGGCCCAACCCGATAAGATTTTTTGGGGCAGATCTATATCATCAAATATGGTGGCCCATTTATTAAACATGTTGGCACCTAGTGAGTCACTAGATCTGTCGCCTAGTTTACGGTATAAATATGACAGAGATGGGTTAGAGGGTGGGGCAGTAATCATTGCGTCCATCTCAGTCAGTTTGGTCAGAGGTGCTAGATTTTTTAGGCGTGAGGTCAAAAACCCCATCAGTTGAGAATAAGCCAAGAACTGAGATGGAGGCAACGAGAACCTCCCACATAGCTCCGGGAAAGTGAGAAGCCTCCTCTCCTGAGTATGAAACAACTGTTGCATGGTAAGGATCCCCGCAGCTCTCCACTTTTGGAACATCGGGTTGTTCTTTCCCTGAGGGAATTCTGGGTGGCCCCATAAAGAAAGGTATCTGGAGAGTGATTGGGGTAAGCCGTACATTTTCCGCACTATTTTCCATGTTGCTATGGTATCCTTTAGAAACAGGTTATGTTTGACCTCCGGGGGTAGGGCAGCATATTTGGTATGTAGTAAAGCGGACAGGGACCAAGGGTATGCCAACCCCGCCTCCAAAGCCCAATTAGAATAAAAGTTAGACCCCTGAATCCAATCTATACAGTGCCGTAGGAGGCATGCCATATTATATCTTCTCAGATCAGGAAAGTTTATTCCCCCCCTCTCCCGGGGCAGTTGGAGCTTGGCCATGGCTATCCTAGGCCTCTTCCCAGACCATATATATTTGGAGAAGGCGGACTGTATCTTGGCAACATCTTGGTGGCGTAACAGCAGTGGGATGGTTTGGAGCGGGTATAATAATTTCGAAAAACTGAACATGCAAATCAGGTGGCATTTGCCCAGGAATGATAATGGTAATTGTTCCCAACGCCTCAATTCTGAAAGGATTTTGTGAATCAGTGGGGGATAGTTTAAATGGTAAAGTGTTTCTGGGGTGCGACCAATATGTATGCCTAGATATTTGATCGGCTTAGAAGTGGCTTTTATCGGTGTGTCTTGAGGTAACTGAGAGCGTAAAGATTGCGAGGCCGATATGTCCAGCAATTCACTTTTGGAGAGATTCACCTTAAACCCCGAGTAATTGCCAAATTGGTTTAGCATATTGTAAAAGATCGGCAAGTCATTCACTGGAGAGGCCAGGAGCAACATCAGATCATCAGCGAATGCTGTTATTTTAGTTGTCACTCGCCCCACCCTAATGCCTTGGACCTTACTATTCTCAATCCATCGGAGGAAGGGTTCCAGTGATATATTAAACAGCAAGGGCGACAAAGGACACCCTTTGCGAGTCCCCCTCTGTAGGGGAAATGGCTTTGACAGAAACCCTGAGGTATGTACCCTAGCTTGCGGTTCAGAATATAAACCCCCTAAGAAAGTCCTAAATGTCCCTGTGAAGCCCATTCGATCAAGTACCGTTCCCAGCCATCCCCAGTCCACGCTATCGAACGCTTTCTCGGCATCTAATGTGAGGAGGGCTGGGGAGGGGTGGGAGGCCGGTTTAGTACGTACATTATGCAACACCGCTAGCACTTTTCTTATATTAGCAACCGCCGATCTTCCCTGAACAAAGCCGACCTGGGATGAGGCGATGAGGTGCGGTAAAAGAGTAGCAAGTCTGTTCGCCAGCAATTTAGACACTAGCTTTAAATCAACATTGATCAGGGAGATCGGGCGGTACGCTGTCGGGCTCGTAAGGTCTTTTCCTGGCTTTGGTAACACCTTAATGTAGGCTGTGTTAACTTCCCCTGGAATCCTATCACCCGCTAAGTAGCTGTTATATAGTGTTGTAAGGGTAGGTGTGATTTGGTCAACGAGTGCCTTAAAGAATTCCCCTGTGCACCCATCCGGGCCAGGGGCCTTATTGTTTGGTAATGTCTTGATGGCCGCCGCGACTTCCCCTTCAGTGAAGGGGGCGTTCAACATGTCTCTATTGTCCGGTGTTAAAATGGGCAAGTCTATGTCGTCCCAAGGAAAGGGACATGATCCTTTCCCTCCCGTCCCTCCTGAATACAGCTGGGCATAAAAATCTCTCAGTAAGGTGTTAATTTGGTCCGGCCGGGAGACCAAGGATCCCGAGGGGCTACGCAGTTGTGTTATAGTGGATAAGGGATGCTTGCCCCTGGCCAAATTGGCCAGGAGCTTGCCTGACTTATTGCCAAAGCGGAACAGTCTCGCTTCTTGGCGGGACAGATACCATGATTCCCTTGTTCCCAACCAGTATTCATATTCCCTCTTTACTGTCTGCCATGCTTGTCTGGTAGTGTCTGAAGGGGAAGACTGGAAGTTAGTGTAGGCCGCACGCAAGGCAGTCCCCTTAAGTTCTAGTTGTGTCACGATTTCCTTTTTTCTTTTAGCCATGTAGGAGATTATTTGTCCCCTCAACACCGCCTTCGCCGCGCTCCAATACAGCTGCGGATTTTGCAACTGCTCCGAGTTGTGGGTCTGGTATTCAAGCCACCAGCCCCTCAACAACTCCAGAAAGGAGTCATCCGTTGCCAGCTGGGTAGGAAAGCGCCAAAGGAAGTCAGTACCCCAAGTATGGGCTGGACGTATGTCCACAAGCACTGGAGAGTGATCAGAAATCAGTAGATCGCCTATATCTACATTCGTGACGTGTGATAATAGGGGCTTCGACAGCAACATATAGTCAATACGGGACCACGAATGATGTACCGCTGAGAAGTGGGTATATTCCCTACCTTCGGGGTTCCTATATCTCCATATGTCCGTTAGTCCCGAGGCCATCAGAAACGTAGGTAGGGGGGTGTCCCTTCCACTAGCGCCTATTGTAGTCGGGGCCACAGAGCGCCTGTCTTCCAAGGTATTAGATACAACATTAAGGTCTCCCCCTACTATTTTCATGGGGATCGTATCATTCAATAAGGTGTCCCTCAGGGAGTCTAGAAAGGCCTGCTGTCCCGTGTTTGGAGCATATATGCTATAAATGCTAAATGAATGAGGGGTTCCTTTGAGAACAAGGCTTGCCACCCTCCCCTCAGTGTCGTGTAGGGCGTTGGTAACAAGTGAGGCGAGGCGTCTGTGTATGAGGATTAGGGTACCTGCCTTACCCCGGACTGCCGGAGATCCCACCACTTTGCCAACCCAGAGTCTCTGCATACGAATAAAGTCCGCCTCCTCCAGATGCGTTTCCTGCAATAGAGCAATATCACATTTGAGACGTTTTAAATGCCTAAGTACCATTAGCCGCTTTTGTGGTGAGCGTAGTCCCTTTACATTCCAAGTCGTAACCCGCATAAAGGCAATTTAAGTTGTGTAAAAGAAAGAATCCTGCATCTGTGGAAGTTCCCCCCCCCCCGCCCCCCCCAACAGAAAACCGTGGCAAACAAGAAAACCAAAACATAACATCGTCTAAATGACTTCCTTTTTTCCACCATGCCCGGTAAAGAACCCGGACTGGGCCTGTGGAGGTAACTCCAGAACAACCAGAGTCCTGGCATTACGCTAACCTTCTTACACTTATCAGATATAGGGAACGCTCTTCACCCCTCTGGAAGCGGTTTGGTAAGCTGTAAGGGTAAAATCAGATTAAGCAACATATAATAGATACAGAGAGTAGCTATTGACACCACATACGTTACGTGTGTCCCCCCTCCCCAAATAGTAGGATAATGAATCAATGCTGATCCCCTGTGGGTGTATGGAGAGTCATGATATCTTCATTTGGTCATCCCTCCTCCTTCCCTGAAGAAAGATCAACTGTTGATCTGGCCCTCCTCAGGCCTCTGCGGCGTTGGGTCTTTGGTGCCAGAGGTGATAATGATGGGGCCGTTCCCTGACCCAAATCCTGCTGGTCCCAGGACGATCTACGTGTTCCTTTGCCGTTTGACCTGGAGAAGTCACTTGGGTTATTCACGGAGGGGGAGGGATCAAATCCCAAGGTGTCTGCAGCTACCTGAGGATCCTGAAAAGTCATTGTAATCCCATCTGGATGAAAAACCTTCAGTGTCGCCGGATACATCAATGCAAATTTCAACTGTTTGTTGTGAAGGATTGAGCACAGGGGGGAGAACAACTTCCTCTTTCTTGAGACTTCTGCAGAATAGTCAGCAAAAATTAGCAGTTTGTATCCTTTGTATAGGACAGGTTGGTTTTGTTGTTTAAATGCTCTCAGGATCGCCGTTTTATCCGTATAATCCAGATAACGCACGATTACTTGTCGTGGGCGGAGATTAGTGGGAGTCTGTTTTTTGTCCATGTCGTCTGCCGAGCGGAGATCAGGTCCTATGCGGTGTGCTCTTTCCACCTTACACAGTCTAGAGATGCGGAGCAGATCAGGCAATTCAGACTCGCATAATTGGCGCAAGTCTTTCTGTGGCACCGCCTCCGGAATGCCCACTATGCGCAAATTATTGCGCCTCGATCGGTTCTCCAGGTCCTCCACCCGATCCCACAACTTTCCATTTTCACGCTGTAACTCTCGGAGCCCTGTATAGGAAGAATCCATATCGTTCTCCAGGGAGAGCAGTCTTTGGTCTAAATCATCGATGCGTTCATCATGTTGTGCCACTTTTTGCTGCAATTGTTGGAACGAGCGGGCGACCGTGTTTGCCAACGTCTCTTGTATGTCAGGTGCAAGATGGCGAGCCACCGCCTCCGCCAGACGTCTGTAGTCTATGGATGCGTCCTGGAGAACGTGTTCTCCCTCTTGGGTGCATTGGGGGGGTGGAGGACCCAGCGCATCAGGAAGGCTGGAATTAGATGCCACGTCATCCATAGGAAGATCTGGGGGGGTTGTTGTCAGTTTCGCGGATTTTACCCCCTTGTTTTTAGTCTTTCCCATTTTGACCAGATAGGTATCCATTAATGATTACCAGTGTCTCCTGCACACATAAATAGATGTGGATGGTTAAGAATCTTATGAGACAGAGGCAGAACAGAGCTGCAGATATGTAGGCTGGTATATGAAGCTGACGGCTTATGCCCGGTATAATGTGTGCTGCTATGAACGGGAGGGTAGCTGGTAATGTCTCTGGGCACTAGCTGCTACTGTCACTATGACAGGGCATAGTGAGGCAGGCGTACTGTATGTAGCAGATAATGGCGTCCCGCGTCTTTAGCCGCACGTGGCTTCCGTGTGTGGGTATAATGTGAGGGGGCTGATATGGCCACCCGGGCCCGTTATACTGTCTGTGCGGGGGGTTATCGGTTCCCCACCGAGTACCTCACTGCTCTCCTTCTGGCCCTGCCTCCTGTGCTGCCTCTCTGCCTCTCTCTCTGCCCGGCTCCTGTGTGTGGAGGGAGCGTGGCTGCTGGCAAGATGGCGCCGGGTCCTTATGGGAGCTCCTCACTGCTGGAGGCGCCGGCCTCGGTGTGTGTTCCGGTCGCTGGACTGACCTCCCGCTTGTCTGCCTGTGGTCCGGTTCTTCCACCCTACGGGGTGCAGCGCATGCGGCCGTGGTAAGGGGGGGATCTCAGCTGATGTTCGGGGTGAAGGCGCGGAGCTCCCTCTCCACACAGCCTCACATGGCGGCGCCGGAACCGGAAGTTCGAAAGTTTTTAATGCCAAGTGGTGTAGAGGGTTGATAAATTTCCCCCTATGTATAATATTCAAATGTAAGAGACTGTCTTAGTCGTGTGTACGGAGAGCGGGGAGAGAAGCACTCAGCTGTGTCCTTCTCTCTAAACTCATACTGCACCAATTTTTTGCCTCCCAGTATCACAGCAGCCATAACTTATAGTTTCCTTATTGAAGCTTATTAAACCTTTTATGTAGGATGAAATGAAGTTTTTTGGTGCCACTTTGGCTTCTTTGTAAGTAAGTAAACAATTATATTAGATGTATTTAGGTAAAAATGCAAAAAATGTAAAAGAAAACAAAACATTTTTCTTCCTTCCCCTGTGTTTATTAGTGTACGAGGTATTATACATCCAGCTGTATATCACATGCTGTAGTGCCTTGTACTGGTGTACTGCTATATTCCAGTCCAGTATGACAGGGTGGAGTAATAATATGCATAGATGTTATATGTCATGACACCATTTAGAATCAGCATGGGGATTTCTCTTTATAGGAAAAAAGCTTTAGCTGGTATTTCTTGCGTCGTATTTTCCTTAGAATGATGACATTGTTAGTACCGGAGTGGGAGAATGTATTACAGCGCCATAAATTGAGATTAGTACCTAGAATATTGTTCTGATGTTCTGCATTTTACGGTACATTTTTATAGTAGACATACCTATGACTTTAAGGGGGCAGTCACATGTTCTGTGAGTATGGTCTGTGCACGGAAGATACTGTCAGTACTGTAGCGCGAAAAGATTTAAACAGTTTTGGAGCTCCCGGCATCATAATGAATCATAATGCCTGGAGTTCAGCATTCAGCATACAGCCTATGGTCGTGTTCTCAAAGTGCATGAACAACGCGCTTTGTTGCACTGAAAACTGCATTGATTTCAATGCACTATGGCTGGAAGTAATTGACTTGCCTATTATTTCTGCGGTCGTAGCGAGCAACGTCCGTTGCTCAATAAACTGTAGGGTATATTTATCAAACTAGTGTAAAGTAGAATGGTCTTAGTTGCCCCTAGCAACCAATTAGATTCCACCTTCCATTTTTAAAAGCATCTGTTAGGAATGAAAGGTGGAATCTGATTGGTTGCTAGGGGCAACTAAGACAATTCAACTTTACACCATGTTTGATAAGTCTGCCTCTGTGTGAGTTCTATGCAACACAATTTTTAATCGCCAACAATGGCCATGCGTTGTGTGAACATGGTCTATGGCTGTATCCATGGCTTCCCGGACTCCTTAGGGCTGCGTCCAACTTCTTCAGCCACTGGTAGTCAAATACTGAACGATCGGCCTGGAGCATGCTGGGGTTGCGCTCATCTCTAATGCTGGATGCTCACCTTATAATACTGAGGTATAATATATCGACTACTACAGATTAGGTATTAATGGTCTGATATTATCACAGAATAAAATGGTTAACAAACATTGGCAGCAGACAGGGTGTTACATATTTCCTGAATACTCTGGAAGCAGAACATCGCCTATGATATCTTCAGAAGCCTTTAAAATTCCTGGCTTTACTAATCAATTATTTATTTATATTTTTCTGGGCACAACGGCCGAAAAAATGTGTTGTCCGAAGCCAGGACGACACTTGGAAAGAGTCGATATACTGCTAATAGACATGTGGCGCATAGCATTTAAAGGGGATAACCAGTATTAGAGAAACATGGCTGCTTTCTTCACAAAATAGCCCCACTCTTGTCCTCAGGCTGTGTGTGGTATTACACACTGTGCTGATAAGGTGCTGATCACTAACCCACTCCAGGAGCAAACCTTGTGGTAGTCACTAGTAATAAATAAATAGTAATAAATGCCATGTAATAAATAGTTATAAGTAATAAATAGTAATAATAGTAATAAATAATAGTAATAGTAAAATAGTAATAAATAAGTAATAGTAACAAATCCCTGAGCTCTGTTATACTCAGCTAATTGCGGCTGAGCACCTGTTGACGCGCTGGAGCAGGGCCGGCATGAGGGATGGCTGGAGCAGTCAGAACACTGGCGGAACTACCGCCGTAGCAGCCGTAGCGGCTGCTACGGGGCCCCGCCGCATCAGGGGCCCGTGACGCGGGCCCCTGGAGCTGACATATCCTGCAGCACCCGGCGGCTGAGCATGCCTCCCGGGTGCTGTAGCCGGGGGCCGGTCCCGTGCTCCTCCCGACCCGGAGACTCCTTTCCCCAACCATAGGGAAAAGGAGTCACTGGGCCAGGAGGAGCACGGGACCGGTCCACAGCGCTCCTGTCACCCACCGTCTGATGCGCGGCTGCCGTCTGATGCCGCGTCCTAGCCCCGGCAGCGCGCGTATCATAGAGTTCTGTGTGGGCTTGTGCTGCGGCCCCGACTTCCGGCACAGAGACGTGTGCCGGAAGTCGCGGCTACAGGCCCACACAGAACTCTATGATACGCGCGCTACCGGGGCTAGGACGCGGCATCAGACGGCAGCCGCGCATCAGACAGGGGGTGACAGGAAGAAGGCTCGACGGGGGAGCGTGTTGTTAGGTGAGTTTTTTTCTTTTTTTTAAACTTGCTTTTCTCGGGGGGGGGGGGGGGGGAGAAGGGGGCATCTATAAGGAAGGGGGGGAGAGAAGGGGGCATCTATAAGGAAGGGGGGAGGAGAGAAGGGGGCATCTATAAGGAAGGGGGGGGGGGAAGAGGAGGGGGCATCTATAAGGAAGGGGGGGGGGGAGAGGAGGGGGCATCTATAAGGAAGGGGGGGGGGGAAGAGGAGGGGGCATCTATAAGGAAGGGGGGGGGGAAGAGGAGGGGGCATCTATAAGGAAGGGGGAGGGGAGAAGAGAAGGGGGCATGGGCATCTATAAGGAAGGGGGGGAGAAGAGGAGGGGGCATCTATAAGGAAGGGGGGAGAAGAGAAGGGGGCATCTATAAGGGGGGGGAGAAGGGGGCATCTATAAGGAAGGGGGGGGAGAAGAGGAGGGGGCATCTATAAGGAAGGGGGGAGGGGAGAAGAGAAGGGGGCATCTATAAGGGGGGGGGGAGAAGGGGGCATCTATAAGGAAGGGGGGAGAAGGGGGCATCTATAAGGAAGGGGGGAGGAGAGAAGGGGGCATCTGTAAGGAAGGGGGGAGGAGAGAAGGGGGCATCTATAAGGAAGGGGGGGGGAGAAGAGGAGGGGGCATCTATAAGGAAGGGGGGAGGGGAGAAGAGAAGGGGGCATCTATAAGGAAGGGGGGAGAAGAGAAGGGGGCATCTATAAGGGGGGGAGAAGGGGGCATCTATAAGGAAGGGGGGAGGAGAGAAGGGGGCATCTATAAGGAAGGGGGGGAGAAGAGGAGGGGGCATCTATAAGGAAGGGGGGAGGGGAGAAGAGAAGGGGGCATGGGCATCTATAAGGAAGGGGGGGAGAAGAGGAGGGGGCATCTATAAGGAAGGGGGGAGAAGAGGAGGGGGCATCTATAAGGAAGGGGGGAGAAGAGAAGGGGGCATCTATAAGGGGGGGGGAGAAGGGGGCATCTATAAGGAAGGGGGGAGGGGAGAAGAGAAGGGGGCATGGGCATCTATAAGGAAGGGGGGGAGAAGAGGAGGGGGCATCTATAAGGAAGGGGGGAGAAGAGGAGGGGGCATCTATAAGGAAGGGGGGAGAAGAGAAGGGGGCATCTATAAGGAAGGGGGGAGGGGAGAAGAGAAGGGGGCATCTATAAGGAAGGGGGGAGGGGAGAAGAGAAGGGGGCATGGGCATCTATAAGGAAGGGGGGGAGAAGAGGAGGGGGCATCTATAAGGAAGGGGGGAGAAGAGGAGGGGCATCTATAAGGAAGGGGGGAGAAGAGGAGGGGGCATCTATAAGGAAGGGGGGAAAAGAGAAGGGGGCATCTATAAGGGGGGGGAGAAGGGGGCATCTATAAGGAAGGGGGGAGGGGAGAAGAGAAGGGGGCATGGGCATCTATAAGGAAGGGGGGGAGAAGAGGAGGGGGCATCTATAAGGAAGGGGGGAGAAGAGGAGGGGGCATCTATAAGGAAGGGGGGAGAAGAGAAGGGAGCATCTATACGGGGGGGGGGGGAGAAGGAGGCATCTATAAGGAAGGGGGGGAGAAGAGGAGGGGGCATCTATAAGGAAGGGGGGAGGGGAGAAGAGAAGGGGGCATGGGCATCTATAAGGAAGGGGGGAGGAGAGAAGGGGGCATCTATAAGGAAGGGGGGGAGAAGAGGAGGGGGCATATATAAGGAAGGGGGGGAGAAGAGGAGGGGGCATCTATAAGGAAGGGGGGAGAAGAGGAGGGGGCATCTATAAGGAAGGGGGGAGAAGAGAAGGGGGCATCTATAAGGAAGGGGGGGAGAGGGGGGCATCTATAAGGAAGGGGGGGAGAGGGGGGCATCTATAAGGAAGGGGGGAGAGGGGGGCATCTATAAGGAAGGGGGGGAGAAGAGGAGGGGGCATCTATAAGGAAGGGGGGAGAAGAGGAGGGGGCATCTATAAGGAAGGGGGGAGAAGAGAAGGGAGCATCTATACGGGGGGGGGGGAGAAGGAGGCATCTATAAGGAAGGGGGGGAGAAGAGGAGGGGGCATCTATAAGGAAGGGGGGAGGGGAGAAGAGAAGGGGGCATGGGCATCTATAAGGAAGGGGGGAGGAGAGAAGGGGGCATCTATAAGGAAGGGGGGGAGAAGAGGAGGGGGCATCTATAAGGAAGGGGGGGAGAAGAGGAGGGGGCATCTATAAGGAAGGGGGGAGAAGAGGAGGGGGCATCTATAAGGAAGGGGGGAGAAGAGAAGGGGGCATCTATAAGGAAGGGGGGGAGAGGGGGGCATCTATAAGGAAGGGGGGGAGAGGGGGGCATCTATAAGGAAGGGGGGAGAGGGGGGCATCTATAAGGAAGGGGGGGAGAAGAGGAGGGGGCATCTATAAGGAAGGGGGGGAGAAGAGGAGGGGGCATCTATAAGGAAGGGGGGAGAAGAGGAGGGGGCATCTATAAGGAAGGGGGGAGAAGAGAAGGGGGCATCTATAAGGAAGGGGGGGAGAGGGGGGCATCTATAAGGAAGGGGGGGAGAGGGGGGCATCTATAAGGAAGGGGGGAGAGGGGGGCATCCTTATAGATGCCCCCCTCTCCCCCCCTTCCTTATAGATGCCCCCCTCTCCCCCCCTTCCTTATAGATGCCCCCTTCTCTTCTCCCCCCTTCCTTATAGATGCCCCCTCCTCTTCTCCCCCCTTCCTTATAGATGCCCCCTCCTCTTCTCCCCCCCTTCCTTATAGATGCCCCCTCCTCTTCTCCCCCCCTTCCTTATAGATGCCCCCTTCTCTCCTCCCCCCTTCCTTATAGATGCCCATGCCCCCTTCTCTTCTCCCCTCCCCCCTTCCTTATAGATGCCCCCTCCTCTTCTCCCCCCCTTCCTTATAGAGAGGGGGGCATCTATAAGGAAGGGGGGGAGAGGGGGGCATCTATAAGGGAGGGGGGAGAGAGAGACCATCTATAAGGAAGGGGGGGAGGGGGACATCTGTAAGGAAGGGGGGGGGGGAGAGGGCCATCTATAAGGGGGGGACACCATAGGGGGAGAGCAGGCCATCTATAAGGGGAGAACATAGGGGGAGAGGGGGACAACATAGGGGGAGAGGGGGATATAAACGTACAACATTGGGGGAGAGGGGAACATCTATAAGAGGACAATAAAGGGGGAAAGGGGGCCATCTATAAGGGGACAATATAGGGGAAGAGGGGGCCATCTATAGGGGGGGCAACATAGGGGACCATCTATAAGGAGACAACATGGGGGGGCATCTATAAGGGGGACAGCGGAGGGGGGCAACATAAGGAAGCTATCTATAAGGAGGGGCGACAGAGAGGAGGGCCATATACTAAAATGGGATCACATAGAGTCAGCCTACCCACTAAATGTGGGTGTAGAGGGGCCAATACAGATGTGCAGTTGTTAGAGATGAGGATGGTGACAGAGTGTGGAGCCTAATATGTCTGTCTGGCAGATTCTGTGGATTCGTGGCCCGGAGAAGTTCTCATAACGGCCCAGGACAGATGGAAAAGAAAATGAAAAGGGAAGAACTCCGATCAGAGAAGACGTCTCCTGTAAGTCACCTGATGTAACTGTACTGTAATTTATATGGTGTAGAGGACCTGTGTAGAGCTGAGTGTGTTGATGGCATAGTGGTCGATCGAGAGGGGAGGGGGGGGGCGGGGGGACCCCAATCAAAAGTTTGCTATGGGGCCCAGCCATTTCTAGTTACGCCCCTGAGTCAGACCGACCTCCTGAAGATGACGTTATCGTCCCAAGATGGAGGCCGGGGTTGACAGTGATTCCGTAAGTATAGTGCATCACACTTCCAGGTCTGCGCAAGAAAAGAAACCCACATAAATATGAACGCATATTTTTACTCAGGATTGAGAGTGAGCAGGGAGTGAGTATGTATGTATTCTTTCATCTTACCCCTACATTTTTCTTCTACTTTACCCACATTTTTGTGTTTTTACTGCATTTGCAAGTGGGTGGAGGAGCGCCATGTCGCGAAAGGGGGCGTGGCCTCCCCTGCACCAAAGGTGCTACTATTTAAGCCCGCAAGCAGCCATAAATTGTAGTAAATGTCTGAGCCAGCTCAAAGCAGGTGTAGATGTCAGTGAGAGGGTATGTTCAAAATAATGATGGTTGACTTCAGGCAGATGAAACACAACACAGAGACACCATCACATGTTTCTCAATATCAGTGATCATTGCCTCCCTGGAAAAGACAAATATGCAAAAATACTGCCGTGACACCATCCGTATTTTTCAACGTCAGTGAGGTCAGCCATCATTTTCTTGAATGCATTTACTAGGCATTGCTCCCACTAGCCTGAATCCTGCTCCACACTGATGAGGGGCAAATGCCCCAAAACAGCTGTCTGTGGATGGATACCTTGCTTGGGTATTTCCCAAACCCTGTCATTCTCGACTGTGGCTTGTTGGAAGGTGGTTTCCTTAACTCAAGACCTCCCCCGGCTAGGTTGTTCCTTCCCAGTTGAAGGTCTGAGTAGCTCACTGACATGCCCATGCAGTGGTGTTTAAAATAAAATCACAAACTGTGTGAAAAAGCATCACAAACTGTGTGAAAAAGCTTCATACCTAGAGTATTCTGTCTTTCAAAAAAATTGCCACTGGCCTAAAAAAAATGCAGCACAAGTTAAAAAAACAAAACAATAAAAAAAACAAAAACAATTGTTTGTAGGTAGAGATGAGCGCAACTCGGTCATGCTCAAGTCAGACTCATTCAGCATATGAATATCAGTGGCTGAAGAAGTTGGATGCAGTCCTAGGGAGTCCTGGAGACATGGATGGTTCTCACAGAGTATGACACTGGCCGTTCTGTGACCTGGCCGTGTCACAGAACGGCCAATGTCAGTGAAGATCATCCCGGCCGGTACTGCAGTACAGGCTGGATGAACTTCATTTGTGCTTAATTGGGATACGGGCACATCCATGTGAGCCTGCATCCCAATTTACCAAAGCCAACAATGGAAAGTGCGGCTGGAGCCACACTTTCCATTGTGTAAACTGTCAGTTCTATGCAGCCGCTATTTAATGAATAGCGGCCACACAAACTGGACATGTCAATTTTCTGTGCTGCCACTAAGAATGCCAGCCGAAGTGTATACTATGTGGGACATGTATCAAGCGGCAAAATTAGTTTTTTTTTGGCGGAAAATGCCCACCATTTGCCCACCATTTGATTTTATTTGCAAATGGCCAATTTGCAAACGAAATATTTGCAAATGGGCACTTTCCGTCGGGTAAGCGCGGGGGGGGGGGGGAGGTGTGGAGGTAGGGGGCGGAACGGGGGGGGGGGGCGCGGACTCATTAATCCGTGCGATTCATTATTGTTTTCTCTTAAAGATACGCAGAAAACCTACTCCAGATCTCAGCAGTCTGCCTCTACATAAATCTCCGTAGTGCCGGAGCTGCGGGGACATTTTTAAGTCCAGCGCAGAAAAAGCTGGACTTAATAAATGTCCCCCTAAGTGTGTACACTCTGGCCGAGATTCCCTCTTACTTCAGTGCAATGTTTCTTTTCTACCAATCACGGCCGTTGTTGCAATTTGCAACAACGGCCGTGATTTACAGAAAAGATACGTTACTGCATGTGAACTTAGCCTTAGGAGGCATTCCTCTTTATGTATACCATTGCATGCCTTATTATGGAGGTGTGCTAGATGTAATCACATTTTTTGGTAAAAACATTGGAGGGAAGAAGTCAGAACCGATCCCGCAGACCCTTATTTCACAACTTCTTGTTTATGAAGAGAACTCTTTGCTGGGACATGTCAGCGAGCTGTCAGGGAAGATGTTGGTTAATAACCAGCGGGTTCAGTGATGTGAGTAAAATGAATTCTGTCTGCTTTTTATTTAATTCTGACATGTATAATTAATGAAATACATCCCTCCAAGTGCTGGTACTCACTGCAGCTGAATCAGCAACCGGAGGGATTATCATAGCGATGAGGGATGGGAATCAGATTCCTTGTGGGAACTTCTTGTCTTGGTTTGTACTGCTCAGAGTTTACAAACTTTTTGACGAGTTGCACAACTTTTTTTGTAAATTTCCAAGTTATTTCACTCTAGTGCTTATAGTTACAGATGCAAATTATAGCTAAAGTTTCCATGCCATGTGGACAACTCCACAAGGATCGGTAACTGCCAGTCATTATATGTGATAGAACAAAAAAAAATCTTCTGCTCTTGTAGAAATGAATACATTGATATGAAAGTTCTTATTAGCACTGAAAGGGCTTGTCCAGGTAAAACAAAAAAACATCCCCAGCACTGGAGGTTGTATAAAAATAGTAAAGATGCTATACTCACCTTCTCCTGTTCCTTGCAGCTGCCACACCACCTTACTAGTCTGTTCTTCTTCTGGGTTTTCAGTCAATCACTGACTGATGCCGTACACTGCTGTGGCCACTGATTGGTTGGTCCTGAGGGGACAGGATAGTGCAGAACTCAAAAGAGTAGACCAGTGGAGGACTGAGCAACTGTGGGGGACCAGTGGTGGTGAGTATAGCATCTTATTATTTTTATGTCCCTTGAGAAAATTTTAATCTATTCTGGACAACCCTCTTAAAGAGATCATCACAAAATTCCATGTTTTCCACATGATATTAAAAAATAACTAGCTAATCAATGGTGGTCCAATTGTTAGGACCCTTACCAGTTGAAGAACGGAGGACAATTTTGTTTAGAAGTGCCATAGAGACTAAATGGTGTGGTGGCCTCACATGAGCGCTGTATCTAACTGCGCTATTCATTCTGGAGATGCATGTTCATTTGGGATCACTTTTCCCCTTTGAAGGAAAAGTCCAGTGGATTATAAAATCTGGCAGCCGGCAGGCGGGAAAGTATTAACTTACTTCTCCCGGTTCCGGGACCTCTGGAGGTGACATGTCATGACCCGGCCGATGGACTGGCCGCTCAGCCAGTCAGTTACTGGGGCGGGAAGCTACTCCAGTCACTGATTGGTAGGGATGGTCCGAACCGAGTTCGGTTTGGGTTCGTACGAACCCGAACTCTCGCTTCTGATTCCCGCTGTCTGCCCGCTCCGTGCAGCGGGCGGATCCAGCGGGAGGACCGCCTGGAAAACTGGGATACAACAATAGCCATAGGCTGTATCCCAGTTTTCCAGGCGGTCCTCCTGCTGTATCCACCCGCTCCATGGAGCGGGAAGACAGCGGGAATCTGATGCCAAGCGTTCGGGTTCATATGAACCCGAACCTCGGAGGGTTCGGACCATCCCTACTGATTGGCCTAGTGGCCAGTCCATCAGGCCTTTTCCCCCAAGTCATGATGTCATCACAACTCAGGGGAAAATGCCTTCCGGCGGCCGGTCCTGCTGCACACCATGGGCACGGGGAGAGGTAAGTTAGTACTTGTTATCAATTTCTCCCCTTCCCCTGACTGCTGCCGGGTTTTATAATCCACCAGACTTCTCCTTTAAAAACAAAAAGACTATATTAGATTTATGAACACCTGATAATGGAGGACATCTTGTACCTTGAAGCATAGATGTTGTTGAGATGATATATGCCTCTATTTTTTTTATTTTGGATTCATATGGAAACTGACCACGTGGCTCCATAAAATATAAAAGACATACAAGGGTACGGTAAAAGCTCATAGACTTGTACTGGTGCCATATTGGAGGTTTTATGAAGCTATAATATGGCCATGTGTGTGAGTTCTAAAGCTTATTGAGAAAAGCTGCTCCTATCATTCAAAGAAATAAAGGAAAATGAGACTTTTCGACTTCCTGTAGACTCTATTCACGCTTGTATTACACACTTTCCAATAGGGGTAACTTGTATTTTCAATGCCAAGAATAACGTAGTTCGCAGCCCTGTTCTTGCCATAACGTTTATCAGAACTTTGACGGAAACCTGGTTTATGTCAATGGGCTCCATCTGGATTTGTTGGACTTGGTACAATAACGGATCCATTGTAGCTGTCGCGGCCCCATTGTAGATATAGCCTTGAATTTAGAACATGTGAGGCCCGGGCTTCGTGACAACACGAGGTCACAGTAAAATTGTGACATTACCGTAACACATGTGCAACCCCAATGTTTTCCCATGAGAAAGAAAAAGTCAAGGCAACTTTGCTAAAATCATAATTAAATTTAATTGTCACCGTTGTAGGAATTGCTGTTAGGGTCATGTGACTTTTAGCCATGTGACTTTTATTGCTAGGAATGGATTTCATTTACCTTGGCCAATTCCCTGACTGTGTTGGTTACAGCAGCGGTCATCCACCTCATTTCCTATGTGTGTGGATGAAGAACAGGAAGAGCTGACAGAAGGGACTGACACTGGCAGGGGATTAGGGGCAGATGAGTATAAGCTTTAAAGTGGACAGTGCCAAGTATAACCTTCAGTAAATAAACCATATCCCTCAATGGCGTTAAATAAATTTAGTGGCCTCTCATATGCCATAAGCATGCCATGTTTCTAGTGATTTAAGTGTGACATCAGTGTAACTTGTAGACAATGCTACAAAAACTACTTTGTCCTCTGATATACTGTATATCTCTGAAACATTTATTGCACAAAAAAGTTCAAATCTGCTGAGCTGTGTTCTAAGTATCTGTCCATTGTAAAATGATATCTGGGGGAGAGATGAACCAGACTCATTCCACAAAGAAACAACCATTAAAAGTACATTAAGTATCTGAAATATGTTCCTAAACCAAAGAACACTGCATTTCTATTACTGAACCATCAGTCGTCATGACAGACATTTATTTTATTTTTTTTAATTTAAGGCTTAATTTTTTTCCTTTCAAGTCAACTAGTGTTAAAAAGTTATACAGATTTATAATTGTCTTCTATTTAAAAATCTTAAGTCTTCCAGTACTTATCAGCTGCTGTATGTTCTGCAGGAAGTGGTATATTCTTTACAGTCTGACACAGTGCTCTCTGCTGCCACCTCTGTCCATGCCAGGAACTGTCCAGAGCGACAGCAAATCCCCATAGAAAACGTCTCCTGCTCTGGACAGTTCCTGACATGGACAGAGGTGGCACTGTTCCAGACTGGAAAGAATACATTACTTCCTGCAGAACTTACAGCAGCTGATAAATACTGGAAAACTTGAGCTTTTTAAATAGAGGTCAATTACTAATCTATATAACTTTCTAAAAGCTTTGAAAGAAAAAGATTTTGACCGGAGTACCCCTGTTATGCTGCGTTTACACGTAACGATTATCGTGCGAATTTGCGCGATAACGGTCGAATTCGAACGATAATCGTATGTGTAAACGCAGCGAACGATCGAACGACGCACGATAAATCGTACATCGTGATCTTTCATCAGGTCAGCAAATCGTCGTTCATCGTACGCAAAAAATTCGCACATCGTTCCGTGTGAACAGTCGTTCGCCGATTTAACCAATGTGTGAGATAGGCTTAAACGATCGCAAAACGATCGCAGTGCGAATATTCGTACGATATATCGTACCATCTAAACGCTGATCGTTATTAAAAAAAAATCGTAAATCCGACATCGCTAATCGTACGATCGGGCCAATAATCGTTACGTGTAAACGCAGCATAAGTCTTTACATTTAGATTCTACTTCATTCACTTTAATGGGAGCTGAGTTGCAGTAACCCAGCATGACCACTACACAATACATGGAGCTGTTTACTAATGGCTCGGACCACCAGGTGATAGAACCTCACCAATCAGAAAGTCCCTTTGAGAAAAGGAACAAAATCACAGCGCCACATTTGTCCAGTGTCTGGTACAGTGGTACCTTGGTTTAAGAGTAACTTGGTTTAAGAGCTCAAAGTTTTCAAAATTGTGACTTGGTTTAAGAGCATTGCTTTGGTGTAAGAGCTCCCTGTACTTAGTGGGAGAGGGGTGGGGGAGGGGCATGGTCTGCATAGCGGGATCTACAGCCCTGTACTCTGACCTAGGAAGTCTTTTTCACCTTCCAAATCATAGCAGATCCACTTCAGGCTGGGGCTCACATCAGGGGACAGGACTGTGGAGGTAATCTCTCCATAGCTGTAACCCCTCTCTCCCCAGACAGAGAGTGCTGCTATACTGTGCTCACATCTGTCCTGCTCATTCCTTCATGCTCCCTGCAGTCTCTGTCAGCCCTTGTGTTTCCCATCCTCTACATTACTCTACAGTAACTTATAATATGACAGATTCTGCTGTTTCTGAATGTTTGTTTCATCTGTTTTACATGTTATTCAGAATAATAAATCATTATTTTTGGGGTGTGGAACTAATTGTCTGCATTTCTATAATTTCTTATGGGAAAATTTGCTTTGGTTTAAGAGTGGATTTGGATTACAAGCGCGGTCCCGGAACTAATTGTGCTCGTAATCCAAGACACCACTGTATTGCAGTGTGAGAGCATTCAAAGGCCTGTAATTTTTTTAAAATTTAATCTTCAGCATTATACCTTTACTACAAAATAATGGGATGGAGCTCCCACACATTGCTCTACTCATGCGTCATTGGGATCCTGGGCAGCTATGTCCATGCAATTACTAGTGAGGGGATGGCAACCATATTTCCATAGTGAAAACCAAGATCAGAGGGACCCCAGACCTCACCGGCAGTATAACCTGATAGATTTACCCTAATAGATGCCTGCGCATTGTGAACAAGCAATAATGTGTTCTAATAGACAGAAATTCTATTACATTGCAGTTCAAAGTAAAAAGTATAAGTCCCCCACTAAGACTACAAATAAAGTTAAAGAATATGTACTGTAGTAAGTAAACAGGCCGGGGTCAGCTGCGCTCACTAAGTCTTCTACTATTCATGAGAAGCTGATCTCACGTATTTGGCATCCCCGAAATTGTAACAATGCATCCTATAGAGCGGACGTGTGATTAGTGGTTAACGGTGAACAATGTAAAGAGAATATGCATTCCACTGTTATAAAAATAAATGAAATGGTAATTATACCAACTACAGTATAATCTAAACCATATACAACTCATTATCCTAAAACAGAAGGGGGGGGGGGCATGGTCTCATATAAAGCCCCCATTCAGTCTAATGGATTTACTAAGGGTCCATTTACACAGAATGATTATCTGACAGATTATCTGCCAAAGATTTGAAGCCAAAACCAGGAATGGATTTAAAAAGAGGAGAAATCTCAGGCTTTCCTTTATGACCTGATCTCTGTTTATAGTCTGTATCTGGCTTTGGATTCATATCTTTGGCAGAGAATCTGTCACATAATCTTTCTGTGTAAATGGACCCTAAGAGTTGCATGTTTCTTAGGTGTCGGAAAAGAACACAGCACAGAAGAGTAGCAGAGAGGAGGATGTTGTGAGAGACTCAACCCAAGTAGTGCTGTGCTCTGCCGGGATGTTGGAGGATGAGGTAGAAGAATACTTAGAAGAAGAAGAGAATACTTGTGCCCGTGTATTGACTTGTTAGTCTTCACACCACCTTATGCCCACTAGATTTGGGGGACCCGTCCTAGAGGGTGACACAAGGCCAAGAACTTGTTACCTGGAATGAGCGGAATGCTGAGGGTTTCCTGCTGACAACCGCGCTGCGAGATAGATTTCCTAGGCCTACCGCTTATTGCCTAGGCTTTTCTCTGTCCGGATCAGTTCCTAGCTTACTGCTGTCTGTGGATACTGTCCTGCTCTGTGACTCTCTTAGTCCACAGCATGGGTTGCGGTTGTCTTTGACTTGTCCTCTCTAAGGAAGGGTTTAACACTGCATAGAGTCGAGTGGAGTTACTGAAGAAGAAAAGGTTGATTGCATCTTGTCTCTACAGAGTCTAGTGACAAAAGACCTCTTCACACTGAGACTGGGGACCTGGCAGAGGGCCAGGGCCCAACTAGTCTGCTGCTGGGACTGTCCTGTCTTGCTTCCTTACTGCACAGGATCCTGACTAGGACTGCCTCTAAACTTCCTCTACCCATGTGACTTCCTATCAACAGCCCCTATAAGGTGTGCTGTGAATGGGTGAAGAATGCATACAGAAGAAGTGAAGAGAGAAGTTATAGGACAGAAGAAGAGAACATGCTCATTGGTCTACAGATCCATGTGACATACAATAACTGTTACAGTTCTGCAGCTGTGCATCAACTAGGTATATACACTTACAATAGCGACACCTTGTGGCAAAACTTTATCACTACTTCATCACCACTTCATCAAGTACAGGCTTTTGCAAAGGGTGTAAGTACGAGCAACACCCGTGGAGGGACACCACAACTGCACTTCTCTATTAAACCAGTCTATAATAGATATAGGGGTCGGCACTATACAATTCATGAATTAGCCCCATATGCCACAAAAGTGCAGTGGGGATGGGGGGTAGCCAGGATGTATATTGTGTGTTGGCATGGGGGGGCAACCAGGATGGGTATTGTGTGTTGGGATGGGGGGCAGCCAGGATGGGTCGTGTGTGTGGGGATGGGGGGCAACCAGGATGGGTAATGTGTGTTGGGATGGGGGGCAGCCAGGATGGGTATTGTGTGTGGGGATGGGGGGCAGTCAGGGTGGGTAGTGTGTGGGGGTAGGGGGCAGCCAGGAATGTGGTAGCATGGTTTGCTTATGGGGGGGGGGGGGTCCAGGCAAATTTTCTGCACAAGGGCCCTATGCAGTCTGGTCCGCCCCTGGAAAGAGCCCAACAACAGGCAGTGGACAGCACATTTTAGAGCCTTTTTCATGAGCATGAAGTCATTTTTGGTAAATGAATCAATTTACAAGTATGTTAGAATTGACATAGACGATGACATGGAGGGAAGTTAATTGAAACAATAGTGAATATATAAGTATGGCAGAGTAATGTATGGGAAAATCACCGGGGCAGGAGATTGCTAAAACTCTGTCTGCTGTGTAAACATTTTCTCTTACATGACAAAAAGGACCAGTAGGGAAACACTTGTCTCCTCTGCCAAATACACATAAATTACATATAATATTTCATAGTCCAATTGCCTAAACTTTTCAGTCCCTCTATATACATACATACAGTACATAGAATAAAAGCACATTATTGCAGTAATGAGGAAAGTTGTATTCATTACCTTGACCTGACAGGTCTCTGCTTGTGATCATAAAAAATTGCTTTGCCAAAGAAGCTACTTAATAAAGCTATATAAAATAATAAGAATACTGAAGAAGTGTCTCACACAACTATAACAAGGATTGCAAAGCCCTTCTTAAAGGGTATTTCCATAATTGACATCATCAGATTATTTTTGGATTTTATGGGGCCCCACCACTGGGATGTGTTTTGAACACTAGCGGTTCTTGACCACGGCATAATAACAAAGCTTTTTGTATCAATGAACATAGGGCAAACACTGATAGCATCATGTATTCCTCCCTGAAAGGAGGCTATAGAAAAGATGGAAAAGTGACTGGGGTATGCGTAACTGGGGTATGCATAACTACGCAAACCTGGGGTATGCTTAACTACGTAGATGCCTAGTTATGCATATTCAGGTAAGCATAAGTAGGCTGGCCTCTTTACTGCGCATGCACACGACCATCCATACAGGACACCAGCTGCTTAATCATACCTGAATATGCATAAGTATGCGTGAACATAGGTGGGCGGAACAGTGTGCGCTGGTAAATGAGGAACGCCCCCAATGCACAATTAATTAATTAACATATTTCTTTTGCATGGAATTTTGTAAAAACAGTGAGGCATACAAATAAATATATATATATATATATGTAAAAAAAAAAATATATATATATATATATATATATATATATATATATATATACTTCTTCAAAGTGGTTCTGCCACCATGGATATTTTTACATCTAAGTGTCTGTTGCCAGGGAGTCAGACCATTAGAAATCATCTTGAAAACAGGACTCCTAAAGCTCCTATCTGAATGGAGCACCAACCACATACTCTTCTGCTCCAGTCTTGTAGGATTTCCGAAGCTAGCTGAGTACAGTCCTATGCATAGGGGATAAGTGTCCACCCTCTAAAGAGCTCTCATAATACAGATATACAGTTCCCACTTATGATCTTATATATCATCATATAAAATTATATAATCATATGCCTGTAAATAATACTGGGTGCTTTTATTCCTCTCCTGGGGTTCTCCAGACCCCCAAGGAAATGTGGTCAGAGGCTACTGCCCAGATGACCACCTGCTACCAAGAAGCGGTCCAGGCCATTTCCAGTTGCCACTGCCTAAAAGCATAAAGGGAATAAACACAGTATATACAAGGCTAATGTTTTCTTCTTTCTTCCCAGAGTTCTCTCTAAATGACCTCATATACATTTGTGCCCTGGCTTTACAATGTCTCATAGGATACTGTATGTTGGATTTGCTTAGCCTTTTACAAGTAATGAATGATCATAATATGATGGTTGCTTGGACACAAAGAGGCTCCACACCAGCACATGTGGTGCACATACTCCTTCTCATTTGGGCCTCGGATCACTGATTTATGCAGCTGAACACAAGCGTATGACTATACATGGATACAGCAGGCCGCCAGCACTGGGTTTATGAATATAACCAAATTTCTTTTCATTATCAAATCAAAGATGCAAGTCGGTGAATGGGATCAGCTTACGTCTTTATTTTACAAACTCACCATGTAAAGACATATGGTCATGATTTAGGTCCCAGGCAGCAAGGGCAATAATAATGTGAAGGTTTTTTTTTCTGGTTTAGAGAACCCATATCTGAATACTTTTACCTTTACTTTGCATTATTCTAGGTTTGAAATTCTCTGTGTGTAACAAAGATAGTCATCCATGATATTCGGCAGCTGCTTCTGCTCTCCGCCCATAGAATTCCCATGTCAATGCTTTGGGCGAACAGCGGAATCTGACGGCAAATATCATTGAGTCTATGGACCGGGTGGATGCCAAGTGGAGGCGCCCTAGCAGAATCCGCTTGAAGTTTCTGTGTGGATTCCGTAGTGTGAACATATCCTTTGCTGGTAGTTGTCTACCAGCCTGATAAACCAAGGTCTCTCAGTTCTAGGTTCTTCTGTCCATCTCAGTTTGCGGGAGATGGTTATGACTTGTACATCGATGAACAGGTGACATGGCACAATCATCCTGTACTGACTGATCTGACTCCTGAGCTTTTATGCAGATGCCCCTTCTACATGCCACAGATTAGAGTAAGGGTCTTATTCCATGGGCCGAGGAGGGCCGATCAACGATGTAAACGAGCTGCGATCTGCTAGATCGACGCTCGTTTACTGGGCCTATTCCACGGCCCGATGATCGTTGAGCGAGGGCTGCAAGGACATTGTTACCGATGTCCTTGCAGCCCTTGCAGCATTATATATTACCTGCAGGTCTTCTCCTCCGCGCTGTCTTCATCCCCGGGTCCCGCGCACTCTATCTTCTGAATGGCCGGTCAGCTGACAGGCCACACTCAGCCAATCACAGGGCGCGGCGGTCCCGGCCTGTGATTGGCTGAGCGCTCCGTCAGCTGACCGGCCATTCAGAAGATAGAGAGCGCGGGACCCGGGGATGAAGACAGTGCGGAGAAGCCTGGACAGGTCATGTATGATGATGCTGCTGCTGTCAAATCATCGGTCGCCCGCCGCGCACCGCTATTCAACCGTAGCGATGCGCGGTGGGGGAACGATGGTTTTAGGTCTGGCCCTAAATGAACGATCAGCCGATGACACGATCATCGGCTGAACGTTCTCTCTATTTCACCGAACGATAATCGGCCGAATCGGGCCAAATGGGGCCGATCCGGCCGATTATCGTTACTGTGGAATAGGGCCCTAAGGAGCTGGAATATGTGATCCTTTGCAGATCTTGCTGCTTCCTTTTGGCTTGTCCTTCTTGGCTTAGTTTCATTGTTTAAGAGTATATGATCACATTAGATCCTGATATCAGCTTATAGTCAGATATCCAGTCTGTGTGTTTTATGTGTCCATTTGCAATAAATGAGTGAAATCAACTGTAGATAAGATGGCGACGCAAACCCATTGCCTTTATGATGTTACTAGCTTATCTTTGCATTGGAGGCTAATGAAATAGATCTGAAGACGTAATGTGTCAATGCCACACTGGGAAAAAGTACTGTATGCACAGGAAGCTGGCTCTGTATTGCCCCCTATTGGAAGTAGCTTCAGGAATTGATACCTCTAATAGATGGAACTAGAGAGCCAGGTCTATTTCTATAGAAGTAGAGTTACCTTTCTCCCTGACACCATTGATAAGTAGTGATCACCCCATATTAGGCTATGTTCACAAAACGTATCTTTTCGTAAAGGTACAGCCGATGTTGCCGATTTTTTACGAATAGATAGGTTGCCCAGCCTTCTATGAGATCCTGGCCGGAGCGTATACACATAGTATACGCTCCGGCCAGAATCCCTCACGGTGCCGTAGAAAACCATGTCAGTGCACACTATGAAGCGAGCGGCTGCGGCCGCAAGCTTCATGGTGTGCTGTGGGGAGTTCTGATGCAGGCGCACACGGATGCGTCCGCATCAGAACCCTGCGGCCGAAAAAATCTGCATTACTGGCCGGGATGATCTTTTCAGAGTGAACATGGCCTAAGAGTATTTGCACACTACGGAATCCCGGCGGAACACCTGTCGCAGATTCTGCAGCTCGCACCCGCTCATGGATGCTGGTGGCTGCGCGCATCTCCGCAGCTACCATAGGCTTTATTCTATGGTTTGCCAGATTACGCCGTCTGCCCGAAGAATGAGCGGGTTCATTCTTTGTGCGGACACTGGAATATGACAAACCATAGAATGAAGCCTATGGGACCAGCGGAGATGTCGGTGGCTGTGAGCGGATGCAAGCTGCGGAATCTGCAGCGCGTATTCTACTGGGATTCTGTAGTGTGCACATACCCTCAGACCATATTCAACAGAGTGGAGGTCATGCACAGAACAGTATGTTGCTATTCCCATGCCAACAAACAGCAATGTGAACAGACGTGGACAAGGAGAACCGGGGAAAAATGAAAAAAGGGATAGCACTGATACGGTCTATTCAAATACATTTGGTAAAACAAAGTACTCAGCCCCTTTAAGTATACCATTATTCAGTCTGCACGACCTTAGACATGGACATTATACGGTATGGATTATTCTAGAGAGCAGATGTTTAACACCCTCATCATTTTATAATGTGTGAAATTACTAGAGGATTACGTATGGCCAAAAAATAAAACCTTGTTTCATGCAGCGATCTAGGGATTTGCACAGTTAGGATTGTTTGCCAAGAAACATGGAATTTCACCCACATAAGAATTGGTGTGTTTAGGATTTCCAGTCTCAACCTCTAATGCCCCCGACATGGACGATACAGATGAATTCCTGCAAATGCATGAAGTTATGCCCACCACCCCTTAAGCTGGGACCATATTACAAGAACGTTGATTTTTCCCCGCTCTATATTCTAGCTGACTTGTTGTATCCATCTCTATCAGGCAGTGTTAATCAATGGCCAAGCGATCAGGATTGGGTTTGGCCAAATTTACTGTAATTTCGCTCATTTCTAGACATGACACTTCTACTGCAGATTTAGTGTGGGAAGAATGGGGTCTGGTATTCATCTTTTAAAGGGGTTGTCCATTCAAAGAAAGATGTCTAGGTTATGCCTTGTTTAGCTCTTACGTAACCCAAGTTTTCCCTTAGTCTATTCTTTTTATTTAACATTTTGCGATGATGTATAAAAAAATTACACAAAAAACAAGCTTTGTTATGTAGAGTCAGTATTACGATGGGTTTGTGTAAATCTAAATGCTTGTGGTTTGGCTTTTTTAGCATTTAGGATTTTTTTCCCTGGCTGACGTTATACACGGTTTAGGATGTGCGGGTCAGTTGAGTTCATCCTACTTATTTACGTTACATTATTTGGAGAAGAGCAAGCGGATTTTGTACATAGGCCAACTAAACAGCGGGAATGCCTTCCTCGAGGAACAAGTCTCTCAACGATTATCACAGAAATAATTGAAATTACAGGACCAGGAGGACAAAATTTATAGCCAATAGTCACATAAATCAGACACTGGTTATGCAACAAGCCATGGAAGCAAATAACTTTAAACCTTATTGAAAAATTCAAGAGAAAAATTAGGGAAGGTCATAGAAAATTGGGGCCCACCCTATACACATTCTGGGTGCGTTCACACCTACCGGATCCGCAGCTGATTTTCATGCTGCGAGTTGGCAGCGAAATCAGCTGCGGATCCTGTACTGTGAATCTCAATGGGTCCCATACACGCAGCAGATCCGCTGCCTGCATGGGACCCAGCCCCTTTAACCCCTGCGCCGCCGCCAGCCGCCCGCAGCTAACAGCCCCGGCCCCCTTAAACCCCTGCACGCCCGATCGCCGCCCTGGCCCCCCGCATGCCTGATTGCCGCCCTGACCCCCCCGCACGCCCGATCGCAGCTCCGGCCTCGAGCATACATCACCTGCTCGGGCTGTGGCTGTGTGATGCTCCCCTCGCTGCCCATCACACAGCCACGGCTTCAGCAGGTGATGTATGCGATCGGGCGTGCGGGTGGTGCGGGGGTTTAAGGGGGCCGGGGCTGTAAGCTGCGGGCGGCCGGCGGCGGCGCAGGGGTTAAAGGGGCCGGGTCCCATGCAGGCAGCGGATCCGCTGCGTGTATGGGACCCATTGGGACCCAAACTCGCAGCATGAAAATCAGCTGTGGATCCGGTAGGTGTGAAGGCACCCTCTAACACATTGCTTTAAGTTTGTAATATAACATAATTAGCATAAATGTAAAATTTTATTTCTTTATATAGCCACTTCTGTTAAAGGAGAAGTTCAGCTGTTTTTAAAATCAGTCAGCCGGCAGGGGCAGAGGAAATTTGATCAGGATTATGAATTTACATCTCCATGTGCCCGTGATGAGTGGTGGGACTGGCCTTGGGGCCCGCACCAGAAGGCTGATGATGACACGACTTGGGGGAAAATGCTTGTCCCGGCTGATGGACTGGCCGCTCATCCAATCAGGTAGTGCAGCGGTGTCCTGCCCCAGTCACTGACTGGCCGAGTGGCCAGTTCATCAGCCGGGTCTTGACATGTCAGTGTCGGAGATCCTGGAGCCCAGTGGGTGTCGCGAGGCAGGTCCCGTCGCTCCCTGCAGGCACGGGGAGAGGTAAGTTCCTACTCCTGATCAAATTCCCCCTGCCAGATTTTAAAGGGGTTATCCGGCGCTACAAGAACATGGCCACTTTTCCCCCTCTCTTGTCTCCAAGTTAGGTGTGGTTTGCAATTAAGCTCCATTTACTTCAATGGAACTGAGTTCCAAACCCCACCCAACCTGTAGACAAGAGAGGGGGAAAAAGTGGCCATGTTTTTGTAGCGCTGGATAACCCCTTAAAAAACAATAATTCCAGACTCTCTGCTGCCACCAATGTTTGTGTTGGAAACTGCAGGGCTATCTAACCTGATCGCCTGCTGTGATCAATCACTGCCACACAGCGATATACAGATCAGGGCCTGTCGCTATGTGAATGGAGCCTAAAATCCTTGCGACGAAGCACAGGACATAACGGATACTGCTTTAGGCTATGTTCACACTACTTAAGTTCTGCAGAAATCACAGCCGTTGTTACAATGGCAGTGACTTCTGCGGTATTTTCGTAGTGCTGCAGGCTGAGGGAATCCCGGCCGGAGTGTATACACATAGTATAGTGTATACTAGTGTATCCCTAGTGGCGCAGCGAGAAACTGACATATCAGTTCACACAATTGAGCGTGCGACTCCGGCTGCACGCTCTATTGTGTGCAGTGGGGAGTTCTGATGCGGGTACGCACGGATGAGCCCGCATCAAAACTCACCGGCGTTTAAGATCATCTGTCCAGTACTGCAGTACCGGCCGGGAGTATCTTTTCTGAGACCGGACGTTCCGTGACCCGGCCAAGTCATGGAATGACCGGTCTCTTACCAAATGTGAACATAGCCTTACATTGAACTCAATGTTTTCTTTCTGTAAAAAACAAAACTATGCTACAAAGATCGATCAGAAATGAATCGGCACACTATTTTGGGCTTAAAAAATACAGAATAAAAGTCGAGATTCACTGTAAGATCTGGGCACAGGAGACTTAGATGAGCTCAACCACTTGGCCTTACGAGATGACAGCGCTCAATACAGCTAAGCACCCTGGGCCTTGTCAGTATATTAAGAAGATCCTTTTTGTCTCAGTCCAGTATTTTGTGCATCTAATCTCATCATGTTCCAGCTATGTGAAGACCGGCCAGAAGGAAGATCTTACCGCTCAGTCCAAGCGACTGGGGCCAGTAGCCATACTGCACAGGAAATGAGAGAAGTGTATCCTAGATACCAAATATTCCACATGGCTCAAGCTAAATGTCTGAGCCTCAGAGGTGAAATCTCCCAGCATTCCCTATTGTGTAATGGCTGCACATGATCAGTTGATTTGCATTATAGGGTTATGTTTCCACTATGTCTTTTTTTTTGCATTTGATGGCTCTTTTTTACGGCAGTCATTTTGAGGCAAAATGACAGCTGTTGTTTTATGATGACGTTATAATTGCCATTATTTAAACGGCGTTATTTGGTAAATTAGGCGCCGGAGGAGGTCATGTCCCCTTGTCACACCCCTCCTGACACCCATCGGGCATATGGCAGGTGTACGCCAAGAAGAAGGGGCAAATCTGCGCTTTCTCTCCAGTGTACACCCGGCCTGCAGCCTTAATAAATGTCCCACATGTTTTTATTTTTCCTCTTTGTCTTCTAAGAGTCAAAACTTTTTTATTTTTGTTAACAGAACCATATGAAGACTTTTTGTGTGGGACAAGTTGTACTTTTTAATAGAAGCCGTCATTTTACTTAATCTTGTATTGCACAACCAACAAAAAAAATTTGAGGAGTGAAGGGGAAAACTCCATAACTCTGCTATTATGTGGGGGGTTAGTTTTTACAACTTTTACTCATAAATCATAAAAATTATGTGTTACCTTTATTCTGTGGATCAAAAATCTACATAGCTTTGGTTATGTTTTGCTTTAAAAAAAAATAATAAAAAAATTAAACTGTAAAAAATGGTTTACATTGCCATATATTGACTCCTATAACTTCATTATTATAATTTATTTAAGGTTACAGAGCTTTGTGAAAGCTTGCGTTTTATAGGGTGAATTGTATTTTTTACTACCACCATTTTAAATTTCGCTAGTTGATTGACTTTTAATCCATGTTTTTTATTCAAGCTGACCAAAAATAAAAAAACAACAACTCTGATGCAGTGTCCCAGAACCCATGTGTCACTGCTGGTTCTGTGTATATGTGAGTCAGCACTGCAGGTATACATGTATTTGGGTATTCTGTGGATGGAATCATGAAGTACTGCATTTTGACCACTAGATGTCTCCATGTATTGCTTATTCTAAAGGGTTAATGGTGTATGTACCAAGTCACATGTCTCTTCTGTTTGCCACCAGCTTAGGGGTTGACTTTCTATCTAATCCATGAAATGGTCACCCAAACATGTTACTTTTCCTGTCTCTCCATGTCCTCTCCACCAATCAGCAGCCTCAAGAAGGTCTATAAGTAGAGGTGGAGTGGGCCATGGGATTCTGATCTAGTAAGTTCCAGTTAGTCTAGTCAGAGTAAGTGAATCCTGCTGAGAGACTTTCCTGGGCCTGGCCAGCTGGCCAGGGCCCGATAGTGGGTTACACCACTGTTCCTGTGAGCTATTCTCCATCATGTTTACCTGCATCCTAGACATGTCTAGCTAGTACTCCTCTGGTGAAGCTACCAAGGGATTAATCCTATCCACACTAGGGCTATGTTCACACTAAGTAAGTTTCCGGCCGTAGCGCGCTCCGTGAATAAGCGGCCAGAGTTCTACGTAGTTTGCGTACAATGGAAAGTATACGATCTACGGCTGCACAGTTCACACTATGTACAAACTTACGCCCGGATCGTATGCGGCACCGTAAAAAAATGAACCAGACCATTGTTTCGGGACCGAAATGCTGTAACTTATGCCCGTAGCGTCACATGCGGTCCCGTATGGAGTGGTGATATCTTCATTTTTACACTTTGATTTGCCGATCCAAAAGGTTCTGTGGGATGTCCGGGGCTAGCCGAAGATATCCAAGTAAAAGACCGCTGTCAGATCGCTACGTACGCCGCTCGGGAAGCGTACGTAGCTTACGGGTGTAAGTTTGCGGACCGTACGTAGCCGGCCGCAACTTGCGTAAATCCCGGCCAGAGTTTTACACGTATATGTCCGGCCACGAAAAATATGCGGCCGGACATATACGTAGTGTGAACATAGCCTAAGGGGGTATCCTTCTACTTCTCTTCAAAGCCCTGCAACATTCACCAGGAGCTTTACTCAGGTCAAAGGTCTGGAAAAGAACAGCTGAAGCCAATTTACCCCACTGCAACTCACCTAACAAGGAACCCCAAAGGCTGTCTCCCCCTAAGTAGGGTCTGTACTCCATGTCACTCAGTGCCCTTGACCAGCAATAGGCAGATTAATCAAAGCCGTGAATACAGGTTGTTCTTCAAGTATATTATCACAAACTCCAAAGTGGCTAGAGGCCCCTAAGAAGAGTACAATACTATTTGGATTGGACCACCACCTCATGGTAGCCTCCCTAACTCCCAAGTCATGTCTAAACTAATTCAGTAATCTCCTCTAAAAGACTTGGCTAAACTCCAGATTCTCCCTAGGACTCAGTATACCTGCTTGCAGCAGTGATTCAAGTATTTCAAGTGTTAAAGGGATTTTGTCTAGCCAACTCTCCAGCTACCGCTATTGCATCTTTGGTACAAAAACATTGTATTCCATGTACTGTACATTTAAGAGAGTTACAAGTAAAGCGTTATCCTGTTTGCACCCCCACACCACAACAACACAGGGACTGTAACTTTAACAGGCGTATGTTGGGATCCAGGGAGGGCATATACCACTCCAAGTGATGTGACAAGTGCTGCAACACCTAACCCTTGCAAGTAAAAACAAGCACTCATGGGTTACCCCACTGGAATTAGATTTTTTTTGCAGGCAGCTATCATGGTGAGGGATACGTGTGAAGAAGTGGTATAGTACTTCATCCCCACATATTTGGATAACACAGTGGGCTCAAGGGCTTAAAGGGAATGGGTCATCGGAAAATATATTTTAAACATATATTCTAGGAATTTTAGAGATGTTTTTACAAATTTCACTATCTATATAATTATTTAAAATATTACTTAAATTTTTCATGCTGCCCCCTTCCTGTTCTGTACAGATCATTTCCCGTAGTGTCCTCCTTATCATCACGCACAAGAGAACAGTGAGAGGTGATACCAGTATGTAAAAGTGCATAAAATTGCTATTGCTCAGCATCCCCTTTCCTATAGGATGGCCTCTATAAAGGTCACTGAGCATGCCCAGAAACCTTTCTCATATGAATGTGACAAGCCTTGTCTGTTGTCACCTAACGCTGATGGGGTGTGCTGTAAAGCATATCTTTAAATCCTGTTAAAACAGGTCAGGCAAGATGGTTGCCCCCATAATAACGTACAAAAAAACATAAATAAATAAAACAAACTACAATGACGAAATAGAAACACATTACAAAAAAAAAAAACGTTTCACTTTCTAGGTCTGATTAGTAAAAATAACCTAGGTGATAAATTTCCTTTTAAAATCGATGCTCCTGGTATCACCAATTCTTTAGAACTACATTTCTTTATGAACAGCCGCGATATCATCATTGAACTATATCTGCCCTCTGCTGAATTATAAAAAAAACTGCTCTATATATAGTAGATTGGTGGTGGATTTTTAGTATATACTATACTTAGAGTGACTTTCTATACACTTACTATTGATTCCATGATTCTACTTTGCTGTTTACATTGGTAATGTATTGAATTCTATCCCCTGGTGTGTCCTCATTTACTTCTAAAATCAATGAAATGCACAAACTGCATCAGTCCAAGTGTAACCTGGACTGTAAATAGCGGCCAATGAGCGAAAAAGGATTATAAACTCAGATAACATCGTACTCCCTGAACTAAGGAATTCATTATTATTACATGTCCCTTTAACTAGTGTGATATACCACACCAATCCCATACATATAATTGGCTTAATGGCAGCCTCTTGTATGTGGTGTCCATTACATGAGACAGGCCATACTTGTATTACATAAAACATCGGGTGCAAGATTACACAGAGAACCCAAGCTCCGCCAGTGAAACTAAATCTGCGCGGATAGGTTGGTGCATGGTAAAGAAGTTTGCACTATATACTTCACTATTGTTATCCTGTATATATTTGTTACAATTTAACCTAACTTCAGAAAATGGATTTCATAGAATGGAACAGTTTACAATATATGGGAAAGGAGATGAGGTGACTTCCAATTCTCAATAGCTGCTCTACCCAGTTCTACCACTAGAGGTGCCCTTTATGTGTTAGTATTTAATGACAGTTATTCTTTTTCTTTTAAATCCAATGGCTTCAGAAAGTTATACAGATTTGTAATTTACTTCTATTTAAAAATCTCAAGTCTTCCCATACTTACCAGCTACTGTATGTCCTGCAGGAAAGATTTTCTTTTCAGTCTGACACAGTGCTCTCTGCTGACCTCTTTGTCCGAGACAGGAACTGTCCAGAGCAGGAGAAGTTTTCTATGGGTATTTGCTACTGCTCTGAACAGTTCCTGTCTAGGACAGAGGTGGCAGCAGAGAGCACTGTGTCAGACTGAAAACAAAACACCACTTCCTGCAGGACATACAGCAGCTGATAAGTCTGGCTTGAGATTTTTAAATAGAAGTAATTTACAAATCTGTATACATTTCTGAAACCAGTTGATTTGAAAGAAAATATTTTCACTGAATAACCTCTGTGATGGCATGACATATTACATGCACATAGTTGGTGAACAAGGATTTGCAGTATATGCAATGTAAGGTGAGGGCAGTACAGCCATTTTGGCTATGAAGCAGGTTATCCTGAAGGTCCTGCAACCTTAATCTTTCTTGTAAAGAAGAAAGTTGCAAGTGGTTACACATATCTACGTATATAGAAATCCTTGTAATTGTTGCACAATGGTTGGGGTTGGAGTAACAAACAATTTTTCCATGTTCGGTGAGTTTATCATGACTACTTTGGCAGAGAGTATGCATGCTGCAGCTCAGCCCAGCCTCTATGACTTTTAAGCTTAGAAGGAACACATGATTTTATAACTTTGCAAACAACCATCAGCTAATAGACAGGTATAATTTATTTTATGTCTGCCCACGTCGGCGGCTCTTAGCATGATATACAGCTAACAGATTTGCTTTAAAGAAATCATTCAACCAGTTTGATGGTGACATTTTCTTGCTTTACACAGAACTATATCTATAAAGGAATTCATACATCGTTCCCATAGATTTGTCATGTGACTGTATTATAAAATAGATAATGGCACTATATCTCTACAGTGTAGGATCCATTATAACAGGGACATGATGAGGTCACATGACCACTGTATGTACACACTATCTGCATGTAACGCCTGGAGTAGTGGATCCACTGGACCGTCACTAGCGGTGGCACTAACCTCACCAGAGAGCGGAGTCTAAGGGGCCGCTGGTTTTCACCAGAGCCCGCCGCAAGGCGGGATGGACTTGCTGCGGCAGGCGACCCCCAGGTCGCTACCCCTGGCTTGGTTGCTAGTGACGGCAGGCGAGGCGTGGCAGGAGCAGTAGGCAGGAGATGGTGATAGCAGAGGTCTGTAGGCGTGACCGCAGGTGACAGGCTGAACACAGGAGCAATAGAGAAACAGAGGAGCAGGAACCAGGAACAAGGACTAGGGACCAGGTAGCGGACAGGGATCAGGAACAAGGACTAGGGACCAGGTAGCGGACAGGAATCAGGAACAAGGGCTAGGGACCAGGTAGCGGACAGGAATCAGGAACAACAGGGAGCTGGGCCAAACGCTAAGGGAAGCAAGTAGAGGCTCCAACACCTGTAGAGGGGCAGGGCTGGAATTTATAGGAAGTGATTAGAGCACCTTCCAATAAGGGACGGACTGGCCCTTTAAATCTGAGACAGCCGGCGCGCGCGCGCCCTAGGAGGCGGGGACGTGCGCGCCGGCCGGCACAGCGGATGACGGGAGCGAGCGGGGTGAGATAAGCCGCCCCCCGGGGCCGAACTAGTAGCAGCGCCGGGTCCCTGTACATGGACCCCGGCAGCTGCATGGAGAGGTCGCGGCGGCAGTCCGGAGCACGGGACGCCGCCGCGGCCGTGACAGTACCCCCCCCCTTTGGCCTCCCCCTCTTTCTTGCCTGCAGATGGAGGCAGATCAGTGATGAAGTCCATCCCTATGTGGCGAGGGGATGTGGATTTGCGGATGAAACCCTTCTGTAAGTTCTCCCGGATGTAAGAGGACATGGCCTCAGTCTTGGGTACCGAGAGAGGGTACACCCGCCTTGTGGAGGAGAAGTTCCAGGAAGGAGGTCTATGGAACAATCGTACGCCCGATGAGGTGGTAGAGAGTCCGCCTCCGTGGCAGAGAAGGCATCGGGCAAGTCTTGGTATTCCGCCGGTAGGCTGGATAGAGGCTTGGCGGGGTCGGGTGACAACATAGAGTACTTGGGCTGAGGTGACCTCAGACACTGGTTGAAACAGTCCTGACCCCAACTAAGAATCTTCCCGTTTCCCCAGTCCAGCTTAGGAGCATGTAATTGCAGCCAAGGGAGTCCCAGGAGGATGGTGGAAGAAGAATGGGGCAGGACGTAGAAGGAGATCTTTTCCTGATGTGAAGTGCCCACCTGGAGGACTAGAGGTGCGGTCTGGTAGTGCACATGGTCGGTAAGAATCTCGCCCGTGACCAAGGAGATAGTCAGGGGTCTGGCTAGTTGGGTCACGGGTAGCCGCCATCTCTGGACCAATGTAGCTGCAATAAAACTGCCTGCTGACCCAGAATCGAGAAAGGCAGTAGTCTGGTGAGTTTGTCCTGAGGGTGTCTGGATGGAGACTGGCACAGACAACTTTGGAGAGGTGGCATTCACACTTAGGGAGACCTCTCCCACCGGACCTAGGTGCTGGCGTTTCCCGGACGCTTGAGAACGTTGGGGACATCTCAGCCGAAAGTGATCCGAACCACCGCAGTAGAGGCAGAGATTCAGCTCCAGACTAAGAATTCTTTCATCAGGCGTCAGGTGAGCACGTTCCACCTGCATAGGAATCTCAGGAGTCGACTGGGACACCGGAACGTCAGGATTCTGGAAGACCGGCGCCAGCTGGTGATGGCGACAGGACAGGCTTAGTCGCCGTTCATGCCAGACCTCCTCCTCTCTCTCAGAAAAACGAGTATCGACCCTGGTGGCCAGTAGGATGAGTTCGTTCAGGGAGGTAGGTAGGTCTCGTGCGGAAAGCACGTCTCTCACCCGACTGGACAGGCCCTTCTTGAAGGTGGCTATTAGAGCGGCCTCATTCCAGTCTAATTCTGCCGCCAGGGTGCGGAACTGGATGGCGTAGTCACCAACAGAGGAGCTCCCTTGAGAGAGGTTGAGGAGAGCAGTTTCAGCTGAAGAGGCACAGGCAGGTTCCTCAAAGACAGAGCGAAACTTGACTAGGAAGGTTCGGAGATTGGCAGCAGCAGGGTCATCTCGGTCCCATAGCGGCGTGGCCCAAGCTAGAGCTCTACCCTCCAATAGGCTGATGATGAAAGCCACTTTAGAGCGCTCGGTGGAAAACTGACTACTTAAAAGTTCAATATGCATGGTGCATTGAGTCAGGAATCCTCTGCACAACTTGGAGTCACCAGAGTATTTGCTTGGGAGAGCCAGTCGAAGTGTAGAAAAAGCAGCAGGAGGTGGTGTGCGCTGGGCTGTGGTATGCTGCTGTAAGGCGGCAGTGAGTTGCTGGATCTGCTGCGACTGTTGCTGGATTTGTTGCGCCTGTTGGGCGACCACACGGGCTACGTCACGGATATCAGGCACCTCGCCGGGATCCATGGTTGGAGCCTACTGTAACGCCTGGAGTAGTGGATCCACTGGACCGTCACCAGCGATGGCACTAACCTCACCAGGGTGCGGAGTCTAAGGGGCCGCTGGTTTTCACCAGAGCCCGCCGCAAGGCGGGATGGACTTGCTGCGGCAGGCGACCCCCAGGTCGCTACCCCTGGCTTGGTTGCTAGTGACGGCAGGCGAGGCGTGGCAGGAGCAGTAGGCAGGAGATGGTGATAGCAGAGGTCTGTAGGCGTAACCGCAGGTGACAGGCTGAACACAGGAGCAATAGAGAAACAGAGGAGCAGGAACCAGGAACAAGGACTAGGGACCAGGTAGCGGACAGGAATCAGGAACAACAGGGAGCTGGGCCAAACGCTAAGGGAAGCAAGTAGAGGCTCCAACACCTGTAGAGGGGCAGGGCTGGAATTTATAGGAAGTGATTAGAGCACCTTCCAATAAGGGACGGACTGGCCCTTTAAATCTGAGACAGCCGGCGCGCGCGCGCCCTAGGAGGCGGGAACGCGAGCGCCGGTCGGCACAGCGGATGACGGGAGCGGGGCGAGGTTAGGCGCCCCCCGGGGCCGAACTAGTAGCAGCGCCGGGTCCCTGTACATGGACCCCGGCAGCTGCATGGAGAGGTCGCGGCGGCGGTCCGGAGCACGGGACGCCACCACGGCCGTGACACTGCAGTGTCCCAGAGCGGGTGTCCACTGCTATTTTGGCAGCATGTATAGGTCTGTACTGTACTATGTGTTATAGTCTCCAAGGCTGAAGGCCCATATAATGCTGCTCCTGCCACCAGGTGTCACTATGATTTGCACCTTATGTCTGCACAGCTGAAGGTAAATTGTAAAAAGGGTTAACTGATGTCTCTATTGATCATATGACTCATGCCACTGTCTAAGAGTTCAGTTTCAGTTCAATGGTGATTATTGATGTCTACTGATTCAGTCAGTGTATGCTGAGAGATTCTTCCAGGCCCTGGCCCTGGGCCAGGACCCTGTTGGGAAAATTTTTCTTATTCTTACTGCATTATGACACCCTAGCCATGTTCGGCTAGAGCACCTCAAAAGGGACTGCAGTGAAAACTGGGACTAGACCTTTTCACGCTGGAAAGCTATATCTTCTACCTCTGAAGCCTATACAAGTATATTGAGGTATCATACAAGTCAGTAGTCAAGCTAAGTGCAAAGACTGAGTCTCTATTGCTAACCCACTAGGTTCCTAAGGGGTACCCCCAATGGCTAGCTCTACCTTCTCAGTGGGCCTGTAATCCCTGATCTTGTGTCACTCGGTGCCCACAGGATAGCTTAGGCAGATCTCATTTCCCATGGATGCAGTACTCTTCTCTAACAGCTCCAACCTCCTAACTACAACTACATCAAGTCAAGGCTATTCCAAGTGATTCTTGTCGAGGTCTATTCTATTACAAGTGTGTATAGTATACAGAGACTGTAACAACTCTTATCTATATGTATCCCTGCGACCGCGCTGTGTCTGAATGTAGCAACCCTTATCTTTCTCTACATTCCAGCAAAGCCAGCTGTGTATTATTAAACGTCTATTGTATTTCAGAGATACCTTAATAGTGAATTGTTTATTGCCCTAACATGATTCTCTGGCCACCGTAAGAAGTGCCTAGCTTGGTACTACTAAATCAACCTGCCCAGCTGCATAATACCTGCCCCCCCCCCTTGTCCCTGCATATATATAGTCTATGCATTTGTGCAGGACTCCAGCTACCAGTGGCGCCGCAATGATGAGGCGACCTGAGTCGTCTGCCTCAGGCAGCGCCACCAGCCGTCATCATGGGGGCGGCAAATAGCGGATTATAATATGGGCGGTTTGGGCGGCCGCCCGGGGCCCGAGGCTCCGGGGGGCCCATGCCCGGCCGCCCACATTATAATCTGCCACTAATTCCCGGAATGCATGTACCGGAGTCCCCCCTCGCCCAGACAGCATCTGTAATTAGATGCTGGGAGCGGGGGAGACTGTATGCATAAGCGCCACGCTGTACTGAATCAGCCGCGCGGTGCTTATGAGTACAGTCTCCCCCGCTCCCAGCATCTAATTACAGATACTGTCCGGGCGCGGGGGGACGCCGATACATGCATTCCACACAGCCTTAGTCCCCCGGGTGATGCGAGGCTGCCGGAGGTGTCCCGTCCTGTCCCCAGCAGCGAGCGCATCAGAAAGCTCCCCGTGCGCCGGAAGTCACAGCCACAGGGCTATAAGGGGAGGGGAAAGAGGGGGACCATCTATAAGGGGGGGGGGGGGGGAAGAGGGGGACCATCTATAAGGGGGGGAGAGGGGGACCATCTATAAGGGGGGGGGGGAAGAGGGGGACCATCTATAAGGGAGGGGGGAAAGAGGGGGACCATCTATAAGGGGGGGGAAGAGGGGGACCATCTATAAGGGGGGAGAGGGAAGAGGGGGACCATCTATAAGGGGGGGGGAAGAGGGGGACCATCTATAAGGGGGAAAAAAGAGGGGGACCATCTATAAGGGGGAGAAAGAGGGGGACCATCTATAAGTGGGAGAGGGAAGAGGGGGACCATCTATAAGGGGGGAAAAGAGGGGGACCATCTATAGGGGGGGGAAGAGGGGAACCATCTATAAGGGGGGAGAGGGAAGAGGGGGACCATCTATAAGGGGGGGGGGGAGAGGGGGACCATCTATTAGGGGGAGAGGGAAGAGGGGGACCATCTATAAGGGGGGGGGAGAGGGGGACCATCTAAAACGGGGGGGGGGAAAGAGGGGAACCATCTATAAGGGCGAGAGGGAAGAGGGGGACCATCTATAGGGGGGGGAAGAGGGGGACCATCTATAAGGGGGGGGGAAGAGGGGGACCATCTATAGGGGGGGAAGAGGGGGACCATCTATAAGGGGGGGGGGAAGAGGGGGACCATCTATAAGGGGGGGGGAGAGGGGGACCATCTATAAGGGGGGGGGGGAGAGGGGGACCATCTATAAGGGGGGGGAAGAGGGGGACCATCTATAAGGGAGGGGGGAGAGGGGGACCATCTATAAGGGAGGGGGGAGAGGGGGACCATCTATAAGGGAGGGGGGAGAGGGGGACCATCTATAAGGGAGGGGGGAGATGGGGACCATCTATAAGGAAGGGGGGAGAGGGGGACCATCTATAAGGGAGGGGGGAGAGGGGGACAATCTATAAGGAAGGGGGGAAAGGGGGACCATCTATAAGGGGGGTGGGAGAGGGGGACCATCTATAAGGGAGAGGGGACCATCTATAAGGGGCGGGAAAGGGGGACCATCTCCTAAAAGATCAGCACCCTCCTCTCCTGACATCCTCTGTGCTGCTGGGACTTCTCCTATAGGATTAGCACCCTTCTCTCCTGACCTTCTCTGTGCTGCTGTGACCTCCCCTATAAGATCAGCCCCCTCCTCTCCTGACATCCTCTGTGCAGCAAGGGACCAAACGTCATGTTTACTGGGGACAGCATTGGGGGGGGGGGGGGGGGGGGTCAGTATTGGATTATAATGTGGGCGGATTGACGGGGGGGGGGGGGCGTCATCCTATGGTTCGCCTCGGGCAGCAGAGAGGCTAGAATCACCCCTGCCAGCTACTCTATCATTATCATTATGCACCATGTTCCTATGGTTGGGGCAATCTCACTAGATAATAATGTGCATGCTGGCAAGTTTCCTTCGCTCCCATCTGAAATTGCCATGAATAATACACAATGGCGTTTTCTTCATTCTACAGACCAGGCTGTTCCAGCACCCAGCCCGTCCCCTTCCTCTCCATTTCCAGAGATAAAATTAATGCTCTGAAAACTGTTTTCCAGAAACACAATGCATTGTTTGTTCTGCTTCATGAAATTAATGGTGGCAGGTTTATTACTGTGCACAAAGTTACTTCTTCAAGGGTTGTGAGCGGTGGATTCGGTTACGATATGTCAAAAATAATTGCCTAGACATCACACCGATACTATAAAAGGGAAGATGATGACGGCCGCTTCATAATAATAATCTCTTCTACCAGAACTGCTTTATTGCCTTTACTAAATAACAAGCCCTGAAGCGTACGAGAGGTAGTCCAGTCCTTGTGCCTAATGGGGCCTATATACCCCCTGTACTATGTAGGAAGACAAAGATTATAGTCACATGTGAATAGTACATACAGTAGTTGTTTAATTTAAAGGGAATATGTCACCTAGATTTTCCTTTACGGATTAGAGTCAGATACCAAAAGTTGTTCTTTTATTCTAATCTGTTTCTATTTTCTGACTATAGTGGTTTTTTATTTATTTATTTCACATTTTGTACATTGCTATGGGGCTTGCCATCTTGCCTGAGCTGTTTTTAACAGCATTTAGTGACATGCTTTACAGCGAGACTCATGGACATAGACAACAATAGACAGAGTCTGTCCCCTTGAGACGAATGTGTGCTGTATGCCTGGGTAGCTATGTGTTTTTGCGGCTGCTGCATGGGCGTAGGGTCACTTGGCCACTTTTCCTGGTGGCCAGGAGTGGTGTTGGAACCCAGCCCCGGAAAATCAGGCACTTCTCTGATTTTCTTGAAGTAGCTATCAAAGGCTACTTTAGATTTGTGGATGACGTTTTTGTTTTGTGGGAGGGTACTGCTGACACTTTTTATGATTTCGTACAATATTTAAATTCTAATTCTATGAACATGACTTTCACGTATAAAACTGACCCCCACCAAATAGAGTTTCTTGATGTACTGGTATGCCTGTCTAATGGCACTATTCACACCACCTGTTTCAGAAAACCCACGTCTACTAATGCCTTTCTTCATTATCAGAGTTACCATCCCATGCACACAAAGAAAGCGGTCCCTTATGGACAATTTTTGCGTATTAGACGCATTAATAGTACTGACAGCACTTACCTCACACAGGCCGATGAACTGGTCTCGCGTCTTAGGGCTAGAGGCTATCCTATTAAAGATCTGGAAATCGCCCGTGATAAAGCTTTTAGAGCTTCATGTACTGCACTTCTCCAAAAGAGGAAAAAAAGTACTAACGTCACATATAGTTCTTCTGATATCACACGATTCACTTTTTCCTTTAAATTTAGTCCTATGGCTGATTCCATACGTTCTATTATTAAAAATAACTGGTTTCTGATCACCCAAGATCCTATTGTTAGGACTCGGACCATGCCTCTGGCCCGGCGTCCATAGCAGCCAGACTGCTTCTCAGGTTTTGCTCTGCTCTGCTATTCCATGTGGTAGCAGAGCCCAGTGTTTCACTCTCTGGCTGATCAGCATAGGTGTTTTGAGTGTTCACTGATTATTGACTGACAGCTGACTTACCAGTTAGCTGTCTGTATCTGGGCAGGACCTGGAGCCTCAGCCCCAATCATGTCAGGGGCTGGGACTACAGGGTGCATAAGTATCCTCACTTGTCTCATGTTCCTTGCCTGAGATAGAGCCTATTTCATAGTGTTCCTTGATCTAGCTGTTTTCCCTGCATTGTATTTTTGGTTACCAGACCTTTGGCTTTTGGACTTGACTATTCTCCTGGATTACGTTTTGTACTGCGCAGCCCTCCTGTTGCTGACTTGGACCTCTGACCTTTCTGTACTGTGTTGCGTTTGTCCTGTCTGTTGTTTTGTGTTCACACTATATAGGGTAGGGACCGCCGACAAGTTGTCCGCTGTCGCTAGGACTGCTGTGGCAAGTAGGCAGATGCAGCGGGGCGGGTGCCAGTGTTAGGGCTGCACCTGTCCTTTGTCTTGCTGGTCCTATATATCCTGACATTATCTCAGGCCTTTACCCACGCCAGCGATCTTGACGGTTCAACATGCCTTGACCCTTTATCGCCAGGGGTTGTCAGAAGCGATAAAGGATGCCATGGTTAGTCACACTACCCCCGACTCCCTTAGTGACCTAATGACACTTGCAATTTCCATAGACAGACGTCTGAGAGAGAGACGGCGGGAAAAGCAGGGGGTGACGACTGTGGTACCATGCCAAAGTCAGTTAGCCAGGCCTTCCCTGACCCTTCCCAGGACTCCTGTGTCTTCTCCTCCACCTTTGCCAGATGAGGAGCCTATGATGTTGGGGTCCACCTCGGCCGCTGCCCGCCGGAAGATCCGTTTGGAAAAATCCCTGTGCCTATATTGTGGGAAAACTGGCCACTTCATAAGGGATTGTCCCTCGAAGCCTAACCAGCAGTCGGGGAAACGCCAGTGCCTGAGTGATCGTCCGGAGGGTCACTCAGGCACCCAGGTACCTCTGCAATCAGTTGATAGATTTTTGTTACCTATTACCTTGTTTTGTTGTGACAATTCTTTTTCAGGAAGCGCTATGGCTGATTCGGGTTCCGCATTAAGTTTTATACGAACTTCTGTTGCTGTGTCTCTAGGTCTCGAGTTAATCCCGTTATATTCTCCATTTCTTGTTTCTGGAGCTGACTCCACCCCCTTGAGAGAAGGGAGGATTAAGTTCCGCACATCCGATGTTACCTTGAGGGTAGGATGTCTGCATCATGAAATTATGTCTTTTTTTGTTATGGATGGGTTAGCGTCAGACCTCATCCTGGGGTTGCCCTGGTTGCGCCTTCATAATCCAGTGTTCAACTGGAGAACCACTGAACTCATTAAGTGGGGCAGTTCTTGTGGTTCTCACCTAAGTCCAGTGGATCCGCCTGTTTGTCTGGTTAATGATGGTATTACCTTGCCTGGATACATTTCTGATTTCAGTGACGTCTTTGACGAGGCAATTGCTGACGCCCTGCCTCCCCATCGCCCGTATGACTGTGCCATCGACCTCGTACCTGGGGCAAGGTTTCCTAAAGGCCGTATTTTTAACCTTTCGCCCCCAGAGCGAGAATCGATGCGCTTGTACATACAGGAAAGTTTAAAAAAAGGTCACATCCGTCCGTCTGTATCTCCTATGGGTGCTGGATTCTTTTTTGTTGAAAAAAAAGATGGTGGTCTACGACCCTGTATAGACTACCGTGAACTCAACAAAATCACCATCAAGGACCAGCATCCACTTCCTCTAATCCCGGATCTTCTCAATCAGGTAGTAGGTGCCCAATGGTTCTCTAAAATTGACCTTCGGGGCGCCTACAATCTGATCCGGGTTAGAGAGGGGGATGAGTGGAAAACAGCGTTCAATACTCCCGAAGGGCATTTTGAGTATTTGGTAATGCCCTTCGGTCTAAGCAATGCTCCTGCCGTCTTCCAGCGGTTCGTAAATTATATTTTTCGTGATCTGTTTGGCCGATATGTGGTTATTTATCTGGACGACATCCTCATTTTCTCCCCGGACTGGGAGTCTCATCAAAAACATGTACGTGAGGTGTTGTCCAAGTTACCAAAAAATTCTCTCTGTGCTAAATTTTCTAAATGCTTGTTTGGTGTCAAAGAGGTTGGGTTTCTTGGGTACATTCTGACTCCCAATTCAGTGCAGATGGACCCCAAAAAGGTTTCAGCTGTGCTTGAATGGGTTAAACCCACAACTCTAAAAGAAGTCCAAAGATTTTTGGGGTTTGCCAATTTTTATAGGAAATTTATTAAGAATTTCTCCCTTGTTGTTAAGCCTCTGACTGAATTGACTAAAAAGGGGGTAGACCCAACCTCTTGGTCGCCAGAAGCCGAACAGGCCTTTGTACAGTTAAAAAAAAGCTTTTCTTGCGCTCCTGTATTGGTGCACCCAGATTTAGAGTCTCCATTTGTAGTAGAGGTTGATGCTTCTGAGGCTGGTGTTGGGGCAGTGTTGTCTCAAGGTAAAGAACCCTATACTAATTTAAGACCAGTGGCATATTTCTCCAGAAAGTTCTCCACCTCCGAGGTTAATTATGATATTGGGAACCGGGAGCTGCAGGCCATAAAGTGGGCTTTCGAGGAGTGGAGACACTTTCTGGAGGGAGCCAGACATCAGGTTACGGTTCTGACGGATCATAAAAACCTTTTGTATTTGGACAAGGCAAAAAGGCTAAACCCTCGTCAAGCACGTTGGGCATTGTTTTTTACTAGGTTTAATTTTATTGTTACCTACCGCCCAGGGGCTAAGAATGTAAAAGCCGATGCCTTGTCCAGAAGCTTTGGTGTCAATGAAGTACCAGAGCTGGAACCCGAAAGTATTCTGCCACCAGGCGTGGTAGTAGCTAATATGTCCGTGGACTTAAAGTCTTTAATTTTGAGATCTCAAAATACTGCGCCTGCGAATTTACCTCCTGAAAAACTGTTTGTACCGCTGCATCTTAGGTTAAAAGTGTTAGATGAAATTCACTCCTCTGCCTTGGCTGGTCACCCTGGTATAGCAGGTACCTCTTATTTGTTGTCTCATTCATGCTGGTGGCCTTCCTGGAAGAAAGATGTGCAGGAATTTGTGAAAGCATGTGAGACCTGTGCTCGGGCCAAGACCCCTAGATCATTGCCAGAGGGTCTTCTCCAACCTCTCCCTCTGCCTAGAAGACCCTGGTCTCACTTGTCCATGGATTTTATTACCGACCTTCCCTCCTCCCAGGGGAAGACTGTGGTCTGGGTAATTGTGGACAGGTTTAGCAAGATGTGCCATCTGGTAGCGTTGAAAAAACTGCCCAACGCTAAAACCCTTGCAAGTTTGTTTATTCGACATGTCCTTCGCCTACATGGCATACCCACGAATATTGTGTCGGACAGAGGGGTTCAGTTTGTGTTGAAGTTCTGGAGGGCGTTCTGCAGCCAATTGGGTACCTCGTTGTCTTTCTCCTCTGCTTTTCATCCCGAGACCAACGGGCAAACCGAACGTTTAAATCAGTCTCTAGAGCAGTATTTAAGGTGCTATGTTGCTGACAACCAGGAGAGATGGTCTGAATTCCTACCAATGGCAGAATTTGCCCTCAATAATCATGTTAATGCTTCGACACAACTGTCCCCCTTTTTCTGCAATTACGGTTATCATCCTAAGTTCTCTGCTGTACCTAACCAAGAAGTACAATTTTCATCAGTTAGTGAGCTAACTAAACAACTGTGCACAGTTTGGGCACAGAGTCTGGTGACTCTGCAAAATGCTCAACAGAAACAAGTAAAATACGCCAACCATAAACGTCGCCCTGGCCCTGACTACGTAGTGGGTGATAAAGTCTGGTTATCCACAAAGAACCTACGTCTCCGAGTACCCTCCGCTAAGCTTGCTCCTCGTTTTATAGGACCCTTTTCCATCACTGAGGTCATAAATCCTGTTTCCTTTAGATTACAATTGCCTCGTTCTCTTAAAATTCACCCTGTGTTCCATAAGAGTCTGCTTAAGAGGTATATTCTGCCAGCGGTCTCTTGTCCTCCACCCCCTCCAGTGGTTGTACAGGGAGAGTTGGAATTCGAGGTGGAGCCAATCCTGGACTCCAGAAGAGTTCGTAACTCCTTACAGTATCTAGTACACTGGAGGGGTTACGGCCCAGAAGAACGTACTTGGGTGACCGCTCGAGACCTCCACGCTCCCAGCTTGGTTAGGAGATTCCACTTGTCACATCCTACCAAGCCTGGAGATCCTCGTGAGGGTCCGGAGGCCCCTCCTCAGAGGGGGGGGGGGTTCTGTTAGGACTCGGACCATGCCTCTGGCCCAGCGTCCATAGCAGCCAGACTGCTCCTCAGGTTTTGCTCTGCTCTGCTATTCCATGTGGTAGCAGAGCCCAGTGTTTCACTCTCTGGCTGATCAGCATAGGTGTTTTGAGTGTTCACTGATTATTGACTGACAGCTGACTTACCAGTTAGCTGTCTGTATCTGGGCAGGACCTAGAGCCTCAGCCCCAATCATGTCAGGGGCTGGGACTACAGGGTGCATAAGTATCCTCACTTGTCTCATGTTCCTTGCCTGAGATAGAGCCTATTCTATAGTGTTCCTTGATCTAGCTGTTTTCCCTGCATTGTATTTTTGGTTACCAGACCTTTGGCTTTTGGACTTGACTATTCTCCTGGATTACGTTTTGTACTGCGCAGCCCTCCTGTTGCTGACTTGGACCTCTGACCTTTCTGTACTGTGTTGCGTTTGTCCTGTCTGTTGTTTTGTGTTCACACTATATAGGGTAGGGACCGCCGACAAGTTGTCCGCTGTCGCTAGGACTGCTGTGTCAAGTAGGCAGATGCAGCGGGGCGGGTGCTAGTGTTAGGGCTGCACCTGTTCTTTGTCTTGCTGGTCCTATATATCCTGACACCTATCCTTACTAAATATTTTTCCTCACAACCATTAATTTCTTTTCACCGATGTAAAAATCTTAAAGATTCTCTAGTCAGTAGTAAATTTAAAGAACCTAAAAGAGTAGTAGAAAAATCTTGGCTAACTAACTCGCCCGTTGTAGGGAATGTGAAATGTGGAAACTGCAATTGGTGTAGCTATTTTCATGCTGGTAAAACAATACAGTTGGGTGGCGTGACGTTCCAGGTCTCTGACTTAATTTGTTGTAAAACAAGGAATGTAGTGTATGCACTTACCTGTAGTTGTGGATTATTCTATATCGGGAAGACAATCCGCCCACTAAACAGAAGATTCTATGGACATGTTCGTTCCCTTAAGACAAAAAAAAGGTGTACCGAAACTTATTGAACATATGAATGAAATTCATGGAGGTGACATTAAACATCTCAGGTTCATGGGCTTGCAACGTGTCTTTCATAGTGATGGTGTGGACACAAATAAAAAACTTTTACAAAAAGAAGCCAAGATTATCTTAAAAACAAACGCACAAAGTGGATGTGGACTTAATGAACGGATTGATTTAAGTATGTTTTTGTGAAACTGATATTACTATTATTTTTTTCTTTCTGCTGCTTTTTTCTCTCTCTTCTTCGTTGCAGGAATCTGGAAACTTCACTGTAACTTGGTTTTAATATATATTATTTTAATTTATTCTGTTACGCCCCTTACACCTGCGCCGGTAAGCTTCTTATGGACACAGGTGAGGGAGTGAAGGAGTGTCTGATGATGCGCGCATGCACGCGTGAAACGGCTGTCACACCCCTCCTGTGATTGTTAGGCGTCCTCGCCGACTGCTACACACTCTGCCTGTTTTTATGTTTTTGGACTGAATAAAGAAGAATTTTATGGTGAGTGCCCTCTCTATTCTCTTTTTTCCTTTGGATTTTGCCACTTATGCCACATTTTTCCTGAGAGGTGCACCCCTGTTCATATGTGCTTAAGGTATCCCGTAGTGTCCGACTAAGGCGCTTTGCCGAGTATATGGAGTAGTTGGTTGCCGGTTTGCTTGTTTCTATGCTTGGATCTCTTGAGGTTTAGATACCTCAAGTGTGAACAGGTGCATAGGTGCAGGTGCAAGAAATAATTGACCAGAGTCCAATGACTTAACTAGGATAACTTGGTTTACTGGTAAGAACTTCAGTTCAATACAAGATTTTCTCCTGGTGTCACATGTCGCTGCAATGTTGTATAGATCACTTTGCAGCAGCCTCCTCTTATCACCACAGACACAACAGGAAGTCTTAACTTCCTGTTTCAACTAGACCTAGTGGTGATAATGAAAACTGCAAGATATCAGGATTATTTTATAATATAGAGAGAAAAATGAAAAATTAGAAAAAATGACATCAAATAAAAAAAAAAAAAGTTTAACATAAAAACATTATTTAAACAGGAAGTAATTTTTTGGATGACACTTTTCCCTCAATGTGCGATTTAACTATTCTTGTGCTGATTTGAATTCAATATAGTTTTATTTTATTTAAGGAACCCCTTGCCATAGCTGGTATCATGGGCAGTCATGGTGGAAAGGGCACAACATTTTAAGGTTGCATTTTGCATGTGTGGGAGTTACTGTACATGGTAGAAAAAGAAAAAAGTCTTTGTGAAATAACAATAGGCACACAGTGACGTGTCAATAGATCCATTGAGATGTGCACTGAGCGCATCTCTACTACGGAAAATATTCGGTTGCACGGAGGAGCTGTCTTCCCCATGTCACAGGGCATAGAAAGTTCACACTGTGATCTGTGAATTAATCGTTTAAATGGCTTTCTACTGAGCTCGGTGAAGGTTTAACCACTGCGGGTGCTGTTATATGAGCCACAAATCTTTCCACTGCGGACTGTGCTCTGAAGAAGTATTTTCCTCCTTTAAATTTCATTATATAAGAATGTCGGCATGTGGTTTTTACTTCTTAAAAAAATAGTACTAGACAAATGGAACAAATGACAGTTGTGAAAGGGGTAGTCCAGCAAAAAAAAAAAAAAAAAATTCTTTCAAATAAAATGGTGCCAGAAAACGCCAGAGATTTCTAATTTACTTCTATTAAAAATCTCAAGTCTTCCAGTACTTATCAACTGCTGTATGTCCTGCAGGAAGTGGTATTCTTTGGAGTACATTCGCCAGGGAGGTGAAAACAATTACATCCACTTACCTCTCCGCCTCCAGCTGCTCCTGGACGATTCCTGGACTGAGATGGCACTTGAGACATGATGTGGGCAGGCCCGCTCAGCCTTTCAGCCACTGTATTGTGGTCCCACCTCTGCTACTGAATGGCTGAGTAGCCTTAGACATCACTTCTTAAAGGAGTATTTCCCCCAAGAGCTAAAAAAAATGTTGGGTCCAGATTGCTGCGGGCAGCGGGGGATGGTGTCCGGGGGGAGAGGATAGGGATGTTGCGGGCAGCGGGGGATGGTGTCCCGGGGGAGAGGGCAGTCGGAGATGCTGGGGGCGGAGGGGATGAGGTCCGGGGGGAGAGGGCAGGCAGGCGATGCTGTGAGAGTGGCGAGGGCAGGCAGGAGATGCTGTGGGCAGTGGGGGAAGAGGTCAGGGGGAGAGTGTGTGCACACAGAGGGTGTACATTGTAGCAGGCACACTGATTGGTCAGGCGTCCTCCCTCTCCTCAGTGGGCAGGGTTATAATCGCTATCCCGACCCATTGAAGAGATGGAGGACATGTGATCCCGACACTGAGGTTGGGGGCCAGGTGAAAGGATCGGTGTCGGAGTGGACTGTGTTTAGCTCATTTTTTGCATTCAAAGGGATTCAAAACAACTAAAAAACATATAATAACTTGCTTTGACTAATATGTGAAGCTATAGTGGGCTATTACCTGTTGTAAAAAAGATTTTGGGGGGAATAACCCTTTAAGTCCCATCTCAGACCAGAAAGTGTCCGGAGACTGGAGCAGCTGGATGCAGTGCTGGAGACGGTGAGGTAAGTGGATGTAATTGTTTTCACCCACCTCTTCCCCTTTAATAAGCCAAGCCAAAAACAGCTGCTTTGGGGTTAATGGCCATTGTCATTACAGGGCAGGGTGCTAAAAGGCCTCTCTGCAGCCAGCCAGCAACCTGCACTGTTCTAACAAGGGGCAATGACCCCCAAACAACTGTCCACAATTGGGTAACTTCCCCTTCTGGGTGACACTCACTGCAAATATTAACCCATTTGGTCCCAATCCAACATCTAATATTGCAGAAATGTGGATACATACAACACATTATACTCGGTTATATTTTGGTGTTTCCTCTTTCTTCAGTGTTTTTTTTTTTTAATCTAAAGTGGTGAAGAGCGATTCATTCCTGTTGCCTTTAACTGCTCTGCGGGCACGGCTATATCCAGAGATTGCCGAGCTGTGTCATAGCAACACAAATACAGATTTCTGGATTAGATGACTCTTGAGAAAAACATAAAAACGGATGTACGCTAGTCAGAGGCTGTGCAAGCAAACCCGAAACACATTGATATATAACCTTGTGAAGATCAATACAGCTGTACAGAGCTTGAAAGGATTGAGACAAAAACCAACGGGAATCAATAGAAATATGAAGTGATTCACAACGAGAAATAGATTTTATGACGTGCGATTAGGAGTTCAAGGCATTTCCATCTCTATAGATAGTGTCATGTCAGATGATATCTGTCCCCATTACTTGTTACGCATGACAAACTGGCTTAGATGGCTGTTGGGGGCTATCAGCAAGACTGTGTGGCCCCCAGGAGCAGTGTCTAGAGTTTATTATGGCGGTAATTGAGGCATAAGTAGATGTTTGATGGAAAATGAGTCTTGTGGGGAATTGTTTGGAGTACAATAGGTGAGCTATATAACACAATGGTAGGATTGGAGGGGATTAAGGTAGGGTTGGACAGAAAACCTTTATTGTTATTAGGGCTGTATTAGACGGCCCGATATTTCAGCGCCGATTTGTCAGGTTAGTGCTCGCTCGCTCCTCGTTCCTCACTCGCTGTTGGTGCTCTTACAATCTAAGGATGGGCCCAAAGGAGAGAGTAGGGGTCTGCTGCTGACGCTCCTATTACCTGGAACTACGGCCAGCTGACCATCGCTATAGTTATCGGGTGACATTGAGCAGGCAGGGAGCTCTGGGGAGCCCATAGGAGATAGTGGCCCCTGCTCCTATTACATTGTGCATGTCGGCTGATCGTTGCCTTCTATTACACAAAGCGATTATCAACCGTAATGGCCGATAATCGGCCAAATATGGCCAATAATCGCTCCGTGTAATAGGGCCTTTAGCTTTGTAGGATGAGGAGTGAGGAGTCACCCAACCCTCGATGTATTGTTTGGATGTGAGACAGTATTATGGCATTGCACAGGTGAATCTGGCTGTCCTGGGAGACAAGGCAAAGATAAAGGTGAGACAGGGTAGGCACCATCCTAGGGAAGTGGAAGGGAACGCAAGTCTGATGGGAAAAAATTGTTTTCCTGGCCTTGCAATGCCACTGGTGGATCTTGAATGTCAATGGCCTTTGGAAGGGGGCACCAAATGTTTTACCTGCTTGGGGCACTAAAATAACTTGCACTGGCCTCGCAGGGAGGAGAGGGGGCAGTTGTGTCACTGGGGAGTAATATTTACCATTCATTGTTAATGTGCTGCAAAGCTATTTTTTATGTCTGGTATAAAGCCGCACATTTTTCTTGAGCGTCGTCTTCTGAGGTGCCAGTTTGCATAATCTTGCATAATAACACTGAACTCCAGCTGACAGCTATTTCTTTAACTCTTCTGTGAACATTCACATTCACACTTGTTTATTTCAAGAAAGAGAAGAGAATAAGGATACCTACAGTATACTTAATACATGAAATATTGGTGGAGCCCACTAATATTGGCGGGTTATTATCTAAGATGTATGGAGGGGAATCAGTTGGATCGTACTTGCGTAAGGTAAAGATAAGTTGCCACCATGGTTGATTATGCATGTGTATGGGGGGGGGGGGGGGGCGGTCAAGAGTGATAGCTAATGCCTAATGTGTATGGTCCACCTTATGACCCTATTACTTAGAGAGATCACTGGCCCAGCAGACTGATATCACCTGTGTAATAAGGCCAGCAATCAGAAACAAATGAGCAAATGCTTGTTCATCAGCTGATCGTTTCATTCTTACCTGCTAAAAAATCATGTTTCAAGGGTCACACGTCTCCCCATGTCTATGGGGAAGTGACCAATGAGTGATGGAAGGGACGGAGGAATGAGCCAACATTCGTCTGTGTGGCCCTCCCCGGATAGGCTCATACATGTGCATTGGTGCATGAAGTAAGGCCCTAATGATGTCCACACACTTTATGCTAAAGTTGTCCAAATCCACAGGTAATGGCAGGTTTGGCCAACAACATAAGGTGTACGAGGGCCTCCTGATTCTCCATTGACAGATGATGTAAGTGAAGATAAAGAGTCGGGCATAATAGATTTTCACTGCTTGACCCATTTTTCCTTGGAGGTATTAGCGAGCACTAGAGCTGTCTAGCTTAGTTTTACACATGAACTTTCGGCCCTTCCCAATATTTACGTGTACGGGGGAAAACAAAGGAGATAACTAGCTAATGAAGGTGTTAAGCAGGGATGGGAAATATTTGGTCCTCTGGCTGTTGCACAACTGTAATTCCCATCATGCCTGGACGGCCAAAGCTAAAGCAACAGCTGGGGAGCCAAAGATTCCCCATCCCTTGTGTAAAGGGCCCTTTGGCATTGGCACATCTTCGGGACATGTTGACTTTTAACATGTTGACTTTTGGCATATCTTTTGGGCACGTTGACTTTTAACCTGCTGATCCCTTATTACCCTGACATCTACAATCAGGAGGAAAAACAGAAAACCACAACACACAAGCATTGGTGGCTGATTCTGCCGAAATGTGCACCCCCACAAAATAGGAAGAACAGTTTTCTAAGATACCGGACTTTCCAATGAAGTGGGTCTTGTCATATGGCCTTGTTGGTCTAAGTGGTCTAAGTGGTGTAGTTGTAATGATTGGTATTAGAATAACATGATAACTGTCAATGTCCACTCTTACACAACTTCATGTTTATTTCACCAAGGAAAAATTAGGAACAACCCGAATGTCATTTGGGTAAAATAATGGTGAAAAAAGATGAATAAAGATATTCTTTATATAAATCTGCCTTTATTTCATACATCTATTAGAATAAAGGGAAATGTTGGTACAATGTTCTGCAGACATAATGGGGGAGATAAAACATGGAAATACATATCAAAAACCAAACACTGCAGAAAATTATACAGATCGCAAGACAGACTGGTGGAACCGATTCAGTGAAATCCTTCACAATTTCAGTAACGGCCTTGGTCTACACAATTCATCCTGTATAGGTATTGGTCACATCAAGCCACCTTAAAATCCAGTTCTGTTAAATAAAATCATAATCATAAGCATATGTTTTAGCTCTTATTTCTATCGAAATCGAAAACTCCACTTTTTTTTTTTATATCATGGTGTCCGATTATTGAAAGCTAAACCGCTAGTGGTGGCCCTGGGGCATAGGCAGCTTAGCAGGGTATGTGTTAGACTGCAGGTAGAGCAGGTCTCGAGGACTTACACAAGATCTCTTTACTCTGCCTTCAGACCCTTCTACTAAACAGATCATTACCGTGCGATATGTCAGCAGATAGCGTCTGCCAAGACGTCTAACCAGTTACCACGGCAGGATAATTTCTGGAACATTGGCTGATTTCCCTGAAAATCCAATCTAGCGACTATCTTGCTTACTGCTGTGTGGTCAGGAATTCTAGAGCAGCTGGTCCTGGATGAATGGAATTTTTTCTCTCTTTTTTTAAAAAAAATTCTAACTTTTATAAATAATAAATTAAATAAAAGTTTTGTCAATAGTGTAAATGTTTTGAAAGTTAGAAAAACAAATTGACATGTGTAATTCTGTATATAAGCAAAGCAGATGAGAAACTTTAATGAAGCTGAGTATTGTATAGGATTGGACTGGCTCACCGCAGTACTGGAAAATGTTCCTGTGGGCCCAGGCTCTGATACAGTATTGCAACAGAGAGCCAAAGGTCTAGTAGAAGACCCTATATGATGATAACATCCCTATGTTAACCAATATTGTGGCTATTAATGATACTTTATGACTGTCATGCAGCAATCTTTGGCTGCTGAATGGAAAAACTGCATATACCTGCAACCTGGGACAGATGGGGGGCAATATTTGTGTGGCGTTATTGTTTGTTTTTTTTTACCCCCCAGAATCAGAAGTTAAAAAATTTTTTTGACATGCCATAGAAACATGTCAAAAAATTGATTGGTTGGGGTCTGGGTGCTGATACCGTCACAGATTGCTAGAAGGAGCAGGGAGAAGCACTTGGTCTCACACCATAGACTTAGCAGAGCACTTCTCCTGACTGGTTCTGTCAGTGGGTGGGCAGTGGAACTCAGCTGCTGAATGGCTGAGCTGCCAGAGCTCACACAAGGAGGCGGCCGCGGGTTGGGTGTACGGGGCGACGCGATCCGGGACCCGGCGCTGGAACTGGGGAGGTAAGTGACCGCCACCGTCTATAACCACCCTCTCGCCGGCCATAGCTTAAAATTAACCCCGGGCCGGAGTACCCCTTTAACTTGTCTCTATAACAGTGACATTTTAAAGCTAACTTAAAGGGATTGTCCACTCAAGGCTATTAGTGTATATAAATACAAAAGAAACCCCAGAGATGCAATAGCAATAGGAGGTACAGTTCGATAGCAATGAGTTTAAATTGCCACAAGAAGGATGCAGGGATCGTTTGTGGTCGCTCGATTATTTATGCTGTGTAAAAGCGATTCAAGCAAGCACTGATCTTACTGATGGCCTAAGATCTGCAAGTGTAAAAGGACCCTTAGAGGGATTATAACATGATGCGTAATATTCCAAAACCAAACATATCTATGAGATAAATGGAGGTTAGCTACAATAGTAACTATGCATAACTGTTTGTGGCCTGGACACTTCTTTAAGGACTTTTTTTTTCATTTAAGGGGAAAATAATTATCTATCTATCTATCTATCTATCTATCTATCTATCTATCTATCTATCTATCTATCTATCTATCTATCTATCTATCATGTTATCCAGTGGTTGTTCCCTTCAAACCTATTTACACTAATGACTTCCTCTTATACGTCTCGTAGACATTTATGTAAATTCTGTTTTATATCTATCACACTGTAAAAAAAGCAATTTTAGAAACAACTTTATCAACAACTTTTCACTACACTGTAAACAGTCATCTGAGTTACAGGAATGGGCATGCAAACCAATTAGATTTTTCCTTAAACTAAACATGCAGTTTTCACCAATTGTTTATTTAAAGGGGGTTTCCAATTTTACGTCAATGACACTTAATCTTTGTATAATAGTAAAGGATATTAGTAAGGTGCAGCTCTTCCTATTTCACAACAAAGAAAAAGCTTAATTTGCCTAAAACTGGAGACCCCCTTTAAATATGGCAGGCATAATGTATGTAGGATAATGTTTATAGTTTATCTCAAAAGATATAACTGATCATTGTTTTCTTTACAATAGAAAGCTCTGTGTTAAGTCATGCACCCTGATTATAATTACTAGTATATTTTATTAGCTATATGTCATCTAAATGTTACTAACTAGAACAGTGTAAATGTGAATAGACAAAAATACAGTGGACGTAGAACACTGTGTTGTATCCTATATACAATATCAACATCTTATTCCTCTATTAAAAAGCAATGAGACCAGTAAGTGCTGTTTTGGGCATAACCAGTAGGTAAGGATACAGAGGCTACAGTATACAGATTGCACAATACACACGTCTCAAGAGGTTTCACAGTACGAAGCCAAGGTAAAATACTGGGGGAGATGTACTGGGCTCCGCTCTTACAAGACTTGAGGAGGTCTGTCTGTCTTCCTTGTGAGCTGAGTACAGCTGCCCTATATTATGCTAACTGACAATATATTTGGTAGTGCTGCTGTTCAGTAGGGTATATCCTTTGAATGAAATGTACTATTGCCCCGGCCATGTTGAAAGCTGCTGTGTGAATATTCATTCTGATGTCGGATGCTATGACTGTCATCAGGCAGAAACGTATGGGGGAGGAGGTTCCTTAGAGGCTCCAGCCACGTTTTCTTCGTAGTGAGGTAGGAGGACCTAAAAAAATAAATAAAAAGATTATTGTTTATAAAAGAGGAGTGACATGGAGCACACGGACAGCCACACATCCATAGTGCTGTGATATCTGTTTCATAAGTAGCAGGACAGTCAGCTATGTACAAGAGTTGCACAGACTCTACATCATGGGTCTCCAAACTGCGGCCCTCCAGCTGTTGCAAAACTACAATTCCTATCATGCCTGGACAGCCAAATCCAAAGCTTTTGCTGTCCAGGCATGATGGGAGTTGTGGTTTCGCAACAGCTGGAGGGCCGCAGTTTGGAGACCCATGCTCTACATGATAGAAGATTTTTAATAGGGACCATTTAGAAATGTGGTGTTTTTTTCCAGTCTGACACAGTGCTCTTTGCTGCCACCTCTGTCTATGTCAGGAACTGTCCAGAGCAGGAGAGGTTTTCTATGGGGATTTGCTACTGCTCTGGACAGTTCCTGACATGGACAGGGGTTGCAGAAGAGCCCTTTGTCAGAGTGGGTAAAAAAATGACACATTTCTTAATAGTTCTTGTATGCAGGGCATACAGGAAGTGGTGTACTTTTTCCAGTCTGACACAGTGCTCTCTGCTGCCACCTCTGTCCATGTAAGGAACTATCCTAAGTAGTAGCAAATCCTCACAGAAAACCTCTACTGTTTGACAGTTCATGTCACAAACAGAGGTGGCAGCAGAGAGCACTGTGTCAGACTGGAAAGACCACATCCCCTTCCTGCAGGACATACAGCAGCTGATAAATACTGGAAGATTTTAAATGTTTTAATAAAAGTACTTTACAAATCTTACAATATAGATAGGGAACAAGAAGCGCTGCTAAAAGGTTAATGATTGTTATTAAAACTATCATTGTCTCAACAGCTGCAGGTCAGGGAATCAGTTACCTGTGTAACAATGTTATATGCGCTATGTAATTAATTTCATATACCCTGTCTCATTAATGATTACAAAACCGAGATCGAACCACAAAGCTCAGCAAGCCCTAAAAGATCACAGAACTATTAGGCAATGCAATGATATCAATAGCCAGAAGTTATGAAGATATATACATATATACATCAGAACATGGTATATGTTATCACTTCTGGATATTGATATCATTGCATTGCCTAATAGTTCAGTGATCTTTTAGGGCTTGCTGAGCTTTGTGGTTCAATCTAATTTACAAATCTGTAAAACTTTCTAAAAAAAAAAGAAAAAAAAAAGCCAATATCTTTTTTTGCCGGAGTACCCCTTTAATATTTTTGTCCAAGCAATTATTTTATGTTTCATTGTATGGTTAAGAGCGCAGTCCCTGTACATGGTTGATACATTCTGTAGACAGATGTCATTATCACAAATGTCCCTCTTTGGCCCTCTAACTGTAGCTAGATATACAATGTTCTATTCTATGACTTTTATTGCCTCTCCGAAGAGCTGCTTGTATTGCAGAGAGTAGAGTGTGCTGTCTGCAATATAGACATATTCTGACTAATGTGGAAACTTCAAGGAAGGACACAGCTGCCGCCTGCAAAACCCCATCACTATTGCTGAGATTTTCCAGCAATGTGTCTACATGATCAATCTCTCACTATAGGATGCGCCAGGTTCATTCGATAGGAGCTTATAATACATTGGGGAGTATAAGTCAGACGTGGGGGGACGCCATTTGTATTACACTGTGTTAGCTGCTGTGTTGATTCATAAGTTCCGTTTCCCCCCCCCCCCCTGGATGTTTGTTAAAGTAGAAAACACCATTAGGGGTTAATAACGCAAGCACAGTCCTCTGAGATGCTGACTAAACTGAAATCCTGGGTAAATTTATGAGTAATATCATAGGGACAAGTTCTGGCTCTGGACTGTCATTAATCTGAGCAATTTCTGGACCATCTCACTCCATATATATTAAAAAGTTGCACGATAAATATCTCTAGTTAAAAAGAAAGTTCTTATAGGATCCAGGATTAAAAAAACATAGCTTCTTTCTTGAAAAAACAGCACCACCCCTGTCCCCAGGTTCTGTTGGATTACAATTAAGTTCCATTCACTTCAATGGAAGTGAGCAGCAAGACCGGCACCGAAACTGAGAACAGGAGAGGCGCTGTTTCTGGAGGAAAGCGGGCATGTTTTTATAAGCTGTGTGTGATTCTAGTAATGACAGAGCCGCGGCGCTTCAAAGAGTCTCCTCGCTGCCGGCATGATATTGAGACATCATGCCTGGCGGTAAAAGAACCCATTGCATTCTTTTCCTGTCCATAAGGTCCGCAAATTTACGGACGTCTGAATGTAGCCTTAGCGTGCTTGAGATTCGCTCATCTCAAGCAAAATTAGTGTGTAGGAGGATTCTCTATACAGGGAACTCCAACATAAACATCTTGAAAGGTGTTCCTTGTCGAAATTTACTTAAAGGGGTTATCCAGCATTAGAAAAACATGGCCACTTTCCTACAGACACAGCACCACTCTTGTCTCCAGTTTGGGTGCAGGTTTTGCAACTCAGTTCCATTGAAGTGAATGGAGCTTAATTGCAAACCGCACTAAAACTGGAGACAAGAGTGGTGCTGTCTCTGGAAGAAAGTGGTCATGTTTTTCTAACGCTGGATAACCCCTTTAAAAGAACAAGAAAGATGTTTAAGTGCGGTTTGTCTACCTTATAACTCTCATCAAGTAAAATCTAAAGCTCTTATTACATGGGGCGATTCAGAGGAGCAAACGAACGCCGACCTGTCAGGTCAGCACTCGCTTGCTCCTCGTTCCCCGCATATTGACGGCGCTATTACACGCGTCGGCAGCAAGCGGGTAAGAGCATGGGGGAGCTGCGGGGGGACTGCCGAGGTGATCGCTAGACCCATAGAAGATAGCGGTGGTCTGCTGCCGCTGCTCCTGTTACATGGGGTGATGGCAGCAGACCACTGCTATCCTCATTGTTGACGTTTCAACATGTGCATCGTGCATGTCGGCTGATCGTTGTCTTCTATGACACTAGGTGATTATCGGCTGTAATTGCCGATATCGGTCGAATATGGACGATAATCGCTTTGTGTAATAGGGCCTTAAGTCTGCTCCCTTATGTTAATATATATTCATAGACCAATAAATTCTGTTTCCTCAGGTAAGAAATGTTATAAGTAAAACATACTTCCATATGTCCTTAGAGAGGGTGCTATTTGACTTGGACCATTTACTATGAGCCAGAGCAGAGAACTACTGGAAAAAGTAGCACTTCATCTGGTGCACGTGTTTGACTGTTATACTACAGTAGTTGTCAATATGCAAAAAGGTCTGCAAAGCCTCAGTTATGAGTCTCAAAACACAGGACTAGCTGGATATCCCTCCAGGGAAGGACCTAGCAGAGGGGTGGCTTCTGTAAGGAGACCACTTAAACCACCATATTAAGTGGCCCCTTCAGTCAATATCCAACTCAATTACAAGTCTGACCATATGACCAGGGAAATACCAAGGACAGGTTTCCATCCACAGACAGCTGTTTTGGAGAGTTGCCACTCGTCAGTGTGGAGCAGGATTCTGGCTAGGAAGGAGCAATGTCTAGTGGACCATCAGATCACTGATCTCAGGGAGACCAGCCAAAGAAGACACTGTCGGCTACTGGTTAAAGCGGTTAATACAGTGATATCCCAGGTGCATTGCCCCCTGGGAAACATAAGTATCCAAAAAGGTCAGAGGACCCTCAGTTACAAGTCTCAAAACACAAGACTAGCCAGGTATCCCTCCAGGGAAGGACCTACACGACTTCTACAGTACTACAGTAGTTGGCAATCCAAAGTTTCCCTCTGTGGTATGAGTGGATCACCAGGGTAGTGACAAGAGATGAGTGCAACTCAAGCATGGTCAATCGTTTGGCATTGGGTTACCGGTGGCTGAAGAAGTTGGATGGTGCCCTAGAAAGTCTGGGAAAACATGAATACAGCCTATGGCCAATGGTTGCTTCCAACTTCTTTAGCCACCAGTATGTAAACGATTGGACTTGAGCATGTTCCAGTTGTGCTCATCTCTAGTTGCCTTGCAGTTTAAAGGCCCATAGATGGGGGTTGTTGTTTGTATTTTTACAAAATTGTAGTGTATAATATTAGTAACATGTAATAGTGATTGATATTGGAATGACCCATCTATACGTTCTCTTGGACACTGGCTGGGTTGCATTTTACCTTATTTCCCTACAGACATGATCCTCCTATTTGGGAATTACTTTTTTTTTCTTTTTTTTTTGCTTTGCTCATGTGTTTATTCTTCCTAAATTTCTGTCTCTTTATGTGACTGGTCACTAGCTATAAATTTAATACCTAGACAGGACAGACCTTCTACCTAAATGAGCCCTTTCTTGGGATTACATCAACATGAATGGCATTTTGCAAGCTACTGCTACTAAGCAATGACCAGAAATAACTTTTCCATTGTAGTTTATGTGTTTTGGGATTGATGACAACACTTCCTTTACCTCTCTCTCGTAGGGGGCCAAATAGTCACAGCATAGTATAGTCTTTAGACAGGAATTAGGTCTTCCCACTGAGGTTAGTCATGATATCCTTGGCTGCACTTGGACAGAGCGTCCCTGAATCAGTACCAGTGGGTAAATAACATGTGTTGGAGCCCGGCGTGTTTCACCAACTGTAAGGCTCCTCAGGTCAGTGTGACTCACTTATCAGGACTATATGAGACTTCACAAGCAGTTCACATACCCATTACTACACTTCACAATAGCCTGAGCATTTTCGTTTTTACGGCCCTGATCATCTTACACATTTTTCTAAAATTCTAAATGTTTATGATGAGCTTCTCATTCTAATGGGCGGAATAGTTCACATTTCAGTGCCCATGCTAAGTTATATAGAGATGGATATTGATGTCTGAAATCAACTGGATAAATCAGTAGGTGACAAGAAAAACATGGTTTGAGTACTAGCAAGTTTTGCAACTTAAGGCTATGTTCCCACTACGTAAAAGTACGACCGTTGTTGTCGATTGCAACAACGGACGTATTTTTACCGCTGTGGAACAATGCCTGTTGTTCTATGGGATCCCGGCCGGAGTGTACACGCATCGTGTGCGCTCCGGCAGGGATCCCATACGCCGCCGCAAACAACTGACATGTCAGTTCTGCGGCCGGAATAAAGTGAATTACGGCCGCAGAAAGACCTGTCAGTTCACACAGTGAAGTGAGCGGCTCCGGCCGCTCGCTTCACTGTGGGCTATGGGAAGCTCTGATGCGGGCATGCGCTGATGCGCCCGCATCAGAGCTCTGCAGCCGAAAATTCATCCGGCCGGTATTTAAGTGAACATAGCCAGGGCTGTATTTACCACTAGGCACCCGTGGTCCGGTGCCTAGGGCAGCACCTTGCAGGGGGGCAGCACCAGGGAGCAGGGGGACAGAAAAAAATATTTTTTTTGGTTTTATTTTTTTAGTTTCCCTCCTCCCTTCAGACTTGCCAGTAAATCTGGTGTCTTTTCCAGGGGGGGTGGGGGGTATGGTGGTATTGGTCAGGTCTGGCATCACCAATAGGTGCGTGAAGATGGGGCGTCTTTAGGTTTAGTGCCTAGGGCAGCAGCAGCTGTTAATACAGCCCTGAACATAGCCTAAAGGTAATGTTAAAATTGTAGCCCAATCTCCCAGCATCATGTTATAGAGCAGTAACAGTTGAGCAGATTGATACATAGATTTGTGGGAAAAGTTCTAGAATAAGTTGTCATTTATTCACGTAAACTTCTGCTTATTCTGGACTAAGTAGTCATGTGGGCGGAGCTACAGATGCACAAAGTTTGGAAAATCTTACATCTTCCTTATAAGAAATGCTAGTCTTAAATGGGTTTTCCCACCTGACATTTACTCCCCATGAAATCCTTCATTTGTTCCCACTTACTAGATAGGTGGGACATTCTAATTGATTGACAGTTTGGGCCAAAGGTGCTCCGATGACTTTGCCTTTTGGCCTAACCACTTATAGCAGCATCGATTCCTATCCCCGCCTCTTCTTTACAGAAACAGCCCATCTCCTGTCCTCAGTTTGGGTACGGTTTTGCAGCTCAGTTCCACTCAAGTGAATGGAGCTGAATTGTAATACCAAACAGAACCTCAGGACAGGGGTGGTGCCCTAGCCGTGTTAAAAAAACCCAAAAAAAAACACTTTAAAATCCTTAAGGAAATTTCCTCCATTATAGTTGCTTATACCCCCAGCTTGTTTCTGTGTTTCCTTATATAGGGAAAGTCTTGGGCACTACTATTTATAGGGGGCGTTTTGAGTTGTTTATGGGGGTCAACAATGTCACTGTTTATGAGGTCTCTGTGATAATGCTTGTAAAATAGGCACTTAAGCTGTCATATTGAGGACATTGCTTCTAGGGTAGAATAGAGTAGCACAAGGACATCTTTTGTATTATCTAGACTAGAGAAGAGTTAAGGTGCAATCAGTTATGGATGCAATGCTGAGCCTCAGGTCCTTAGTGTGTGACATGGTATATATGTTTTATACATTGTATACATACAGTGTTAGGCTATGTTCACACTACGTAAAAGTATGGCCGTTGTTGCCAATGGCAACAACGGCCGAACTTTTGGCGCGGTGGAACAATGCCTTACTTTCAATGGGATCCCGGCCGCAGTGTATTCACATCGTATATGCTACGGCCAGAGATCCCATACGGGGCCGCAAATAACTGACATGTCAGTTTTCTGCGGCCGGAATTCAGTTCACACAGTGAAGCGAGCGACTCCGACTCAGCTCACTGTGGGCTATGGGAAGCTCTGATGCGGGTGCGCGCTGATGCGCCCGCATCAGAGCTCTGCGGCTGGAAAGATCATCCGGATGGTACTTAAGTACTGGCCGAGATGATCCGTCCAGAGACCGGTCGGTCTCTTACGTAGTGTGAACATAGCCTAATACTTTACTATTACTATTACAAATTCAGCTCAGTGCCCTGTGTGCAAAAGATAGGAACTAGACCAAGGACTGTACCAGTACCAGTATATGCCAGTAAAATTATTCTGCTTGTATCGGTACCTGGATCTGTGATGCCCTCCTCCTACTCCAAATAGCTGCTAAGGGGGCTTCCAGTTTAGGTACCGTATATGGTTGTTGTAGGGAGAGGACCTTTGCACTTAGGACCCCTACTTGTAACCCTGAAGAAGAAACCATCACGTAAGGTGAAAGATGTTGGAGATATCCGTCTGGCTCATCAGTGTGTCTATGGTGATCCACCCCTTTAAATATTCATTAATAGTTATAATTAGATTAACATGATCCATGATAAAACTAACAATAAGAAATTAGATTTTAGAATATTGAGAAAAGAAAAAAGTGAAAAGAGCTGCGGCGGCGGCAGGAATAACATGAGATGTGTTATACAGCGTCTATATACAAAAGGCTAATGATTCCGCAGAGGGCTTCTCTCCCAGGAACGCTCTGTTACATTAATGAAATTGAATCCACTTCTGAATAATGCATTTGTGCTTGATGGAAAATACACAGTCTTTAATTTTCAGGCAGACCAGGAGCGCTGGCTTGTACAGAGCTTTGATTAGATGGAAGCCATTCGCAGAGAAGCCGCGGCATGATGTCATAGTCTACTAAAATTAGATCACTTTCTTGCACTTCACTTGTCATTTACAAGACATTTCTAGCTAACAACAATGTGAGATACTGGCCATGTTTGGAATACATATAGTAAGGTTCAGAAAAATACACTTTTATCACTAAGGGCTCATATACATGGACATATTAGGGATCCCAATTCCACAGATCCCAAGCATTACCGCCATGCATCTGAATAGGTTCCCTGCACAGCCTAGTGGGCATAAAACAGTGAATGGGGCACAGCAATACACCACTTCATTGTCCTAAATCTGTGGAGACCCCAGAGGTCATACGCTGTCCTTGAACCACTCTACCGCCACTTGTTTGTATCCACAGCCACTGCTGGGCCGCTTATGCACTTTACTGTTTCCACACGTTTGTTACCCTGAGATGGCTTGTATCTCATCCCCTGATGAGTCTTTTAGATGAAACACGTGTAGGGATGAACGAATTTGCAGAATGTTCTAGTTTGTCACAATCCAAATGTTCAGCATTTGACTCCCAGTGGCTGAAGAAGTTGGAAGCAGCCCTAGTGAGTCCCTTTTTAAGAGGGATAAAATGGGGTTGGGGTCGCCCTTTTTAGGGTGTCCATCCTGCTATCGAGGAGGGCTGGTTTGGGTGCACCCACAACAGGGGCGTTTAGGGTCAAGTGCTCCTACTAGATTGATTAAAAACTGAATTTTATTTAGGGTATCAATCTGTGATTATATGTTTAGTGGGAGTATTCCCCCCCTTTTTTGTCTGTTTTATCTGTGCTTATGATATCTATCTATCTATCTATCTATCTATCTATCTATCTGCCATGCTTCCACCATCTCATGTAAGGGCAGCGCTTACAGTACACAGTCCTGAAGGGCGAAAAGCGGCCATGTTGAATTGTGGCAGCATCACCATGACAACCACAGAGGCTGTATGTAGTGCAGTCACTGACAGTTACAGAGCGGTTGTAGGACGTGTGCAGGTTGTGTTAGTGCAGTGTAGTGACCATATGTGTCCCTATGTTCTGGTTACATGGCCGGTCTGGGGTATATATCACATCTACAACTACCTGTACATGTCATCTCTAAGCTCTGATTATTTAGTGTTCTTAGTGTCCTAACCATAAGCTGCTTGGTCACCAGTCATTAAAGGGTTAATACATCAGATCACTATGGGCACCTGTAGTCACCATGGCAACCGTGACCTGTGAGGACAATCGCCTATGTCGTAAAGAAGGTTCCATAAAAGAAAGGCACCCTGCCTGGATCAGTGCCATCTTGGATGCGCCAGAGGACCTTGAGCTTGACAACTTTACTCTTCCCGACCCTTGGTGCAATTTGGAGGTTCTAGCAGGGGATGGGGGGGGGGTGTCTTTTATAGACAACCCCTTTAACCGAGTCTCTGCCTTCTTGAGAGGTGGACCTGAATCTGTAAGGGAGAAAAGCTACTTCCACCCAGCCATAAGGTGACAGATATGGCAGTCAGATCTCTCTCACTTCAGGTGTAATGTATTTATTGTCATTTTTTGTTGTTATTGTCTGTAAATCATATAATGTATAAATTCTTAAACTATGTTATATTGGAATTACCCCCTAAGCCCAGGGGAGGGGCAGCCATGGCTCCCTCAAGGTTTCTTCCACAGGGGTTTTTTCCTTGCCTGAGTGCTGAAGGGTGACTCTTTGTGAGTCAGGGATGTGCCATTTTTATTGTCATTTGATTTTAAATAAAATTGTGACCATTTGATACCTGATTATAACGTGTTGTGTCCTTATATCGTCTTAGCTGATATCTCTATGAGCTTACCACCAAAATTGGAAATTCAGGAAATAGAGTAATGGGACATACAAGATGGATTCCAAGTCTTGTGGAGCTATACATACACCAGAGGATAGTTATGCACAGGGCACCTTAAAGGCCAGCCCTGTCCGTCAGAATAGCCCTTATAAACAGGCTTGAAATTATTGTTGTATGGCCTGTTTTTATTGTGCTATATATGTGACAGATGCCCCCCTCCTCGCACTGACTATATTCACACAGGGTCATTCACAGGCAGTGTGGAAAATACTCATTTAGGTGTCAGTACTTACACAAACATTCGGGTCTGGTGATGAGTTCTTCAGCTCATGGTAGTATTTTACACATGCGTAATAACACACCAAGGATATCTATTATCACTCTTTTATGAAGCTATTGAGGGTTTCCATTCACAATAGTCCTGTAGACATCTTATAAAAATTTCGAGAAAAGAAAGCCCAGACTTACTGTAGTATCATTGGTGGTTACATAGACGAGGACATCTGAGGAGTTACGGTTGTTGATGTACCGATAGCAGTTCCAGACGCAGCTGATCAAGTAAGCCTAGGGACAAACACAAGTCTGATTGGATGATACGGTTCACAGATACACATGATATTATTACAAAACTGGCAGCGTCTACCTAGGAATTATATAAAGCCTCAGCTTCCTCTGGATATGTATACAATTAGGGCAATACACAACCTGATGTCACTGCATCTGTACCATGCTGGAGGCATCAGTCATACTGTCTTACATCTAAGTGCATTAGGCCACTCTAAAATTATTAGCTAAGAAGAGGAGGTTATATTGCCGACCCTGGTGCTTCCATCAATATGTGGGAAGGGGATGTTTCACTTATTACATTTTATTTGGGTTAACTAGATGCAGGACTCTGGTGCTTCAATTATTACTTAAAGGGGATGTTTCACTTATTATATTTTAGTTCGGTTAACTAGATGCAGGACTAAATGTCAGAATGATGAAATGTCAGACTAAAGCTGAGAAATGTAGTCTACAACATCCCCAGAAAGTACAACCACTTCCTCTGAGATCAATGGCTGACAGGTGAACAGCATACAGAGCTTTATCTGTGTGTACAGTATACTGTGTAGCTATAGAAGTACGGCAGAGCCATTATTAACCCTCAAACCTAATTTAAAAAAATGACTCTGCTCATTTTGCCCCAGTCTATACAGCAAAATTACCAAATGAAGTGCAGAAGGCAGAAAATGTCAGCATACTGCACAATAGAATGTGATTTCCAATAGCAAGATTTGAAAGGTATACCATTATACATTCCCTTTAAAACTATTACAGAATAGATTAAATACCTGATTACAGACATTGGAGGATTATTAGCCAAACAGGCAAGTGCTCCTTTATTGGCTTATTCCATCTTAAAAGTTAGTTTAAAAACAATTGTTTCCCCTTGTAATAGGATCTGTGCGGCAGACACTTATGGAAGGGAAACATCAATGTGTAGTCCTACCCATATGACAATGGAGCCATGTAACAGGCTCCTTAAAGCGAATGTACCATCATTACATTTGCTCTAAGCTTTGCACATGGATAGAACGGCGCCGGCGCGGGGAAGGCGTTGCTGCGGTCTTTTTTTTAACCAAGTCCCGGTTCTCGTGTACAGCGCTGTTCTATTCCCGGGCACCGTCCAGGGGTGAAGCACTGGAGGCAGGCCGGCCTGCCCCCAGTGGGAGGAAACCCCTGCTCCTCTATGACGCGGCTCCATTAGACTCAATGAGCCGCGGTTCAAAAAAAGAACAGCGGCACCAGCTTCCCAGTGCCGGCACCGTTCTATCCATGGGTAATGCTTAAATGGAATGTACTGATGGTACATTCACTTTAAACAAGCTTTGGTTTAATTTATTAGCACTCACATCAGGTTCAGGTCTGCCCATGGTATACTACCCTCAGTCCACTAGTTATGAACTTTAGAAGAAGCCAAACTAACACATGGAAACCTTCCACTGGTCAGTTGTAAAGAGGTACTCTAGCCACTAAAAACTTGCAACAGTAATGGGGAATAGCTAACCTTATTGTGGGGACTGCTTAGAGCTCCAGCAGTCTCACCCCCAGTACATCCAATGGCAAAATGGGGAAAATAAAAGGGGAAGTAATATACAAACCCTACATACAAAGCTTCATCTGGTTATGGTTTGTATTCACGGGTTCTAATACATCATGGGAATTCATTTTAAAATGTATGTGATAGAAAAGCTAACAGAGCCATAACATGGTGAGATTACTTTGAGGACTCATGAAGGGAGCGCCAAGTCAAGAACTGTGCCATAAAAGTGTTTATACAAGTGTTGCCTGAACAGATGTATAACCTCAGGACTGCGTCCAAACTTTCATAGAAATGAATAAAATCACGGTTCAAGATGTAATCTGGGCCAATAACACAGGGGGGGGGGGGGAGTTTTCTTTAGTAGATTTTGCATAATGACTGAAAATTAACAGAATACATTTTAGCCATACCATACATTTTTTACTTTTAGAAAAGTTATGGGGCCCCCTTGAAAAGCACTTGTATTCTTGTTTTGTACTTATTATGGTGAATTTTTTTTTTCATTATAGGTCTTTATTAAAGTTTTTGCTTAGATTTGCTGCCACTGCCTCTACAGTTTAATGTGTGATACTGCACTTTATCAGGGGTGTCAAACTCAAACAGACAGTGGGCCAAAATTAAAATATTGGACAAAGTGAACGGCCAACCTTGATATTTATTGAAGCCTGCGTGTTGCGTTCCTGGCACTGTCAGAGCAGCGTGCGGCATTCCTGGCACTGGCAGAGCAGGGCGTGGCTTTCCTAGCACTGGCACTGCTGCATGTACCAGGGTCCTATGGGGATGGTTTGTGGTTTATTAATCTAGCTCCTCTATGGCAGGCAGTGCCATGGACGGTATGTACAAAAGTGACATGGTCTCCAGTGGTGTATTAACACCTGCACCCCATTATTTCCCCTATGCAGTAGGTACTTCCATATTGGTGTCCCATAAAATAGTGCCCCAGACAGTTGTTAACTACCTTAATAGTGCCCCACATGGTAACCACTCCAACTATTAGTGCCCCACATAGTGGTTTGCTTCTCCTCTGTAGGTTAATGGGCTGGACCTGCAGGATGCACCTGGCTGCTTCCTGACACCTGAAGCATGGTCAAACATGCTGCCTGCGCTGGATGCATCCTGCAAAAGATTGTAATTTAGGTGGCCCAAGCGGCCTTCTGGACCACCCATATTATAATTAGCTGCACTGTCCTATCAATGGGCCAAATCTAGGAAAACAATTTATTTCCTCTGCGGACCAAAAATAATGGCACTGAGGGGTGGATTTGGCCCCCGAGCCAGAGTTTGACATGCCTGGTCTATATGATTCTCCCCTGCAGGTTGCCTTGCATCTACTCTCCATTTACAGCTATGTGAGCTGTGCTCCAGGGATTCTCTCCCCCCGTTAACTGGCGTGCAATTTCTTCCAGCTCCCTGCAGCTATTTATATCGCTGACTGCAGAAAGTCCGTCTGATGGCTGATGAATTTATCATAGGAAATTAGTGGGGAATTTATTATGAAGACTACTTAGACAGTTGATTCATTTTGCATTCTGGATAGATTTCCGTACCCATAGGGTTATATAGGGCATGGACACCATTAAGGATTTTTCCTAAAGGGTGTCCATGCCAGAAAATAGGCCAGGAAATTATAGGACATGTTCTATAATTGTCCAGAATTCTGGCACGGATGCCCAATAGAACCCTATCCGGAATTCTGGACAGCTCCGGATGTGCATCAAGAAACTTTCCGAAATTAGGGATGCTTTGCTTGGCAACCTAGGCCAGTGCCGCTGGCCTTTTAACTGAATGCGCTCCTAAAGGAGTGCACATAGTTAAATGTTGTGTTTTGTTTGACAGGGCCGGGGGGCTCCCTACCCTGTCAATCACTCTTATGGGCAGAAGCAGAATCATGCCTTCAGCCACAAGTAGCTGCTCTCTCCTGCAGCAGGTCAATATGTTTTTTGTTTTTTTTCCTTCTCCAACACTGATGGTTTCCTAAAGTCTCCTGAAAGGCTTCCTGATCAGTGTTTCCTGACTGTACAAACGGGCACGGAAGTGTGAAGGGGGCCTTAGTCTTATTCATAATCATTCTTATTTATCAGTATTGTTATGGGAGTGAGGTGGTTATCATCCCCTATTGATGGTCTACCACCCCTGATTGTTCTTGACTAAGCTCTTTGCTCTTTTTAGTATGGGGGAGCCCCAAAGGAAAGATCCTCAAATTCATATCAATATATTGTGATAAATGCAGAGAGTCTGGGTCCACACTGCAGTCCACTTGATCCACGTGGTCAACCATGTTTTTGTGTACACTAAAAAAACAGCTCTGTTTTGATTGTTTTTTTTAAATTTATAATGGAAACACATTTGCATACATCCCCCCCCCCCCCACATAAAAGAGATATGTTAAATAGACTGCAAAAACACAGTGTAAACCCAGCCTAAGTGTAAAAAGAAATTAAAGAATTGCTAGTGTGGTGACCCCCTGGGATGTTGTGTTGCAGGATCGGCCGGTCACATGCTAGGTGGTGAAGTGTGGCGCTACTCCGGTGATGGTTGGCCGAGATACAGCCGGGCCTTAAGATGTTATGTTGGGACGCCAGTGCCTATTGGGTTGCTACCGGGTCCCTTGGGATGATATCACGGTTGGCCAAAGTGGTGTAGTGACCCTCCCGGACTATCGGAACTGCCACCCACAGAAAGGGGAAATGTCCCAAGGCTGTAGTGTACACTGTCGTGTGAGGAGAAGAATCACAAAGTCTCTTTATCACAAATAATCTCATTTTTACTTGAAAGGTACTTGTGTGCAGCAAGTTATACAGCTTCACTTTGACAGGGTATGGTAGATAGAGTTCCTAGGCCTTAGCAACTTTGCTCTATCCGGATCAGTTCCTTGCTTACTGCTGTCTGTGGATATTGTCCTGCACTGACAGCGTGGGTTGGGGTTGTCTCTGACTTGTTCTCTCCTGTGAGGGTTTAACACTGCATAGTGTCATGTAGCGTTACTGAAAAGAAACTGTTAGCTGTGTCTTGTCTTGCTTCCCACCCATACGGGGATCTGACTAAGACTGCTCTTCAAGGAAGGGAGACCTGGCAGACCACAGAGGGACCACTGTAGAGAGCTTTCTAGCTTGTGTCCTTCCTCTACAATGTCCAACACAAAAGACCTATACACTTCCTCCACCGATCTAAAGTGCGCTGTGAGTGGGTAAAGAGTGCATTAGAAGAAGTAAAGTGAGAGATATTAGGACAGAAGAAGAGAAGATTCCTATAGGTTCACAGATCCAAGTGACACACAAATAAACAATAACCTTTTACATACTTCAGCCGTGCAGCATCTGAATACACATACCTAATACAGTGACATCTAGTGGCGAACCTTTATCATTACCTTAATCACCACATGCATACAATAAGTAAAGGCTTTTATGAAAGGTGTAACAAATAGCAACACCCGTAGCTGATATATAATAAGAAAACCCCCTGCATTTAGACCCCAGCTGTCCTCTATAGCACAGCACGACCATCAACACTTACCTTAAAAGCCAAGATGACACTAATAAAGAAGAGAATGATCACAACAAGGCATGTGGGATTTACCGAAAGGATCTCCTCCTTGTAAGGAAAATTGGATGGCTGGAAGATAAACACAATGCAGTTAGAGCGGGGTCCATCAGAAAACACACGGTAATAAATTGCATGTGTCAAGCATCCTTGCTGAGAAGAGTGTTTCCAGCTGCGATCCTTCACAGTATAAGACATTAATGCTGTAAAGGTCTGTTAGAGGCCAGAATTATATTAGGAAAGCAGAGTTATGGGACATGTTCACTCTTATTACATTTATGTAGAATAAAAGCTTTTAAGCCTCGAGAGCTGCGCTCTATAGAGACATTCAGGGCTGACGCCTTATAGTGGACCTGTCAGTGTAAGATAAAGGCAGTGCGGGTAACATTATGATAAAGGGCCTCTCTACAAGCCTCATCATTCCAGCTAATAACTAGAACAAGGACCAGAAGAGAAATACAAATAGGAAGTCATATTCATTTATACATGAACTATATGTATACTTATACACAGATCACAGATGTCAATCACTGAGTAGCACCGCCCACGTGACTACTTAGCCCTGAATGAGCAAAGATTTACATGAATAAATAAAGTTATCTTGGAACTTTTCCCCCAAAAAACATATATCAATCTGCTCAGCTCCTGCTCTATTATATGATGCCTGCAGACTGGATGCCCGGGGCGCTGAGATGCTGGGTAGGAGCCCTTGTCTAATAAGTAATAGTACTCTGCCGGGATGTGCGTAGAAAGCATAATTTCTTGAACTTCTCTTACTCACATTTAGATATAGCTTTGATATCTGACTGCCTTCTGCCTACACAATATCGGAGACCGCCATGTGAGGTAGTACGAGTCCTAGGCCTTTGTCTCTAGGTTGCGCTCCCACTGAAGACTATCCCCAAGTGGAGGAGCGTGTGTCAGTAAGGTGCCTCAGCTGTTAGAATCTTCGCCTAACTGGGGATCAGTCCCTCAGCCTTTCCTTAGGGGGTGACTGTCCTGACTGAAGAAGTCCACAGCATAGACAAGGGTTGTCCTATTGTCTGGTTACCTCGCCTCTAGGATTCAGCAGTGCCCCCTAAACCACAATGGAGGACCAGCAGGCCATTGCATTTATGTTCTAATAATCAGGTATTAATCTGAACAACAAGTGGTTAGTACTCCATTTTGTCTGCAGGGCCAGATGCAGCTTTTCAGATCAGCTGATTAATGGGTCGGAGTTTATTATTATGAGCTGACTGTACCGCCCCCCACCTTCCCAATCCACCCGTCCTTCTCGTCTAAGTAGATACACATTAGCCCTTTTGGCATCTATAGGTTTAGCTGTTTGGGCACATTATGTATATATATCGCTGTTTATAGTGCAGTCCTTGTAGGTGCCCTTTCCACAACTAAGAACAAACTTTTGTATTAGTCCAATCCGAATAATTACATTTTGTCCAATGCAGGAAACTATGTCACTTTTTGGCCTTTATTCAAGAGACTCGGCCAAGCAGACAATGAATGGGCGACTCATCAGTTGCAGTTATTAGTACGCCTATGCGCAGGCCTGATCTATGATATCATCTGACAATTACCCGATGCACAAAAACTCTGAGCATAGGTAAAGATATGAAGTAGAAAGACATAATACGGTACATAAAAACCTACAAAATACAATGATAAAAAAAATTACTGTAAAAAATGTTAGGACTGGGCACCCATTTGAAATTTTTACCACATAGTTTTGGGGGGTTTATGACTAATCCTGAGCATGCAACATTTGATCACCAGTGGCTGAAGATGGATGCAGACCTAAAGAGCCTTTAAAAACGTGGATACAGCCTATGGCCTATGACTATGATCCATTTTTTCCAGGACTTCGTAGGGCTGCATCCAACTTCTTGGAACATTGGAAACATATCTTACATTTGCATAATTATGAGACGGTAAGTATTTTCCAACTGCAGGTCATGACATAAATTCAGATGCTACACACTGTAACACAGGTGTATAAATATAAAATCAAAAAGAAAATAACAAGAAAACATGTACATGTCTTGTATATGTTTTCACATTCAAATTAAACCAGTGTGTCCCTCTTCTACTGTAGAGATTGTGAGCTAACAAAGCAAGTCATATGGCATAGTTCATTGCGGCAATGCCTTGGAATATCATTACAGCATTAAAACGCACTTAAAAGGACCTGAAATGGGTTTCTACAAATCCTATGTAGTATAGGTTCCTTCACACTTTTCAACTGCATTCGTGTCCTGAAGATACAGATGTAGTTGAAAAGCAGTGCTTACCCAGGCAAGTTGCGCCTCCCTCCTCTGTAGGTGCACCACCAGGGATTTATAGGGGATTCAGGGTGAATTATATTGTATTAGTTTGGATTAGTCTTGTCAGGATAAAGCATATTTTTTACCTGGGAGCTTAGTTCCTTGGACCGCTCCGACCGTCCCTCGTGCCGGCCGCTCTCTGCCGCGTCATCAGCTGCTCAGCCGCAATTGGCTGAGCACAATTATGCTCAGCCAATCGCGGCTGAGCAGCTGATGACGCGGCAGAGGGCGGCCGGCACGAGGGACGGTCGGAGCAGTATATATATATAACTAGTTAATGGGGTGGGCACCTAACCCTATGTAGTCCTGGCAGCACTACTGTAACCACGCCTCAGTAAAATCCTGCACATGCCCAGAAGACTTATCCTCCTCATACATGCATACTGGCTTTGTGAGTCTTGCCAGTGGCTTTTCTCCTACACCGCTGCTGTGGCGCCCTCTAGCGGGCTATATAAGTTATTTATAGGAATTAAATATCACAATTAAACACTCACTCCTCCTCTATTCCACTAGACATTAGCAAATGACTTCTTTATTTGTACCTGACTTTCCACAGTTACCTGTCTATTACAGCCATCAGCGTAATATAATCTATCGTCTCCAGGAGGCAAGTGTAGTCTGTTAGTTAAAAGGCTTACAGTGAGTGAACAAATATCTGTTGAAACGTTAAAGGGGTTATCCAGCGCTACAAAAACATGGCCACTTTTCTCCAGAGACAGACCCATTCTTGTCTCCAGCTTGGGGTGGAGTTTTGCTGCTCAGTTCCATTGAAGTGAATGAAGCTTAATTGCAAACTGCACCTGAACTGGAGACAAGAGTCGTGTTGTCTCTGAAAGAAAGTGGCCATGTTTTCGTAGCACTGGATAACCCCTTTAATATTGCCTTAGGGTACAACTGAAGAAAGAACTTATCAGAGGGTCGCTTGACCTTGACATTGATGATATTAAAACTTTTTTTTTTCTCACTGGAATTATATTTCTCAGATGCAAAGAATGAAAAAACCACAATATGATTCAGAATTTATCCGGTCTATGGTGTTTCCTCTAGGACTCTGCAAGCTAAGCAGTAAAGCTTCAGCTACAATTATGTTATTGCTGCACTGATCTGCGCCAACACTCTAGAGTAGTATCGGAAGAACAGCCAAGAAGATCACATTGCCTGGACGGCCCAGACTATCTACCGCTATTATGTACGGTTACTGGCCGCCACAATCTGCAGATGCTCTTTCGAAGACTTGGGAGAACAATTCATTAGCGAGACAGGAACATCATCAGAAAGGAACAGCTGGTGAGGAAAACACTTTCACAGTCTTCGCTTTTTTTTTTTTTTTCCCTTTCTCCTCCTCGTCCTTCAGATGGTGTGCAGAAATACCTTGGAGGTTTTTTCGGTCACTTAAAGGGGGAAAAAAAAATTGCCAGGATCTGCTGTTTTCTTCAGCCAAGTACAGTATGTCTCAGTCACACCCTGGTCATGTGACCTGGTGATGTCATCTAAGTATAAACCGTGGCGGAGAGACAATGTTACTGTTGGAGAAAACTCAATATTCGAAGAGAAAAATTACATTGGATTACACTTAAGGGAATTCAAGAATAAAAAGCGAAAAGTCCAGGTGCTTTATATCTGTGATACACTGCATGTTATATGAGTACTGATATCAGGGGACAATGCTATGGAGGGTAATTGTTGTAGCGGTCATTTTAGGTAACTCAGGATAGGCTGTTGTGTGCGTACACAAGTAGTTGTACTAGTTCTGGATGTTACACACATTTTTCATCAGTTTTCCCCTCTGCATCGTTCATCTCTAATGGTCAGTTGACCTTAAGCTAGTGGGGTAGACAACATCTATGGTGTCTCCCATACACTGCACACACACACGTAAAAGAGTTTTCCTATATATATACTGTATATATATATCACGCCTTAAGACCTGGTAGCAGAAAAAAGGACATTATAGAGCTGTAGCTCTAGACACTTGGAACAGGAACAGGTCAGAATACAGAGGAGTTTAGCAGAAACAGCAAGCAGACACCTTTGTTATATATGCAGGAATACAACAATGCTCAGGTACGGAGGGCCAGGCGGACCTAGTTTAAATAGGTGCAAGGTGCAGATGGCTCTGGATTGGCAGATGGCAGTAGCTGCTCCTATAAATCCAGAGCAGGTGGCCGTATGCGCACCCTAGTGGCAAGAGGTGTCATTTTTGGAGAAGGAGGTAGAAAACACCGGAAGGCACAAGCAGCCCCAGGACGAGTATATAGTACAGCAGAGGAGCGGACAGGACAGTGGTGGTAAACAGGTGGAGGACCTGGATGGCACTGCTTCTGGTGAGTATAGTCCAGCAGCGTTACACATGTCGATTCAACCAAAGGGGGGAGGGGTTGAAAGAGCATGGTGTTGGAGCTACATTAAAAAAATGTATTCACTTAAGTGCTGCCCCCTCAATACTGCCACCCTAAGCACTGGCTCTTGGGTGCCTATTGGCAGATACAGCCGTGAGCATGTAATCTGATCCTTCAGTAAGCTGATCTCTGTCTGTCTCCTCTGTCAAGAAATGTAGGGTGATAAAAGGGTAAAAGAGCATTTTTAATATGGTAACATACTCTAGAAATGTCATAATATTTGCTTGTGCTATTTATTTATGCAGTTAAGAGATGAGCGAATACGATTCGATTGAGTAGGTATTCGATCGAATATTGCGGTATTCGAAAGATTCAAATACAATCGAGTAGTGTGACGAATACGCGGGAAACATTTAAAAGCCCTCCCATCGCACTTGGCGCTTTTTTAAATCCAATCACCATGCAGGGAGGCGGTGAGGGACCCTGGGAGTACGCACGCAGCGTGAAAACGGCGTCTACCCTCATTGGGTGGCTGAACCACATGACCTTGAATATTTAATAATTGACTTCCACCTCTCAGATGCGCTTTTAACCTAGTCGGGGAGAGTTCTTCGAGCAGGGAGAGATAGGTTTTAGTAGTAGTTTTGGTTAGGCAGGATTACTACAGAACCCAAAAGTCCTTTTCATGGCTAAGATCAAGCAAAAAAGTCATCTCTGAATCAAAAGCCCTTCTCAGTGCTAAGAAATAGATGATATAACAGCAGCATCAGCATCAGCAGGTGTATTCATTCCAGTACCCTGTGTGTACAAGTGACTTATAGTGTCTCTGGTTTAGCCCACTAAGGGCACGTAAACGTTATACATATTGTGCCAGTTGCCAGGTATAAGGCACATGATACCTATTGTGCCAGTTGCCCAGTAAAAGGCAAGTGATACCTATTGTGCCGGTTGCCCAGTAAAAGGCAAGTGATACCTATAGTGCCAGTTGCCTAATCTCTGGTCTTCTGCGGCCTAGCGTTCGTACAGCGTAATGCGTGATACGCGTGAATAACGTGACGCTCTACGGATGCACATTGGAATCGTGTATGTAACGCTGCGCACGAAATACGAAGGAAATGTGTGAACAAATATTTTTCCTTCGCAACTGCGGAAAGTGGCATTAAACTGCGATTTTGGGGTGTTGAGTGCACCCAGGCATGCCCCCCTAATGTTCCAGTGTCATTCCGGAGGTGTTCGCATCATTTAGGGAGGTTTTATGGGGGACTTGGTGACCGAAGTGGTCGAATTTGGATTTCCAAGTGCCTCGATTTTTTTTCCCATAGGCTATAATGGGATCGAATATTCGTTCGAATAGTCGAATATCGGTGCCTATTCGATTCGAATTCTCGAAAGTCGAATATTTCACTACTCGCTCATCTCTAATGCAGTTTATTGAAACTATAGTGTATAAACCATGATAGAGTCAGGCTACACTTTGAGGTGAGAAGTCATTGTGTTGTATGACATGTACATGTCCATATTAAGTAGCCAAGCCAGAACATAAGCTGTCTTCTTGGCTATAAAAACATTTGCGTAGCATTGTTGGTTTATATGCCAGTAATAACTCGGGCTGCATTTCCTTGTGAGTAGGTTGGAACATCTGTTTTCACCATTGCGGAAAAATTCAAATTACGCCATAGATAGACCACACATTGGACGTCGGCTCCAAAGATTAACTTTATGCCCTAAGATTCCATTCTGAGTCTAATAACAGATATTGCAAATGGGCAGCAGAGTTCATAGGGACAATGATATTGTTATGTTGACTGAGAGAGCAAGCCCTTAAAGTGACACTGTCACCCCTTTTTTGACTGCTCTACACCGGTGTAAAGTATAAATTTAGCAGTTTTCATACCTTATTTTATATCATACGTCATGGTGCTTGTTCCAGTAACAAGTGATTTTTTATCATCTGCAGATTGTGCCACCTGGGCGGGGCTTCACGGCCACAGTGCCACTTAGCCCCACCCACATCACCACCACAGGCCTCCGTGACCCCATCCGCCCCACCCCCTTGATGGCCATTGGTATGGTCCGACCTAAAGGGGTGTGTGGTCTAGACCTTAAGGTCGGCACGTTCCAATGGCCATCAAAGGGGTGGGGCCTAGATTGCTATGATGTCACAGAGGGGCAGGTCTATGTCAAAGTTGTGGGTAGGGCTAAGTGGCACTTTGGTTGAGAAGCCCCACTGAGGTGGCACAATCTGCAGTTGATAAAAGATGACTTTTTACTGGTAAAAGCACCATGACGTATAATATAAAATAAGGTGTGAAAAATGCTAAATTTACCTATTACACCTGTGAAGAGAAGTCATAATGCAAAAAGGGGTGACAGTGTCACTTTAAAGGAGTATTTTAGTCAGGTAAAATACATATTGAATCATCCAACCTCCTGGAAGATAACAATTCGTTCCATACTTGTTATTATCTTTTCAGTCTTCTTTCCCCAGTTCTGAGCTGCTGCTTTGTGTTGAAGGCAGACAAAACTGTGTGTGAGCTGTTCACATAGTCTCCCCCTCCTCCTCCCTCCCTTCCGAGACGGCTGATGTAAACAGTGTCCCTGGCAAGCTGTCACCAGCAACTTGACCTCAGATTAACCCTCCGTGCATTACAGAGTACAGAGACAGCCGACCAGGGAGGCTATTTACATGAATCATCATGGAAGAGGGGGGGAAGGATGGAAGAGGGGGAGGGGAGGATGGAGATAAGAGCAAAGACGGAGAGAAAAGCTCACACACAGATTTTTGTGTCTTCAGCAGAAAGCAGCAGCTCAGAACTGGGGGAAGAAGACTGAAAAGATAATAACAAGTATTGAATGAATTGTTAGTCTCCAGGAGGGGAGATGATTCAATATGTATTTTATCTGACCAGAATACCCCTTTAAGTAGGAGTAGGAGAGTTCCCATAGCAGCAAGACATCCCTTAGCTACAGGGTAGGGCATAACTAACAGATTGGTGGGGGTTGGACTGCTTGAATCCCTGACGTTCCATAGAACACATGGAAATTTTGCCTTGCATGTTCATAGCTTACACTCCATTCATTCTCTATGGGGTTTCATTGCCAAGCACTGAGCTGAAATTAGAGCACCCCTTTAATTTTAATGCAGATTTATCATTCTAACCACCTATGTTCCATTTAAAAAAACAAAACACTTTTTAGCGCACATTTTAAAATAGCGGCTGCCCGATGCAGATAAAACTAATTGCCCATTTTTTTTTTTTATTACTTAGAGGAAAAGTTTTACCTAGATTTTTTTCAACAAGACAGATAGCTCTCCTCTCAACAATTAAGTGCAGGTGTGTAGATGTATAATGCTCACAAAACTGCATGGAAACTGCTGTATGCAAAGATCAGCAGTTTCTGGTCTGTTCGGATCTGTTAACAGCATTTAAAGGCATGCATGAGTTTTCTGGGCATGCTCTGTGACCTGTGTAGAGGTCATCGAGCAGGGAAGGGGTGGCTGAGCTCTAAGCTTCAGCTATTGTGAACTGGTGGATCCTGTGTTACTGTTTCTATATACTGGTCTCACCTTTTACTGTAGTCCTGTTTGTGATGATAAGGAACACACTGGTGAAGTTTTCTCTACAGAACAGGAAGTCTCAGCTAACTGTTAGGCTTAGTGGCCAGAATATTTTATTTTATTATTTTATTTTAATAGTGGCCAGATTTTATTATAATACAGACGGTAAACTGAAAAACTAGAAAAACATCATAAAAATCTAAAAAAAAAAAAAAGAATTTAACATAAAAACTTAAACAAAAGATTTTTTTGTCGACGCATTCCCTTTAAGGAGGTTCTCTAATTTGGACAATACCTTTTTTTTATGCTGCGTTTACACAAAGCGATAATTCGCCCAATCGATCGTTTAACAATGTTGAAGCAACGATTTGGTTTTTATAATGATTAGCGTTTAGACTAATAAATCGTTAGAAAATTCGTAAGAAAAATCGTTATTGCGATCGTTTTTAAGATTGCTTAAGCCCATCTTTCACGTAGGGTGAATCTTTGAAAGACTGATTACACGAAGTGATCTGCAAAATTTTAGCGAACGACGATTTGAGAACATGTTGAAAGATCAAAATGAACAATTTCTCGCTCGTTGCTTGATCGTTTGCTGTGTTTACACGGAACGTTTATCACTCAAATGCGATCGTTATTGCGACAATCCGAACGATAATTGTTCTGTGTAAACGCAGCATTAGAAGAGCCTCTAAACATAGGGGTAATTGAGTTTTATAACATACGGAAAAAAGTTTTCTTCACCTCACCAGCCTTGTGTATGGGTTGTGTCTGATCTGCAGTACCAGACACAGCCATTAGACACGAGTGGAGCTGTTTCTAATCTCAAATAATCCCTTGAAATAAAATTTGCCCTCCTATTCCTAGAAAGATGCCTTTGATAAACAAGTTTATTAAAAACTAATAGTTGGAGAACACCAGGTGACACACGAGACGGCTTCAGCGACATAATAATGGTTCTTCGCTACCACTTCTAGATGAAGCAGAAGGAGACTGGGCGTTTTCTAGGAGATATTAAAAGCCTTGCTTGGCAGGATCCCCAAACCTTAGCCCAACACAATTTATGTCATCCAGACTCTGCAGAAGAGAATGCTGGCCCACATCCACCGCTAAATGAATTAAACAAAAACTCATTGCAAAAATAGCAATAAAATCAGATTCTTGCAGCTCTGCTAAACCGCAGAGCGTTCACATCCGTCATGGTCTATAAGACGGACTATGACTTTTAACCTACAAGTCATGTTATGGAGACGTGTTTCAAGGTTAAGTGACTGTCAGGCTAAGGCTACAAACCCACTTGGCGGGTCTGCAGCGAGTCCCCTTGCTGCGTATTTGCAGCGAGACTCGCTGTAGATCCCGGCCCTATACTTTTAATGGCAGACAAACACGAGTTTGTCTGCAGCCCACCCCATTAACCCCGCTGGAGCTGATACTTCACCTGATTCCGGCTCCGGCGGTTCCCGATGTCTTGAGCAAGCCGGAGCGGGGACCAGGTGAAGTATATGCTCCAGCCAGCCGCCCGCAGCCCTGGCCGCCCGATCGCCCCCCCGCAGCACCGATCGCACGCCCCCCCGCAGCACTGATCGCACGCCCCCCCTCAGCACCGATCGCTTGCACGCCCCCCCCGCAGCCCCGGCCGCTCGATCGCCCCCCGGCAGCACCGAACGTGCGAGCGATTGGTGCTGCGGGGGGGGGGGGGCGATCGGGCGATCGGGCGGCCGGGGCTGCAGGGGGGGCGATCGGGCGGCCGGGGCTGCAGGGGGGCGATCGGTGCTGCCAGGGGGGGATCAAACGGCCGGGGCCCCATTGGGGGGGGGCGGGGCGTGCAAGCGATCGGTGCTGCGGGGGGGCGTGCGATCGGTGCTGCGGGAGGGCGTGCGATCGGTGCTGCGGGGGGGGGGGGGGGGCGATCGGGCGGCCGGGCGGCCGGGGCTGCGGGCGGCTGGCTGGAGCATATACTTCACCTGGTCCCCGCTCCGGCTTGCTGAAGACAACGGGAACCGCCGGAGCCGGGATCAGGTGAAGTATCAGCTCCGGCGGGGTTAATGGGGTGGGCTGCAGACAAACTCGCAGCAGGGATGTACATCCCTGCTGCGTGTTTGTCTGCCATTAAAAGTATAGGGTCGGGATCTGCAGCGAGTCTCGCTGCAAATACGCAGCAAGGGGACTCGCTGCAGACCCGCCAAGTGGGTTTGTAGCCTAACTGTACATGACCACGTGATGCCTGGTCATAAAGGTCACCACAGCTAAAAGCGTGCATTGCCTTGTGTTTGGTATAGGGTATAAACCCACACACCGTATACGCAGCAGATACGCAACAAATACACAGCAGATTTGTTGGTACAGATTTGATGCTGTGTTCAGTTATTTAGATCTAATCTGCGAGTTTGCTGCGTATCGCAGCAGTAAATACGCTGCATATACGGTGTGTGGGTTTATACCCATAAAGAAGAATTCCGGCAACAGAGGAAACATTTCACGGCTAAATGGAGGGATCTGTAGCATGTGGCTCTCCAGCCGTTGTGAGGCTACAAAAACTCCCAGCATGCTCTCATAGTAAATTGGCCGAACCTGCTGATTTTGGTTGAATTGAAAAGCAATCTGATATGTTTGACTCAAAACTTTTGGCAAACAACAGGGGTTGTGATCGCGAGCAGTTTTGCAATATACTCTCTTTATTTATTTTTTTAAGTTTTGTATGTTTAAATCAATGTTTTACATATGGCCACTAGGTGTCTCCCTTCCTTTCAAATGGTGGTCCATATTCCCTCTGTGTCGAAAGTCCCAGTGCTTTCCGCGCTCACAGGCATGGCAAGGTATTGATTTACAGCTATTCCTGAGCATGCACGGAGTGGGACAAGTCTTCACTGCGCATGTGTACAGCTGCTGCATGATCACATTTAGTAGCAGAGAATCCTGGGGGTGCTCGCATTGTATGGTCAGCTCTCCTATCACACAGCACCAAAACCTCTGTAACCACACAGTGACATTATATTGATTGAACTGTTGCATAACAAAGAGCATTGTCTCCTGAAATGGAGCGTTTACACGTAACAATTATCGTGCAAATTTGCGCGATAACGATCAAATTCGGACAATAATCGTACGTGTAAACGCAGCAAACGATCAAACGACGAGCGAGAAATTTAATTTTGATCTTTGTTCTCATGTTCTCAAATCGTCGATCGTTCGCAAAAAATTCCCAGATCGTTCCGTGTGAACAGTCGTTCGCCGATTTAACCAATGTGTGAGATAGACTTAAACGATCGCAAAACAAATGTTCCGTACGATATATTGTACCATCTAAAGATGATCGTTACGAAAAAAAATTGTTACTCCAACATCGTTAATCGTACGATCGAGCCAATTATCGTTTTCGTGTAAACGCAGCATTAAGTATAATTAAGTTAATTAAGTTAATTGCCCTCAGTTGATATACAACCTGCACAATGAACAGGTGTCTTTTCTTGCATGAGCGTGAAAAGGACTGGGCCTTCTTGTGTTTGGTCTCTTTTTTTAACAGGGAAAAGACTAAATATTGTCACGGAGCATGGACCACAGTTTGACAGAAAGGGAGACGCCTAGTGGTCGCACGTATAAGCCTGGTCAGAGCCTTAGACGGATACCACCGTCTAACTGCATAATCATGATGCTGTACCAATATAGAGGGCTCTCTAGAAGCAGGTGGTGTGTTACAAACACTGTAAAGACATATGATTTGTGCACCTGTATAAATTGTACGTCAACATTTATTGCTTGAATCTATATATCATATTGATAGTAGGTCATCGCTGTAAAAAACCTAGTAAGGTAAACCTAATAGTAGAAAGCAGTCTATATGCATAGGAAATACATAAAAATCACATATAAATGCCTAACTAGTATAAAGATAAAAATGGATAAAATCTATAAGATAAAATAAAAATTGTGTGTATATGGAGCCTAGTGAGGTTGCCTGCGCCGGGCCCAGCGCAGGCAGCTCACCTAGATGTATTTAGCAGTAGTCCCGAATCAAGAAGTCTGACATAGGCTCGTATCGCTGGATGGCCGTTGGAATAATTATATTAGTGTCCTAGTGAGACAGCTTACTTTCAGATCATACACTTTGGGTGAGATAAGGTGCTATAAATGACAAATGGTGCACTCGAAGGGGGTGGACTCCATTCGTAGGGGTTAGGTGTAGCAGACCTTTACTATTCTTTATAATCATGATGCTGTTAACTATCTCATGTGAGGCAGGGACGGGAAAGGCTGGCAGGATACTCACTGCTCCAAGGCCCAGACCTAGGCGACCCCATAACAGGTTACCACTGGTAAGGAAGACCACACATAAGCAAAAAACAAATAAAAATAAAAAAATAAAAAACTTCCCACTTTTTTCAAAGTGGAACACAATTGTCAACTACCTCTATTTTTGCAGAAGAAAAAAACTCAAGTGTTGGGTTCTTCCTGCCAGCCTTAATACATGTGGTGCTGTTTAAACTAATCTATGCTAATTAACATGTCTTCTGCCTCTTTTCTAGAAGGAAACTTTAACCCATTCAGTGCTGCTGTAGGACGACCAGGAATGTTGATATAAGCATTGAAAACTTAAAAAAAAGTAAAGAAAATATGTATATCACGTTCTCCTATGCTCAGGTACTCAATAAAGCATCTGGAACCACTGGAGGACTTCGACTTTTACTCAGCTTTGCAAAACTAAGACTGTATTTTACCGGAAAGGAAGGTTTACACATCCACGTCTCCATGGTTACAGACTACAAAAAAGCTCTCTATGTAGTCTGATCTAGCAGTCAAGAAACAGAGTATGCAGTATTTACTGTATGCATTGATAGGAATACTTTAACCTTCTAAACAGAGCCCAATGGTTATATTCTACTGTACACTGGGAAATGTTACCAAAGAAGAAAGTGTACAGAAGGTGACATACTTACCAGTTGTCGCAGGTAGTCTTGAATTGTGTTTGGGTAGACAAGCACGCTCACAGCAACCAGGGAATTGAGAGCAAAGTCAAATATTTGGTAGCAAAAAAATGGGATAATCCAAGCCGCATGTTGCTACAGGGAATAAAAAAGAAAGTGGTTAAAGTATAATATATATACAAATATATATATTTAGACTGTGGCTAGAGAGAGACAGTTATAACCAGACGCTTTTATTATAATTGATGTATTCACTGCATTGCCACCAGCCATGTACTGTAGTTGTATAGGTTTTATTAAAGGGAATCTGTCATCACTTTCATGGTGAGACTAACAATTCATCCCATACTTGTTATTATCTATTCAGTCTCCTTTCCCCAATTCTGAGACGCTGCTTTCTGCTGAACTCACAAAAAACAGTGTGAGAGCTTTTCTCGGTCTCCTCCTCCACCCCCTCCCTTCTGAGACAGCTGATGTAAACAAGTCCCTGACTAGCTTTATATGCAACATTGTGGCTTCCTTGTACTGCTTCTTTGTTAATCACAGTGAGTTCATCAGCAACTTGACCTCAGAATACCCCTCCCAGCATTACAAAGAAGCTACAATGTTGCAGATATAGTCTGCCAGGGACTTGTTAACATCAGCCGTGTCAGAAGGGAGGGAGGAGGAGGGGGAGACAGACAGAAAAGCTCTGACACAGATTTTTGTGTCTTCAGCAGAAAGCATCAGCTCAGAACTGGGGGAAGAAGAATAAATAGATAATAACAAATATGAAAGGAATTGTTAGGCCCACTTCACACGTCCGGAAAAAACATCCGGATTTCCTATCAGGAAATCTGGACGGATTTCCGGACCCATACACTTTAATTGGTCACCGACACCCTTCCGGATTTTTCCGGAAGGGTGTCCGTTCCGGAAAATAGATCTGGAAAAAATAGGACATGTCCTATTATTATCCGGAATTCCGGCCCGGACGCCCCCATAGAAGTCTACGGGAGCGTCGGAATCACGGGCACCTTCCTGATGCAAAGCAGCCGCCCAATCGCTCTGCTACCAGCCGCCCGATCAGCAACCGCCCCGTTCCAGACAGCACCCCGCCTCGAACTCGTCCCGGACAGTGTGGGTACCTGTGATTTATGATGGCATACTAGACTATATTATCTCATCAGGAAATCCTGAAGGTTTTTCCTGATGGTTTCCTGATGTTTTCCTGATGGTAACGGATTACTGTCAGGAAATCCTGATACTTTCCTGATGACATTTGAGGTCTCCTGATCAGGATTTCCTGACAGTAAAAACTGACACGGACGTGTGAATGGGGCCTTAATCTTACCAGGGGCAGCAACATATCAAAAGTTAAGTGGAATACCCCTTTAAAGTGTTAGTGTTGTATAAATAAACTTTTAACATGCTGCACAAACACTTCTAAAATTGAGATTGGTTTGGGTGTTAATGCTGAGACACCCTCCAATCAGTATATATATTGCACATAGAAGAAGCACGTGGCAGCATGCTTCACTCCCTGGCTCACCACTCATTCCAACTGATTACAGAAGACGGGCCCCATAACAATGGAGCCCAATAAGGTGGACTAAGAGTTGAGCTGAGAGTGAAGCGCGCTGTCGTGTACTTCTTCCAGCTATGCTTAAAGATATGAGAGAATCAAAAGTAAGACAGGTCAAATAGTTTTTATACTGTATGATAGTATCGCTTTAAGGGCCCTATTACACGGGACGATTATCGTGCGAAAAATTGTCATATCGTTCGAACTTAAACGATAATCGCTCTGTGTAATTGCAGGCAACGATCAAAAAATCGTTCGTATGTCGTTGATCGTTGATTTAGATCTGAACCTAAAATTATCGTTAATTGTTTAAAATCATTTATCGTTAGTTGTTAATCGTTAAAAATCGCTCCATGTAATAGGACCCTAACAGTGCCAAAGACACTATCCTGAAGAAGGAAAGAAGGAAAGCTCACAGCAGTACACTGGTAAAGCAAGACTCTTTATTTACCTTGTAGGCACCGTATGTGGCCATTGCACAGATAAGAATCATTAAGAGGGAAATGGAAGTAGCAATGCACATGTCTGAAAAAGAACAAGAAAATAAGAGGTCAGGTCAAGCATGAAGCAGGTACTGTGCACAGACTCCATTGGTTGGGGTACATAGGGGATGTTATGCCCTAGAAGCAATGCTTTCTTATATATGGAGACCAAAGGACTATGGAGGAGATTTATCAAACTTGGTGTAAAGTGAGACTGGCTCAGTTGCCCCTAGCAACCAATCAGATTCCACCTTTCATTCCTCACAGACTCTTTGGAAAATGAAAGGTGGAATCTGATTGGTTGCTAGGGGCAACTGAGTCAGTTTCACTTTACACCATGTTTGATAAATCTCCCTGGACAGCGAAAGCTAAAGTCACTTTTGGATGTTGTGTGAAAATAGCATCAGGGTGGTTAATTGACCTATGGTCAAGTGACGGTCTATTATAAAGTCTCAGTGACCCATCTAAGGGGTTTTCCAGCGAAAATCTTTTTCTTTCAAATCAACTGGTGTCAGAAAGTTATATAGATTTGTAATTTACTTCTATTAAAAAAAATCTCAAGTCTTCCCATACTTATTAGCTGCTGTATGTCCTGCAGGAAGTGTTTTATATTCAGTCTGACACAGTGCTCTCTGCTGACATCTGCTGACAGGAACTGTCCAGAGCAGGAGAGGTTTTCTATGGGGATTCAGAGTTCCTGTCTCTGCCAGAAATGTCAGCAGAGAGCATTGTGTCAGACTGAAAATAAAACAAAATTCCCTGCAGGACATACAGCAGCTGATAAGTAAGGGAAGACTTGAGATTTTTTAATAGAAGTAAATTACAAATCTAAATAAGTTACTGACACCAGTTGATTTGAAAGAAAAAGATTTTCGCTGGACAACCCCTTTAAGGGTACGTTCACACGTACAGGATCTGCAGCAGATCTCCAGCGGATCCTATGCTTGTGAGCGCACCTCTGACTCTACTAGTAACTCTGTTTGGTCAATTGCCAAATGTATGTTTTTACTTTGTAGGACTTAAAATACAACCAGACACTTTTGGGTCCTCAAAAATGGAGGAATACATTGAAGAAACTACTTAATGTAGACACTACTAGACTATATTTGGTCCATTAAAAAAAAAAGGTTCCGAAATTAGCATCATGACAAACACCTTGGATGTACTGTCTAAGTACAATGTGATCCCAAGCAGGGGCGTAACTAGACATGGCTGGGCCCCATAGCAAACTTTTGATTGCCCCCCTCCCCCCGACTGACCACTTAACGGTCAAGTGAAGTCATAACTACATAACTGCTAGCTCTGGTCAGGAGTGCTTGCAGTTAAAGGGACATTTGCAAAACCGAGGAGACCAACAGGGCCACCCGATGCTGCAAATGATGACGGCTCAGGGGGCCCAGTGTATTGCAGGAGCAGGCCATGGGGCCCCCTGATGCGGCGGGCCCCATAGCAGCCGCTATGGCTGCTGTAGTGGTAGTTACACCCCTGATCCCAAGGTAATCCTTATCATATACTCTTTCTGACAAACATAAACATTAGAAGCCGCCATCACTAAGCAGCCGGCAGACAAGAGCCATTTACTCACTGGCATCATCCATGAAGTCAAAGTCATTCCTCAGTTCACTGTTTGGTAGGTGGTACAGGTCCGGGTTAGCAAGGGCACTCAATAGAATAAGAAGGACCACAGAATTTATTATCTGTAAAGGATAAAACGTGAAGCGTTATAATATACACTTGGGATGGTAGAGTTTTATCTTATGAACCAGTGACCAATATCTCTATTATTTATGTTGTTTCTAAATAGATCCGCCATCCTACATGGGGTCAGATAATGGTTGACAACAACTAATGAAGTCATTACATTGTCCTCAGTGGGGTATAATTCATTCGCTCGGTGCCTCGTCCTGTTTATCTGCCTCTGTTGGAGCTCAATTCATTGCAGTGCAGGAGCAGAGAAGTGACTAGAATCTACTGGACCCCAATGCAAAATCTGGAGCAGGGCCCGGCAACACACATATAATTTATAGTACAGTTCACACTTACGAGGGGCAAAGGGTTCTTGGGCTTCGTCAAACGGAGGGTCCTGGGTGCAACTTCGATTTCTGCAACCTGTATAGGTAGTTAAAGGGGCTATCCCAAGATTAAAAGTCATCTAGAATTCATAGGATAGAGGATAACTACCTAATTGGTGGGGGTCCGACTCCTGGGACCTCCCTGATCCCAAGAATGGAGGTAAATGGTCCTCTGAATTAAAGGGGTACACCAGTGAATTTTTATTCTCTTTCAAATCAACTGGTTTCAGAAAGTTATATAGATTTGTAATTAAAATCTCAAGTCTTCCAGTACTTATCAGCTGCTTTATGCCCTGCAGAAAGTGGTGTATTCTTTCCAGTCTGACACAGTGCTCTCTGCTGCCACCCCTGACCGAGACAGGAACTTTGCAGAGCAGAAGAGGTTTTTTATGGGGATTTGCTACTGCTCTGGACAGTTTCTGTATCGGACAGCAGAGAGTACTGTGTCAGACTGAAAAAACAAAACAAAAAAACACCTGGCTGCAGGACATACAGCAGCTAATTAGTATGGGAAGACCTGTGATTTTTAAATAGATCTAAATTGAAAATCTACATAACTTTCTGAAACCAGTTGATTTGAAAGAAAAATATTGTCTCTGAAGTACCCCTTTAAGGGAGTGGCAGCACCTATGCTCAACTACCACTCCCTTCACACCCTATTGAACGTCCAAGCGTTTTCTAACAGTTATGGCCACTAGTCCCATGGACATTGAATAGAGTGGTGGTTGAGTATGCACATTGCTGCTCCATTCACTCAGGTGACAAGGACCTCCATTCCCATCAAACAGCTAGTTATAACCCATCCTATGGGATAATGTTGAAATCCTTGTGCAGGTGGCTGCAGAGTTCCTTGTGGTTTCATACTATAAAGCCAAGGGATTCCATGTGCCACCATACATTGTACTGATAGGTGCCTAGGTGGGTGGGATTTCCCCATAGAAGTAATGCAGGAGGGGAGAATTGCTCTGTAAGGCCATGTTCAGACGCTATATGACAGCCGTTGTCTGCGAAGTTTACTGCAGTATAGGCCGGGTGAACATCACTTCTTTTGAATTGGAATACAAGACATTTAGGTGTGCCCGCTTTCCAATTAACCATAGGAGACAATGTAAAGTGCGGCCAGAGCCACACTTTACATTGTCTGCACAGTCAATTTGGTGCAGCCGCTATTGACATGTCAGTTTTCTGTGCAGCCGCATGGAATCCCAGCCAGAGTGTTTACACTTCGGCCAGGATTCCATAGGAATCATCTGCAACAAAGACCGTTATTTATTGAAAGTATATAGCGTGTGAACGAGGCCTTAATATAACAACTAAAGGAGCACGCTTCAATTTTCTTTTTTTTAATTTGGAACTCCATATGAAGTAAGACAGTTTATACTACTATGGAGGCCTTATTACAGCTCCGTATGGGACACAGAGTTGTAATTGGGCCTAAGTGTCAGTCTTCACTCTTGTTCTGACTTTATATTCATGAATCAGGAGGCTCGGTATCATAATGAAAAAAAATGCTTAGAAGTGAAAAATATTGAAATAATGTAACCTATATAAATAATAAGTGACTGTCAGAGCCATCCATTCCTATTCAGTATCCATCATTCTACTGTACGCATCATGTAATAGCCAGGTATAATGCACCATAGCGTCTCATGATAAACTTGGCCAGCCTCCAGAGAGATGCATGTAACCAGCCCCACAGAGGTCACCTTTCCAATCCAGATTATTAATCCTCTTTCAGATTATAAAACAAGATAAACATCTTCATGGTTCGGACATTTCAGAGAATTAAGCTATAAATAATTTCAGAGGTTTGAGACCTAAAGAGGACATTGTGGACTCAGCGGGGCAAGAAGAAGAAAATCCGAACCAAGTGCTTAAATATATTTCATTGTTCTTGTTATTTTTGAATTTAGCAAAGTCAGCATAATGCGCAGAACTGCAAAGGAGAGAGGATGTCAGGGCCCAAACAAAGTTATAGAATCCACAATAGGAGCCAAGTACATCAGGCATGGGGAACCTTCAGCCCTGCCGGGCATGATGGGAATTGTAGTTTTGAAACAGCTAAAGCAGGGGTATGGAACTTTGGCCCTCCAAGGTTCATGATGGGAGTTGTAGTTTTGAAACAGCTAAAGCAGGGGTATGGAACTTTGGCCCTTCAAGGTTCATGATGGGAGTTGTAGTTTTGCAACAACTGGTTCCCTATCCCTGAGGTAGAGGGACTAATGCACTAATGCACTAGATGAGTGCATTGCAACAGATACAAATACAAAGATGGTTATAAGATATATGATAGATATAAGATATAAAATATAAGATAGAGACCACTAGTAACTACAGATACAGGAGGGATGCTTACAATCTAGCAGAGTCATCATGTGATTTGTTTTTAATTATGACATTATTATTCAGTTACTCAATTATAACAATGAATGAAGAAAACTAAAGCTGGATGTTAGCGCCCCCCTATCCCCATAAGACATACATACAGTACGTTCTTGCTGAAATATTTTTCAGTTAGATTAGAGATGAGCGAATATGATTAGATTGAGTAGGTATTCGATTGAATATTGCGGTATTCGAAAGATTCGAATTCAATCGAGTAGTGAGGCGAATGCGCAGGAAACATTCGAAAGCCCTCCCATCGCAGTTAGCGCTTTTTATAATCCAATGACCATGCAGGGAGGCCGTGAGGGACCCTGGGAGTACACACACAGCGCGAAAACGGCGTCTACCCTCATTGGATGGCTGAACCACATGACCTCGAATCTTAATATACTTGGCTCCCGCCTCTCTTAAACGCAGATGCGCTTTCAACCTAGTCAGGGAGAGATCTTGCAGCAGGGAGACATAGGTTTTAGTAGTTTAGTAGTAGTTTTGGTTAGGCAGGATTACTACAGAACCCAAAAGTCCTTTTCAGGGCTAAGATCCAGCGAAAAAGTCATCTCTGAATCCAAAGCTCTTCTCAGTGCTAAGACATAGATGATATAACAACAGCATCAGCAGGTGTATTCATTCTAGTACCCTGTGTGTACAAGTGACTTATAGTGTCCCTGTTTAACACCACTAAGGGCACGTTAACGTTATACATACTGTTCCAGTAGCCCACTAAGGGCACCTGATATATACTGTTTCAGTTGCCCAGTAAAAGGCACGTGATACATATTGTTTCAGTAGCCCAAAAAAAGGCACGTCATACATACTGTTCCAGTAACGTTCGTACAGCATTACGTGTGATACGCGCAAATAACATGACGCTCTGCGGACGCACATTGGAATTATTTATGTAACACTGCGCAAGAAATACGAACGAAATGTGTGAACATTGCCATAAATGTTCGTAAAGCGTTCGCAAATATTTCCTTTGCAACTGTCGAGAGTGGCATTATACTGCGATTTTGGGATGTTGGGTGAACCCAGGCATGCTCCCCCTAATGTCCCAGTGTCATTCCGGAGGTGTTTGCATCGTTTAGGGAGGTTTCATTTGATTTCCAAGTGCCGCGATTTTTTTCCCCCATAGACTATAATGGGATTGAATACTCGTTCGAATAGTCGAATATCGGTGCCTATTCGATTCGAATTCTCGAAAGTCGAATATTTCATTACTCGCTCATCTCTAAGTAAGATAGTGTTTTCTTTCCCAGCGAAAGGAGCTCTAATGCAGATGTGGACTTAGCCTGCAGTGTAAACATTATACATTGTATAGGGCAATAAGGGTTATGGATGAAACATGTTCTGACGAAGCACTGAGAGGAGTGGGCCACAGATAATATTCATGTCATTAAAGGGGCACTCCGGCTAAAACTCAGAATGAATGTTAATGGCCGCACAAATGATAGAGGGATCGATCGTGCAGTCCGGCTTGATTGGCACTGCAAATAAGCGTAGATCTCGCTGATTGGCGTGCGTCTGTGGCCACAAATGGCTTTGCATAGGGCTGTGTAAAAGGGCCCTAAGTTATTGCTCTGGTCTGGAGTTTGAAATTAACATAGGGATCTAATCTTTGGTCAGAAGTTTGATTTTAATATAGGTGTTTAGTTAAATTTAGGGTTATATTTATGATTCATGCAGGTATAGGAACTCTTGTCAAACGGTAAGAGTAACAACTAATGTACAATTAGCTGTGAGACACACACTACATGCCTTGTTGCTTAGTTAACATTCGCTAGACTGTTCACCTTTTGCCAGACACATACATTTGCCAGTGAATGTTAATAGAGTGACAAACCATCCAATAGTGCAGAGTGCCAAGGAAAGTATGTACAGGAGCAGGGACTTCTATCAAATGGCAGATGTCTCTGCCCCTGTTGCTTACTCAGCAAATTTAACATTGAGCATCACCATTCATCTTTTGGCATCTCAAATCATATACACATGCTGAGCAGCAAGACAAAGTGTGCCTTGCCTCTAAATGTACCAAGGCAGGTACCCTTGTCTTTGAAAGGAGTCCCTGCTCCTGTCAGCAATTTACATTAAGTCAGTCACAAAAATTGTGGACAAATCCAAATTTTTTGTAAAAAGCATAGTAAGGTTGGTTTATGGCAAAGTATTTCACTTATATTATTATTTGGTTAAAAAAAAGAAAGAAAGAGACATAGATAGATGTTATATATATATATATATATATATATATATATATATATATACATATATATATATACATATATACATATATCTTATAAAGAAGTCTGATGGTGAAGCATTGCTCCTGTCAGCAGCTTCACATCAGTATGAAGCATCGCACCATTAGCTGCAGTTAATTGAGCCCAGAATGTGTTTACAGGCAGGTGAGACAAGACCATCCAGAGATACTAAGAAAAGCTGAACCGTCACCTTCCTCATGAGTCAGGAGCATTAATCTCACTTGCGGAGCCTGTAAACAAACTGCTCATCCCATAAATGACAAACAACAAAAGAATTTCTGCCGTTAAAGGACAAATATGCCGCAACACCGAAATATCTGGAACAAGAGTGAAATACTGATGGGCTTAGGTAACGCGTTAGTTTTTGGATGGTCAGTGCTAAGGGCCCTGATTCAGCAGGGTCCCCCTGGTGACTGTGGTGGGTTTAGACCAAACTGCGGCTCCTCAGTTGTTGCAATACTATATTTCCCATCATGCCTGAACTGCCAAACCCAAAGCTTTAGCTGACAGGGCATGATGGGAATTGTGGTTTTGCAACAGTTGGAGGGGCGCAGTTTGGAGACCCATGGTAGAGGATGGGCGGGAGGTAGGCAAAGAGTAAGGGTAAAAATGAGGACATATTGTAGGGCTGCTAGGTAACACTATACTCTTAACCACCCTCAACATAGTATGGTTGAAAGAAGACACACATTGTGCAGGTTCTCACCACCTATTAGTATGTGGACCAGACCAACATACTAATACGCTTTCTGCCACCTGAGGCAAGAAACTCATCTTGCCTCATGTTGGATTCAGTTCGATTGCAGAGATGCAGATCTCCCAAAGGCCTTTTTGCCACATATGAAGACATTTTAGTGGTAACAGGGGGTCCCTGTTACTTCAATACAAGCCACACACTAGCACTGACCCTTACCACCTTGCCCATCCCTTCAAAACCACCTCAGGACAATTCTGTGTTTTCAGCTAAAAGGGATTCTTTTGACTTTAATGGCTTTCCAGTACATCCATTCTACAAAAAGATGGCTCGGAGCTTTTTATAGCGTAGATCTGAATCTCATTCACACGCACAGAAATTTATCACCTTCACCCTTCTTTATAAATGTAGGTTTCAGGAACTTGCAGTAAGTATGATTTACAGTTTCCCGGCTTTGTTAATGAGGAGTGTGCATTAAATTGTGTTCAGCGGCTCTAATGGAACTGCACTGACGGCCAATGGGTACTTACTGCTAATGAAAAACTGTCTAGAATGTGTGAATAGAACAAGGACAGCACAAATGATATTTACTAGTTATTTATGACTATCATTTCATATCAATAGGAATTAACTACGAGTGATTGGATTCTTCCAGTCTTTGTACTAGAGTGCTGTTGCGAGCAGGATTGGCTTAGGGTATGTTCACACGATGAAAAATAAAGAAAAATATATGGATGATGCCTTACGAGAAATTTGGTTGTTACTGCTAATAGTTGTCACCCAGGGGTGCTCAGCTTCATACAGTGGCCTAGACACCTAGACCACCCATTATCGCGGCTGTACCCGATCACCTCTGGATGGAGGTATACTTTAATTTTTTTGGTATTCGATAAATTATGGTAATATCAGAAAAGTACTAAAATTATTATGTTTTTTATTAAAATTATAACCAATGTATAAGCTGCGGCTTATGATAAAAAATAAATCTCACGTGCAAAGTGGCTATTTTAAGGCTTAAAGGGAATCTGTCCTCTGCAATTTATATTTCAAACAACTGCTGACACTGTAAGATAGTTGTAAGGTCAAGGAAACACATTGAACCTTTCATATATCTGTATTTGCTTTCATTGCGAAGAAAAATGTTTTTATTCTCTGGTACAAAGAGGAGTTCCCAGGCTCCTAAAAAGCTGGGAGGCCACTAGAAATTTTAGAAAGTTGGGTGACCCTGCTGAAGTCATCAATGAGTGTATGGGGACCCTTAGTGAATTAAACAAAGCAGAAGGCACTACCCCATAAGATGTGAGCAGTCTTTTGGCTGGTTCATCGACATGGCAGAAAACTGGAGGATGGCAGAGGTTGTCTTGGTTGACAATTTCTAACAACATGGAAGCATAACCAACGCTTAGGTGACAGCATTTAGTCATAAATGTGCCAACAATATGTTCCAAAAAATAAGGGACAAGACAGCAAGATTATTAATATTATAAAATTGGATAAAACCATCCCCCCTTCTGTAGAACAATGGTTAAAGGAGAAGTCCGAATTTTTTTTTTTAATATAGTATTGTATTGCCCCCCAAAAGTTATACAAATCACCAATATTTACTTATTACATGAAATGCACATGAAGTGTTTTTCCCCTGCACTAACTACTGCATCAAGGCTTCACTTCCTGGATAACATGGTGATGTCACTTCCTGGATAACATGGGGATATCACTTACTGGATAAAATGGTGATGTCACGACCGGACTCCCAGAGCTGTGCGGGCTGTGGCTGTTGGAGAGGATGATGGCAGGGGGACACTGAGGGACACAGGGCACTGGAGGGACACTGAGCATCCCCCTGCCATCATCCTCTCCAGCAGCCACAGCCCGCACAGCTCTGGGAGTCAGGTCGTGACATCACTATTTTATCCAGGAAGTGACATCACCATTTTATCCAGGAAGTGAAGCCTTGATGCAGTAGTAAGTGCAGGGAAAAAAAACTTAATAAGCATTTCCAGTAATAAGTGTATATTGGGGATTTGTATAACTTTTGGGAGGCAATACAATACTTTAATAAAAATTTTCGCCGGACTTCTCCTTTAAACTTACTTAGGAAAATTATGATTAATGTGGAGAGTTACTATATGTAATAAGGATGAGGTTTAAAAAAAAAAGGAAAAGTGTGCTTTGGAGGGAAATTTGAATGATCCAAGACGGCAGAAGAAAACTTGTTGGTAAAAATATGGTGGGTTTAATTCTTCACCAAAAGAGGTACAAATATCATATAAGCAGGATACCAATCATAAGAGAAATAAGGCAATAGTCTTACAAATGTCTTAGAATGTCTCTGTGGTTCAAGTCTCAGAGTCCCAAAAATGATGGGGATGATCATTGGTGACTGAAGATTTGGCTAGAGAACAAAGAACTTCCTTGGGTGAATTCCTGAGGTGGGGGCTAACAAACCCCAGATGTGCGTGGAGGCTTCTCTTGAAAGATGGTATACCAAAAGACCACCCAACCAACTAACCTTCTAAGTCTATATACTCTCCTGACCGGGAAAATATATACACTTATGCCCAAATATGGTTACACCCAGTACAACTTATATCCCAAAAATGGTATACTGGCAAAGCTCCAAGTGGATTGGTCAAGCTGGACACGTAGCTATATCTCACTATGATCCATACATTACCCACGTGACCATTTAGACACGACCATATTAGGACTTCCAGTCATCCACCATTTTGGAGGTCAAGAAATTACTAGGTGAGAGTTCAGCCCTATACTCAATATGAGAGTGGAGAAGAGAATGAGACTGGAATACAGTGTAGATATATCTTGGATGATAATAATTTGATTCCACTAATGCCAAAGATAATATGATCCATTCAGCCATTAATAAGGTTAGATGTTATAGATGGGGTTACAGGTTATTAGTTTTTTACACTATAAGAATAAGAAGAATAAGAAGAGAGGACTAAAAGTGTTTGACTCTATATGGGGGCTTGGCTTGATACAGAAGAACAGCTCTGAAACTGTTCTGTATTCTGGTGTCTAGTTATAGATATATAATAATAATAATAATAATAATAATAATAATAATAATAATAATATTATTATTATTATTATTATTATTATTATTATTATTATTATTATTATCCCCTTCGTGCTGCAGCTAGTTTGGGCCTTAATGACCAGGCTAATTTTTCAAAATCTGACCTGTCTCACTTTATACTCTTATAGCTCAGTGATGCTTTAACGTATGCTAGCGATTCTGAGATTGTTTTTTCGTCACATATGGCACTTTATGTTAATGGCAAAATTTGGTCACTACTTTGTGTGTTTTTTGTGAAAAACATCAAAATATCATGAAAAATTAAAAAAAAATTGCATTTTATGAACTTTGAAATTTTCTGCTTCTAAAAAAAGAAAGTCGTAGCACATAAATTAGTTACTAAATCACATTACCAATATGTCTTCTTTATTCTGGCATAATTTGGTAAACATATTTTACTTTTTTAGGGTGTTATGGGGCTTAGAAATTTATCAGCAAATTATCACATTTTTGTGAAACTGATTTTTTTAGGGACCAGTTATTTTTTTAAATGGATTTAGAAGTCTGGTATCCTGAAAACCCCCATAAGTGACCCCATTTTGGAAACTACACACCTAAAAGAATTAATCTAGGGGTATAATGAGCATTTTAACCCTACAGGGGCTGGAGGAAAGTATTCACAATTAAACAGTAAAAAAAATGGAAAATTTTAATTTTCCAATAATATATACGTTTAGATTAAAGTTTCTCATTTTCAAAAGGAATATGAGAGAAAAAGTACCCCAAAATTTGTAATGCAGGTTCTCTTGAGTACAACGGTACCCCATATGTGGGCGTAAACCACTGTATGGGCACACAGCAGGGCTCAGAAGGAAGGGAGCGCCAATTAGCTTTTCCAATGCAAATTTTGCTGCAGAAGTTTCTGAGCGCCAGGTGCGTTTGCAGTGCCCCTGTAGTGTCAGCAGAGAGAAAACCCCCCATAAGTCACCCCATTTTGGAAAGTGCACCCCTCAAAGAATACATCTTGGTGTGTGGTGACCATTTTGACCCCACAGGTATTACAGGAAAGTATTCAAAAGAAGACAGTAAAAATGAAAAACTCGAATTCTTCCAATAATATGTTCGTTTAGTTTGAAATTTCTCAATTTCACGAGGAACAAGAGGAAAAAAGTACCCCAAAATTTGTAACGCAGGTTTTCCTGAGTACAATGGTGTCCCATATGTGGGCGTAAACCACTGAATGGGCACACAGGAGGGCTCAGAAGGGAAGGAGCGCCAATTAGCTTTTTCAATGCAGATTTTGCTGCAGAAGTTTCCAAGCGACAGGTGCGTTTGCAGTGCCCCTGTAGTGTCCGCAGAGTAAAATCTCCCAATTAGTCACTCCATTTTGGAAAGTGCACCCCTCAAAGAATTTATTTTGGGGTGTGGTGAGCATTTTGACCCCACAGGTTTTTGAGGAAAGTATTCAAAAGTAGACAGTAAAAATGAAAAACTCGAATTTTTCCAATAATATGTTCCTTTAGTTTGAAATTTCTCAATTTCACGAGGAACAGGAGAGAAATGTCACCCCAATATATGTAAAGCAGGTTCTCCTGAGTAGAATGGTACCCCATATGTGGGCATAAACCACTGCATGGGCACACAGCCGGGCTCAGAAGGGAAGGAGCGCCAATTAGCATTTTTAGTGCAGATTTTTCTGAAGAAGTTTCTGAGCGCCAGGTGCATTTGCAGAGCCCCTGTAGTGTCAGCAGAATAGATTCCCCCCAAAAGTCACCCCATTTTGGAAAGTGCACCCCTCAAAGAATTCATCTTGGGGTGTGGTGACCATTTTTACCCCACAGGTATTAGAGGAAAGTATTCAAAATTGGCCAGTAAAAATGAAAAACTCGAATTTTTCCAATAATATGTTGGTTTAGTTTGAAATTTCTCAATTTGACGAGGAACAGGAGAGAAAACGTACCCCAAAATCTGTAACGCAGGTTCTCCTGAGTACAACAGTACCTCATATGTGGGCATAAACCACTGTATGGGCACACAGCAGGGCTCAGAAGGGAAGGAGCGCCAATTTACAGGAGCAAAACCGCAGCTAGTAATGGTTATTAGAAAGCGCAGTTACTAATATAAGATAAAAAAAATTAGATTACAGGTAATGTGGGGTGGTTACGGACAGCCTGGGGTGGTTATGGGCAACCTGAGGTGGTTACAGCTAATCTGGGGTGGTTACGGACAACATGGGGTGGTCACGGGCAACCTGGGGTGGTTACAGGCAACGTGGGGTGGTTACGGGCAACGTGGGGTGGTTATGGGCAACCTGCTGTGGTCACAGGCAACGTGGGGTGGTTACAGATAAACTGAAGTTCTTATAGGCAATCTGGAGGGGTACCTGTAATCTGACATGGGCACCGCAATCTGGAGGGGGTCATTGGCAATTTGGGGTGGTCAGAGGCGACGTGTGGTGATCAGAGGCGACGTGTGGTGGTCAGAGGCGACGTGTGGTGGTCAGAGGCGACGTGTGGTGGTCAGAGGCATCGTGGCGTGGTCAGAGGCGACGTGTGGTGGTCAGAGGCATCGTGGCGTGGTCAGAGGCATCGTGGCGTGGTCAGAGGCAACGCGCGGTGGTTACGTGCAATCTGGGGGGGTTACATGTAATCTGGCATGATTACGGGGAACCTGGGGGGGTTATGTGCAACCTGGAAGGGTTACAGACAATCTGGGATTGTTACTGATGAAATGAAGTGCTTATAGGTAATCTGGGGTTGGTACATGTAATTTGGGGTGGTTACGGGCAATCTGGAGGGGTCTCTGGCAATTTGCGGTGGTTACGGGCAACGTGCGGTGGTTACGGGCAACGTGCGGTGGTTACAGGCAACGTGCGGTGGTTACGGGCAACGTGCAGTGGTTACAGGCAACGTGCGGTGGTTACGGGCAACGTGCGGTGATTTCGGGCAACGTGCGGTGGTTACGGGTAATCTGGGGAGGGGTTAGGGGTAATTTGGGAGTAAACTGCAATTATTACTATAATAAAAAGTGTGTGTTTTATTTTTTTGTATGTTTGTCACTTTTTGTACTTTACATATTTATTTTCACTGTATTACTATGATTACTGTGATATTTTCTATCACAGTAATCATAGTTCAGTGACAGAGACCAAATTGGTCTCTGTCACTTTAAATTTTCAGAGCTTGGCTGGTTGTGAAGCGCATGCGCACTTCATAACCAGCCAGGACGTCGAGGAGAAAGGAGCTCCAGGATCAGGTGAGTATATGGGGAAGGGGGGGGTGACTGGGGGACGGGGGTGACAGGGGGGGTGGGGGGCGACTTGGGGGGTGGGGGGACATCACTTTTTATCCCCTGTCACCAATCATTCATGGTGACAGGGGATAAAAAGTGCGGGGAGCACATGGTGCAAGCGGTCAGCGGTATATAGTATATAGCGCTGAACGCTTGTACCGGGACCCAACAGGGGGGTCCCCGATGACGGCCCCATGCTCTCCGCTACCTCCGGTGGCGGAGAGCATGGGGCTTTCATTCATTTTAACTTTTCCATCGCTGTGAACCGACATTAGTCGGTTCACAGCGATGGCGGCGGCCATCTTGGAAATGATGGCTGCCGGGGGAGGGGGGTTAGTGATCGCCCTACTAGGGGGGGCTGATCTGAGGCCTGGGGGACATTTATTTCATCTCCCCCCGCCGTAGATTCACGGCGGGGGGAGATGAAAGGCGGCGGCAGCACCGGTAATCCTCTTTACCGACGGCCACCGCTATGACGTTAATAGCGGCGATCGTCGGTAAGGGGGGGGGGCCGGGACGGACCCCACACACTGCCCCAACCCCTCAGCTACCTCTGGTAGCCGGGGGGATGGGGTGGGGGCCGTCCCGGCCCCGCAGCCTTATTCTCTGCCATCGCCGTAAAAAGCTGATGGCAGCAGAATAAGGACCATTAGTGACCGCCGTAAAAAGCCGTATCGGCGGTCACTAAGGGGTTATTATTATTATTATTAAAATCCCCTCCCTCTCTCTCCCATCACTCTCTTAATGGGGGAGGGTTTTAGGTCGGGTGGGGAGTTATGGGGGTGGGTGACTTGGGGGGAGCTGTTATATGAATTGTAATTGTAAAGGTACAATACTATAATTATGTTCTTTTTCTAAAAAAAAAATATATATATATATATATATATATATATATATAAATACATAAAAAAAAATAAGGGATAAGACAATCTAAGGTCAGACAGTCTAAGGTCAGAGACACAGACTGCTAGCTAGTATAATGGTGCTAGCATTGGCACCATCTAAGTGCAAGAGCCTTCTTTAAATCAGAGAGTAAAAAAAATCAACTTGGCACTACACAATGCAATGTCCTTCTCGCCTGCGGGTAGCTTCTAACCTTGCAGTTGCAGTATACAAAACCATGACCACATGCAATGGCCCATGGAATAACCATATGGCCATTGGCCACCACTTGTGCTCATGATTTTGTCCTCATTTGGCAACTGCAATGTTAGTATATATATCCTAAGGCCAGGAATTTATAGTAAATGGTTAATGAATTAGTTACTCTGATACAAGACATATGTCCATTGAGTTAAACCAGACACTAAGGCCAGAACGGTTATGCTTAGTGATCCCAACAAATGTGGCTTTATCCAGCCCGTATCACAGCCCCAACCATAGAACACAACAAATTGTTTTATAAAACATACAAAAATAAACTATAAGCAGAAGATTTACCTTATGGGTAAATACACAAAACACATGACTTTGCTCTTTTATAGAATGTCACATTGATAATGAATCCACAGAAAGATGTTCTTCTATTGCGCTGCACTAAATGACATAGTTAGAACAGGGGAAAAAAAACAAAAAAGACAAGAGCTCTCTCGGGGGTTTTGCTTTTTATAGGTTATCTCTTTGATGTAAGGATAAATGAAAAGGTACAAGAGACATCTAGAGGACAAACCAAGCCCCGGAGCTGACACAGCACTCCATTAGGCAGTGTATGAATAGTAATATAGAAGGTGAATCAGATGCTATTAAATTCAGAATACATAATGTTAGTGGTTCTTCCTAACATAGTGTGGCTGAGATACACAGGCTGGTGGTGTCCGGGTGGTGGGGTGCAGGCACCATGACCGGCTGTATGTTGGAAGGTGTGCTGTCAGGTACCTTCTCTTTGGCTCCATAGGTAACCCCTCCCTTTGGTATACAGGATTATTACTCTAAACACAGACCTCAGCATAATTCAACAGCACCCACAGACCCCACAGCCAGCATCCTCCATCCTAATATCCCACAGACAGCATTCTCCACCATTCAGAACCCGTAGACCCAACAACCAGCACCCTTCATCATCCAGCATCTGCAGATTTCACTGCTAGAACTCTATTTCATCAAGCACCAGCAGACCTCAGCACCCTATATTCCCACAGCCATCACCCTCCAGAATCCTACACCTACAGACCCCACAACCAGCACCCTTCATTATTGAGCACCTGCGGACCCCAGCAATGTCCAACATCGAATACCCTACATCATCCAACACCTGTAGATCCCAGCACCCTACATCATGCACTTTTTTTTAATGACAGTGCCCATTTAATCATGGGATAACCTTTTTAACATTAAGGATTGAGATTGGTAGAGTGGTTGGGAATGGTAGAATGGTTGGGGTTGGTAGAGTGGTTGGGATTAGTAGGGTGGTAGAGTGGTTGGGATTGGTACATTGGCTGGGATTAGTAGGTAGGTTGGGATTTGTAGAGTGCTTTGGATTAACAGGATTGTAGGATTGGTAGAGTGGTTGGGATTGTTAAAGTGGTTGGGATTAATAGGGTGGTTGGGATTAGTATGGCGGTTGGGATAGATAAAGGGTTAGGATTAGTAGAGTGGTTGGCAATAGTAGGGTGGTTGGGATTGGTAGAGTGGTTAGGATTAATAGGTTGGTAGGCATTGGTAGAGTGGTTGGGACTGGTAAACTGGTTGAGATTAGTAAAGTGGTTTGGATTAGTAGAGTGGTTAGGAATAGTAGGGTGGTTGGGAATGGTTAAGTGGTTTGGATTAATAGGGTGGTAGGGATTGGTAGAGTGGTTGGGATTGGTAAAGTAGTTGAGATTGGTAGGGTTGTAGGGATTGGTAGAGTGGTTGGAATTAGTAGGGTGGTCATTATTGGTAGGTTTGTTGGGATCGGTAGAGTTGTTGGAATGGCTCATTGTAGTCCATATCTAAATCTAAATTGAGCTGCACATGAAGTATAAAAGAAAACAAGGGTCAAATAAACCCGAAGAAATAAGTGATGTAATATATAAGAATAGTCATCAACCAAAGGTCCTTTGTAACATCCAATATTTACACCGGTGGCTAACATCCCTCTCTACCACATTATCCGGACTTATCCACACAGACCTTGGTGGGAAATATGAGACACACAGTAATCTTCTTAAGGATTTTGTAACTTCAGTGTTATACAAGACAAGACAAAAGGTCACTTCACAGAGTTTAAGAGAATTACATCAGACACTATGGTCAGCACTACAGATCACTGCAGTTACATTGACGATTAATTTCCCTATACAATAATTGTTCAGATAGTGGCCAAGTATTTATTTCTTCTAATTTCACATACAGTGTGTCCCACAACATTGTATAATGGAATGGTTATGATGTATCTTGGTGAAAACATTTTATTCCTTTGGTGCACAGCCCAGGGGGTGCTTAGTAAGGGTCAGAGCCTGTGGGCTGGCAGGGCTTATGCTGCAGATTAAAGAGAACCTGTCACCCCCGGTGACCTGTCTGCTTTAGCAAATAAATGTAATGCCCATAAAATAACAATTCTGGCTCATCTTCTCTTATAGCTCTGTAACGTGCCGTTGCTGTTATTCTTACTAGAAATTTATGACTCTATAGCCAACTGGGTGTTACCAGTTGGGGGCGTGTACCTACACTGTCTGAAACTATCCAATCAGAGCTGACATTGCCAGGTAGAGTAGGGACACGCCCCCCAACTGGTAACACCCAGTTGGTTATTGGTTAATACATTTCTAATAAGAATAACAGAGGAACGGCACATCACAGAGCTATAAAAGAAGATATTCCAGAATTGTTATTTCATGGGGAATACAAGGATTTGATAAAACAGGCAGGTCAGGAGTAGACAGGTTCCCTTTAATCCCACTGTTGGTGGGCTGGTCCAGTTGCTTAGGGGGCTGCACAGTGTTGGCTTAGTTGGTAGTATTATTTGTAGGCATATTACACTTGTAGTCGTCCCTAAAATACACATGAAGCAACATTGTGTGAACCTAGTCTTACCCAAAGAGAAGCTTTCATACTCTTCCATACACTATGGATATTAGGGTCATATACAGACAATCTAATATTACAGATATACACTCTAATTATTTAATCACCAGGAATGTGGGTCCTATCTGCAGGTGTACGCCAGGCAGAAGGGGCCAATCTGTGCCTTATCCCTGGCGTAAACCTCTGGTGGACCGTTCCCAAATGTCCCCCCATATGTGTATATATTTTAACATTGCTAAAAGTTATTGTCCCTTTAAAAACAACTCTGGCAACTTATAACTTAGTTATAGAGACTTTAACACCCACTAAGTAAATAGTTGGCCAGTTCATCCCCCCCATGACTTGTGGGCTGCTGTGGGCATGCTCCTATGTTTGCTGAGTGACTCATGACACGTAAACGGTACAGCTTTATGAATGTAGACTCCACCACTAAAAACCTGTATATTACCAAATGACAACATGGCTTTTAGGCCTAGTGGCCAGAATAAGGACTACAAGATTATTTTAAAATCTAAATAGTAAAATGGCAATTTTCTGCTTTGCCAAAATGACTGGCATCAGGAAGATACACTGGTCTTTTACCTGTGTTAGTTATGTGCTTATTTTAGTTTAACTTCAGTTTTTTCTTATTTTAAGTTGACATTTTGGGGGCTTCAGAACCAATTACCAGTTTTCAAAGAGTTTTGATACTATGATACAGTATTTAAAGTGTAGCTGTCATTTAAAATATTTTTGCAGAAATCAATAGTACAGGTGATTTTAAGAAACTTTGTAATAGGTTTTATTGGGCAAAAAAGTAGCTGTTTTGCAGCCTTCCCCCCTTCCTTCTTATCTTTTTATTATCAGGCAACGTCGTCTTTATTACAAAGAAGCAAAGTGAAGACGGGTTTTGCTGTGTCCATTATGGAGGGGGGAGGGGCTAAGGGGGATGAGTGAGTAGGAAGAGGAGACAAGCAGCTGTACAGTCTGGAGGCTGTATGGGCACAAAAAATGCTGAAATCAGAGGTCAGAAAGGTCAATGCAGATCTGGGAACTTGGTGAGAAAAGATTGCAGGATGTTGTGTTGTGCAGAGCTGCCTTTTCTCCTTTTCATGTTCACTCATCCCCCTCGGCCCTTTCCCCCTCCATAATGGACACAGAAAATCTGCTTTTTCTGAAGTGAGGGGAGGAAGCTGCAAAACAGCTTTTTGAGTACAGAAGGAAAACCTATTACAGATTTTTTTTTAAATCACTTGTACTATTGATATTTATTGATCTCTGAAAAATTTAAATGACAATAACTCTTTAAGACTTACAGTTGTCTTCCTGGAACCATTTATTGTAACTTGTGCTATAAACTTTATATTCTAGACAGTCACTGGCAGAAACAAATGTTACCCACTGACTTATTACATGCTGCAAGTTCCTTAAACGCTTCTGGTAAAGATCGAGCTGCCAGAATAACAATTTGGTTGTGGTATCTACAGAGATAATTATCTTAATAGCATCCAGGGTGACTTCATCTCATCTCCTGAAGATGTGTCTGAGTCGATTGCAGAGGCCCTGAGTTCCTGGAAATCAGCATGTTCTGTAGTATGGATGAAACTGCAAGTCAGGACAAATCGGCGTAGTAATAATAATAAGGGATCAAAGTGAACGAAGCCAGAGAACCTCAGGCCATCGGAAGATCTGCGCACTGGAATCTAAATCTTATTAGGACGTATAAAACTGTAATCAATAATGTCATAATTAAAACGTAGCTTTATCCAAAAATAAATCTGCAACAAGTTCTAAAGGGCAGACAATGCTTGGTAGCCATTTTCTTGCACTAAAGTTTCATGCATATTATGGTACCTGATTAGATTTTAATCATTCATGTCATCCAACTTATTCCAATGATAGGACATGATATGACTAAAGGTTTGGCCGTCGGTATAAGGTGTTTGGTATGTTCCCGACCATCCACCGACAGATGATTTTGGTGAAAAATATGAAAAATCACCACCTGGCCCCTTTGTTCTGGGGGAAATAAGCCGCTGTCAGAGCTCTCTGGCTGTGGCTTAGCCCTCTCCTCCCCATAGAGGACACAGGAATGCTCATCCAGGCCAAACGTTCCTGTGTAAGGAGAGGGAAGATAACTGATGGCTGAACGATCGTTCGAACGTCAGTTGTGGAAGGGGTATGGCCACTTTAGTAAGAGTTTTTATCCCTGTAGAAGGTAGTTACAGTCTCGACCCCCCATTGCCAGCAGTACAAATTTTTTTTATTGTATTTTTACATTTTATTACTTTTTACGTGTTCAGATTGTTAATAAAAATATATTACACATAATTTTTACATTATACCTCTATAGTACAGTTTTCTAGGCAAGCTCTGTGACCAGTGCAAAGGTCATTGTACAGGGATGAGGAGGGGAGCTGTGGCCAAAACTTATTGTGATTGGTCTGATCACATCTTATCTATTTTCCAGCGCACGTTTTGTTGTAATCCTCCCTGTGATGGTCAGGAGGTAACTAGTGGAAAGTCATCTGTAGAGAACTGTATTGTAAGGTTATGTGGTCAGAATGAAAATTGGAAGATTTTAAGGTTATGGGTCATTTATAGAGATGAGCGAACCTGGAGCATGCTCGAGTCCATCCGAACCCGAACTTTCGGCATCTGATTAGCGGTGGCTGCTGAAGTTGAATAAAGCCCTAAGGCTATGTGGAAAACATGGATATAGTCATTGGCTGTATCCATATTTTCCAGACAACCTTAGAGCTTTATCCAAGTTCAGCAGCCCCCGCTAATCAGATGCCGAACGTTCGGGTTCGGATGGACTCGAACCCGAACCCGGTTCGCTCATCTCTAGTCATTTAACAATTCCCTCATTTAACAAGAGGGAATCATTTCCAAGAGTTCGGGTTCGTACGAACCCAAACCGAAGCAGGTTCGGACCATCCCTAGTCCCTAGTAGAGATGAGCACAGCTTGAGCATGCTCGAGTCCGATTGTTCAGCATTTAAATACCGGTGGCTAAAGAAGCTGGGAAAAGCCCTTGGGAGTCTGGGAAAACATGGATACAGCCAGAGGCTATATGTTAGACTATATGCTGTCTACAGCTATATAGTACATATGGCAGGGATGCATAAGGACCATATGGACTCCATGTTCATAGTTCTGCCCAGTACTTAAAGAGGCTGTCCAGGCAAAATTAACTCGTCCACTATCCAAAGGCTCTCTCTGGTGGCTCCATAGAGCAGGAATGGAGCTGCCAGAGAGAGCCGAGTACAGCACTAAGATCTTTCCGGCAGCTCCATATGAATGAATAGAGCCACGGGTCACATGCTGTACCCACGCCTGTATTCATAACAAAGGAGCTGGGGGCTGATCCAGAGATCGGTGTGCTTGAAGGGGGGGGGGGTTTGCAGAGGTGTATCAGGAGAGGCAGCAGCAGACCACCACTCTCTCCCATGGGCTCCTCAGACGATCTTTAGACACCCCCCCCCCCCCCCCTGCAGCTCCCCACACAACCCCTTCCCCTGCGCTTGCTGTCCCGCTTACTTGCATGTGATAGCGCCGGCAGCGACCGGGGAATGAGGAGAAAGTAAGTGCTGACCTAACAGGAGATTGTCCTATGTAATAGGGGCTTTAGTTTTGTCTGGACAACCTCTTAATGTAGTTTAAAAAACAGAGAACTAAAAATGTCAAACAAAAAATGTTTGCTTTAGGCCAAGAAGAGTTGACATTCCCTTTATCTTATAAGTGTTTTCTGTGCTGAATACCTTTGTGACAAATCTATAGCAGACAGAAAATGTGACAGGGTCAAGTGTAATGTCATATACCCTGTAGCCAACGGCAACATCAGAACAATGGCTGCTCAGTAATTCTAGAAACTGAATACAGAACTTGATCCAGTAATGATAGGAGCGGGCGCGACTCTACATAAATACTGATAAAGTGTCACCCAAGGAGCGCTCACTTGTGAAGTCTATTAGGCAGGAAGATTTTACTCTCTGGAAATGTTATATTCCCCCTCCTACATATATGGCTAACTTATTCAGAATTAGATGTTTCCCAAACAACACTTATCACCTATCCACAGGATATGTATGAAGAGTATGATAAGGAGCTCCCCCCAATGATTTAATAATGGGGGTCCCGTGCCTCCTGTTTGAATAGGACAGTGGTCAGGCATGTGCACTGCTGCCCCATGCAACTCTATGGAATTGAGGGAGATAACCAAGAGCCGAAAGGAGAAATAGTGGGTGTGTCTGACCACCATTCCTTGTAAATCGGGGACATGGAACTCCCTGTTCTTCTGATTGTCTGATTGCTTGGCTCCCAGCATTGAGTTTTTCAGGAGGATGACACTTTAACAAAACAGGCTCTGGTGTTCTCAGTGTCCATTCCCCATTGCTAGCCATTCCTGCTCAAACTGTTGACCTCCTCAATAAATACAGCTGGCCCATCTGCAATAGGGAGGCAAGAAAGTCCATGTAATTGTCCATCATTTACCTGGGATCCGCAGAAAGAAGTCCCATCCCAGCCTATAGCAACGACTCTACCCAAAGGGCTGTGTCTCTTTTGCACCATTAACCAAGAACCTGGTTTCTTTGTCGGGTATTTACTGCAAATAAATACCCCTACCTTAAAATTATTATGTGTTTTAGATATTTTTTTTACAGTAAAACATTAAAGCTATAGTACATGTGGTGGTGACCAATAAGAAGTCAATTTTGCAGGCTGAACCCCAATTTCACTAGTAAATTGTGCAGCCATTGGCCACACTTGTGGGTGTGTTTTTTTCCTCATACGATAGCCGTAGTGTTCGATCGTACGCTTACAGTTCCGAAAATATTTGAGAGGTGGCAAGGCTAAGAGTACTCATAAAATACAGTAATCTTGGGGGCCTTGATCTGTCCAGTGTGACGTCTGCTTGGTGGTCCTGGTCTTAGCCTTAGGGTGTGTAAGAGGCTAGGAGGCCGCCTTATCGCTGCCCTACTTCCTGTGTCTTGCGAGTTACCAAGTCTTGCAAGACATTGGAAGTAGGGTGGGGAAAGGCAGCCTCCTAGCCTCTAGCATTCCACGGCGCTAGGACCAGGCCCACCAAGCAGACCACCGGACACGTCAAGGCCTCAAGTTGGCACTCGATACTAACCAGCGTGACTTTTCTATGGACTACAAGAGTTCTGGTCGTGGTAAGTGCAGATAATATAGCACTATGCATCTGGTATACAGAAAAATATTTAGATGTTATATAACTTTTGTAGGGCAATACAATAGTTGAATACGGCCTTTAGCCAGAGTACCCCTTTAAGATTGATTTGCCTCCAGTAGTTGCCACTTAGCAAGGTCACTGAGCAACTTTCTCTACTTTTTTCCCATGAAGTATTCCATATAGCTATACCATAAGCTATAGGGTTCCAAGAGCTCACAGATGCCTGGATCAAGGTTTGGACAGAGACACCATCCAACCATTGGATCCCTCTAGTCTAGAGTTACTGATGCTGACCACACAGCTTCTGTCAGACAGTTACATTGGATCTGATGACAATTTAGGCAGGCAGAGATGGCACTGGCTGTAGCTGCCCATATGATTCGGTGCTGATGCATTATGGGATTGATAGCAGATTTGAAAGGGAGAGAACAAAGTTTGAAAACTGAAAAAAATGGTGGCTGATCAGAGGTCACATGACACTGCTAGAGAAATTAAATGTATGGATGCAGAAGAGCTTGGATGGAAAAATGGTACTGCAGCAAAAGTAATGGTGAATGTGCATTAACAAAAAATGTTAAAAAAAATCGTGCAAATATTGGGAAATATTCTAAATATTTTACTGCCTTTCTAAGGCGTATCATGCTGATGCAAACTGTCTACTCTATTGTTCTTAATAGCCCAACATTCGGTCTTCTGCACAGCCTTAACAGATTTCCTGCCCCTGCTGTACACTCTAGCCAGGCATTTTGCCAACTCCATTGTGAAGGAGAGTAGGAGTGTATAGGAGAACAATACTAGTTTTAGATGTTGTAGTTTTTTTGTTGCTGTATCTTGTAAAAAATAAAAAAATAAAAGGTATAAAACATATTTGGTGGAGGAACCTTACTGTAAGTGTAAGTAGTTTCTGAATTAGTGGGCTGGTAGTGTAATTTATGGATATACCTGGTCCCCCAGGACAAATGATTTTTTTGAAGGCAAAGGGTGCTGAAATCATGTGATGTGATGCTTCCATTTTATTTGATAAAAAAAACCTATTAACACTTCTCTTAATGAAAGCATTCTTATTTTGCTGATTTTTTTTACACCGTTAAATAAATCTCACACATCTTTTCCCAATGCACTTTAAGTTATGACCAATGCATACTATGATGGTCTTAATAAATTCTCCAAAAGTGTGTTTAGGAGGCCTTAAAGGGGAACTCTTATGATCCCATAAAAATAAAATGCACATAAAGCATATAGGTGCACTCACCTGATTGTTGGACCCACTGATTGACACCTTTCCCACTTGTCTACACTGCTCCTAGACCCAGATTCAAACTTTTACAAATGATGCCAATTTTACATAATGGCACTTGGACAGTAAACTAATCTCCCAGCATGCACTGCACCTCAGAACCAACTGCTGGTTACCTGCCCTGTCTTGTAGTATGTGCCCAGCACTGCTCAATCTGCTTCTGTCTATCTATCTCCTATCTATCTCCTATCTATCTATCTATCTATCTATCTATCTATCTATCTATCTATCTATCTACCTATCTCCTATCTATCTATCTATCTATCTATCTATCTATCTATCTATTCATCTACATAGATAGATTAGAAAAAGAGAAAGATGAAACAACAGTATCTTGTCCGCTATACTACTCAGGAGAGGCTGCGGTTTTCCTTCCCTTGGCCAGGTGATCACTGTATGATGTCAGTGGTGGGCGGGGTTACAGATGGGGAGTTATACCTTGCCTGACAACAGAAAAGACAGAGATCATGTGATCTGTCTCAGAAAGGGAGGGGGAGGACCGATGAGTAGAGACAGAGTGGACCAGGAAGTGAGAATTTTCAACAGCTTCAGGGTGTGAGTCAGGGTGTGCTGCAGAAAAATGGCCCAATTCATGTAATAGAAACCTATTACAAACAATCTTAGATTGTGAGGATTATACACTGTCAAACCAGAGTTTCTTAACGAGAGTTTCCCTTTAAAGAGCAAAAAAGAGGGAAAAAAACTAAAAAAAACTAGTATTTTCTTCTCCAAAAACAGCGCCACTCTTGACTACAGGATTTGTCAGGTATTGCAGCCCAGATCTATTCACTTAAAATGTAAATGTGATACCAGAAAATGACAGTAAAGAGTGGCATAGTAGGTATGTTAATATATGCATATTAACTATCATTTCTATCCCATTGTTATTTAATACAAAACATAATGTTAAACCTTCGTCAGTATTATTCAACAATAAGAATGTCACTACAAGGCTTGTAATATAGAAGGACTTCCTGGACCATGTGAGATGCTTAGGATTAATCCGCCCTAGAGAAAACTGTCCCTTGTAGGGATGAACTGAGATTGCACTAGGCTGTAGTAGGTCAAGTCATGGGGTGATGTGAGGCGCTCGGATTATAGGCTGGCCAGGTGTCAAAAGCTATGACTAAAGGACAGTACTCAGCGAGTGGGGGAGGGGCTGGACCTTGGACATTGCCTATCTGCACAGATGGATCCCTGGTATGAATGAAGCATGGATGATAATGGAGCTGCATATACTGTAATATATAGTGATAGAACATAAAATAATTGTACTCCCTGTACATGACTTGCATAAGAAAATACTAATTTATTTACTGCTATAAAGCAGAAGATTGTTCTCTATCAGGGCCAAAGCAGATAAACTAGTTAATTTTAAGTCCTCACCTAAGTGAAAAGGTGAAATGACAAAGCAAATGTCATAAATATTAGCCTGATAGGTTTTTGTTTACTTCTCAATTTCTAGGTGAGCTAGGTGACCGCTAATATAGCAATACTGCTCATTTCTGCATCCTCAGGGGCGTCACCCAATTTTCCTATTCTCCAAATACACACAGTTCTGCAGCCATCCATAACTGTCCTTTGCATTGTTGTGAAACTAGGCAGCAAGCAGGAAAAGCTGGGTGTCTCCCCGGTCATGATCAGATTGGTAAGTACAGAAACACATATAACCAAGAAACAGTTGAACAGAAGGTTAAACTACTTTTTAGTCAAATACTGTACATACTTAAATATACATTTTTTTTGTTCTGTGAGGAGCAGCGAATAAGTATATTGGGGGAGATTTATCAAACTGGTATAAAGTAGAATTGTCTTAGTTGCCCCCGGCAACCAGATTCCATCTTTTATTTTTCAAAGAGACTGTGAGGAATGAAATGAAAGGTGGAATCTGATTGGTTGCTAGGGGCAACTAAGACAATTTTATTTTACACTAGTTTAAGAAATCTCCCCCATTGTCTTTAATTTTAGATTTTGGAAATTAATGCTTATAGAAGGTTCTAACAGGGTCCCCTCTTAAGACATGCCAATTATAATACTGTGGCAGAGGGGATATTGGGACCCATGTGTCCAAGTTATCTCTGTGCTCTATGCCTATGACCTGTAGAATTGTAAACAAAATACTGATATTTGAGACCCATACAGGTGTTTAAACAATTATTTTAGGACCAGGAGATGGTGTTAGAACCAGTAAGATGGTGTCAAGACCATAAGGTGATGTCAGGGCCATTGAGCTTGTGTTAGGACCGTGGTGATAATGTCAGGAGCACTGATATGTTGTCAAAACTAGTGAGGTGCTGTCACGAACACTTACATGTCCAGATCAGAAACATGGTGTCATGACAACTGAGATGGTGTTAGGATCACTAAGATGGTATCAGGAACAATTGTATGGTACTCTCGGGATATCTAAGATAGTGTCAATAGCACTGTGATTATGTCATGACAACTGAGATCGTGTCAGGACCACTTAGATGGTGTCAGGAGATCTGAGATAGTGTCAAGAGCACTGTGATCATGTCGTGACAACTGAAATGGTGTCAGGGCCACTGCTATGGTGTCAGGACAACTGAGATAGTTTTAACAGCAATTTCATTGTGTCAGGGCCACTGCTATGGTGTCTGGTCTTCTTCTGTCGATAGCACTGTGATTGTGTCATGACAACTGAGATGGTATCTGGACCGCTTAGATGGTGTCAGGAGATCTGAGATAGTGTCAGGGACACTGTGATCATGTCGTGACAACTGAGATGGTGTCAGGACAACTGAGATAGTGTTAACAGTAATTTGAATGTGTCAAGACCACTGCTATGGTATCTGGTGTACTTCTGTCTATAGCACTGTGATTGTGTCATGACAACTGAGATGGTGTCAGGACCACTGCTATGGTATCTGGTCTACTTCTGTCGATAGCACTGTGATTGTGTCACGACAACTGAGATGGTGTCAGGACCACTGCTATGGTGTCTGGTCTACTTCTGTCGATAGCACTGTGATTGTGTCATAACAACTGAGATGGTGTCAGGACCACTGCTATGGTGTCTGGTCTACTTCTGCCGATAGCACTGTGATTATGTCATGACAACTGAGATGGTGTCAGGACCACTGCTATGGTTTCAGGACTACTGACTACTGAGTGTTAACAGCACTTTGAATGTGTCAGGACCACCGCTATTGTGTCCGGTCTTTTTCTGTGAATAGGTACTTAAAAACCTCTTTCAGAATCTGTCATGGCTGGTAATGTAATAACTACATGTAATGCCTCATTTAGAAGCCTCCAGAGCAGTCATTGCACCAAAACAGAAACCTTAAAGAATATTTCCTTCCCAAGTAACCCCTTGAACTGTCTCACGGCAACTATTGCTGCTTTCTTCTGGGGACCCTCTAAGCATGATCTAAGGACCCTAATAAGGACACAGGACAACGGAGAACCATCACAGGCCTTCTATAAAAAAAACACAACAGACTAACAATATATGAGATTGTGCTCGTAAACAACTGTGCTGACTGAAGTGGAAGAGCATACTAAGCTTTTATACTAGAAACATCCTAGAAAATCTAGCCTACAAACCAATAACCAACCTATATCACCAATTTTAGATCTCAAAGAAGTCGCCTTCAGTGTTAAGTTATTAGGCTGACAATTTAAGATACAGTCCGCCTTAAACATGGAGGGATATTATAATGTACCGTAATATAATATACAACATATGTCAAAAGTCAACACAATACCAACTAAAGTGATACAAAATACTAATGATGGCGCAAACAGAGTAATAGAGATGGGGGTCTGAAGACGATACAAGGACATTTTTGTCTCGTCATAGTCCAGGTATTCCCAAAATCTGCATCCGGTACATGATGCGACTCAAGGGATAGGAAAATGAGAGGCTGCTTACCAGGTTCCAAACACCAAGGATAATTGTTCCGGTGCGGACATGGCAACACAAGCAACAGCTGTTCGAGTAAAATCGAGCCCATGGTGAATGCATCTTCATGTCTTGGGATTTTTAGGAAAAGAATTCAGTGCCAGGAAGTAGAGTCTTCAGGAGACGAGAGCTGTTTCTTGCTGAGTGGCAGATATCCAGGCTCCTTCAATGCATGGGAATGCTCGGCGAAGCTTCAGCACCACAGACAAGGATTACATAGGCAGACAGCATCACTGGTCACAACTGCAGGCTTTTCCCATCCAGACTGCCACTACCGTCTATAAGAGGAGATTAGCAGATCCTAGGGATCCCCTGAAAGCTGTGTGCCAGTACCCCCTAGTGGAGAGGAGGCTGTATGATGGTGCGTCACGCTGATCACTTCAGGATTAGGAGACCTTGCACTGAGATAGAATGAAAGGAAAAGCGTTAGATCCAGCAGTGCAGGAATGATCGACCATATCATAAGAGCTGCATACTGGACAGTGTCTGTAGCTTCATATCTAAAAGAGCGCTCCTCGTCATCAATTAGGCTCCCACTTTAAGGCTATGTTCACACAATGTCATTTTGCGTCTTTTTGAACCATTATTTGTGTCTGTTATTAATAAAACGTGGCTCTTTCCGAAAAGACGTCCGCAAAGCAAACGTTGTAAGGGTATAGCCTAAAAAAAACGCATAAAAATAACGGAAAGAAGAGACAAGCGTGGAGGTATTGTCCACTTGCTTATATATATTACAGTGAAACGTCTTCGAAAAGACAACCTAGTATTGCATTAAAATAGTCGTTTTGCATACTGTATGAGGGACTTGAAAATGGTCACCGTGAAAGGGGGAGTGTCTTCTGGAGGGGTGGTCTTTTTTAAGAGGCTTCACTGTCAGGGTTAGGACAAGGCATTTTGGTGCTCCAGACAGATGCCCCCCTACCACCCTCAGTAGGTAGGTTGACCCCCTGTAGTTAACCAGGTGTCCCCTCATAGGTATATAAGTGCCCCTCAGTAGATAGACGGTGCTCCCAGTAAATATATGCACCCAAAAGGTAGCCGGGTGCCCCTCCTAGTAGGTTGCTGGTGCCCCTGGTAGGTATATGCACCGAGGAGATAGTCGGGTGCCCCTCCTAGTAGGTTGCTGGTGCCCCTGGTAAGTATATGCACCAAAGAGATAGTCGGGTGCCCCCCAGTAGGAAGCCAGGTGCCCCTCCTTATAAGTAGCTGGCACCCTCATTAGGTATATGCACCCTGTAGATAGTCAGATGCCCCTCCCATAGGTAGATAAGTGCCCCCAAGGGGTAGTACCCCTTAGTAGGTTGCTGGTGCCCCCAGTAGCTATATGCCTCCTAGTAGGTAGCCAGGTGCCCCTCCTAGTAGGTTGCTGGTGCCCCCAGTAGTTATATGCCCTCCAGTAGATAGCCCCGTGCCCCTTCTAGTAGGTTGCTGGTGCCCCTAGTAGATAGGTGCCCCCAATAGTTAGTTGTTCCCCTGTAGGTAGACAGAGCACCCAGCAAAAAATAATAAAACTGCTAGGACACTGGCAGGACAGGCGCTTCTCTCTCTGCTGACTACAGGCACATGCATGACAAGTGTAGCCATTGTGAGTGAGCCATGGATGGGCCCAGAGGTCGTGCTCCATCAGCTTTCACCTGCAAGCAGGGCAAGTGCCCAGGATTCCTGATCCTAGTTGTAGTGGTGGTATAGCCTGCTTATGGACGAACGGTCATTTGCCAGATGGTGATGTGTAACGCCACTGATGTAGTGGGTGGTCGGATATAGCTCAGCCAGATGGTAGATTGTTGAGACACCAGTGCCAGTGGGGCACACAGGTATGGCAGCACACCTGCTTTTAGCTCAAGGGGGCTGGCTATGTCCTTTCCCCTGTGGTCGGTGACTTGCCAGGTGGTGAGGGGGGATCCCTTGGGTACTTATCACGGTGGTCCGGAGTGGAGCTGTGACCCATCCGGACTATCGGTACCACCACCCACAGAAAGGGAAAATGGATGGAGTAGTGACTGTGTAGGTTCCGGAACAATAACCAATAACCAATGACCTCCCTGTGGAATAACCTCTTCATAGGTCACAGAGCGCACTCAGTAATGTTTCACTACTATATGTCTATTGTCATCTGGTAGTGACTAAATCCTATACCTTAAAGGGATCTCGCTGGGTGCGTGCACACAGCTCTTCAGGCAAGCCCCGCCCCGGCTGGATTTCATTGGCTGCTCCATTCCAGGCTTCCTAGCAGCCAAAGTCAGACTCCCGACCCTAATCCTAACGTCGTTAAGTTTTAGGGTTAGGGTTGGGGGTGGGAATAGGGTTACTACCAAACTACTTAACTATACCCTGCCCACATGACAACCCTAACCCTCGGGGTTTGTGCTAATCAGGAAGGTTAGGGTTAAGGTTGGGGCTGTAGGGAGGGTTAGCACATGAGAAATCGGGGGACGTAACCCTAATCCGACCCTCAACTCTAACACTAAAGGTTCTGATTAGGGTTGGGGTTCCGGCAGGGTCTGATTTTAGCTGCTAGGAAGCCAGGAGTGGAGCAGCCAATGAAATCCGGCCAGGGCGGGGCTTGCCTGGAGAGCTGTGAGCGCACACCCATCGAGGTCCCTTTACGGTATGGGATTTAGACATTACCATTGTCATCTATGTTTTGCTGTAAAGCATCTCACTAAATGCTGTTAAGAACAGCAGAGGTAAGATAGCAGCCCCCATAACAATGTATAAAACAAAATAAAAAAAAAATTACAGTAAAAAAATAAAAAGATTGGGATTAAAGAATCATTTTTAGCATCTGTCCTTTGATGCTAGAGAGAGTTGGATGCAAGGACTTCACTATGGTCACTCTCCTTATCGATAATAAGCATGTAACGATAAGTGTGTGTGCTGGGCTCTGGATCGGGTGTAACACCTGCTAAACACCACCACACCACAGGATGGTCCCATAGCTTCCTATACTAAGTAGTAACTAAACAATTCACAAATGACACAAAGCAGTGGTGGAACATTCTATAATCACATGGAAGTAAATGATTTCAATGTATTAAACATTCTTCCCTATCAAATAGAGGAAAAAATATTATAATATCACTTTGGGAGAAAAAAAAATGATTTAATCTTTTTCAGCTTTTTTTATTTTCTCGTTTAAAAGGCCACAGCACTTTCATTTGTTCACCTACAGACCCATATGTCTGTTTTTGTGACACCAATTTTACTTTGTAATAACAGACTTAATTTTTCCATAAAATATGTTGTGAAACGGAAAACCAAAATTTATTTATATGTCTGTAATGGCGATTTTCGCACGATTGGTTTCCTTTAAAGTCTAGGAGTCTCCGAGAACTCCTATTGATTGCAAGATGATGCGTCCTTCTAGTGATAACAAGTGTTGGGCAGACTTGCCAGACTGTTCAGGTTCGGCAATTTTCTCTGAAACCGATCGCTTGGCGTTTGACTCCCGGCAGATGGAGAAGTTGGATGACGCCCTTGGGCTGCCAGGGAAATTGGAACAAGTGACAGCAGGGACAACTTCTTCCCATCCAGCCCACATAATGCAGTCTGCTGGCAGTTTTGCTATACATTACTAGTGATGATCGAACAGGGCCGAGGTTCAGGTACGAACCTTAACCATTGGCTGTCCATTTCTTGGGAAAGGTGGAGACAGCAACAAGTCCCGCCTAGAAACAGGTATACAGCCTAGGTCATAGGCTGTATCCGTTTTCCAGGCGGTACTCGGGCTTTCCCCGCCTTCCTCAGGGAACGGGAAGACAGCGGGAGTCAAATGCCAATGGTACGGGTTCGTACGAACCTGATCTTTGGCCTTGTTCGATCATCTCTATAAATTACTCCAGTCCAGTCTCTATCTGCTTTTGCCAAGAGACTAAATCTGATAAAGTGAGTGGTGCCCTGAGTTCTGGCATTGGTTGGCTAAAGCAAAAGGGAGGCAAACAAGTTGCCAAGGCAGATTTTGCAAGTCACCATGGTGAGCTGGTTGCCCGGCCCTGACCTACAATACCAGTCTGTATATTATGATCTTGTCTATAAACAACACACTAATCCAATAATATACCACGGCTGATTTTAAACTGTCTGGAGATTAAAGGCGTAATCTGCTTTAGCGTTGTCCTGGTTTCTTGGTAGTCAATCGTAAATTCTCATTGTGTGCTCATATGGAAATATACCTAAAACACAGACGTATGAGACACAAAATACAATGTTCATAAGCAATACCCAATCATGCGGCATACGTCTTCAAGGAACAGCAGAAAGATCTTACCCGATTCCTTAGTGAACCACAGTAAACATATAGAGATTTGGGCTCAATAACAGTTGGTAAACTAAGGGTCAGTAATAGTAGTGTGGTCAGGTCACAGACATCTGTTGCTAAATTTATAGTGGATCGATGCTATGAAGCTATGATTTGTTAGGGCCCCCATACACATTAGACGAACTGTCTAAACAGCTTTTTGTCTAATGTATGAGGACTTCTCGATTCTCACATAACAAATCATATCATATCAGAGACGTCAACCCAGATCCTTCCTACAGTTAAGCAGAAATCAATAGTACAGGAGATTTTAAGAAACTTTGTAATTGGGTTTATTAGACGAAAAAAGCATTTTTATCATGAGAAAGCAGTTTGAAGCTCTCCCACCTGTCTTCATGATTTTCTGTGGAGAGGGGAGGGGTGGAGGGAGATGAGGCACCAAAACAGGACAACAAAGAGTTAATTTACAGCTACATTACTGGGCTATCTCCTCTGAAGTCAGCACTGACCTCTCTGATCTCTAAATACCGGCTTTCGAACAGCTCCCACTGTGTAATCCAGTGCTTCCCAACCTTTTCCACCTCGGGGCACCCCTCAGAAAAAAAAAATTTTCCTCGGGGCACCCCTACTAAATAATGTTCTACAAAATAAGAAAACCGTCATAGAGTGACTCACAGGTGACGTCTTCTTTGATCTGAGGCTTCACTTTCCCTTTTCCTCTCCATCCGGCCCAGACCTCCATGATGATTTCTTCCAACTACTTTTCATCACTTCAGAACCTGCGAGACAAACAATTTAGGCTCCGCACATTTCTAGCAAATTCCTTTCCTTTCTCCCTCCTGTCGGCTCCCAAAGTAACTGCGCTGTTTGGTGTTATGTGCAGTAAAGCGAGTAGGAATGTGGGATGCCCCCTGTATGTAGGATCCCCTGCTGTGCCCCCATGACCTAATAATGCCCCCAGAGGTGCCCCCATGAGCTAATAATGCCCCCAGAGGTGCCCCATATACTAATAATGCCCCCAGAGGTTCCCCCATGAGCTAATAATGCCCCCAGAGGTGCCCCCATGAGCTAATAATGCCCCCTGCTATGCCCCTAAAAAAAACAAAAAAACATCCTACTCACTTAATCCGCGCTGTGGCTGCAGGCAGAAGCTCTCCTCCTCCTCTTCGGGCTCCATCTTGCGAGCCGCGGGGACAGGACGTCCGGCAGGCGTGATGACGTCACATTATCACGCCTGCCGGAGAGGTCACGTCCCGGCCTCCCATAGGCTGCTGGCATAAAGTGCCTTCAGCCTATGGGAGTGACTGTAGGAGCAGGATGCTGATACTTCCTGCTCCTACATTATGCTCACTTTAATGTTCTGCCTGCTCAGTGCGGGCGGAACATCAAAGTGATCTGTGCATCCTGAGAAGCTGTGCGGCCACAGCTTCTCGGGATGCTTAAAGTGACAGCGCACATTTCCCACCGTGATCCCGCGGCACCCCTGGCGGGTTCTCCCGGCACACCAGTGTGCCGCGGCACCCCGGTTGGGAAACGCTGGTGTAATCCTTTGTTCTCTGCTGGTAACTAATCTCCCTCCTCCCCTCTCCATAGGTTAGACACAACTCGACTGATGTAAGAGTCGGGATTTCTGGATAATAAGTGGATGAGAAAGGAGGGGGGGCTGGGGAAAGGCTTTTTGAACGCAGATAATGCCATATTTGCCTAATAAACCCAATTACAACGTTTCTTAAAATCGCCTGGACTATTGATTTGACACTGATATATTGACATTGATAGTGACACTTTAATTCATATGAGGGAAAAATAAACGTTACATAATGTATTACAGAATCCCAAAATCCCTTTCATACATCAGACTGGGTTGTTTCTGCAAAATAGGCATGGATTTCTGCAAACCCAGGAGAATGGGACAATCAGAGAAATTTCTGCAAAAACAGAAAATGCTACCCTGAATAGTATGTAGGCCCTATGGCAGTTCTTTGCACATCTCCCTTTAAGGGTGCACACTGCATTACTATTATACCACAACCCCCTCCCCCCAACAAAACTAGAACCTACAAATGCACAACATATATACCCTGAATAATATCCGACACAGCCACATGGAACATCAGGAAGCAGTCACTAATCTCCAGATTTAGGCCTCCTTATAAATCAATATAAAAATAATCATAAAAAAAAAAAAAAAATACAACAGCCGGGACACACGCTGGATTTGCAAATTTATTTAAACAAAATCAACTTAGAAATATCACTGAATTAAACAAAATGTTCTGAACATGTAAACGCATCTGACATGTTCCTGCAACTGGAATTCTCTATATTTAATACATTTGTGTAAAAATTAGGAACTGTTGTCCAAGCATTAACGCCCTCCCCCCCTCATCCCCCCCAGGAAAAAAAAGAAGAAAATACTAAACATGATCTGCTGCCAATGATCAAGGCATCTGTGCGGCCGGTCTATTCACTGGGGACTGGTGGCATCAATGTGGCACTAAGCACATCTAGCTTTAAGTCAGTGAACAGGCGGGCATCAATCTCACTGGTATTAGATCAACCTTACAGGAGACATTTGGGATTAGAAGGAAAACAAAAACACAGTGGTGCTGTTTTTGGAAAACAGTCAAGACCTTCTCTCTAATCCTGCACACCCCCTTTAAAAGGGAATCCGTCATCTCTGTATCAGAATCCGATCAAGTGTCCAGGAGGCATTGCCTAACCCTACGTGCATGCTTTCTCCCTCCCCATCTTGCCCGATTGACATATAGGGCTTAGCTTCCAGCACTATCCTGTATGTCAATTAAGGCAGGGAAGGGTGGGGGAGAGAGAAGGCATGGACGCTGTAGTCTGGCAACACCTCCTTGACACTTGATCTCAAAGTCTTATTTAAAACTGAAAGGTAGCATGATCACCTCTCTCCAAACCATGTGCTAAACTTTTGAACCAGAAAAGCTCACAGATGAAAGTTCCTCAAGAAGGGGTAACCGTATAAGACAGGCGTATATTGAACAGCTGATCAGTAGCACTGGTTACATCTGTTATACTGCGGTTTCTGATGTCCGATCAGGTGTCATAAATATTGTATGGCTATCTAGATCCGCACTTGTAGTCTTGTAGTTTCGCGTTCTGCTTTAGGTAAGGCTATTTACAATGTCCATCTTACCATGCACAATGTATAGATACAAAGTTAGCTGCAAATTTTAATAAATGTAATTACATTGCCGGTAAAAGGTGATGAAACCCACACACTTTTTTTTAGTTTTTTTTTTTTTAAACCAACACGATTTGACAGGTTGTAAGCCAAGGGTGGGGGCTACTCTCAGGACTACATATGTATCTTTAGTATTTCAGTATTATAAAAACACTAATTCTGCTCATGATTCTAAACACTACAGGTTAAGGCAGTAAAAAACATTCCTGATTATTGGAGGTCTTGACAACGTCAATTAAAGCTGTCTAAAGCCGCCACGCCCATACAGAGAATCCAGTACGCCCACGTTATCCTACAAATATGGACGCCTCCTCAATCGTCAATGGTAGCCCTAGAAATTATACTGCTTTGTCACTGACAGCCACCACTGAAAACATGAATGTTAGCCACACTATGGCTAAGAGTGCAAGTATTACGATTTATGGGACATAACAGTATGATAAAAAAAGGAAACACACCATAAAGCTAAATCTAATACAAAAGAGGATGATTCTAGTAAGCAAAAAAAAAATAAAATAATAGGAACTGGTCATACATTCACAAGATCACAATTCAGTCTCCTACTCATTGCTTGATGGCTCACACGTGCCATGATACTCTGACAGGCTGTCACATTACTATTATCAACAGTAAAAAAAAAGAATAGGAAGGACAATGAGGAAGAGTGTCAACAATGAGATGGCAGAACTGTTGTTTCACAGACTTGCCCAGCACGGGTTCCACTCTCTCCGAGACTAGACAGGGCACAATATGAATGTAAACAGGTCACCATTGCGTAAAATCAGGAATTGAAGTCTCTTCTATATCAAATTAAAAAGTTCTCAGTTGGCAAATACATGATCATCTGGGCGATCCCATCGCCGCTGTATGGTTTTTGATCTTGTCCATGAATAGAGTATTTTTTTTTTTTTTATTCCCCTCCTGCCTTTAGGGAGGTCATGTTGACAGCAGTTACTATTAAAAATGCAGACGTTATAAAATTCTGTACATGTTCACAAATTATTGCATAAACAGCATAATCTTCAAGAGTGTCTGAACATGTTTCTCCAGTGATGAAAGAAAATCACGTCTCTCTTCTGGCCTTTTTCTTCTTCTTCACTTGTTTTGGGGATTCCCAGCTTTCTTCGGACTTAGCTGAAAAGCAAGATTGACTTTAATTAGAAACTGGCCAGTTATATCTATCTGCAAGAAATGATGCTTCACATTGAGTTTGTGGTGCACGGAATCTCCCAATGAATAGGGTAAATGTAAATATAAATATTATTAAAAAAAAAAAATAATAAATATATATAATAATTATGTATATATATATATATATATATATATATATATATATATATATATATATATATATATATATATATATATATATATATATATATATATACAGCACATTGTAAAAACAGCCTCTAAGGGAGGATTCAGACATGGGGTGCCACGGATTTTGCAGTAAAGAATAAAAGTCATGACAATGCCACTATGTAATTTTGACTCAACTATACGGCTTTGTTATCTGGAATTAGAAAAAGCACAGCTACTTTCCTGCAAAACCAGCACCACCCTTGTCCCCAGGTTGTGTGTGATATTACAATTCCTCTCCATTCACTTCAAGGGAACTAAGCTGCAAAACCCATACCCAACAAGAGGACAGGAGTGGTGCTGGTTCTGAAACAAAGCAGCCATGTTTTTTCTATGACTAGATAAACCCTTAAAAGGGAACCACACACTAAAACTGGTGACGTCACTCCGGGGGGGGGGCGGCATTGCACGTCGGCCACGCCGACGTCTTTACTAAGCTGCGCATGCGCAGTGCAGCCTGAGAAGACGCTGCTGTACTGCGCTTGCGCGGCGTGGAACAGCAGCGGCATCACCCACTGTACTGCGCATGCGCAGCTTAGTAAAGACGTCGGCGTGGCCGACGTGCAATGCCGCCCCCCCCCGGAGTGACGTCACCAGGCGCCGCTTTACAACACGCCCGGAGGGGCGTGATTACAGCGCAGGAGCCGGCCTAGGACCCAGAGACTACTTGACAAAGACCCCGCCCACCGTGACTACTAACTTTGCAGGCTGAATGTTTATGGGATGGGGGGGACAGGGGGATGGTTAGGAAGCGTGCTGGCTGATGTACCAGCACGTTTCCTTACCTTTATGCCCAATTTTAGTGTGATTGGTTCCCTTTAAATTCAATAGTTCCCTAATGACCCCCCTAGCCACTTGATGATGTTGAGGAAAAATTTGAGTGGAGCATTACCTTCTGAAGGGGGAGACACACTGTTTTGCTTGGTAACGGAAGTGTTGGACTCCTGTGGCTGCTTCGCTCGCGGAGGGTTTTTCTCAGGATTGTTATGCTTGGCAGGTACAGGAGCCTCAGTAAATACAGTATGTAGGCGTGTCTCCTGCACAGTTTGTTTCTACAATAAATTCACAATGATTACATACCAGTATAAGCAAACAAACGCACTCATAACATTTTTTTAAGAGGAATTCTGTCACTCATGTAAGAGTTAATTACTCATTAAAGGGATTATCCAGAATTAGGAAACCACAGCTGCTTTCTGTGAAATACAGCACCACTTCTGTCCCCAGGTTGTGTGTGGTAATACAGACAAGTAGAATTCACGTCAATGAAACAGAGCTGCAATACCACACACACACTTAAGACAAAAATAGTGCTGTTTATGGAAGAGGACATGTTTTACTAATCCTGGTTAACCTGTGGCTCATCTTCCAGGTGCTAAGGATAGGCCATCAATACTACCATCTCAGAACACCCTTTTGATTTACCGATGTCTAAATTACATGCATAAACCCAATCACAAACTACCACTTCCCCCATATGACTACTGGAAAGAGCCACAATAGAGCTATGATCTTTAACAACAATTCTAGAGGTCTAGTATAGCTATGCATCCATGATATTAGAGCCAAAGTCACTGTGCTGCACTGACTCCATAATCTGGATTGTTTTTATGTATATATATACATTTGATGATTTCATTATATATTTTGATGTACATTCACTTTAATGGGACCCTGTCAGGTGTGTAACAGGTAGAGACCTGCAGACACAGGCAGACAGGTGACAGGGAGTTAAAATAAAGGCCGTCAGCATTTATTCTTGGAAACCGAAGTGTCACCAAAGTGATGCTGAGCCACAGCATGCATACCTCCTCCTCTACCTCTCCCCATCTTAATTAATTTACTGGCAGCTCAGGCCTGTATGTCAATCAGTCAAGGCAGGGTGAGATGGGGGAGGAGGCCTGCCTGCTGTGGCTCATCATAGCTTTAGCTTCCAAGGAAAAATGCTGACGGCATCTGCACTTGGGGACGGCACTTGTTTTATCTCCCTATGACCTATGTCCTGTGCATGTAGCTCTGGACCTGGTACCGACCTGAAAGATTACCTTTAAAAGCGTTAGCCCGCCATTAAAACGTAGACGCTATCCAAAGCATTTGGGATAATTATGGACCCAGGAGTAAGAAAGCTGGGGCCCCCACTCAACTGTGATCTCTATAACGGACCCCATCCCATCAGAATGGGGCAGTGGTCATATGTGAGCGCTGCTTCTCCAGTTTGAGGGCTGCCAAACTTGGCATACAATTTTGTCCACTGCTAATCTATGTCTGATGCAGAATACACACAGTTTTCATCCCTATAGAATTAATTGGTAAAACGAGAGATGACAATAGGCAACAAAAATTGACATGCTTTGGGAGCATAAAATTCACACTGCATGTCAATTTATGGGCAGAAAAACACTATAGGCAAATTACCAGGACTGGTTACATAGTGAAGTTTTATTACTGTGCATCTGACTCTTGAACTTACCTCTTTCTGTTCTTTACTTTTTTCAACTACTGTGGGGATTATAGGAGCTGGGACAGAGTTCTGCTTGTTGTTATCCCCAGCGTCTTTTGTGCTTTCTGCTTCCTAAAAGAAAACAAAAAAACAAAAACAAAAAAAAAACAAATCATCATCCTATAGCCAGTAACAATTCTAGTTAGTCTTCACAAAAATAAAGCTGAATATGGACAATTCTACAGAATATTTACTAAAACAATTAGCAGCAATTCCGCTCATGTCTATACAAACACGCCATTGACATTATTAGCATAAAGTTTATTTTATATGCAAAAACTGGTTGCAAGAATTACACTGGTTAATCAGATACGAGGCGGCAATTGCCCAATGTCATTTCATCTCACAGACCAGAGCCGATCACACAGGAGATCTGGTCATCTGATGCATCCATGGACAGTTATTAAACAGTTCTGACTACAGAACTCAAATAAGAATTTGTGCGACTTTAATATGTTTATAGCCTTTCCCGTTATTCTCACAGTCTGAACCTTCCCAGGCTATGAAAATACTATAAAACAGACAGTCAATATTAGATGGCAAGCGTCTGATTCCCTGCACCCCCTGATCAGCTGTTTTCAGGGGTCCTAGAGCTCCTGAAAGCACCAGAGCCTCTTTAATGTTTATTTCTTCTAGTCCTTGCATTGTCGTATAAGTAGATGGCAGCATAGCTGTAATTCACTTGAGAGGGCTGGATGTGTGTGGTAAAGCCCTTGGAGTTTGACCACAGTGCCGATACCTGTGTGGTAGAACCAGACTCCTCTCCTTGCTTCTTCTTCTTTTTCTTCTTCTTCTTAGCTTTGCCACTAGCAGCAGATTGACCAGCCTGTTCTTCTTTATCTTTGTCATCATCTGAAGCCTATGAAACAAAAAAAAAAATTATAATAATTCCCAAGTCCAAAAGCTAGAACAAGTATAAACTAGACATGTTTAATGGAGCAAAGAGCTAATTCCACATGCTAAACAGGTAGTCCTTTTTTGTCACACTTTTGCTCCATATATGCAGGAAGAGGGGGCTTTGTTTCAGCAGGACCCCCACTACACTTCCCATCATGCATTGCCAGAATTCCCTCAAGACTGTTGTCCTCCCTCCTGTGCACTCCATATTGTGCTCCCTCACTGCCGAGTCTCTCACATTAATTCCTAATTCACGTTATCTGCTGTTCCATAGACAGGTTACAGACTAGGCCCCGCCTCCGCAAAAGCCACTGGGAACGGCCTAGGCCCACTCCAATGGCCACCAAGGGGGCCGGCCTAGACGGTGAAGTCACAGGTGGCCCAATCCACCAATAAAAAGCATCTAGAAACCTTTAATAAAGTAAGGTATGAAAGCAACAGAATTTAGGCTTGACAGCTGTGTAGAGAAGTCCTCATACAGAAAAGGGATAACAGTCACTTTAAAGGGGTACTTCAGTGTTCAATATTTATTCACTAAATAATACACATTACAAAGTTATACAACTTTGTAATGTGTGTTTAGTGCATAAATGTGTATCACCGCACTCCCCCTTTAATGCTGATGTGTAAAACATCAATATAATGTGAAATAAACACAATACAGTTCGATCTTTGTCTAAGTCATGTAGTCATTGTTACTCTAAGCCAATCGCGGCTGAGCAGCTGATGATACGCCAGAGGGGGGCCGGCATGAGGGAGGGCTGGAGCGGTCCGGCCGGCCTCCTGAAGATTACATATTGTCCCAAGATGGCGTCCGGGGTCGACAGTAATTCAGTGAGTATAATGCAAAACACTTCCGGGGGTGGGGCAACATGGGGAAGGGGGCCATTTACTTAAATAACACACATTACAAAGTTGTATAACTTTGTAAGGTGTGTTATTTAGTGAATAAATGTGTAGCACCGCACTAGACCTTTAATGCTGATGTGTAAAACAACAATATAATGTGAAATAAACACAATACAGGTCAGTCTTTGTCTAAGTCATGTAGTCATTTTATAGAACGCTGCATATTGAATACAGATATCACCTGCAGCTGTTCCATGTGAAATATGAAGATAAATAAAGGTTACCTTAGGAACTTCCTGCTCGGGCTCCTCATTCTGTGGACCGGGTGCAGATTCCTCTTCTCCATAGTTGCCCCACTCCTCGGCTGGTGCATTCCAGTCAGAACTGGGGTCAGCTGAATTCATACCATCTGCAGGTTAGAAGGCCACAGGTTATAATTATAGGCCACAGTCCAGTAAAGACATTGAGATAAATGACAAAGTTTTATGGGTCTGATGCAGATTCCTTTTGGGAACACATATGGGCAGTATGCATTCACTGTACCAGAACATACAGGAAAACGGACTCTGTATATATGACATATGTAAAATGGTACAGCTGCTTGTGTCAGGGCTACTGGTCAGGTGTATAAACCAATGTAGATAATATATATACACAAACACACAAGTGAATCAGCTTACCAAAGTTGACTTGTTAGTTAAGGGTGGGTATCCAAGCGGGAGCAAGTGGATTAAAGTGCACCCTGGTGAATCCAATATAATGTGATTGTGGATTGGTGTGGATTTTCTCCTTCACATTATATGTATAAACCAATGTGTCAGGGCTACAGGTCAGGTGTATGAACCAATGTGTCAGGGCTACAGGTCAGGTGTATGAACCAATGTGTCAGGGCTACAGGTCAGGTGTATGAACCAATGTGTCAGGGCTACAGGTCAGGTGTATGAACCAGTGATGTAAACAGAGCCCTAACATAATAAGCAAAAATATAATTAGTGAGTAGTGTTGAGACTTCCCGAACTGTTTGCATATGGCTGTATCCATGTTTTCCAGGACTCCCCAGGGCTGCATCCAATTTCTCAAGATGCTGGGAGTCAAATGCTTAGCTTTCAGATTAGAGAACATTGCCAAAAAAAAAAACAGTTCAGCAAGTCAGCTCAACACTATTAGTGAGTCCTAACCTTCTTTGTAAATATAAACTGAGCAACCCCGTCACTGTTGCTGAGAGTATTCTACCCTTTGGTAAGAGTTCTCAGTTTGTGTCTTTACAAATATACACTGTAGCAAAAAAACAAAAACAAAAAAACTAGTCTATACATACTCAGGCCAGACCATTCATCATCAATGCTGGGCTCTGCAGGGGTTACTTCCCATTGGCTATCAGCTGCACTTTTCTGAGGAACTGAATCATTGACTGCAGCTTTAAATAAGAGGAGAGAAATTTTGGTAAGTAACCATGGCAGGCATATCATATCTTTACCACAAGTGCATTATGGGGTTTGCCTTTTGTTCTGGTTACAGTTTGCGTACAAGTTAGTGCAGGCCTTGTTGTAGGATATGTAGCACATCAGTCACAACTCTGCACATGTGCTACTGTATTTGTATTATTGTATTTCTCTCTGTTAACAGAATAATCCCAACCAAATGTACATCAAACATGACTTCAAGCTCGCATATTCTGTCCAATTTAAAGGGAAACGTCCCACTCTTTACACTTATCCCCTCTCCAAGATACGGCAATAAAATTATTACTCAACATACCAGAAACAGCATTGTTTAATCCAATGGTGGAGAATGGTGGTCTTTGTTCGGATGAATTCAGTCTTGAGTCCACACTGGGCCATGTGGCTGACAAAGAGACCAATAAAAAAAAAAGTTACTATAAAGTCACAATGACGATGTGATGCAGGCATTCCCTTAAGACAGGCGTGTCAAACTTGCTGCCCTCCAGCTGTTGAAAAACTACAATTCCCATCATGCCTGGACAGCCAAAGGTTTATCTGTCCAGGCACGATGCACACTGAAGTTCTACAACAGCTGGAGGGCCACAAGTTTGAAACATGTAATAAAAGTTCTGTAAAATGGACAGTGTATATGTATCTGTGCTTTGTTTTTTTCTTTCTAGACTCTCTGCAGTACTTATTCTTGCATCCAGGAAACGATTAAGCACCATGACATAACTATACATTGCGGTGCTGTTAAAGTGCACGCTCATCCAATACCCAGCGACTGCCCACTGCATTCAGCAGCAATCTCCAATGCCTTTCCTAGGCCTACGGGACTGCCATCCCCAATTAGCTTCTACTATTGTATTACATTTATCAGTATTAGCAACCAAAGGACAGTATATCTGGCTATTATGATGTACAATACACCCCCCTGTATCACTGAAAGAACACCTTGGGACCTAGTATCATTTTAAATATCCCTATCTCCCCACAATGGTATTTTGTACCAGCCATACTTCTTGTTCTTACAGCACATAAAACACTGGTGGATTCCTTTACTTTGTTTGTGTGTTGAATCATACAGTATACGCTACATCTAGGGATGGTCCGAACCGAGTTCGTACGAACCCGAACCATCCGCAATGATTACCGTTGTCTGCCCGCTCCGTGCAGCGGGCGGATCAAGCGGAAGGAACGCCTGGAAAACTGGGATACAGCCATAGCCATAGGCTGTATCCCAGTTTTCTAGGCGGTCCTCCCGCTGTATCCGCCCGCTGCACGGAGCGGGCAGACAACGGTAATCCGATGCCGAGCATTCAGGTTCAGCCGAACCTGAACCTCGGCAGGTTCGGACCATCCCTAGTTATATCACATGTCAAGTTCCACCTGTTCTCCTACTTTTCTGCATGTAACATTAAGTTATACTGAAGATGTGGTATAAATTACTGTCTCTGTGACCAGGTACCTATTTTTACAGTTTCTCACTACAGATTCCTTGATATAGAACCACAGGGGTTGAAATGTGAAATAAGAAATATACATTGCTTGTGACACACGAAGAGCGCATTAATAAACGGTCATTTCTGTTGCTGGTAAGACAAGACTGCTCAAGTTTCTTTGAAGTGCACATGGAGCTTCTTACTATATTTATAGGGAAAAAGTTGGAAATATTTTGGCAGGGGTTAAGAAATGAAACACAGCACCACTGAAAGCTTATTACCCATCGCAGGGAAGATTGAACGCTCGCTCCATGGTGCTCCCCATTCTTTTCCATTAGAGTCTACGGTTTCCTGCTTCCAAGTGCAGGCTTCAGCTTTTTTCTTGCCTGCTGTATTGGTAGCGGTCACCCATTTTTCTTCCACTAGCTGGGAGGGAATCACTTTTGTTGGCTTCTCGTTCCAGCTGCTTCCATTCAGCGCAGAAGCTTCACTTTGGCCTGTCAAGCGCACACAAAGTAAATACATAGAAGTACACTATTATGATGTATTCATGTCTGAGAAGTAATATCAGGCTGACGTGCTGATCTTGAATGCATTGCAACCATGATTTAAAAATATTCAAATTATTCTACATAAGATTCTTCAGTTCCACAATACACGGGGAGCCTCCACCACTGACCAGCAGTTTAGACTACAATCTATAGCAGTGGTCCCAACCTGTGGCCTTGTAGCTCTCTCCGTCACCTCCACTACACAGTGCCTACTGACACCAGAATACTGCCTGTAATGCATGGACCTATCCAGAGAGTGGCTACAGAGATCAGGTAACATTTTACAACAGTAAAAGTGATTCACAGTTTCTAACAAAGTCCTCTGACTAAAAAGTAAAAAAAAAATAAAAAAAAAATAAGACAATGACCTTTAGATTTTCGGACGTTTGTAAACTGTGTTGGTATAACCGAGTAGGCTTCGACTGTTGAGGTGGCGTTATCGGACGTGCCTACATCACCGTCCGCTCCTTTGTCACGTTTGCGCTGTTGCCTTTTTTCCTTGTTACTGATTTTGGTTTCCCAGTTCCCTATAAAATAAAAATGTAAGGTTGTCACCTACTTTCTTACATTTTTTAACTAAAAGCAGAAAGCGTAACTGCTGCTGCACAATGCCTTTACATCATATAATCTGGAGGTATATTCTGGAGAAGAATTCAGTGCAACATTTTTAATTTCTATAGTGGTTGGAAGTTACGATAAGGCTCCAAACCCCCTGCCTACCACTAGAGAGCTCAGCATTGTCCCTAGGTACAGCATTAGAGATGAGTGAACCCGGAGTGCACTCTGGTTCATCCAGACCCAAGGGTGCAGCATTTGATTTTGATTGGCATTTATTAATGGATGAAGTTGGATGCAGTCCTAGGGAGTCCTGGAAAGCATGGATACAGCTCATGGCCTATGGCTGTATCCATGTTTTCGACTCAGCTTCAAGGCTGCATCCATCTTCATCAAATGCAGAGTGTTCCAGTTCAGATGAATCCAAGTGTGCTCGAGGTTCACTCATCTTTATACTGCATCTTTAGTCAACTCCATGTACATAACATGTAGTAGGCTGCAGGCATCCAAAGGTTTTCATGTTGGAATATGGAGTCTAAAGATAAAACCAGAATGCTGATGGGTTGCTGAGAGCAGTGCATTGTACTTGAGAGGTAATAACTAAGTTATCAGATAATATCTAAAAGTGGAGCAACCAGCAGATTCTGCAAGGCAGACAATAAAGTTCTGTCTCTAATGACTGTAGTCTGCTAAATACCCAAAGCAACAGGTGCAGGTGTGTGTCTAATGCAGAACCAGCCACATCTCCTGCAGAAACTGGCAAGTGACAACGAGACACCTGGCTCAATCTTCCTGAGTACCTGAAGACCCGGTTACCTAATGATGTGACAACTTTCTTGTAATGTTTCACGTACCATTTCCAGACTATCCATCAGTAACAAGTCAGAAAGCACCTTTTGCTGTGGAGAGATACAGAATGACAGTGTACTCATTATAAGTAGTGATCCTGGCTCACCTTCCTCGGCTTCTTTTTTATCTTGGCTGGCTGATGATTGTGTTTGTTTCGTATCCGCCTTTGGTTTCTTTTTGTTCTTCTTTATCTTAGAAAATGAATATTTAAAAGTCAAATCATCTGTAGTTGTAAAGACATTATATGCAGGCTGAGGGGTGATATTCTATAATGGGTCACTATGGATGGTGTAACAATGGCAGATGAAGTCAGACCTTAGGTTATGACTATTCACCAGTATAAAATGCCAGGGTATATGACTTATCTGACTTCATGTACAGTCTGGGGGGCAGAGTGTGGACCCTATGTGAAGCTATATACACTGGGGTATTGGGCTGGCATTAAAACTACTGGATTAGAGAAGACAAAGCTGAGCTTCCCTCTTCACTGTACTGACAGAGGGCACCACATAGGGTTGTTTCATGTAGTTCTTTTACTCACAATGTAGCTGCAGTGAGAAATGTCAGGAACAGCCATTATAGAGGACTCAAGGGAAGTTACCTTCTCATTTTTCTTTTCTGCATCAATAGGCTGCTTTGGACTTTCCTTTTTTACAGCAGGGACCGCCACCTCCTCTGACAGCTCCACAGGGCGACCATTGGGCTGGAAAAGAAAATGGCAACGTTAGGTAATCTGTACATATATCAAAAACAACAACAATCATGTGTATGATGTTATCTGTATCCGAGTGCTGACATCCGCACAGATCAGCTGAATAAAGGGGCCACTAGGATCACCTAAGCACTGCGGACTCTACCGTTTACCAGGCACAGCGCTGCACATGCTGAGTTGCTGTGCCTGATATCTGATGTAAAGAGGGCTGAATTGGCATCGGTGTGGTACTTGACACAGCCACTACACAATATATGGAGCTGTGCCTGATAATGAGGAGGCTGCAGTACCTGGTACAGCCACTACACAATATATGGAGCTGTGCCTGATAATGAGGAGGCTGCAGTACCTGGTAAAGCCACTACACAATATATGGAGCTGTGCCTGATAATGAGGAGGCTGCAGTACCCGGTACAGCTACTACACAATATATGGAGCTGTGCCTGTTTTTTTCCAGGCATTGCAGCCCCCTCAAACTAATTGAAGTTGGATCGCCACCAATATAAGGATAGGCCATTTTAAAGCCCTAAAAAACAACAGCTTTGTAACCCCTGCCCAATCAGAACACTTTCTAAGGGTATGTGCACACTACAGAATTTAAAAATTTCAAGCGGAGTTTGAGCGTCAGTCTCCGCTTGAAGTTCCGCCTGCCTCAATGATATTCTGACGCTCAATATGCTGTCCACCCAAAGAATTGACATTGAGTCTATGGGACAGGCGGAACTTCATGTGGAGACCGCCGCGTGGACGCTGCTTAAAATTTCCACCCAAATTCCATTGTGTGCACATACCCTTACAGAGCATGTGAAGGACTCTCTAAGTGATGAGTTTACTAGGTCACTCAATCTTTCATATAAACAGCTGAACTTCCATTTACTACTGTCTGCAATGAGGCCACATGCTGAGGTTTCCGCTGCATACACAGCTGCTGCTGCTGGGTATGTCTGTAAGAGGAGACCCACAATGACGGCCATAAATCTCAGCTGTGGGGGAAGGGGGGGCTCAGTCAGCGGGACACACCACCCTCCGCTGACGTCACACTCTGTAGTATAGAGAGTAACCCCATAGAAGTCAAATACCAGGCACTGGATGGTGTCTTGCATTTCACAAGACTGGGAGCAGGTTTCTAAATCCAGCAGTGATGGTAAGAATGCTGACTGGGCGTATTTATCTAAGCCGTGCCGGGGTGAAGGAGCAGAGGGCACGAGTCCATCTTATCGGCACCACACCGTGTGCACGAGGCCCGGCTAAAATAAAATCACCCTCTAGAGAAGTTCATAAAAATTCTAGCCAACCTCTTCCTAGTGCTACACATACTGGGTGACGGCCAACACCGGCTACATTACACCTACTAGAAGTCACAACCTAGTAGATGGTGTTACATGTCCCTCTGGAGAGTCACCATGTAAAATCAGTAATCTGGCCTCTCATCTAACCAGATATCATGTTCCTTACACTTTAGGAATCTCTGATAAGATGTCTATGATTTGCTATATGGCAGGGATGGGGAACAGTCAGCTCTTCAGCTGTTGCAAAACTACCATTCCCATCAGGCCCGGACAGCCGAAGCTAAAGATCTGGCTGTCCAGGCACGATGGGAACGGTAGTTTTGCAACAGCTGGAGGGCAGACGGTTCCCCATTTCTGCTCCGCTGCCACCTGCTGGGAGAAGAAAGGGCGGCACAGACTGTGGGTATACAGTATGACATTACACAGGACATGAATGGTGTTACTTGTCTCCGGAGACTGACAACTACAGCTCCGCTCCTTGTGGCACATACTGATGGAGGGGGAGAGATGCGGGTCATCTCTGGGTCACCACCCCATAGCCAGACCAGACAACAGCCAATTGTGTGCCACCACATGTCCCTGACAATTAACACTTTACACTCCCCTATGGGGGCTATGTATAACCTCACAGTCCACATAAAAATATATAGGTATGTAATGTTTGTGAAAGTGAAGCACTGAGGGTGCGAGAGCCAAAACTACAGGAAAAATCTAAAGTCAGTCAGCTTATACTTAGGCCTTATTCACACGTAACTGCGAACAGAACATAGGACCAATGTTAATCAATGGCCCCAGTCACACATCTGTACATGTGTATAGGGTCATGATCTAAGCGCAAAAGGAAAGGACATGTTGTAGTGCAGATGGATTGCTATGTTAATGACATACCAATGTAGAGCACCAGGTACATCCTCTTTAACCTGACGCAGGGATAGAACAGCGCCGTCACAGGCAGTTTTTCGAACCGCGGCCCAGTTCCCATGTACGGCGCTGTTCTTTCCATGGTTACCGGCCGGCGCTCAAGCACTGGAGGAAGGTCGGCCCGCTCCCATGGCGCGGCTCCTTTGATTCTTACGGAGCCGCGTCATAGAGGGGAGGGAATTCCCTCCCACTGGGGGCGGGCCGACCTTCCTCCAGTGCTTGAGCACCGGCCGGTAACCATGGAAAGAACGGCGCTGTACAGGGGAACTGGGCCGCGGTTCGAAAAAAGGCCCGTGCCACAGGCTTCCCCGTGACGGCGCTGTTCTATCCCTGGGTCAGGTTAAAGAGGACATACCTGGTGGTACATCCTCTTTAAGACTGAAGCAGCTATGTTTTTGTCTAATTCTAAGTTACCCCTTTAACACCCCCAATCTGCAATACCAGACCCAACCACTGGCAAGGAGCAGCACTGTTTCTTGAAGAAATAGTTTTCTAATTCAGGAAATCTTTTTAAAGCAAGTGCCCCCATAAGCTAGAGATGTAACACGACCCTCATGTCACACAAAATCCACCCGTGTCATATATAGGAGCCAGAAATATATTTTCCAAACTTATGCAATGGGGAAATAAACTTGGAGCAATTGCTTCATCTAGTGTTCACGCCCTTCAGCAGATAGAAGGTTGATGTAGTGCAGGACAAGTGGTAGGGAAGACAAAGCAGTGCTGCCCTGTGCTCCTATCAGATGAAATCCAGCAGCAGAGGCTGCTGTAAGTACAGGCTGCCATAACTGTGCTATAAGGTTCCCTTAGGTCGGTGCACACTTTATGACAAGCAAACTTTGTGGTTTATGTAAGCAAGCTGGGAGAATGGGATCTATGTCAGCATCCCGTTCTCCTGGCTGGCCAACATATACCACAAAGTGTACTTAGTATCAAGTGTGTACATAGCCTAAAAGAGTGGAATTTGTTTGCGTAACAACCTCCTCCCCAGAATATCCACATCCCTCAATGACACTTGTGAAGGCAATGGACACATACACACTGATAATTTATTTGCCTCCAATGTACTAAAGCCCCTATTCCATGGAACGCTTATTGGCCATATTCGGCCGATAACTGTCCTGTGGAATAGGAGGCAACGATCAGCCAACATCGTTCATGTCCGCTGATCATTGAAGTCGTTTATCTTTCAACATGTTGAAAGACAAACGACTTATATAGCAGCGATCTGCTGCCAGCACTCTCTGTAATAGGAGCGGCAGCAGCAGACCGCCGCTATATCCTATGGGCTGCCCGGACGGTCAGCGATCACCTGGGCAGCCCCCCGCCCCCCGTCGAATAGCGGCGGCAGCGAGCGGGGAACGAGGAGCAAACAAGTGCTGACAGTGCTTGTTTGCTCCTCTATGTCGGCTCTAATTGTAGGACCTTAAATTAACCAAACTTTTAAATAGTTCATTTGTTTGCCATGTTGCTGCTGTGGAGTCTGTAACTCCTTCACCTAGGTGGCTGCGCTGCTATATATGACAGATCCACCAGCACATCGCTCCAGCTGCCTGGGCTCTCTCTGTGTTGTAAAATAGCATCAGGGGAGGAGGAGGAGGGGAGACTACATGGCTGATCAGAGTGTGGTGGGGGGATGCTCCAAGATGTCAGGGAGGGCAGCTCATCACAAAGGCTCATCTCCTCATCACCTACTCTAAGAATAGGGCATAACTTTTAATCTTGGGATAATCCCTTTAAAAACATTTTCAGCTGACCATAAAGCGCTCTTCAATGACACTTATAGATGTGCTCCGATGTGACAGACATGACAGCCAGGGGTCCCTGACACAAGACATGAGTACACATAGTGGCGGTGGCATCTATCAATCACAGTGAGCTGACTGCAGCCTTTGCCAGTTGTGGCTCCTCAGGTTGCAGAAATTGTCTGACTGATGCATTCTTATGGCAGCCAGTGATGGGCACTTGTCATCCTATGGGGCAGCCAGTGATGGGCACTTGTCATCCTATGGCGCAGCCAGTGATGGGCACTTGTCATCCTATGGGGCAGCCAGTGATGGGCACTTGTCATCCTATGGGGCAGCCAGTGATGGGCACTTGTCATCCTATGGGGCAGCCAGTGATGGGCACTTGTCATCCTATGGGGCAGCCAGCGATGGGCACTTGTCATCCTATGGGGCAGCCAGCGATGGGCACTTGTCATCCTATGGGGCAGCCAATGATGGGCACTTGTCATCCTATGGTACAGGTGGTCATGGTCATAGATCTATAGTGCGGGCAGCGATGGGCACGTCAGTGGTTTCTATAGTAGTGAGATGTGAGGGTGCCAGGAGCAGCAGTGTACCCCAGCCTGTAGCTCTCCAATTGATAGTCAGCAGGCATGCCCCCTCCCCAGCATGGCAGTGCCCCCTCCCCAGCATGGCAGTGCCCCCTCCCCAGCATGGCAGTGCCCCCTCCCCAGCATGGCAGTGCCCCCTGCCCCCTCCCCAGCATGGCAGTGCCCCCTGCCCTCTCCCCCAGCATGGCAGTGCCCCCTGCCCCCTCCCCAGCATGGCAGTGCCCCCTCCCCAGAATGGCAGTGCCCCCTCCCCAGCATGGCAGTGCCCCCTGCCCCCTCCCCAGCATGGCAGTGCCCCCTCCCCAGCATGGCAGTGCCCCCTCCCCAGCATGGCAGTGCCCCCTCCCCAGCATGGCAGTGCCCCCTCCCCAGCATGGCAGTGCCCCCTGCCCCCTCCCCCAGCATGGCAGTGCAACCTGCCCCCTCCCCAGCATGGCAGTGCCCCCTGCCCCCTCCCCCAGCATGGCAGTGCCCCCTGCCCCCTCCCCCAGCATGGCAGTGCCCCCTGCCCCCTCCCCCAGCATGGCAGTGCCCCCTGCCCCCTCCCCCAGCATGGCAGTGCCCCCTGCCCCCTCCCCCAGCATGGCAGTGCCCCCTGCCCCAGCATGGCAGTGCCCTCTGCCCCTCCCCCAGCATGGCAGTGCCCCCTTCCCCTCCCCCAGCATGGCAGTGCCCCCTTCCCCCTCCCCAGCATGGCAGTGCCCCCTGACCCTCCCCCAGCATGGCAGTGCCCCCTGCCCCCTCCCCAGCATGGCAGTGCCCCCTGCCCCTCCCCCAGCATGGCAGTGCCCCCTTCCCCTCCCCCAGCATGGCAGTGCCCCCTTCCCCCTCCCCAGCATGGCAGTGCCCCCTGACCCTCCCCCAGCATGGCAGTGCCCCCTGACCCTCCCCCAGCATGGCAGTGCCCCCTGCCCCCTCCCCAGCATGGCAGTGCCCCCTCCCCAGCATGGCAGTGCCCCCTCCCCAGCATGGCAGTGCCCCCTGCCCCCTCCCCCAGCATGGCAGTGCCCCCTGCCCCCTCCTCCAGCATGGCAGTGCCCCCTGCCCCCTCACCTTGGCCTTCTCTGCCGGCTTCTTCTTGCTCTTCGCCTTCTTGGGCTCCTCCACCTTCAGCGCCTTGCTGGGCGGCGGGGCCCTGAGCTGTGTGGCCGGCTGCTCCTTCTCATGCTGGGGGGCCCTCTTGGTGCTGGGGGAGCCCCGGCTGGTGGCACAATGAAGCAGCAAGAAGAGGAGGAGCAGCCCCAGGGAGAGGGGCACTGCCAGGAACACCCAGGACGGGTACTGCTGCGGCTCCAGACCGAGCTCCAGGCCGAGCTCCGAGCGCAGGAGCCCGAGCCCCGTGATGAGCAGCTGCCTCAGCCGGGCAGACACCTCCTCGGCCTGCTGGGCCGCCGCCTCCTGCCAGCCTGAGCTCATGGTGCCCCCCTCGCTGCCCGTACCGCTGGGCGCCTGTGCACGTCAGCAACAGGGAAAGAGAAAGACAGTGGCGGCCACTGAGCGCTAAGCGGCGTCCCGGCTCCGCCCAGGCCTAGCGCAGAAGCAACGTCATCACTCCGGCCGAGCCGACGCCATGTTTGTGTGAACTGGGAGTCGACCGCATCACGTGGTACAGCGGGGGAAAGCTGACGTGGACTAGCTGGCGCGTGCGGACGGTCACGTGACGAGCCCGTCGGCGAAGAAAGAAAAGAGAATTATTGAACAAAACTATGATTTGTGTAACAAAAAATAAAAATGGGCGCCTTTCCGACAGAACTGGCTCATTTTTGTGTCAATACTCCCATCTCCCTTCATATACGTTTTGCCAGTACTCGACATGGCGACGTATGGGCGGGGGTAGTCATTATTCTAACACGCCGTACCGCGCATGACACATTGCGTGACGTAAATTGGCGGCGCATGCGCCGTTAGTTATGTCTGGTTCTTGTTCGCGACAAACTTTATTTATACAAAAGCGAGTTCGTGGCACTATTCCTTGTGAAAGGGGATGAAGGTAGATTTATTGTAAATAGGGGGTCTACAATTATCTGTCATACGTTCAGTTCCACAGCAGGGAGCTGCCTGTATAGAGACTATCAAGGAAGGACTAGGGGAGAAGTGTGTCTCCTTGACAAGATCACCGAATTATATTTACAGTCTTTTAAAAGCATACTCGAGAATTTCTTTTTAAAATCAACTAATATCAGATATACAGTATATAGTATTAGTTATACATATTTGTAAATTACTTCTATTGAGAAAAAAATCAAGCCAGTATTGCAGGAAGTGTTGTTTTCTTTCCAGTCTGACAGGGTGCTCTCTGCTGCCACCTGTGTCCATGTCAGGAACTGTCCAGAGCTGGAGAGGTTTTCTATGGAGATTTGCTGCTGCTCTGGACAGTTCCTGACATGGACAGAGGTGGCAGCAGAGAGCACTGTGTCACTTGCAGGGGCTGGCTGGGCGGCCGCTGGATCTCTTATAAGTTCAGTGAGTTACAGACATCCGGCGTCACACCGGCCCCGGAAGCTCACCCCTGCAGCCCCGCGGGGCCGGGACTTCTCCTCTGATCTGAGGTGAGTGTATTTTTGTTTTTATTTTTCACATAAATGCTGCAGTGTGGGGGTTATAAAGAGGGTCTACACTATGGGGGGGGGGGACTACACAGGGGGGTCTATACTATGGAGGCTACAAAGGGGCCTATACTATGGAGGGCTACACAGGGTGTCTATACTATGGAGGCTACAAAGGGGCCTATACTATGGAGGGCTACACAGGGTGTCTATACTATGGAGGCTACAAAGGGGCCTATACTATGGAGGGCTACACAGGGTGTCTATACTATGGGGGGCTACACAGGGGGTCTATACTATGGGGGGGGGCTACACAGGGGGATCTATACTATGGAGGCTACAAAGGGGCCTATACTATGGGGGGCTACACAGGGTGTCTATACTATGGGGGGCTACACAGGGGGTCTATACTATGGGGGGGGCTACACAGGGGGATCTATACTATGGAGGCTACAAAGGGGCCTATACAATGGGGGGCTACACAGGGTGTCTATACTATGGGGGGCTACACAGGGGGTCTATACTATGGGGGGGCTACACAGGGGGTTTATACTATGGAGGCTACAAAGGGGCCTATACTACGGGAAGCTACAAATGGGCCTATATTATGGGGGGCTACACAGGGGGTCTATACTATGGGGGGGCTACAAAGGGGCCTATAATATAGGGAACTACACAGGGGCCTATACTATGGGGGGCTACACAAAGGGCTCAAAGGGGGTCAAACCATATTGTACACAGAGAGACCTTACTACTACAGGAGGCATAAAAGAGTGGCCTAATACTGTATGGGGGCAGAGCACACTGGGGGCACAGAGGAGCACTGTAACTGTGTGAAGCAATACACATGAGGATTTAGTATAGAAAATAGCATGATGCTGGAATGAGGACTCTAAAATGTTTGTCTGACAGATCCTTTGGAGACTACTGGGGAATTCTTTGTGATAGCGGGGCTGGATGGAGAAGAAAAAGGAAAAACAAACAACCTTGATAGGCAAAAACCTCACTTGCAATTCACGTAGAGTAGACGCCCCCAGTGAGTCACTGGATGTAGCTGCTCTATACTCACTTATAATGTCTGCAAACCCTGTGTAGGCTGGATCTACCTTTATATATTCACTGCATAGGGAGAATACTGGTGTTTTTAGAATGGATTTTATACAGTAACAGTACAGTGGTAATATCCAGTCTATGTGTCATGAAGATGGCAGTGTCAGGGGCGTAGCTAAAGGCTGATGGGCCCTGGTGCAAAATGTTAGCTTGGGGCCCCCCATCTCACCCGATCAGGCAAAGTCATATCTAACGTTATATCCAATGACTCTAATGTGCCACCATGTTCTAATGCCCTGTCACTGCCTCCACCTCATGTACTGCTCTACTGCCCCCTATAATTAATGGACTGTACTGTGTCATTGTCCAATCATTGTATTCCAATCTTTGACTCTCCAGCTGAAAAACTACAACTCTCATCATAAACTGCCAGTTGGAAATGATGGGTGTTGTAGTGCTGTAACTTGAAGAGCCACATGCTGCAAAACTACAACTCCCATAATAAACTGTCAGCAGGGCACAATGAAGTTTGAACTTCTGCAACCTGGAGAAGTCACCTGATATCACCTGCAGTCCTATGTAACACCACAGATAACAGTGATATCCCTCTGAGTACAGATAATGTAGTAGTCACCTGCAGTCCTATGTAACACCACATAACACAGTGGTATCTCTGAGTACAGATAATGTAGTAGATATCACCTGCAGTCCTATGTAACAGCACAGATAACACAGTGATATCTCTGAGTACAGATCATGTAGTAGATGTCACCTGCAGTCCTATGTAACACCACAGATAACACAGTGATATCCCTCTGAGTACAGATAATGTAGTAGTCACCTGCAGTCCTATGTAACAGCACAGATAACACAGTGATATCTCTCTGAGTACAGATAATGTAGCAGTCACCTGCAGTCCTATGTAACAGCACAGATAACACAGTGGTATCTCTGAGTACAGATAATGTAGTTGCTGTCACCTCGGGGCGCCCCTACTAAATGATGTTCTGCAAAATAAGAAAAGTGTCATACAGGGACTCACAGGTGACGTCTTCTTTGATCTGAGGCGTCACTTTCCCTTTTCCTCTCCATCCGGCCCAGTCCTCCATGATGATTCCTTCCAGATATGTTTAATCTTTTCAAAACCTGCGAGACAAACAATTTAGGCTCCGCACATTTATAGCAACTTCCTTTCCTTTCTCCCTCCTGTAGGCTCCCATAGTAACTGCGCTGTGTGGGATGCCCCCTGTATGTAGGATCCCCTGCTGTGCCGACTGTATGTAGGATCCCTTGCTGTGCCCCCTGTATGTAGGATCCCCTGCTGTGCCCCCTGTATGTAGGATCCCCTGCTGTGCCCCCTGTATGTAGGATTCCCTGCTGTGCCCCCATGAGCTAATAATGCCCCCAGAGGTGCCCCCCATGAACTAATAATGCCCCCCGAGGTGCCCCCCATGAACTAATAATGCCCCCAGAGGTGCCCCCATGAACTAATAATGCCCCCAGAGGTGCCCCCATGAACTAATAATGCCCCCAGAGGTGCCCCCATATACTAATAATGCCCCCAGAGGTGCCCCCATGGACTAATAATGTCCCCAGAGGTACCCCCATATACTAATAATGCCCCCAGAGGTGCCCCCCATGAACTAATAATGCCCCCAGAGGTGGCCCCCATGAACTTATAATGCCCCCAGAGGTGCCCCCCATGAACTAATAATATCCCCAGAGGTGCCCCCATGAGCTAATAATGCCCCCATGAACTAATAATGCCCCCAGAGGTGCCCCCCATGAACTAATAATGCCCCCCGAGATGCCCCCATGAACTAATAATGCCCCCAGAGGTGCCCCCATGAACTAATAATGCCCCCAGAGGTGCCCCCATGAACTAATAATGCCCCCAGAGGTGCCCCCATATACTAATAATGCCCCCAGAGGTTCCCCCATGAGCGAATAATGCCCCCAGAGGTTCCCCCATGAGCGAATAATGCCCCCAGAGGTGCCCCCATATACTAATAATGCCCCCAGAGGTGCCCCCCATGAACTAATAATGCCCCCAGAGGTGCCCCCATGAGCTAATAATGCCCCCAGAGGTGCCCCCATGAACTAATAATGCCCCCAGAGGTGCCCCCATGAACTAATAATGCCCCCCGAGGTGCCCCCATGAACTAATAATGCCCCCAGAGGTGCCCCCATGAACTAATAATGCCCCCAGAGGTACCCCCATATACTAATAATGCCCCCAGAGGTACCCCTATGAACTAATAATGCCCCCAGAGGTCCCCCCTATATAGTAATAATGCCCCCAGAGGTGCCCCCATGAGCTAATAATGCCCCCAGAGGTGCCCCCCATGAACTAATAATGTCCCCAGAGGTGCCCCCATGAGCTAATAATGTCCCCAGAGGTGCCCCCATGAGCTAATAATGCCCCCAGAGATGCCCCCATGAACTAATAATGCCCCCATGAACTAATAATGCCCCCCGAGGTGCCCCCATGAACTAATAATGCCCCCAGAGGTGCCCCCATGAGCTAATAATGCCCCCAGAGGTGCCCCCATGAGCTAATAATGCCCCCAGAGGTGCCCCCATGAACTAATAATGCCCCCAGAGGTTCCCCCATGAACTAATAATGCCCCCAGAGGTGCCCCCATGAGCTAATAATGCCACCAGAGGTGCCCCCATGAGCTAATAATGCCCCCAGAGGTGCCCCCATGAACTAATAATGCCACCAGAGGTTCCCCCATGAACTAATAATGCCCCCAGAGGTGCCCCCATGAGCTAATAATGCCCCCAGAGGTGCCCCCATGAGCTAATAATGCCCCCAGAGGTGCCCCCATATACTAATAATGCCCCCAGAGGTGCCCCCCATGAACTAATAATGCCCCCCGAGGTGCTCCCCATGAACTAATAATGCCCCCGAGGTGCCCCCCATGAACTAATAATGCCCCCCGAGGTGCCCCCATGAACTAATAATGTCCCCAGAGGTGCCCCCATGAACTAATAATGCCCCCATATACTAATAATACCCCCAGAGGTTCCCCCATGAGCGAATAATGCCCCCAGAGGTGCCCCCATATACTAATAATGCCCCCAGAGGTGCCCCCCATGATCTAATAATACCCCCAGTGGTGCCCCCCATGAACTAATAATGTCCCCAGAGGTGCCCCCATGAGCTAATAATGCCCCCAGAGATGCCCCATGAACTAATAATGCCCCCAGAGGTGCCCCCATGAACTAATAATGCCCCCCGAGGTGCCCCCATGAACTAATAATGCCCCCAGAGGTGCCCCCATGAACTAATAATGCCCCCAGAGGTACCCCCATATACTAATAATGCCCCCAGAGGTACCCCTATGAACTAATAATGCCCCCAGAGGTCCCCCCTATATAGTAATAATGCCCCCAGAGGTGCCCCCATGAGCTAATAATGCCCCCAGAGGTGCCCCCATGAACTAATAATGTCCCCAGAGGTGCCCCCATGAGCTAATAATGTCCCCAGAGGTGCCCCCATGAGCTAATAATGCCCCCAGAGATGCCCCCATGAACTAATAATGCCCCCATGAACTAATAATGCCCCCCGAGGTGCCCCCATGAACTAATAATGCCCCCAGAGGTGCCCCCATGAGCTAATAATGCCCCCAGAGGTGCCCCCATGAGCTAATAATGCCCCCAGAGGTGCCCCCATGAACTAATAATGCCCCCAGAGGTTCCCCCATGAACTAATAATGCCCCCAGAGGTGCCCCCATGAGCTAATAATGCCACCAGAGGTGCCCCCATGAGCTAATAATGCCCCCAGAGGTGCCCCCATGAACTAATAATGCCACCAGAGGTTCCCCCATGAACTCTCCTCTCCATCCGGCCCAGTCCTCCATGATGATTCCTTCCAGATATGTTTAATCTTTTCAGAACCTGCGAGACAAACAATTTAGGCTCCGCACATTTATAGCAACTTCCTTTCCTTTCTCCCTCCTGTAGGCTCCCATAGTAACTGCGCTGTGTGGGATGCCCCCTGTATGTAGGATCCCCTGCTGTGCCGACTGTATGTAGGATCCCTTGCTGTGCCCCCTGTATGTAGGATCCCCTGCTGTGCCCCCTGTATGTAGGATCCCCTGCTGTGCCCCCTGTATGTAGGATTCCCTGCTGTGCCCCCATGAGCTAATAATGCCCCCAGAGGTGCCCCCCATGAACTAATAATGCCCCCCGAGGTGCCCCCCATGAACTAATAATGCCCCCAGAGGTGCCCCCATGAACTAATAATGCCCCCAGAGGTGCCCCCATGAACTAATAATGCCCCCAGAGGTGCCCCCATATACTAATAATGCCCCCAGAGGTGCCCCCATGGACTAATAATGTCCCCAGAGGTACCCCCATATACTAATAATGCCCCCAGAGGTGCCCCCCATGAACTAATAATGCCCCCAGAGGTGGCCCCCATGAACTTATAGTGCCCCCCATGAACTAATAATATCCCCAGAGGTGCCCCCATGAGCTAATAATGCCCCCATGAACTAATAATGCCCCCAGAGGTGCCCCCCATGAACTAATAATGCCCCCAGAGGTTCCCCCATGAGCGAATAATGCCCCCAGAGGTTCCCCCATGAGCGAATAATGCCCCCAGAGGTGCCCCCATATACTAATAATGCCCCCAGAGGTGCCCCCCATGAACTAATAATGCCCCCAGAGGTGCCCCCATGAGCTAATAATGCCCCCAGAGATGCCCCCATGAACTAATAATGCCCCCAGAGGTGCCCCCATGAACTAATAATGCCCCCCGAGGTGCCCCCATGAACTAATAATGCCCCCAGAGGTGCCCCCATGAACTAATAATGCCCCCAGAGGTACCCCCATATACTAATAATGCCCCCAGAGGTACCCCTATGAACTAATAATGCCCCCAGAGGTCCCCCCTATATAGTAATAATGCCCCCAGAGGTGCCCCCATGAGCTAATAATGCCCCCAGAGGTGCCCCCCATGAACTAATAATGTCCCCAGAGGTGCCCCCATGAGCTAATAATGTCCCCAGAGGTGCCCCCATGAGCTAATAATGCCCCCAGAGATGCCCCCATGAACTAATAATGCCCCCATGAACTAATAATGCCCCCCGAGGTGCCCCCATGAACTAATAATGCCCCCAGAGGTGCCCCCATGAGCTAATAATGCCCCCAGAGGTGCCCCCATGAGCTAATAATGCCCCCAGAGGTGCCCCCATGAGCTAATAATGCCCCCAGAGGTGCCCCCATGAACTAATAATGCCCCCAGAGGTGCCCCCATGAGCTAATAATGCCACCAGAGGTGCCCCCATGAGCTAATAATGCCCCCAGAGGTGCCCCCATGAACTAATAATGCCACCAGAGGTTCCCCCATGAACTAATAATGCCCCCAGAGGTGCCCCCATGAGCTAATAATGCCCCCAGAGGTGCCCCCATGAGCTAATAATGCCCCCAGAGGTGCCCCCATATACTAATAATGCCCCCAGAGGTGCCCCCCATGAACTAATAATGCCCCCCGAGGTGCTCCCCATGAACTAATAATGCCCCCCGAGGTGCCCCCCATGAACTAATAATGCCCCCCGAGGTGCCCCCATGAACTAATAATGTCCCCAGAGGTGCCCCCATGAACTAATAATGCCCCCATATACTAATAATACCCCCAGAGGTTCCCCCATGAGCGAATAATGCCCCCAGAGGTGCCCCCATATACTAATAATGCCCCCAGAGGTGCCCCCCATGATCTAATAATACCCCCAGTGGTGCCCCCCATGAACTAATAATGTCCCCAGAGGTGCCCCCATGAGCTAATAATGCCCCCAGAGGTGCCCCATGAACTAATAATGCCCCCAGAGGTGCCCCCATGAACTAATAATGCCCCCCGAGGTGCCCCCATGAACTAATAATGCCCCCAGAGGTGCCCCCATGAACTAATAATGCCCCCAGAGGTACCCCCATATACTAATAATGCCCCCAGAGGTACCCCTATGAACTAATAATGCCCCCAGAGGTCCCCCCTATATAGTAATAATGCCCCCAGAGGTGCCCCCATGAGCTAATAATGCCCCCAGAGGTGCCCCCATTAACTAATAATGCCCCCAGAGGTGCCCCCATGAACTAATAATGCCCCCAGAGGTACCCCCATATACTAATAATGCCCCCAGAGGTACCCCTATGAACTAATAATGCCCCCAGAGGTCCCCCCTATATAGTAATAATGCCCCCAGAGGTGCCCCCATGAGCTAATAATGCCCCCAGAGGTGCCCCCATGAACTAATAATGCCCCCAGAGGTGCCCCCATGAGCTAATAATGCCCCCAGAGGTGCCCCCATGAACTAATAATGCCCCCAGAGGTGCCCCCATGAACTAATAATGCCCCCAGAGGTGCCCCCCATGAACTAATAATGCCCCCAGAGGTGCCCCCATACACTAATAATGCCCCCAGAGGTACCCCCATATACTAATAATGCCCCCAGAGGTTCCCCCATGAGCGAATAATGCCCCCAGAGGTGCCCCCATATACTAATAATGCCCCCAGAGGTGCCCCCATACACTAATAATGCCCCCAGAGGTGCCCCTAAAAAAACAAACATCCTACTCACCTAATCCGCGCTGTTCCTCCTCTTCGGGCTCCATCTTGCGAGCCGCAGGGACGGGACTTCCGGCAGGCATGATGACGTCACATGATCACGCCTGCCGGAGAGGTCACGTCCCGGCCTCCCATAGGCTGCTGGTATGAAGTGCCGGCAGCCTATGGGAGTGAATACAGGTCCTGCTCCTGTATTCTGATCGCTTTAATGTTCCGCCCGCTCACTGTGCGGGCGGAACATCAAAGCGATCTGTGCATCCCGAGAAGCTGCGCGTCCGCAGCTTCTCGGGATGCTCAGAGACAAGTGGCCATGGCGACCGCTGCGACCCTTATAGCTACGCCTCTGGGTAGTGTCATGGTGTATTATTTGCCCTTTGTATACTGGTATCATTGTTAATATTTGTGTTTATATAGTGGATTTTATTCAGTATCAGTTTTCAGTTTTTGGGGTAAAAAGCAGCCATGTTTTTTGAATCCTGGATAACCCCTTAGAGGGAATCTGTCAGATCACAGCTGCAGATCCCACCAGACAGGTGTTTGGGAGATATAAGTCACAGGATCTTTAGTCGCCATTCATTTTTTTAAATTGCCCTTTTCATAACCAGCTGAAGAGTCACTGTGACAGCAGTGGCAGCACCACCCTATATGTCAACGAGAGCAGGGAGAAGCAGGGGAGGGAGATGCTACTGCTGCTTGGCTCCGCCTCTATGACACTTCAGCTGGTAACAGCTGATATTAAACCTTTACAGTCAGTAATCAGCAGCTCTAAATGTCCAGTCACCTCTATCTCCCCAGCACCTGTCTGCTGGAATCTGCCACTCTGTACCTCATATAGACCTGACGGATTCTCTTTGAAGAGTTTTTCCAGGCTCTGAAAAACATGGTGGCTTTCTTCCAGAAACAGAACCACTCTTGTCCTCAGTTTGGGTGTAGGTTTTGCAGTTTGGTTCCACTGACATGAATAAAGCCTTATTGTAATACCACACAGAACCTGAAGAAAAGGGTGGCGCTGTTTTTGCAATAAAAGCAGCTGTGCTTTTTTTGTTATCTTGGATAAGCCCTTTAAGAGTCTTTTCACACTTACTTAATCTGGTTTAGATTTGATGCTGTTGATTTCATCAGTATAAATTTCTAAAATCCACAACATTAAGTTACATCGGATTAAGAGCATGTGAATGTAACCTGACGATTGGTCGCTACTCATGGGCCAGTGCTGTGTGCTTGCCCCCCAGGCTAAAATTTGCCAGCCTGCCCCTGTGTGTCAGACTGGAAAGAATACACCACTTCCTGCAGGACATACAGATAGCAGAGAAGAGTTAGGGCTCAGGCTGGATGAAATAAAAAGAATAGTGAACAAGTCTTCAGATCTCTGAGTCACTGAATATAAGTGCTCTGTTATCATCTGTACAGTCTGCACAGCCGGATACAGCTGGCATCTACCAATGTATGGTCATATAGGTCATGTGGACATTGATTTTAGCATAGTTTAGGATTTTGTTCACTAATATAGTTTTGACAATGGCTGTTGTCATGGTGTGGCATTATTGGTACCCCCACTGATAGGCTCTGATAGATTGCGATGACATGGGGGGTGGGGTGGGGGGGGGAAATGTCTGTCCCTGCTGATGGACTGGACGCTCAGTCAATCAGAGCAGCGTCCTGCCCCAGTCACTGACTTGCTGAGCGGACAGTCCATCAGTCCGGTCGTGACGTGTGCAGCGCCAAGATCCCGGAGCCCGGAAGGGATAAGTTCCTACTCGTTATCTAATTCTCCCTTGCCGGCTGCCGGATTTTATGATACACAGACACAATGATACACAGTCACAAATTAAGATACTTACCTTAGCCTTAAAGAGAACATGTCACCCCCGTGCCAGGGCAGAGCCCGGCCGACCCCCCGGTGCAGACCCATATACTTACCACTTCTTGGAACCGCTCCCGCCGCCGCAATATCCCTGTCCCAAGCTGTGTGCGCGCTCCCAGAGATGAGTCTGACGCTCATAGAGAATGACTAAGCTGTCATTCTCAATGGGCATCAAACTCATCTCTGGGAGCGCGCGCATATTTTCGGACGGGGATATAGCGGCGGGACCGGTTCCAAGAAGTGGTAAGTATATGGGTCTGCACCGGGGGGTCGGCCGGGCTCTGCCCCGGCACGAGGGGTGACAGGTTCCCTTTAAGATTTAGCATAGCTGTGCGGCTGTGTCAATACAGTAGCGGTAAAATGTGAATAGGTTTCAAGCTCCCAATGCAGTTCCCCATGCCAGCCTGCAGTTACATGCTCCATAGCATCCATGATCTGCATAACGTGACCTATTCACAAGTCCCCAAACATGGATGTGTGCAATAAGCCTAACAGCTAGATTAGCACAAACAGAGAAGGTGGCACTTAGCATGTGCTATGTGCAGGTGAGAGCAGAGTGCCTGAGAGAGCCTGGGCTGTGTATCTGCAAGCTGAGACAGTTTTCCTGCTAAAGACGATCCACACCATTCCTAAGAGGTAAATCAAGGATTTCCTCTTATATCTGACTCCCCATAAAGCTCAGGGCAGCCGTGCCTTGTGTAATTAACAGTGTGTCCACCATTCCCTTCACTTCTACCATATATGCATATATGCATAGTGAGCGGCAATAGAAGGGGCGGGCAGGACGGCTTCCTTGCGGTGCTCAGCACTGCTTGGAAGCCGTCTTCGCTTTATAGGACGCACTTAGTTTTATAAGTGCGTCTTATAAAGCTAAAAATACAGGTGTGTCCCAGAGGGCAGGGGCCCCCTAGGACGCAAGGGCCCAATGGATAAGACGGCCCTGGTCACCATGAATGATTGGTGACAGGGGATAAAAAGTGATGTCACCCCCCCCCCCCCCCCTTCCCCATATACTCACCTGCTCCTGGAGCTCCTTCCTCTTCCGTGTCCTGGCTGGTTATGAAGTGCGCATGCGCTCCACAAACAGCCAAGCTCTGAAAATTTAAAGTGACAGAGACCAATTTGGTCTCTGTCACTGAACTATGATTACTGTGATAGAAAATATCACAGTAATCATAGTAATACAGTGAACATGAATGTATAAAGTACAAAAAGTGACAAACATACAAAAAAATAAAACACACACTTTTTATTATAGTAATAATTGCAGTTTACTCCCAAATTACCCCTAACCCCCCCAGATTACCCGTAACCACCGCACGTTGCCCATAACCACCCCAGGTTGTCCGTAATCACGTCAGATTGCACGTAACCCCCCAGATTACCCGTAACCACCGCACGTTGCTCATAACCACCGCACGTTCCCGTAACCACCGCACGTTGCCCGTAACCACCGCACGTTGCCAGTAACCACCGCACGTTGCCAGTGACCCCCTCCAGATTGTCCGTAATCACCCCAGATTGCCTGTAACCACCCCAAATTACATGTAACCACCCCAGATTAGCTATAAGCACTTCACTACTGGTTGCCCGTAACCACCCCAGGTTGCCCGTAATCATGCCAGATTACATGTAACCCCCCAGATTGCACGCAACCACCGCAGGTTGCCTCTGACCACCGCACCTTGCCTCTGACCACCGCACGTCGCCTCTGACCACCGCACGTCGCCTCTGACCACCGCACGTTGCCTCTGACCACCGCACGTCGCCTCTGACCACCGCACGTCGCCTATGACCACCGCACCTTGCATCTGAGCACCGCAAATTGCCAGTGACCCCCTCCAGATTGCCCGTAACCACGCCAGATTACAGGTACCCACCTCTGATTACCTATTAGCACTTCAGTTTATCCGTAACCACAGCAGGTTGCCTGTAACCACCCCAGATTGTCTGTAACCACCCCAGATTGTCTGTAACCACCCCAGATTGTCTGTAACCACCCCAGATTGTCTGTAACCACCCCAGATTGTCTGTAACCACCCCAGATTGTCCGTAACCACCCCAGATTGTCCGTAACCACCCCAGATTGTCCGTAACCACCCCACGTTGCCTGTAACCACAGCAGGTTGCCTGTAACCACCCTAGATTGTCTGTAACCACAGCAGGTTGCCCGTAACCACCCCAGGTTGCCCGTAACCACCCCAGGTTGCCCGTAACCACCCCAGATTGTCCGCAACCACCCCAGATTGTCCGCAACCACCCCAGATTGTCCGCAACCACCCCAGATTGTCCGCAACCACCCCAGATTGTCCGCAACCACCCCAGATTGTCTGTAACCACAGCAGGTTGCCTGTAACCATACCAGATTGTCTGTAACCACAGCAGGTTGTCCGTATTCACCCCAGGTTGCCTCTAACCACCCCAGGTTGCCTCTAACCACCCCAGGTTGCCTCTAACCACCCCAGGTTGCCTCTAACCACCCCAGGTTGTCGTAACCACAGCAGGTTGCCCGTAACCACCCCAGGTTGCCTGTAACCACCCCAGATTGTCCGCAACCACCCCAGATTGTCCGCAACCACCCCAGATTGTCCGCAACCACCCCAGATTGTCCGTAACCACAGCAGGTTGCCTGTAACCATACCAGATTGTCTGTAACCACAGCAGGTTGTCCGTATTCACCCCAGGTTGCCTCTAACCACCCCAGGTTGCCTCTAACCACCCCAGGTTGCCTCTAACCACAGCAGGTTGCCTGTAACCACCCCAGGTTGTCGTAACCACAGCAGGTTGCCTGTGACCACCCCATGTTGACCGTATCCACCCCAGATTATCCGTAACCACCCCAGATTACCCGTAACCACCTCAGACTGCCCGTAACCACCCCAGATTACCCGTAACCACCTCAGACTGCCCGTAACCACCTCAGACTGCCCGTAACCACCTCTAGATTACCCGGAACCACCCCAGACTGTCCGTAACCACCCCACATTACCTGTAATCTAATTTTTTTTATTGTATTTTAGTAACTGCGCTATTCTAATAACTGTTACTAGCTGCGGTTTTGCTCCAGCAAATTGGCGCTCCTTCCCTTCTGAGCCCTGCTGTGTGCCCATACAGTGGTTTATGCCCACATATGGGGTACCGTTGTACTCAGGAGAACCTGCGTTACAGATTTTGGGGTACATTTTTTCTCCTGTTCCTTTTGAAATTTAGAAATTTCAAACTAAACCAACATATTTTTGGAAAAATTCAAGTTTTTCATTTTTACTGGCCAATTTTGAATACTTTCCTCTAATACCTGTGGGGCCAAAATGCTCATCCTACCCCAAGATGAATTCTTTGAGGGGTGTACTTTCCTTAATGGGGTGACTTTTGGGGGGATTCTATTCTGTAGACATTACAGGGGCTCTGCAAACGCACCTGGTGCTCAGAAACTTCTTCAGAAAAATCTGCAGAGAAAATGCTAATTGGCGCTCCTTCCCTTCTGAGCCCCGCTGTGTGCCCATACAGTGGTTTATGCCCACATATGGGGTACCGTTCTACTCAGGAGAACCTGCGTTACAGATTTTCGGGTGAATTTTCTCTCCTGTTCCTCGTGAAATTGAGAAATTTCAAACTAAAGGAACATATTATTGGAAAAATTCGAGTTTTTCATTTTTACTGTCTACTTTTGAATACTTTCCTCTAATACCTGTGGGGTCAAAATGCTCACCACACACCAAGATGAATTCTTTGAGGGGTGCACTTTCCAAAATGGGGTGACTTATGGCGAGATTTTACTCCGCTGGCACTACAGGGGCACTGCAAACCCACCTGGCGCTCAGAAACTTCTTCAGCAAAATCTGCATTGAAAAAGCTAATTGGCGCTCCTTCCCTTCTGAGCCCTGATGTGTGCCCATGCAGTGGTTTATGCTCACATATGAGGTACCTTTTTACTCAGGAGAACCTGCGTTACAAATTTTGGGGTACTTTTTTTCTCTTTTTCCTCGTGAAATTGAAAAATTTCAAACTAAACGAACATATTATTGGAAAAAATTTGAGTTTTTCATTTTTACTGTCTAATTTTGAATACTTTCCTCTAACACCTGTGGGGTCAAATTGCTCATCCTACCCGAAGATGAATTCTTTGAGGGGTGTACTTTCCAAAATAAGGTGACTTATGGGGTTTTTTCTCTCTGCTGACACTACAGGGGCTCTGCAAATGCACCTGGCGCTCAAACTTCTTCAGCAAAATCTGCAATGGAAAAGCTAATTGGCGCTCCTTCCCTTCTGAGCCCCGCTGTGTGCCCATGCAGTGGTTTACGCCCACATATGGGGTACCGTAGTACTCAAGAGAACCCGTGTTACAAATTTTGGGGTGCTTTTTCTCTCATGTTCCTTTTGAAAATGAGAAACTTTAATCTAAATGTATATATTATTGGAAAATTTTAATTTTTCATTTTTTTACGGCCTAATGGTGAATACTTTCCTCCAGCCCCTGTAGGGTTAAAATGCTCATTATACCCCTAGATTAATTCTTTAAGGTGTCTAGTTTCCAAAATGGGGTCACTTATGGGGGTTTCCAGTATACAAATCTCCTAAATCAACTTAAAATAAGAACTGGTCCCTAAAAAAATCAGTTTTGGAAACTTTCACGAAAATGTGGTAATTTGCTGATAAATTTCTAAGCCCCGTAACACCCTAAAAAAGTAAAATATGTTTATGAAATGAAGCCAGAATAAAGAGGACATATTGGTAATGTGACTTAGTAACTAATTTATGTAATACAACTTTCTTTTTTTAGAAGCAGAGAATTTGAAAGTTCATAAAATGCTAATTTTTTAAATTTTTCATGATATTTTGATGTTTTTCACAAAAAACACACAAAGTAGTGACCAAATTTTGCCACTAATATAAAGTTCCATATGTGACGAAAAAACAGTCTCAGAATCGCTAGCCTACGTTAAAGCATCACTGAGCTATAAGCGCATAAAGTGAGATAGGTCAGATTTTGAAAAATGAGCCTGGTCTTTTAGGTGCAAATAGGCTTGGTCTTGAAGGGGTTAAAGCGTAACTGTCATATTTTTTTTATTGCAGAAATCAGTAGTATAAGCGATTTTAAGAAACTCTGTAATAGGTTTCATTAGCCAAAAAAGCCGCCACCTGTACTCAAGAAGCAATCTCCCAGCCTCCCCCCCTGACTTCTTATCTGTGCATTATCAGGCAAACACGTCTTCATTACAGAGAAGCCAGTGAAGACGGGCTCTGCTCTCTCCATTCTATCCTTATGGAGGAGGGAGGGGCCGAGGGAGATGAGGGAGCAGGAAGAGGTGACCTGAAGATCAGCTGTTTGTAGACTGTCTGGGCACCTAAAGGCCCTATTCCACGGAACGATTATCGGCCGATATAGGCCGCTACGGATGATAATCGTCCCGTGGAATAGAGTGCAACGATCAGCCGACATCGTTCATGTCGGCTGATCGTTGCAGTCGCTTGTTTTTCAACATGTTGAAAAACAAGCAACTGATATAGCAGCGAATAGGAGCGTCGGCAGCAGACGCTACTATATCCTATGGGCTGCCCGGACGATCTAGCGATCACCCGGGCAGCCTCCCCGCCGCCCCCTCCCGCACTCACCCGCTCGCTGCAGCCACGTTGAATAGCGGGCTGAGAGCGCTCGTTTGCTCCTCTGACGACCCGTGTAATAGGCCCTTAAACCGCAGGATTCTGGGGTCAGAAAGGTCAGTGCTTATATATGAACTTACTGAGAGAAGATTGCAGGGTGTTGTGCTTTGCAAGACTGCTCCTTGCTCAGTCACTCCTAACAGCCCCTCCCCTCTCCATAGCCACATAATGGACACAGAAATCCTGCTTCTTCTGAAGTGAGGGGGGAGGCTGGGAGATTGCTTTTTCAGTCCAGAAGGAAACTCTTTTGGTTTATAAAACCTATTACAGAGTTTCTTAAAATCGCTTGTACTGTTGATATTTAATGTTTTCAAAAAAATTACCCTGAAATGACAGTTACGCTTTAAGGCTGGGTTCACACTACGTGTATTTCAGTCAGTATTGTGGTCCTCATATTGCAACCAAAACCAGGAGTGGATTAAAAACACAGAAAGGCTCTGTTCACACAATGTTGAAATTGAGTGGATGGCCGCCATTTAATGGCAAATATTTGTTGTTATTTTAATTGTTATTTGTTTTATTTTATTGAAATAATGGCCGTTATTTACTGTTATACTGTTGTCCACTCAATTTCAACATTGTGTGAACAGATCCTTTCTGTGTTTTCAATCCACTCCTGGTTTTGGTTGCAATATGAGGACCACAATACTGACTGAAATATACGTAGTGTGAACCCAGCCTAAAATCGCTCCATTCCCAGGCTTATAGCGCTTTTATCCTTTGATCTATGGGGCTGTGTGAGGTATAATTTTTTGCGCCATGATGTGTTCTTTCTATCGGTACCTTGATTGTGCATATGCGACTTTTTGATTGCTTTTTATTACAATTTTTCTGGATTTGATGCGACCAAAAATGCGCAATTTTGCACTTTGGATTTTTTTTACGCTTATGCCATTTACCGTGCAACATCAGGAATGTGATAATTTAGTAGTTCAGGTGATTATGCACGCGGCGATAGCAAACATGTTCATTTATTTATTTTTATTTATAAAATGGGAAACGGAGGGTCATTCTGACTTTTATTAGGTGAGGGGATTTTGTATTAATAAAAAAAACTTTTTTTTTTTTACACACATACTAGAAGTCCTCCTGGGGTTAACGTTATTCCCACTGGGGTTAGGGTTATTTCCCTGGGGGACTTCTAGTATTACTGCTTTGATCTCTCATTGAGATCTAGGCAGTATAGATATACTGCATAGATCAATGAGATTTTTGTTGTATTGCTTTTGGCTGCTGCAACGGAAAGCAATAGGATCGTCCCTCCGCAATCACATCGCGAGGGGGAATCCCCCCACTAGACCACCAGGTATTGGGGACAGCAAATACTTAATTAGCAGGCACGACGATCGGACCGTGCCCGCTAATAGCCACGGTCCCGGGCTGCTGCGCGACCCCCCTCTGAACTCCCCTAGTGGCACCAGGGCGTTACTGAAGCTGGTGGTTAAAGGAATGAAGTAATTCTGGAGCCTTCTGTGGTCAAACTTTAATGATTCTGTGAGATGACATTGACCAGAGTGGAGCTGAGCAGAGAGCCAGAGATGAAACAAAGATCCAAACGACTAGAATGCTGCTGAAAAGTAGTGAGTGGCCAGGGAGCACAGACGTGGTTGCTGACTGAAACAACACCAACAACAGAGCATAGAGGTCTGGCGGTTATGTTTGTAAATATTCTCAGGTGATCAGCCTACAATTTACTAGAACTTGTGTGCTGATCTTTTAAATACAGGTGAACAGGCTTGTATCTGCCACTAGAGGGAGCCCAATCCCCATGAAGCCCCAGTACAGATGAGAACAAGTGCAGGAGAAGATGCAGGAGAAGAAGTACACTAAGAAAGAGCACAACAACGAACCGTGCCGTTACACTGATATCAAATCTAGAGTTCTGCAGAAGGGACTTCTTTTTTGTCCTACGAAAGATACTGGCTGGCTTGAGCTCCAAATAGAGTTGGAATGTTACTTTAGACATAAATCTATTCTTGGACAAGACACTTTTTGCACAGACTATCTCTTGGTACACAGCAGAGCTTTGTTTGAAAAATGTTAGTCTATTTAATAAGCGCAATTTTTTACCACCAAGGGAGAATAATGGCATTATATTGATATTGATATTGTCCAACAAAATGTCTCTAAATTAAGGGATGATGTTTTGGGTTGCTGGGCACCTTGGCATAAAATTTTTAGAGATGAACTACAAAAAGGGAGGTGCCATAGTCATTATAGATACCCCCTTTATCTCGAGAAATTAGGAGATAATTATCTGATACTCGGATCTATATACAAGGGAGCCGTGATCCTACATCTAAAATTGCTGATATTGGTGTTAGGGCCCTATTTCACCAATTAATTACCTGCCCCTACTTGGCCGATTAACATCTGTTCCTGCCAATAGTCGTTTGGTGGGTTAGGTCATGTTAAGGGTAGCTTCACATGTACTAGATCCGCAGCGGATTTCACACAGCGTGTTTGCAGCGAAATCGGTGGTGGATCCTGGTAGTGTGAAGGTCTATGGGTCACATACCCACAGCAGAATTTTCATTTCGCTGCCAGTATGTGACCCGGCCCCTTTAACCCCCCGCAGCCCCGGCCCGGAGCATACATTACCTGCTCGGCACCGCGGCTGTGTGAGGCTCCCGGATCTCCTTGTTCCCCATCAGCCAATCAGTGCACGACATGTCAATTCTTTCAGCAGATAGTGGAATCGGGCCGCCCATAGATTGGTGTTTATGGAGCCGACGGAAAGGAGTGCGTACTAACGACAGAATCCGACGGAATTTATCCACACAGCACATACAGCTTGTTCAATATCTGTCACAGCTGATATATTTCTCATTTGCCCTGGAACTAGCAAGACATTATTATGTCTTAGGTGCTGTTCTGCTGTTGGGGAGGTCTCCACTGGGTGGGGGGAGGGATGTGCTGTGTGATGTGGGGACATCGAGTTCAGATGTGGCATCATGCACACACACTTTGATGGGGATATTGTCAGGATTAAAACCACGTTCTTGAGCTCTGGTCGCCAGCTACGATCATGGCGACAAAATTTATGTGCATGCTAGTTAGCCCTGTCAAACACAGTGCCACATTTAACTTATGTGCTCTGATTAGGAACGTGTACAGTTAAAGGGAATCTGTCAGCATTCGGACCCTACCTGAGGTGCTGCCAGTGTTCTGTAACTGGCAGTCCCCTAGTGAGCATGGTGCCTTTTGGTAATTTGTCCGTGGAGTGGGTTACGCACAATCTTGTGTCTCCTACTGTAATGAAGAGTTAAAGAGGAGTTGGGGCTCAGCGTTTGTGCCGCACTTTAGCACACCTTACCACTCCTTCCTTCTCCCTCTTCTTCATGAATAATTAATGCTGCCCGGCCTTCTGCTCAATCAGCTGTCATTCAATATCTGCCAATAGAGGTCTGATCTGCAATCAGATATAGTTGAATCTCCTGGCCTATGTTGGGGCTGTGGTCTAGGAGTAAATCACCTGTCTAGAGACCATCACCAGTTTGTTTTCTTTGGATCGATTCCCCTGATGGAGATGAAATATAGTTATTTCTTGTACATGCCTGGTTGCTGGCACTGGCCTGGACTGCCATGGACTGTATCTGGAAATCTGCACAGTTCGCACTGCCCAGAATTCTGGATGCCCCCATAGGGTTCTATGGGACATCTGTGCCGGAATTCCAGAGAATTATAGGACATGTCCGATAATTTCCAAACCTATTTTCCAGCATGGACACCCTTCAGGAAAAATTCTGAAGGGTGTCCTTGCCCCCGGATTTCCCCTGGGCCTTAGTGAGTATCGGGGTGCAGAAGGCATTGGTTATCGTCCGTTCCCCAGATAAGCCCTTTAACAAATTTTAACCTATTTTACTCTCACACTGTTCTCCTTCCAGGTTTTTCAGGTCATGCAACCCTCAGCACCTGCATGGGCTGGAGTCATGGTTTGTTCTGGCTCCTGCTTATATGAGGGCTGTATAGATTTTTCTTTTTCCGTTGAAGATGAATATTTTAACCTTGGATGTGTATCCATGTTGTTAAGATGGTACTAGTAAAAATTCTAGTAATTCCTAGCATTATTTATTAACAGATAGAAGTTCAGTGAACAAGAACAACTTGCTATCAGATGTAACATATACTAGTATTATGGGGACATTGAGGCTGCCACTATTACTGGTCACCATGGCTAGTACTGTAATTTCTATTATTAGGAGGGTACTGTGGCTACTTCTGTTATAAAGGTACAGTATTGTGGTTGTAACTGTTCTGGGCATACTGTTGTGTGAATGCTGTATTACAGTGCTCAGCATAAACCAGTACAGTTCTTTGAAAAATGAGATTTTAATCTCATTGAAAATAAGAATAATGTCCAAAATTTGGACAAAACTGAGTTTCTCTAAACATTTGTTTAATCCATAACATGAACACAAGGTTACTAATATAACTTAGACCACATCTTTTTGAGTCTTACTCAGATTGGTTGAATATACCAAACATGGAAAACTACTACATCTCAGTGGTGTAGCTAGCATGGAGGCAGACCACGCAACTGCTATAGGGCCCCTGCGGCAAGGCCTGCCTTCTTGGTACTAGCTGCAATGCTAACAGTTCACCTCCAGCAGCATCTCAAAGTAGCTTGCACATAGCAAACCATTGACCCCCCCACCCCCGCCCTTAATGATGGTCAGAGCGGCTTGTAAGTGCCATCCAGGGGTTGGGGCGTTGGGTGCTGCACTGTGACTCTGTGCTCTAGTGCCATCCCGAGATTGAGGGGTCTCAGACTGGAAAGAATACTCTACTTCCTTCAGGACATACAGCAGCTGATAAGTTTGGGAAGACTCAAGATTTTTAAATAGAAGTAAATGAAAAATCTATATAACTTTTTGACACAAGTTTTTTTTTTTTTCACGGTATACCTCTTAAACCCTCAGGCGACCCTGGACGTACCTGTACCCAGAAAGTACCCAGGTGCCGCATGTAGCCTGGGACCGCGGCTATTAGCGGGCACGGTCCGATCGCCGCGCCCACTAATAAGGTAATTGGATGCAGCTGTCAAAGATGACGGCTGCATCAGGTAATCGGATGTTTCCTGGTGTCTAGTGGTGGAGATTGCCCCCCCCCCCCCCCAGGACGTTGTCCTGGAGGAGCGATCCCCGTGTATTCGCCCGGCTCAGCATTCGGTTGCTTCCGGCTGCAGTAGCTGGAAGCAATCGAGTGCCAATCTCATCGATTTATCCTGTATTACTATACAGCATAGATCTCAATGAGAGATCAGTGTGCTAATACTATAAGTCCCCCAGGGGGAATAACCCTAACCCCAGGGGGAATAACCCTAACCCCTGGGGGGCTTCTAGTATAAGTGTAAAAGTAAAAGAAAAAAGTGGGGGGCCCCCTCCCCTAATAAAAGTCAGAATCACCCCCCCTTTTCCCATTTTATAAATAAAAATAAATAAACAAACATGTTTGGTATCGCCGCGTGCGTAATCGCCCAAACTATTAATTAATCACATTCCTGATCTCGTACGGTAAACGGCGTCATTGCAGAAAAATCCCAAAGTGCAAAATTGCACATTTTTGGTCGCATCAAATCCAGAAAAATTGTAATAAAAAGCGATCAGAAAGTCATATATGCGCAATCAAGGTACCGATAGAAAGTAAACATCATGGTGCAAAAAATGACACCTCACACAGCCCCATAGACCAAAGGATAAAAGCGCTATAAGCCTGGGAATGGAGCGGTTTTAAAGAACATTGCTTTGTGGGAGCATTTTTATGATATGGTATTTATTTGATCTGAAAGGAAACAGGTCTGTTGGAGTGTACTCATTTATGCAGAGCACCATAGGAACATAAAACTGATGCTCTTTTATAAATAAGACCTCATTTTGTTTCCCGTGTAGCAGTTCCTATAATGGACAGCAGGTGGCAGTAAAGTACTGCTAATGTTTTATTTCTTCACACAATGTTACAGTGTAGTACTAGGTTTTATTACAAGATTATTGTGTTTTATTGAAGGTGTGAAAATTAAAGTCTTGTTGTAAAGTTGTTTTTCCAGCTGTTATTGTTGAGAACACTAGCTGTGCATAGTAAATAACCCACTTACATTTACACAGTGTGTGAGCTGTGATTGTGAATATATTAGATGTACATACACCACATTGATTTAAGGAGCATGTGTGCTGTCTTTCATCCGGGGTTTATAAGTAAAATATATGCAAGCTTTTTCCATTCACTTCTACTGACATACAACTCAAGTTGGGAAAGTTCTTCCCTGTTAGTCACATTATATGGGTTAAATGAACTACAAAGCGTGTGAGAAATCAGTAAGCAGTTGTTTAAGGCAAAATTTATTGATAACGTATCTTCAGGATCAGATCATTGGGGGTCTAACAGCCAGCACCCCCACCAATCAGAGCTGTGATGCTGGTATATAAAGGAAGCAGACAGCTCCGTACACTTTGTAGTGGCCACTCTGGGTTACTGCAGATCAACCTCCACTGAAGTGAATGAGAGCTAAGCTACAATAACCTAGAATGACCACTACGCAGTGTACGGCACTGTCTGCTTCCTGTTTTTCTTTACCAGCACCACATATCTGGCGAACAGCTGATTGTTGGAGGTACTGGACCATCACCGATCTGATATTAATGACCTATTGTAGTGTCCAGGGCACCATTGTCTCTAGCTAGGTGGATCCTTACTGCTACCATGTTTCTCCAAAAAAGCCCTACCCTGGAAATAAGCCCTACCCTGGAAATAAGCCCTAGCTTGGCTTTGCAGGGTTTTGGAGTAGGGCTTTGAACCCTAGTTATAGTCAGCGCCTCCATCGCTAGGTTTTGCCACGTGACATCACACAGACGGAGAATTAGCACACCATAGCTACTAACTGTCCTGGACAAGTGCCCCACTACCTCCCACCATGGCAGGGAAAAAAACGCTAACTTACTTCTGGGTCCCACTCCAGAGTTCCGCATCCTGCCTCCCAAGTCCACGGATTTGGGCTGAATCTAGATTAGTATACTGTATAGGTAATGGTACATTTTACCCCTAGACAACATGAGTTCAAAAAGGAAAAAGCTACTCTGTGCAGTACAAGAAAGGAATTGAGCATAATATGTTATTGATGTTTATTGAGAAAAATTTAATACCTACCCCAAAAATAAGCCCTAGCCCAGGGGTACTCAACATCTTTTAGTTAAAGGATAAGTTCGGCCAAAAGTATTTTTTAATATGTTATTACTTATGGAAAGTTAGACAAATTCCTAATGTGCATTAATTATGGGAAATGCACATATACTGCTATTTCCCTTAATTTAGTAGATCAGGGAAACTTCAGATTCTCTGGTCACGAATAAGGTGTAATTCCAATGGAGTGTCCAGCAGGGGGCGCACTATATATATAATTCAATGAGTACCATTGATTTCCATATATAGTGCGCCCCTGCTGGACACTCTATGGAATCAATGGCTGTCAATGTAAAACTGTATGCACTGTTATACACTGTACTACTCCCCAATCATCTTCTCATAGTATGAGCAGATGATGGGGCAGTAGTACCAGGGCCATGCCCATCACCAATCCGCCCCCCCCCCCCACTGGTGCCAAATATGCTCTGTACTACTTCTCAATCATCTGCTCATACTATGAGCAGATGATGGGGAAGTAGTACCAGGACTATCCCCATCACCGCCGCCGCAATGCAGAGCCTACCACTGATCCTGGAGCAGCATTCCGGAGCTCCGGATCACTATTCCCGGGGCCTCAATCACTTTGCCGTCCAGTCAAACATGTGTTCATCACCATCCAGGCAAAGTACAGGACCCCTGGGCTAATGTGCTCAGACTAGATAAGATTTGGCCACACTACCAGAACATATGTTTGGCAATGGCCAAAGACAACAACTCAACAGAAGAACCTGATACTGTAAAGTATGGAGGCATAAAGTATATGATCCGGGGATGCTTTGCAGCATCGAGGTCTAGGAAGGTCACTGTCATAGAACCTACAATGTACCAGAAGATATTTGGGTAAGGTAAGGTCACTGAAGAATATGAAAATTGGTGGTTCTTGAGCTACTAGCAACCAGGTTCAAGGTTCGCTCATCTCTGTTTGCTATTCCATTACTTTGAATGAAGATCCAGTTGATAGAAATGCTTACATGGAGAGTCCTTACTTATTCACATGACTGTGTTTGACCTTATATACTGTATATCATGGAACATCTTCGTTCATCTCACGCAGCTCAGATATGAGTCCTCTATATGTTTTGTTATTAATTCCAGAGTAATAACCTTTGGAGCTTCGGAGGACTCTCGGGTCGGGTTACACAACAGCTGGTGGCTTTTCATCTCCATTATAACGCACATATTCACGACCCCGACGTGCGATAAAAATAACTTCATTAGGTGGCAATGTCTCCTGTTTATTTTCTTTAAAGAAGAGGAATTTATCAACAAAGTCATCAGAAGAAAGTAAGGCGTCCTGCTATAGTGCCCAGATCTGGGTGCGGGGCCCGTGTAGAGGACACAGCACTGTAGCCATTACATTGCATGGTTATCATTATTCAACCACATGTCTAAACCTGTCAACATGTAGTGCGTGTCTTTCAAATTATTCACTTTCATGTGGATCCATGGAAGATGTTGAGCCAGTCCTAAAGGCTATGGGCACCTGTAAAATGGGGGAAAATATTTTAACAAGTTAGCAGTTAAAATGACGCACTAAATTCAAGTATGAAATCTTCATTCCTTAAAGGGGTAGAACAGAAAATTGTATTGAAATAAAACTCCCCAAGATATTTAACTTACTAAGGTGCTCAGCTTCCCGCTGTGCTCAGTGTCCTGCATTGAATGAATGGGAGGGCGCGCGCGTCCGTGTCCACTCCCGCCCCTCTCCGCTCAAGGAATTGACATGTCAATTTTTGGAGCGGAGAGGGGAGAAAGAGGACGCTCGCGCCCTCACTGCAAGACACTGAGCACAGCGGGATTCCGCTGCAGAATTCTGCCGTTTTTGCTTAGTGTGAACTGGGCCTTATATACAGTAGTGTTTGCTTCATCGGCTTTTGTGTGATTCCCCCTGACAGGATGTAATATAGAACTACAAAAAGTGTATTGTCTCCAGCTCCTAGGCTCCTCCTGCTCTCTGTAGACAACACATAATTTTCTGATGTCCCATAGACTTGGCTGGGTCTTGTCTGTGAGCTCTAGCTCCACCCCCTGATTGGTGTCCCCATCTCTGACCAGCCTCTCCAGCCTACATCACCATCTACCTGCCATATACACAGACACAAATATATCTTTATTGGGACATTTGGAGAGAGTGCGGTGTGTTTACAGCATGCTGCCTTTTGATGAATGATGCTACAGGTGGTGCAGACAGGGCAGGAATACAGCAGGAGCTGCAACCTGATAAGTGTCTGCAGTGAAATGAGATGCTCTGCAACAGCTTTAAGAAGAAAACTGGCAAAAGTGCTGGGGGAGGGGACTGGGCAAGGTGGGAGGACTATGATGGAGAGCTTAGGGAAAGCAATGCATTCTGGTTATTTTAGTACTGTGTAACTGCTCAACCAGGAATTACAAAACTAAGACCAAACTAAGGTATTTTGGGTGGTTTCAGAAGTTGGGCAGTCAGGTAAGTGATGCTTAATGCTGGAGTACCCTTTCAATTGATTTTCAAACCCCTTGCAGCAAGTTTGTAGGTTCAGGTTCTTATCCTGTGGGTGTGCTGTATGTGTGATACGTGTATTCAGTCTTTTCCTGTCTAGTCTGTGTGAGCTGCCCTCCATGTATCCTCCCCCTTCTGTCCACAATTTTAGGTGCTATGTATAAATCTCTTCTAGTCCCTGCCTCTGTTCCTATTTTAATGAATTTTTCTTTTTTTTTTTTATCCCAACAATAATCCAACAAACAAACAAGCAGACATTCCTTGGCAAATGATGGCATGGATATGATCCTTTGTCGGCTACATGCCTATGTAAACTTTGAATGTGCTGCGGAGAAACAATACATGTCTATTAGCAGAGAGGTACAAATGAGCAGTCACAAGAACAATTAGTTCAAATTATCCTGATAATTATTTATTGTACATGAAATAAAATGAGCTTCAATCGACTTCCTAAAACAGATGGCGCTCATTATAGGCAAGTTATCTGCAAGGCATAAAGGAACCTTAAACCTTTAAAGGGTTGATTTTTTTTTTTTTTAAATCAACTGGTGTCAGAAAGATATATACATTTATAATTTAATTCTATTCTCAAGTCTTTCAGTACTTATCAGCTGCTGTATGCCCTACAGGAAGTGGTGTATTCTTACTAGTATGACACAGTGCTCTCTGCTGCCACCTCTGTCAGGAACTGTCCAGAGCAGGAGAGGTTTTCTCTGGGGATTTGCTCTTGCTCTGGGAAGTTCCTGACATGTTCTGAAGTAACAGCTATCAGTGGCAGCTTATAGCCATCCAGGTTTCCATAGATCCTGAATGATATAGTTTTATTTCTTTTCAGCTCCATCTCACTGCTCTCCCTGTTGTGTATCACAGTGGGTCCAGCAGTTCTGCTCTCCATGGATCCCCTCATCTTCTTCATTTTTTCATGTCTATATAAAGTCTCTGGCTCCTAATTGTAATTTCACATGTACTCCAGCATTGCCGGGTCCTTTAATATTGTAAACCAAGTTTGTGGCAGTGTGACTAAGCTGAGTAATCTCTGTGTTATTATGTTGTAATGCGTAAAATAGAGATTCGGATTTACCATATCATCTGACCAGCCAATATATCCTGTTCTAGGCTATGTGTTCTACAGTAGGAGTTACCAATATATCCTGTTCTAGGCTATGTGTTTTACAGTATGAGTTACTAATATATCCTGTTCTAGGCTATGTGTTCTATCTGGCTGTATCTATGAGTTACCAATATATCCTGTTCTAGGCTATGTTTTCTATCTGACTGTTACCTAGAAGTTACTAATATATCCTGTTCTAGGCTATGTGTTCTATCTGACTGTTACCTAGGAGTTAGCAATATATTCTGTTCTAGGCTATGAGTTGTATTTGACTGTTACCTATGAGTTACCAATATATCCTGTTCTAGGCTATGTGTTCTATCTGACTGTTACCTAGGAGTTACTAATATATCCTGTTCTAGGCTATGTGTTCTATCTGGCGGTTACCTATGAATTACCAATATATCCAGTTCTAGGCTATGTGTTCTATCTGACTGTTACCTATGAGTTACCAATATATCCTGTTCTAGGCTATGTGTTCTATCTGACTGTACCTATGAGTTACCAATATATCCTGTTCTAGGCTATGTGTTCTATCTGACTGTACCTATGAGTTACCAATATATCCTGTTCTAGGCTATGTGTTGTGTTGGACTCTTACCTATGAATTACCAATATATCCTGTTCTAGGCTATGTGTTCTATCTGACTGTTACCTAGGAGTTACCAATATATCCTGTTCTAGGCTATGAGTTGTATTTGACCGTTACCTACTGTATGAGTTACCAATATATCCTGTTCTAGGCTATGTGTTCTATCTGACTGTACCTATGAGTTATCAATATATCTTGTTCTAGGCTATGTGTTCTATCTGACTACCTATGAGTTACCAATATATCCTGTTCTAGGCTATGTGTTCTATCTGGCTGTTACCTATGAGTTACCAATATATCCTGTTCTAGGCTATGTGTTGTGGTGGACTCTTATCTATGAATTACCAATATATCCTGTTCTAGGCTATGTGTTCTGACTGTTACCTATGAGTTACCAAAATATTCTGTTCTAGACTATGTGTTCTATCTGACTACCTATGAGTTACCAATATATTCTGTTCTAGGCAATGTGTTCTATCTGACTGTTACCTATGGGTTACCTATATATCCTGTTCTAGGCTATGTGTTCTATCTGACTGTTACCCATGAGTTACCAATATATCCTGTTCTAGGCTATGTGTTCTGACTGTTACCTATGAGTTACCAATTTATCCTGTTCTAGGCTATGTGTTCTGACTGTTACCTATGAGTTACCAATTTATCCTGTCTTAGTCTCTCAGCTATACATTATGTGTGTCTGTTTGAGTCACTGTTTTGGTCCAAAAGGGCTTGATTACATTTCTTCCCTGTTTATGCAAACAAAAGCATCATCGCAGAGGCTGGGAACCGCTTGACAATTTAAAAAATGGATTGTGCCACCGGAATTTCTGTATCGGCACCGGCCAAGTTATATATATAAAAAGGTTAATATCCTTGGTGGTATATTTATTTTAGCAGAATTTTTGTAAGCAGGAGCGTTCTGAACCCTTAGATGAATCTTCAGGAATTGAGATTCCCCATGGGTTTCCTATGTGTACTATATAGGTTACGGAGAACATATCACTTAGATTTTTTTTTAACCCCTTAAGGACAGAGCCCAAAATGGCCTTAAGGACCACACCAATTTTAAGTCTTGCGTTTTTGTTTTTTCCTCCTCGCATTCTAAGAGCTATAACTTTTATTTTTCCAGCCACTGGGCCATGTGAGGGCTTGTTTCCTTCAGGAACAGGTGGACTTGGTAGTGGCGCCTTTCAATCCACCATAAAATTAATGACGGAACCCCCAAAATATCATTTATGGGGTGAAATTGGGATAAAAAATGCAATTTTTCAAATTTTGGGGGGGGGATTCACGTTTACGTAATGCACTTTATGGTAAAACTGACATTTTATCTTTATTCTATAGATCAGTCTGAACACAGCGATATGCATGTTTACATAGCTTTTGTACTGTTTTACTATTGTTATTAACAGTAAAACTTTTTTTTTTGCAAATAGGTATAATTACAATGACCCTATTGTCACTCCTATAGCGCTTTTATTTTACTACCTAAGGGGCTGTATGGGGTGTTATTTTTTGCGTCATGATCTCTAGTTTTTATTTGTATCACATTTGTGTAGATCAGGCATATTTATCAGTTTTTAAGAATTTTTTTTATATATAAAATGTCATAAAAATTAACAATTCTTGCGTTTTTATACTGCTTTTTGTTCACGCCATTTACCATGCAGAAATAATATTTTATATTTTAATAGATTGGATGATTACACATGTTATGGTATATAATATATTTATTTATTTTATAATTTTTATGTGTTTTATGTATAAAATGGGAAGGGGGGGTGATTTAGACTTTTATTGGGGGAGGGGCTTTGGGGCATTTTGTAAAACATATATTTATTTATTTATTACACTTTTATAGTCCCCTTAGGCTGTATTCCCACGTTCCGTGTTCCGTGGAAGGCCTGTAACGCAGTCTCCCCCGCCCAGGCAGCATCTGTAATTAGATGCTGGGGGCGGGGGAACTGTACAGATATGTGCCGCGCTGTAATAAATCACTAAAAATCGCAAAAAATTCGCAGATCGCTTTGTGTAAACAGTCTTTCAAAGATTCACCCTATGTGTGAGATGGGCGTTAGCGATCTTCAAAACGATCGCAATAATGATTTTTTATACGATTTTTCTATTTATTTGTCTAAATGCTGAATTAGCTCTGAACCAACCATAATTCCACATCGTTCATTTGCTGGGATCAGATGGAGTAAAGGATCCTAGTAATGATGGTAACTACCGACTATCATTCTGTGTAATATGGTGAACAATTTCAGATAGCTCTCGTTTGAGATCGTTTATACTCTATGGACCAGGAACAACTGGGAGAATCTGTGTGCCTCGGAAATCGCCTATTTAGGCATCATAGCTAAGACAGTAGACCATTGGTCATCTGTTATGGGACCCACATCCATCTGCCACTGCTCCTTGATTTTTAGAGGTCTGCCGGACATAAAGGAGTCCAAGAGCTCTCTGTAGATAAGGGTAATCATACCATTGGAATCTGAGGCAGTCAACACCATATCTAAAAGGAAATGAAAGTTATGTTCGGAAGAGATCTGCCAAACTGCGTCTCAATAGCACGGCGCAACTGCAGATATCTAAAGAAAAAACAGTGTGGTAAGTTAAAGTCCTCCTGTAGTTGATTGAAGGACTTGAAGGCTCCCTCATGGAACAGCTGCGAGAGAACATTCAAGCCCCTCTGCTCCCATTACAAAGCTCCATCCAATTCGTGCAGATGCGGGAACCCAGGATTGCGCCACAGTGGAGTGCATTTAGTGTATTGTCCACACTCTAAAAAGTGTTTTATCTGCACTTAGACTTTACGCAGCATAGGCAGTAAAATTGGGACGTCCGGGGGTCTGGTCTGAGATGCGATCTCCAGCAGATAGCAAAAAAATCACTTTTATACGATTATGTTAAAATGAACCCCCCCCCATGTGTTTCTGGTTAAATTCTCTACTCATCTGATGTATCACACTGGGCCGTTTCTAGGATCGGGCGGGCTGGCCCGCTCCTCCCACTCATTGCTCATTCAAACCCCCCTCAGGCAGCAGAGCGGACGCTGGATCTAGGACCCCAAGGGATGTTGCCAGCCAGCGCCACCCTCCCAACCCCTCTGATCTTTCTGAGCCGCCTGAAGCACCCGGCCCACCCCTCCCACTCACCGCTCATTCAACCCCCCCTCCTCTCAGGCAGCAGAGCGGACGCTGGACCCTGGACCCCACGTGATGTGACCAGCCAGAGTCACCCTCCCTCCCGACCCCTCTGATCTCCCTGGGCCGTTTGAAGCACCCACTCCCCTGCCTTTTCCTCCCCTCCGGAGCCCAGCACATCGCTCTCTCATAGTTGCAATTGCCGGGACTGTCTCGATTTGGAGGAGACAGCCCCGGCAAAACTATGTCCCGGAAGCTCTGTCCCCCATCGCGGAAGCCCTGCCAGCGCGAGTGATGTCACTCATGTAGAGCAGGGTGAGGAGTCGCTGGGGGACTAGAGGGACCATACAGGTGAGGTAAGTATAACTTTTTTGTTTTAAATACATATGTAGTGGTATGATGATGAAGGGGCAGGAGGATGCTGAAGGGGGTACTGGTGAGATGATGGAGGGGTAGGAGGATGAGAGGGATAGTAGTATGATGATGGAAGGGAAGGAGGATGATGAAGGGGTAGTATGATGATGGAGGGGCAGGAGGATGAAGGGTGTAGTAGTATGATGATGGAGGAGCAGGATGATGAGGGGGTAGTACTATGATGATGGAGGGGCAGGAGGATAAAGGGTGTAGTAGTATGATGATGAAGGGGTAGTATGATGATGGAGGGGCAGGAGGATGAAGGGGGTAGTAGTATGATTATGAAGGAGCAGGAGGATGAAGATGTAGTAGTATGATGGAGGGGCAGGAGGATGAAGGTGCTAGAAGTATGACGATGGAGGATGAAGGGGGTAGTAGTATGATGATGAAGGGACAGGAGGAGGATGAAGGGGGTAGTAATATGATGATGGAGGGGCAGGAGGATGAGAGGGGTAGTAATTTTTTATGTGTGTTTTGGGGCAATGCAGGAGGACACTATTACTATATGGAGGGCACACCACGGGACATTATTACTATATGGAGGGCACAGCAGGGGACATTATTACTATAACGAGGGCACAGCAGGGGACATTATTACTATATGGAGGGCACAGCAGGGGATCCTACATACAGTGGGTAACTCACATACCTACTGACTTTACTGAACCTAACAGCAGAATTACTACAGTTTGGAAGCCTATAGGAGGGAAAAGGGGAAGGAAGTTGCTGGAAATGTGCGGAGCCTAAGATGTTTGTCTGGCAGGTTCTGAAGAGAAGAATTGTAGCTGCAAGAAATCGACACGGTGGTCATGGCCAGATGGAGAGGAAAAGGGAAAGTGACGCCTCAGATCAAAGAAGACGTCACCTGTGAATTACTGAATTATATATTTTGTATTCAGTAGAACCATATTTAGTAGTGGTGCAACACGCTCTATGCTGTAATACACACACTACTTCTTCCTAATGACCTTTTATCAAGATTTGCCCTGTTGCCAAAATGACCTAGAAACTGCCCTGGTATCACACACCTACCTGTCTGTTTGGAAAAATTGAAGTTATATCCAATGCATCCAATGCATAGTGGGCGGGCCGGGAGGGGCAGGCTAGAAGGCCCGAGCGGGTGCTCTGGGAGCATGGGGAACGCCCCAAATGCTCCGAAAACGCTTATTAGCATATCAGCAATTAGCAAAAAAAAAACAGTATCCCGGGCCCCACCGGAATAAGAAGGACCGCACGGGATTCCAAAGGTAAATAGCGGCTGGCTCATATCAACAGGGTCACTGGCCCGAACCTGCCGTTTTAACAGATTTTGCATAGGGGACCAGGAGTCTCATATTACACCACTGGAGTCAGGTACAGGGCTCCCCATTCTATCAATGTGATACCCTAAAAATGGGACATACAAAAATGGACAGTTTTAACCCCAGGGCTGCGGGAACCCAGGATTGCGCCACAGTGGAGTGCATTTAGTGTATTGTCCGCACTCTAAAAAGTGTTTTATCTGCACCCAGACTTTACGCAGCATGGGCAGCAAAATTGGTACGTCCGGGGGTCTGGTCTGAGATGCGATCTCCAGCAGATAGCAAAAAAATCACTTTTATACGATTATGTTAAAATGACCCCCTCCATGTGTTTCTGGTTAAATTCTCTACTCATCTGATGTATCACACTGGGCCGTTTCTAGGATCGGGCGGGCCGGGCCACCGCACGGGGTACCGACAGCTAGAGGGCGCCCGGTGGTGGCCCGGCCCGCTCCTCCCACTCATTGCTCATTCAAACCCCCCTCAGGCAGCAGAGCGGACGCTGGATCTAGGACCCCAAGGGATGTTGCCAGCCAGCGCCACCCTCCCGACCCCTCTGATCTCTGAGCCGCCTGAAGCACCCGGCCCACCCCTCCCACTCATTCAACCCCCCCTCCCCTCAGGCAGCAGAGCGGACGCTGGACCCTGGACCCCACGTGATGTGACCAGCCAGAGTGACCCTCCCTCCCGACCCCTCTGATCTCCCTGGGCCGTTTGAAGCACCCACTCCCCTGCCTTTTCCTCACCTCCGGAGCCCAGCACATCGCTCTCTCATAGTTGCAATTGCCGGGACTGTCTCGATTTGGAGGAGACAGCCCCGGCAAAACTATGTCCCGGAAGCTCCGTCCCCCATCGCGGAAGCCCTGCCAGCGCGAGTGATGTCACTCATGTAGAGCAGGGTGAGGAGTCGCTGGGGGACTAGAGGGACCATACAGGTGAGGTAAGTATAACTTTTTTGTTTTAAATACATATGTAGTGGTATGATGATGAAGGGGCAGGAGGATGCTGAAGGGGGTACTGGTGAGATGATGGAGGGGTAGGAGGATGAGAGGGATAGTAGTATGATGATGGAAGGGAAGGAGGATGATGAAGGGGTAGTATGATGATGGAGGGGCAGGAGGATGAAGGGTGTAGTAGTATGATGATGAAGGAGCAGGATGATGAGGGGGTAGTACTATGATGATGGAGGGGCAGGAGGATGAAGGGTGTAGTAGTATGATGATGGAATGGCAGGTGGATGATGAAGGGGGTAGTAGTATGATGATGGAGGGGCAGGAGGATAAAGGGTGTAGTAGTATGATGATGAAGGGGTAGTATGATGATGGAGGGGCAGGAGGATGAAGGGGGTAGTAGTATGATTATGAAGGAGCAGGAGGATGAAGATGTAGTAGTATGATGGAGGTGCAGGAGGATGAAGGTGCTAGAAGTATGACGATGGAGGATGAAGGGGGTAGTAGTATGATGATGAAGGTACAGGAGGAGGATGAAGGGGGTAGTAATATGATGATGGAGGGGCAGGAGGATGAGAGGGGTAGTAATTTTTTATGTGTATTTTGGGGCAATGCAGGAGGACACTATTACTATATGGAGGGCACACCAGGGGACATTATTACTATATGGAGGGCACAACAGGGGACATTATTACTATAAGGAGGGCACAGCAGGGGACATTATTATTATATGGAGGGCACAGCAGGGAATCCTACATACAGTGGGTAACTCACATACCTACTGACTTTACTGAACCTAACAGCAGAATTACTACAGTTTGGAAGCCTATAGGAGGGAAAAGGGGAAGGAAGTTGCTGGAAATGTGCGGAGCCTAAGATGTTTGTCTGGCAGGTTCTGAAGAGAAGAATTGTAGCTGCAAGAAATCGACACGGTGGTCATGGCCAGATGGAGAGGAAAAGGGAAAGTGACGCCTCAGATCAAAGAAGACGTCACCTGTGAGTTACTGAATTATATATTTTGTATTCAGTAGAACCATATTTAGTAGTGGTGCAACACGCTCTATGCTGTAATACACACACTACTTCTTCCTAATGACCTTTTATCAAGATTTGCCCTGTTGCCAAAATGACCTAGAAACTGCCCTGGTATCACACACCTACCTGTCTGTTTGGAAAAATTGAAGTTATATCCAATGCATCCAATGCATAGTGGGCGGGCCGGGAGGGGCAGGCTAGAAGGCCCGAGCGGGTGCTCTGGGAGCATGGGGAACGCCCCAAATGCTCCGAAAACGCTTATTAGCATATCAGCAATTAGCAAAAAAAAAACAGTATCCCGGGCCCCACCGGAATAAGAAGGACCGCCCGGGATTCCAAAGGTAAATAGCGGCTGGCTCATATCAACAGGGTCACTGGCCCGAACCTGCCGTTTTAACAGATTTTGCATAGGGGACCAGGAGTCTCATATTACACCACTGGAGTCAGGTACAGGGCTCCCCATTCTATCAATGTGATACCCTAAAAATGGGACATACAAAAATGGACAGTTTTAACCCCAGGGCTGTGGAGTCGGTAAGCCACAGCTCCGACTCCAACTCCGACTCCTGAATTTCATCAGGACCGACTCCGACTCTGACTCTTGCTCCTTCATAAATGGCCAGTCATATACCAGGGGAGTTATTTATCACACTGGCTCAGCAGCTTCTCCCTAATGTCCTACATGATCCTGGGGCAACTTCTGAGTGAATAAGGAAAGATATAAAGCAGCTCCAGCCAGATTGCCTCCTGTCTGAACATTGCACAGGTGCCTTAACGATCCAGCCCATGTGCAGTGCTGATGCGATGCCCTGGCCCCTGGGGGCCACTTCCGCAGTGCTGGTGTTATGAGCGGGCAATGACCGGGGCAGCTGCAGGGGTTATACTTGTCACGGTATAGGCCTGAGGGCGGCACAGCTGTAGGGCCGGTCTGAGGAATCTGCGGGTGATGATGGGCATGCGATTCTTCGCTGCACTTAGTCAGGGCACCAGTTAGTGGACACCAATGCCAGGGTTCAGTAACAGCGGTTTTATTATAGATGAGGTAACTAGTAGCAACAGTTCTGTCCGGATGCAACCGGGTATATAGCAGGCTTTGACAAATAAAGCAGGAGTGGTGCTGCATAGGCTGTGCGAATACGTGCCGGATGATGGGAGTAGGAGTATGAGAGGAATAGCGTTGCTGGGTGGATTAGCTTGAGAATAATACTTGCTGTGAATCCTTGCAGCGATGAGGAGAGATAACGGAATGACACCCAGATGAGAGAAAAGAATCCGGTCACTTGAGCAGGCAGAAACAGCCGAAGACTTGAATACAGCAGCAGAATCAGTCACTCTTCTTATGGTGAAAAGGCTGCAGAGAAGAAGCCCAACTCCTCTGAGGCAGGAGAGGGACGACACACATCCTCCTTGCTTGGAAGCAGGGGGAAGACTAACTTGTTAGGAGGAAGTGGGAGGTCACATGGTTGCTCCTGGCCAGAGCTAGTCGGCCATTGGAGGGACCATGGTTACAGGTCACGTGTTCAACAGCCTTGCATACCACTGTACACTGTAATAATACACAGGAATACATGAGAACACACATGAAAATGCACAATACCAGAGAATACTAGGGGAAAACCAGCAGCAGTTGCAGTGCAAACACTTACCAGAACAGGCATTGACACAGAAATAGAAATGGGCATAATAGGAGTAGTAGTCTGCATGTTCTGGGACACTGCATACCTCCCTAGCAAATTTGAGCCGACCTCGGCGAATCTAGAAGGCAGCAAACATGAATAGACTGGACAATCAAACAACAGGAATGAATGATGAGAGTGAGTGTGATGAGGTGTGTGTTTCCCACGCCCAAGGCACAGGTGAGAAGAGAGAGAGAATGAGAAACCCTAGTGGCAGGACTTCACCTAGGGGTGCCTAACGTACTCTGGCGACCAGGTAGCTAGTGCGTGAACCATCTGACGTGTAAGCCAGGACAACTTAACTGCTGGCGGGTGACCCTCCATATTCCAGCCAGTTAGACAGTAGGTTTTCTGTTAAATGTGTTACCCTACTGGAGGAGAACGTGAAGACCTGTGTACTACCTTGGCGTGTCTGAGTAGTGTCTTGGATACCTGGAAGAGAAAAGAACAAAATAATAAAAGCAAACATACATGGGGAGCTCCCTTTCATACCACTCAATCACACACACAAGCACTCCACAGTCCAAACACACGAAAAGGTATCCAAGGTGCGATATGTATGAACCAGTGTGAAGGTTAGGTATGACTATGTGTGATAACTACTATGTTGGGACAAGACAGAGGGGAACAAATACTGGAAACAAAAAGGAAGGGAAACACAACAGACAACAAATACTGCGAGGTCTTGAGGAGAACCGGCTCACATGAATCTGAATGAAAATCTGAGAGAAATCTGAATGAAAATCTGAGAAAAATCTGCATACGAACTGGCTCAACTAAATCTTTCCAGCTATAGATATGATAATATAGACAATAATGAGACTGGATGAGAAAATACACTCCTACATAAACTGGACTTTCTCTGAGGTATATGTGGACTGACTTCTCTTACTCAGAGGAGGAGCTATCTGACTTTGACACTGGAAAATATACTGTTTTACAAAAGAGGCGCTCTACTCTGAGGCTATCTAAATAACCTTTTGCTTACTCAGAGGAGGAAATACAAATACTTTGATAACACTGGAACACAATAGTACAATAAGTGCAATAATAAAATAAGTGCAATAATACCCTGTGTGGAACACACAATCACAGGAAAGTGCATTAGGAAGGAATGGGTTAAGTGTCTCTGTTAGGTAGAGTCTCTTTTAGGCAATTGGAACATCGTCCATGTAAAAGGCTCTGGGACAGGCACTAGAGAACCTTTTGTTATTGTAAGTGTCCATCAGCTCATGGCTGGTTAGTACAGGGAACTTGGTCAGGAGGACCAGGCACGAACCTTAAACATTGCAGGAACTGGAACAAAACAGTTATACAACAAAAACAGTTAAGGGCTCTGGTCTCTGTAGCGGAGTGGAGGAATTCCTCTGGTAGAGCGCTCAGACCGTCTCAGCGGAGGATCCTCTTCAACAGTAATTGGTGCAGGTACAGGTCGAAGATCACCCCCAGTGTCTGGTTGTAGAGATGGAGTTGTTGGAGGCACAATTGGAAGTGGAGGGGCCACTGGAATGTGTACAGGGACCGCTGGATAGCCTATGGCCATGAGGAACGGTTCAACTTGGAACATTTCTTCCAGAGAGAGAGGTTTAGCTGGAGCTGCTGGGGGATCCGGAGGCGTGGATGCAGATACCGGACACGGTGCTGTAAGGCCCTGTAGGTCCTCCTTAGTGCAACGTTTTATCCTATTCCGGTGCACTGTCTGTGGGGCTAGCCCTGGCTTTTTGACTTCATACACATCAGTCTCTGGGTAAGGGATAGAAGAGATGACATAGGGCTCAGGCTCCCAAAGGCTTTCAAGTTTGTGAGAGCGATGATATTTTTTTAGCCAAACTTTATCTCCCACTTGTAGTGGTGTGGCATTCGCCCTTTGGTTGTAGGCATCCTCTTGGCGCTGCTGAGCCTCCCCCATCCTCCGGTCAACAATTTCCCGGGCATCCTGGATTCTCCTCTGATGCTCCCGAACCCAGTCAGTTTCAGGTAGGGGGTTGAAGGTGTCAGGAGCTTGGACTCCAAGAGCACGGTCCTGAGGAAGTTGGCCTTGGCGGCCGAACATCAGGTAGAACGGGGAGTAGCCAGTGGAACAATGAGTGGTATTGTTATAGATCTCCACTAGTTCATCCAACAAGTGGGGCCACTCTACTCTCTTCGTCACTGAAGCCGTTCGGAGCATGTTGATAAAGACCTGGTTAACTTTTTCACACAGACCATTCCCTTGAGGGTGATAGGCCGTGGTGCGGAGCTTCTTACATTCGTGGTAGGCACACAGCTCCTGGAAAAGTTGCGACTCGAAGGCCGGACCCCGGTCCGTCAGCAGAGACTCTGGGCACCCATAGTGCTTTACATACTCCTTGTAAAAAGTAAGAGCAGTGGTCTTGGCGGTCAAGTCCCTGACAGGTACCACGACTACCCACTTGGAGTAGTGGTCAACCATGGTGAGGGCGTAGGTATACCCGCATCTTGTAGGGGCTAGCTTCACATGGTCCAGGGCGACTAGCTGATTCGGCCGGTGGGAGGTGATTGGATGCAAAGGGGCCCTGACTTCTCTTCCCCCAGCTTTGGAGATATTACAGGCAGGGCACTCAGCACACCAGTTCTCGATGTCAGCCCTCATCCCGATCCAGTAGAACCGCTGTCGGATAGTGGCCTCCGTCTTGTGTACCCCGAAATGACCGGACCGGTCATGGTAGGCATCTAGCACCATCTTAGCGTCTCGTCGGGGAATGAGGATCTGGTGGCACCTCTCCCCAGAGACCGGATCAAGAGAGTTCCGCAGGATCAGTCCCTTCTGTAAGAAGAGCCTCTTTCTTTGCCTCCAGAGTCGCCTTAGCTCGACATCAGGATAGGGCCTCTTTATCCGCATGGGGACCCGACCAGTAGAGAGGTAGTCATAGATCTCCCCCAGGACACGGGACTCTTCCTGGATGGTCTGCCACCTGGCCAAGTCTTGCGGGGCCCTAGGTGGAGGCGAAGGCGTTTCAGGCCCGGCTACATCAATAGCACTCTGGGTAGCGAACCTTTGATAGAAGGGAGGCATTTCTACGTCTTCCCAATCGCTGTCCTCTGGGGCCTCTTCGCCCTTGGATAGTCGGGACAGAAGGTCTGCATTGACGTTAGCCTTGCCACTGCGGTACTTAATTTCAAACTGGAAATTGGCCAGTCGAGAAGCCCACCGCTGCTCCAGGGCGCCCAGCCGAGCAGTGTTGAGATGCGCCAACGGGTTGTTATCCGTATAGATGGTAACAGGGGTGGCAGCCAGGTAGTCCTTGAACTTTTCAGTGACGGCCCACACTAGGGCTAGTAACTCCAACTTGAAGGAGCTATAATTGTTATCGTTCTTTTCAGCACCCCGAAGACTCCGGCTGGCATAAGCTACGACTCTCTCTTGGCCATCTTGAACCTGGGACAGCACAGCTCCCAGGCCTTGGAAGCTGGCGTCTGTGTAAAGCCGGAAAGGAAGGTTATAGTCCGGGTAGGCCAGGATAGGAGGCGTGGTCAACAGGCGTTTCAGGGTTTGAAAAGCAACCTCCTGCCGTTCGGACCACTCGACGGGGAGTCGTCGGTTGTAGCTTTCTCGAGGGCAACCCCGGAGTAACTCATTGAGGGGCTCGGCCACTTGGGCAAAGTGGGGAATGAAGCGGCGGTAATAGCCGGCAAATCCCAGAAAGCTTCTCACCTCCTTGACGGTCTTAGGGGTATCCCAGTGTTCCACAGCCGAGATCTTCTCTGGATCGGGTCGTATCCCCTCAGCACTCACAACGTGCCCCAGATAGTTCACTTGGGGTTTGAGAAGGTGGCACTTGGAAGGCTTGATTTTCAGGCCGTGATCGATTAGGACCTGGAACACTTCAGCCAGATGATGGACGTGATCTTCGTAGGTACGTGAATAGACAATCACATCATCTAGGTAGAGCAGGACACTCTGAAAGTTGAGATGGCCGAGACACCTTTCCATCAACCGCTGGAAGGTAGCGGGGGCGTTGCACAGACCGAAGGGCATGCTGGTGAATTCGAATAGTCCCATGGGGGTGGTGAAGGCCGTCTTCTCACGGTCTTCGGGTGCCATGGGCACCTGCCAGTACCCACTGGTGAGGTCCAAGGTGGAGAAGTAGGCGGCTGACCCCAAAGCAGCAATAGACTCTTCGATCCGGGGCAAAGGATAGGCATCCTTGTGGGTGATTGTGTTTATCTTCCTATAATCCACGCAGAACCGGATGTTACCGTCTTTCTTCCTCACGAGGACAATAGGGGCAGCCCACGGACTCTGACTTTCTTGGATAACGTTAGAGTCTTTCATCTCCTTGAGCAGTTTCTTGACCTGCTGATAGCTGGCAGGAGGGATTGGCCGATGTTTCTCTTTGATAGGCAAATGGTCCCCAGTGTTGATCCGATGCTGGACCAGGTTGGTCTTCCCGAAATCGAGGGAGTGTTTGCTGAAGGCCTCGTGATACCTTTTGGCCACCTTGAGGATGCCGTGGAGGTATTCAAGTGGGGTATTGGCATCGCCAATATGGAGTTCATCCCACCAAGGGGCGAGAGCCCTGTTTGAGTCCCTTTGAGTGCCACGGATGGAACTCTGATAGGCGATGGTCTCCTCACAGATGATGTCCTCAGGATCGAGTTGGTATAACATGGCCACGGTGGTGAACTTGGGTAGGTCGGCTGAGGAGTCTCCAAGGTTCACCAGACGGACAGGGACCTGACCATTGGAGACGGTCACCAGGCTTCTAGCGGCCCTGACAAGAGGTTGCCCCTCAATTTCAATAGCATCCAGAAGGGCCACATAATCAGCATTGTTGAGGCCTGGACGGACCCTGCACCAGATGAGGAACTCACTGTTAGCTGGGATGGTGATCGGACGAGCATCTCTAGTGCGGACACGGCAGATTTCTCCCCGAGGATTGGCAAATTTCCGCTGAGCGGCGAGCACCTTTATGGTCTTCTGAACGGCTTGCCTGTACTGAGGAGACATAGCACAAGACATAGAGGCATTCAAGGCATCCAACACTTCAGTGAATACATGACGGATAATATTCATGCCTAATACCACGGTCCCACTATCTCCCTGAGCCTCAGTAACAATGATACCCTGACGCGCTAGCTCCCGCTTCCCTATGCAGACAGTGGGTTCCCAGTAACCTAGTTGCACAATAGGACGACCATTACTAGCAATAAGTTTCAGACGGTATTTCTCAACTGGACCTAGGGTTCTCAGATCCCAATGTTCTTCAAACACATGCCTCGGGATAGTGGTAACCTGGGAACCTGTATCTACCAGAGCCTCCAGGGGGACTCCGTCCACCCAGAGAGTCACATGCGGGCATTGTGAGAGGAACCTTGAGAACCACTGTGCTTCCTGCGGGCCTGGATCTCGACCTCCTGGGTGTTGGCCCTCGGACCCAGGGGTAGCCCGTTTAACTGATAGCACTGAGAGCGGTAGTGTCCATGTCGCCTACAGTGGCGGCAATAGGGGCGCTCAGGGGATCTAAGTCTCGGTGGAGGGGGCCGATCGGGAACTGAATACTCAGGGCAGGGGTCCTGTGGTGGTGGAGGTGTTGGATAGGCCCCTTGTAGCCCCCTTAGGGCTTGGCAGAGAGAGTCAACCACTTGCGTAAGGAGAGCAGGGATCGCTGGTGAATTAGCCGGGATAGACTGTTGGGCAGCTTGTATAGCGGAAACTGGTGGAACCATAGTGGGCACTGGAGGTGGGGGTATAGGTCCCACCGGATCCGGGCAATCCGAACCTGGAGTACAGCCGGCACAGGGATTGTCAATGCCAACCACCCTCAGAGCCAGAGTCTTGAAGTCCAGGAAAGGCATTGTAGGGTTTTGGGCAGCTAGCATACGCAGTTGGCTCTGGATGAGTCTAGAGTCCACCCCCTCTATGAAGCGGTCAGTGATCATACTCTCCACAGCCGAGGGGTCTATGGTATCAACCTGTCTCAGGGCCCGGTAGGCAGATTGAAGTGCTAGTGCATAGTCTCTGAGGGTCTCACCTGGCCTTTGTCGTCGGTCATAAAACTTAAGGCGGACCTCCGTGGGTGACTGTACCTCAAATTCTTTACTCAGCCGGGTCAGGATCTGTTGTACATTAGCTTTCTCCGTAGCTGGCCATGACCGCACCTCCTCGGCAGCGGGACCCTCCAGTTGTCCTAGCAGCAACTGCACCTGCTGAGTGGGAGAGAGTGAGACAAGTTCAAGGGTGCGGGAAATTTTTTCCTTGAAATCAGCCAACGTGTGGGGTTCTCCTTTATAACTGGGAAGATTGTTGGGCCCAATGAAGAATGGGACCGCTGCGGTAGCCATAGCAACGGGAGCCGCGGGAAGCCTTCTTCGGGCCGTCGGCGAACTGCCGGACCCGTCAGAGTCACTGTGATGGCCGGTGGACATGACGAGGGGTTCTGGTGTAAGGCGCCTGGAAGAAAGTAGGGGCGAGGAGAGCTTGCGGGAACAGCAGGCACCGATAAGCAGGGTATCCGGGACCGGAGAGGAATAGGGCGGAAGTCAGCATCAACACTTCCGGCGGTCCGGGCACAATCTCCTTCCCTCCTACAACAGAGGCTTGGATACTGCAGGGCCGGGGCGGAGCGCGCGCGCGCGCGAAGACAGTGCGTCACCGGTTGACTTGACCCCTTAGCAGGCCGCAGCGCGGCAATAGCAGAGCCTCTGGGGGGATTAGCAGTACAGTTCTGGGGACACTGACAGTTGGCACAACACAGTCTGTATCCTGTTCGTGACGCCAAAAATGCGATGCCCTGGCCCCTGGGGGCCACTTCCGCAGTGCTGGTGTTATGAGCGGGCAATGACCGGGGCAGCTGCAGGGGTTATACTTGTCACGGTATAGGCCTGAGGGCGGCACAGCTGTAGGGCCGGTCTGAGGAATCTGCGGGTGATGATGGGCATGCGATTCTTCGCTGCACTTAGTCAGGGCACCAGTTAGTGGACACCAATGCCAGGGTTCAGTAACAGCGGTTTTATTATAGATGAGGTAACTAGTAGCAACAGTTCTGTCCGGATGCAACCGGGTATATAGCAGGCTTTGACAAATAAAGCAGGAGTGGTGCTGCATAGGCTGTGCGAATACGTGCCGGATGATGGGAGTAGGAGTATGAGAGGAATAGCGTTGCTGGGTGGATTAGCTTGAGAATAATACTTGCTGTGAATCCTTGCAGCGATGAGGAGAGATAACGGAATGACACCCAGATGAGAGAAAAGAATCCGGTCACTTGAGCAGGCAGAAACAGCCGAAGACTTGAATACAGCAGCAGAATCAGTCACTCTTCTTATGGTGAAAAGGCTGCAGAGAAGAAGCCCAACTCCTCTGAGGCAGGAGAGGGACGACACACATCCTCCTTGCTTGGAAGCAGGGGGAAGACTAACTTGTTAGGAGGAAGTGGGAGGTCACATGGTTGCTCCTGGCCAGAGCTAGTCGGCCATTGGAGGGACCATGGTTACAGGTCACGTGTTCAACAGCCTTGCATACCACTGTACACTGTAATAATACACAGGAATACATGAGAACACACATGAAAATGCACAATACCAGAGAATACTAGGGGAAAACCAGCAGCAGTTGCAGTGCAAACACTTACCAGAACAGGCATTGACACAGAAATAGAAATGGGCATAATAGGAGTAGTAGTCTGCATGTTCTGGGACACTGCACTGACACAGCTGACGAATAGGAGACAATCTGCCTGGAGCATTCCTAATGAAGAGGAGGGCGGGGAGGAGGGACAGAGAGGTTGTGCCAGCCTAATGCATACACAATCTAGGCCATGGCCATAGGGCATGGGGCTGCAAGTTTAAAATTCGTTTTTTAAGGTTACAAACCCACTTGCCGGATCTGCAGCGAGTCTGCTTGCTGCGTTTTTGCAGCGAGACTCGCTGCAGATCCTGGCCCTATACTTTCAATAGCAGAGAAACTCGCAGCAGGGATGTACATCCCTGCTGCGATTTTGTCTGCAGCCCGCCCCATTAACCCCCCGGTCGCCGGACATTATATATTACCGGCTCCCCGTTCCTGCTTGCTTCGGGGCTCCCGCTGCCTTCACGGCCCGCCCGGCCAATCAGTGTGCCGGGCGGGGCAGTGCACTGATTGGCCGGGCGGAACGTGCCGGGAGCCGCTGAAGCAAGCAGGAGCCGGGATCAGGTAATGTATATCGCCCCCAGCCCCCGGCCGCACGATCGCCCACAGCCCCCGACCGCACGATCGCCCGCAGCCCCCGGCCGCACGATCGCCCCCAGCCCCGCAGCCCCCGACCGCACCATCGCCCGCAGCCCCCGGACGCACGATCGCCCCCAGCCCTGCAGCCCCCGACCTCACGATCGCCCCCAGCATCGCAGCCCCCGGCCGCACGATCGCCCCCAGCGGGCGATCGTGCAGCTGGGGGCTGCGGGGCTGGGGGCTGCGGGCGAACATGCGGCCGGGGGCTGCGGAGCTGCGGGCGATCGTGCGGCCGGGGGCTGGGGGGCTGCAGGCGATCGTGTGGCCGGGGGCTGCGGGGCTGGGGGCGATCGTGCGGCCGGGGGCTGCGGGGCGATCGGGGCTGCAGGGGGGCGGGCAGGATATACATTACCAGGTCCCCGCTCCTGCTTGCTTCGGCGGCTCCCGGCACGTTCCGCCCGGCCAATCAGTGCGCTGCCCCGCCGCAGCGCACTGATTGGCCGGGCGGGCCGTGAAGACACCGGGAGCCCCGAAGCAAGCAGGAACGGGGTGCCGGTAATGTATAATGTCCGGCGGCCGGGGGGTTAATGGGGCGGGCTGCAGACAAAATCGCAGCAGGGATGTACATCCCTGCTGCGAGTTTCTCTGCTATTGAAAGTATAGGGCCAGGATCTGCAGCGAGTCTCGCTGCAAAAACGCAGCAAGGAGACTCGCTGCAGATCCGGCAAGTGGGTTTGTAACCTAAGACAATAACTACATCACCTGCCAAACGGACCCCAGGACAGATCTTGGATTAAAAGCAGCTATCTGATGGTACAAGTGCTTTTGGGGGGTCAGATTGTGGGTACAGAGCCACAATGCCAGATCCATGTGATGTAGAGGTCAGCCATAGTGATATACAGCGGGTCACACATAGTGATATAGAGAGGGTTCACACATAGTGATATAGAGAGGGGTCACCGTCACACATAGTGATATGGAGAGGGGTCACACATAGTGATATAGAGGTCACACAGTGATATAGAAGGTCACTGTGGGGGCACACAATAGCACACACACACACAGCCTGCTGCAGCCATAGCACATACACACAAAGCTTGCTGCAGCCATATTGCACACCACACACACACACACACACACACACTCGGCTTGCTGTGGCTATAGCACACATACACACAGCTTGCTGCAGCCATAGTGCACACCACACACACACACAGCCTGCTGCGGCTATAGCACACATACACACAGCCTGCTGCAGCCATAGTGTGCACACATACACAGCCTGCTGCAGTCATAGCACACACACACACACACACAGCCTGCTGCAGTCATAGCACGTGCACACACACACACAGCTTGCTGCAGCCATAGCGCGCACACACACAGCCTGCTGCAGTCATAGCACACACACACACAGCCTGCTGCAATCATAGCACGTGCACACACAGCCTGCTGCAGTCATAGCACACACACACACACACAGCCTGCTGCAGTCATAGCACACACACACACAGCCTGCTGCAGTCATAGCACACACACACAGCCTGCTGCAGTCATAGCACACACACACACAGCCTGCTGCAATCATAGCACGTGCACACACAGCCTGCTGCAGTCATAGCACACACACACACACACACACAGCCTGCTGCAGTCATAGCACACACACACACAGCCTGCTGCAGTCATAGCACACACACACAGCCTGCTGCAGTCATAGCACGTGCACACACAGCCTGCTGCAGTCATAGCGCACACACACACATACACACACACAGCCTGCTGCAGTCATAGCACGTGCACACACACACACACACAAACACACACACACAGCTGCAGCCATAGAACACTGAAGAAAAACACACAATCTTCTACCAGAGAGAAAACACCACACTGAGGACAGAGGTTACTGCTACACTACTTATGTCTTCTCCTCCTCCTCTATATTACACAGCATATCTCTATATTACACTGCTGCTCATATACAGTCATCCAGCATCCAGGAAGAGAACAGCACAGATCTCCCCCCACACAATGGACTCTTCCAGCTCAGAAACAACCTGCCAAATAGTGACCGACAAGTTTTCCTCGACCGCCCTTATCTAGTAGGGCCAGTGTCCTATTAGAATGTTGCTCATAATATATATTCATGAGTAAAACTTATAAAATTCCTATCAAAATTCAGCTCTACATTTTTTAAAGATTTTTTTAAAGCTGGAGTTGTAGTCGGTACATTTTTTCCGACTCCGACATTGTAACTTACTACTATTTAAAAAATAATCAGTGTCTTCCTGTACTTATGAGCTGCTGTATGTCCTGCAAGACGTGGTGTATTCTGTATAGTCCAGACACAGTGCTCTCTGCTGCCACCTCCACGTCAGGAACTGTCCAGAGCAGTAGAAAATCTCCATAGAATCTCCTGCTCTCCAAACTGGAAAGAATACACCACTTCCTGCAGGACTTACAGCAGCTGATAAGTACTGAAAGACTTGAGATTTTTTAATAGAAGTAAATTACAAATCTCTGGCTCTTTCTGTCGCCAGTTGATGTGAAAGCTTTTTTTTTTTTTTTTTTTTTTTTTTTTTTATAAACTACCCCTTTAAACTCCTCGTATAACACATCCTCCTGTTTGTAGATCCTGTTGTTTACTTCTTGTTATTTCACGTATTTACCGGCATTTAGAGGCATCAAGGGGAAACTGTGCATTTCTAAAGGGATCTTTTATGCTGAAACCAAGCCGACGTTCAGGAGGCGTCTCCTGCATAAATGCATAAGCGTCCCTTTAAGCGCGCCCACATGTTTAGCTTGATTTACCGCTCGCTGTTTAAAGAAGATCAAACTGACAACCTATTCACAGGTATCCGGCGATATTCCCAGAGCACATTTATATGAGAGAGGTTTTTTTTTCAGAACTCTGTTTTTCAGATTCCTCGGCTATAATTAATGTGAAAAGGAAAAGCAAATTGCACACCAGGTAGTTAGCGGAACAAAAGACAGTGTGAGGGAAACCACATTGGAAAGTAGGATAAGCTTCAAGATACCTCGTGTGTTCCTGTTTGGAGGATAAAGACAACAAACTTGGAGGCGCACACTTATTATCTGCTGGTGTTACTCTGCTTGTTTAAAGGGGAAATCCAACATCAGGTAAAAAGATACATTGGAAGCATATAGCATTGCTTACCTGTATGTCTCGCAGTTGTTCAGTACTACAAGTCCCAGAAGGCATTGCTTTCCCTTAAAAAGGATGTACCATCAGGTACACTCTCTTTAAATTTACACATCAATTGAACGGTGCCGGCACGGGAAAGCCGGTGCCGTGGTCCTTTTCTTTGAACTGAGGCCTGGTTCCCATGTATGGTGCCACTCTATTCATAGTTACCGGGCCAGAAATGAAGCACTGGAGGCGGGCCAGCCCGCCCCCAGTGAGAGGAAATTCCTGCCCCTCCATGAGACGGCTCAATTGATTCTAATGGAGCCGCGTTATGGAGCGGCAGGGCTTTCCTCCCACTGGGGGCGGGCCGGCCCGCCTCCAGTGCTTCACCATCAGCCCGTTAACCATGAATAGAGCACAGCGTATGCGGAAACTGGGCTGCTGTTCAAAAAAAGGACCGCGGCACAGGCTTCCCCATGCAGGCGCCGTTCGATTCATGTGTAATTTTAAAGAGATGTACCTCCCACCCTGCCTGCCTTACTTTCCCTATTTACACATGGAATTTTTTTGTGTTTTTGCCAGTTTTTAAGCTATTTTGGCAGAATTGTGTAATTCACAGGAAAATTGTAGGAAAAGGCAACAAAAGTGCTACATGTAAACAAAGCCTAAAGGTATGTTCACACATTCAGGTTATAATTGCAATTAAAAACCTGACTGTGCAAATGTAGTGTCCCGGAGCGGGTGTGCCACACCTGTTGTCAGGTATTATATGTATGTCTATGCTATGGGCTGAAGGTTGCACTCTACTTTCCTGTCACTAGGTGTCTCACTGTTTCTTGGGTACTTCGCACAGCTGAAGAGAGGATAAAGGGTTAACAATGCACTTGGTCTATGTTATGTTTGCCACTTTGTTATCCAATCCTTGAGCTAAATGCCACACACTCTTCCACCTATTAAACACCCAGTTTCAGTCCCTTCCAGAAGTCCCGTACCCTCCTATAAAGCTCCCTGTTAGTTCCTAGTGTGGGTCTTCTAGTCTAGTGGTGGTATAGAGAGGAATAGTAGGTAGTTGTGCTACAAGTCTACTAAGCAGTGCTAAAATTAAAGGTGGGGTAACTGCCATCCTGAGATAAACCTTCACCTACGCGTTAAAATGCAGTGAAGCAAAGTGCAGTTAAAGCCGAAGTACTCTATTGGTTTTCGCTCAGTAATCTCAGGAAACCTCAAGTGGCTAGTTACACCTGATTGTGTAAGCCCGAGGCCTGTGCTACCAGATCTGGCACTCAGTGATCTCTCTGACAAGAGGAAGTATTCTTCAACTGTGAGTACAGGTATCTTCTATCAAGTATTCTACAGTCCAGTCACCCTGGCAGAGTTCTGCTGCTTCTTAGGCAAGGTCCCCACGGTAGTCCCCTAGCTTGTTCGACAAGTCAAGTACACGCCTAACCTAATGTAACCTAACTTAGAAATAAAACCAGGTATACAGAGAGTTTCCTATATCTTCCACAGAACTCAGCATAAGTGATCTGTTTGGTCCTCTAGGAGAAATAGTACTATTTTTGTTATTGCACATGACTCCTGGGACATTGAAATCCCTTCAAACCAGGAACATACATATACAAGGTCCTACTGCAAGGGGCATTGGCAGCCAAATGGCTGGTATGACGGGGTTAAAGGGGGTATCTAGGCTTACAGAAACAGTACCAGCCTTGTCTCCAGTTTGGGTGTGGGTTTTGCTGTTTTTGCAAGAAAGTTGCTGTGTTTTTTTCTAATTCTGGAGAACCCCTTTAAATAAAGAAGGGTGTAAAAAACACTGATCTTTATTAAATCTTCACAATTGTATGTATTATTGATAATTTCTATACCAAAGGTGTCAAATTCAGAGCAGCGTGTGGTGTTCCTGGTACTGTCAGTGGAGTGCATCTCCCAGCGCTGTGCACTATGATAAATGACATGATAAATTGCTATGATATGAGTGAACCCTAAGCCATGTAATAGCCAACCCCCCCCCCCCCAATATTGCCCTATGTAGTAGTCAACCCAACCAAAACTGCCCCTTATTTTAGCCAGCCCTCCCAATAGTGTCTAAATAGTAGCCAGCCCCAAGTGTCCCATATAGTAGCCAGCCCTCCCCCATAGTCTTTTATATAGTAGCCAGCCCTCCCCCATAGTCTCTTATATAGTAGCCAGCACCTAGAACAGTTGTTAAAGGGAGCCTGTCACCCATGGTCGGCCCCCCAAACCCCCTCTACCCCTGGATACAGCCCCCCATACTTATCCCATTAGCTTGGACTCACCCAGCGCAGGATGTGTGCGATGATGTCACTGCACTTCCGGTGTTGGGAAACCGCTCACATACTCCTAGGCTGCAGGCTAAAAACTGCCTGTGGCCTACAAGATTATAATATGGGCGGTCCGAGCGGCTGTCCGGACCACCCATATTATAATCTAATGCGATGTTGGTGGGCCAGATGCAATTCCATCTGTGAGTTGCCTGGTGGGCCAAAAATAATGGCACTGCGGGCCAAAGTTTGACATGACTGTTCTATTTTTATGCTAATTATTTGTATTGATGGATAGTATAGGACAAACAGATTCCCCAAGATCTGCCAGGAGCAGGACCAGCAGCGATCAGCTGATCACTTTGGGCTTAGGTGCCGTCTCTCAGAAGCCAATCCCTTTAAGAATTCTGCAGGCTCCAATCACCTGGAATGCCTGATGTAACTCTGAATCAGAACTAGACAGTCAAAGCAATGTATTTCCAAATTAATCAACTTTTTCTATAACATAATCATAATAATATGATTATGTGATATGTGAATAGTAAGTGAACGCCAGGGTAATGAAATATTTCATTTTGTCAAGAATCTGAACATGAACAATGACAGAAATAATAGTTATGTCTGTGTCACTAAAATGATCAGTCTGCTCAGGAGAAAGTTACAGCTTCACTAAATCAGAATAATAGAAAAGGTTTCGATTCTCTATTAACCCCTTCCCTCAAAGGGACATTCTATTATGTTACAAGTCTGCTCACTAGAGATGACTGAACCTCGGGCATGCTCAGGTTTGTCCAAACCCTAGCGTGCAGCATTTGGATACCGGTGGCTGAAGAAATTGGATGAAGCTGTATGGAGACCTGACATGGTTTTAGGAAGCCCCCCACCCTCCAAGGATTCATTCAAGACCGTTACTAAGAATGGAAGAAGAATTTTACTATGCCTTCTATAAGTTTCATAAGGCAAACCATCAGGCCCGGGGGAGGAGTTCCCTGAAATGGAGCCCAGTGTTTCCTGCAGCTCCCCAAGTCAAATAGGCCTATTCATGGCAGCCCTCTGCTCCTCAGAGAGATTAGGTAAATCAATCCCACTGAGAAACTCAGATATCTCCCCAGGGTCGGATCGTTGGGTAGAGCAGTACATATCCCTAAAAAAATTAACAAACTCCAAATTTATCTTTTGCTGATCTACTGTTACCTTACCATCCCCCAAACGAATCTTCTCTATCTTTTGATTGTACTGCTGGTTTTTTAATATTTGAGAGAGCATCTTATTATTCCTCCCTGCCTCCATATAATTTTGTTTCCCGAGAGCTGTATGGAGACCTGGAAAACATGGATATAGCTTATGGCCTATGGCTGTATCCATGTTTACCAAGACTCCCCAGGGCTGCATCCAACTTCTTGAGCCACACAGTCTAACCTGTTGTTACGTCTCCATAGCTCACAGCATGCCGAGAATGACGAATCCTCAGCGCCATATTTACTCAATTTTCCATTTATTTAAAACGAATGTACCATCACCTACAGCATCTTTTTTTTTTACATTAGGCGATCAGTGTGGGGATACCAGTGGCGTGGTCCTTTTTATGAAAAGCTACCTGATTCCTGCGCTCAGCACCGGCCCGGCTCTATGCACTGCAGACAGGCCGGTCGCCCCCCAGTGTCACAAGATCCCCTCCCCTCTGTGACGTGACTCCATTAGATTCCCTACCCTTGCTCTGTGGCCAAGGTTCCCTACCCTTGCTCTGTGGCCAAGGTTCCCTACCCTTGCTCTGTGGCCAAGGTTCCCTACCCTTGCTCTGTGGCCAAGGTTCCCTACCCCTGCTCTGTGGCCAAGGTTCCCTACCCTTGCTCTGTGGCCAAGGTTCCCTACCCTTGCTCTGTGGCCAAGGTTCCCTACCCCTGCTCTGTGGTCAAGGTTCCCTACCCCTGCTCTGTGGCCAAGGTTCCCTACCCTTGCTCTGTGGCCAAGGTTCCCTACCCCTGCTCTGTGGTCAAGGTTCCCTACCCCTGCTCTGTGGCCAAGGTTCCCTACCCTTGCTCTGTGGCCAAGGTTCCCTACCCTTGCTCTGTGGCCAAGGTTCCCTACCCTTGCTCTGTGGCCAAGGTTCCCTACCCTTGCTCTGTGGCCAAGGTTCCCTACCCCTGCTCTGTGGCCAAGGTTCCCTACCCCTGCTCTGTGGCCAAGGTTCCCTACCCCTGCTCTGTGGCCAAGGTTCCCTACCCCTGCTCTGTGGCCAAGGTTCCCTACCCTTGCTCTGTGGCCAAGGTTCCCTACCCTTGCTCTGTGGCAAGGGTTCCCTACCCTTGCTCTGTGGCCAAGGTTCCCTACCCCTGCTCTGTGGCCAAGGTTCCCTACGCCTGCTCTGTGGCCAAGGTTCCCTACCCCTGCTCTGTGGCCAAGGTTCCCTACACTTGCTCTGTGGCCAAGGTTTCCTACCCTTGCTCTGTGGCCAAGGTTCCCTACCCCTGCTCTGTGGCCAAGGTTCCCTACCCTTGCTCTGTGGCCAAGGTTCCCTACCCTTGCTCTGTGGCCAAGGTTCCCTACACTTGCTCTGTGGCCAAGGTTTCCTACCCTTGCTCTGTGGCCAAGGTTCCCTACCCCTGCTCTGTGGTCAAGGTTCCCTACCCCTGCTCTGTGGCCAAGGTTCCCTACCCCTGCTCTGTGGCCAAGGAATGACAAATCCTCAGCGCCATTTTTACTCAATTTTCCATTTATTTAAAACGAATGTACCATCACCTACAGCATCTTTTTTTTTACATTAGGCGATCAGTGTGGGGATACCAGTGGCGTGGTCCTTTTTATGAAAAGCTACCTGATTCCCACGCTCAGCACCGGCCCGGCTCTATGCACTGCAGACAGGCCGGTCGCCCCCCCCAGTGTGACAAGATCCCCTCCCCTCTGTGACGTGACTCCATTAGATTCCCTACCCTTGCTCTGTGGCCAAGGTTCCCTACCCTTGCTCTGTGGCCAAGGTTCCCTACCCTTGCTCTGTGGCCAAGGTTCCCTACCCTTGCTCTGTGGCCAAGGTTCCCTACCCCTGCTCTGTGGCCAAGGTTCCCTACCCCTGCTCTGTGGCCAAGGTTCCCTACCCTTGCTCTGTGGCCAAAATTCCCTACCCTTGCTCTGTGGCCAAGGTTCCCTACCCTTGCTCTGTGGCCAAGGTTCCCTACCCCTGCTCTGTGGCCAAGGTTCCCTACCCTTGCTCTGTGGCCAAGGTTCCCTACCCCTGCTCTGTGGCCAAGGTTCCCTACACTTGCTCTGTGGCCAAGGTTTCCTACCCTTGCTCTGTGGCCAAGGTTCCCTACCCTTGCTCTGTGGCCAAGGTTCCCCACCCTTGCTCTGTGGCCAAGGTTCCCCACCCTTGCTCTGTGGCCAAGGTTCCCTACCCTTGCTCTGTGGCCAAGGTTCCCTACCCTTGCTCTGTGGCCAAGGTTCCCTACCCTTGCTCTGTGGCCAAGGTTCCCCACCCTTGCTCTGTGGCCAAGGTTCCCCACCCTTGCTCTGTGGCCAAGGTTCCCCACCCTTGCTCTGTGGCCAAGGTTCCCCACCCTTGCTCTGTGGCCAAGGTTCCCCACCCTTGCTCTGTGGCCAAGGTTCCCCACCCTTGCTCTGTGGCCAAGGTTCCCCACCCTTGCTTTGTGGCCAAGGTTCCCTACCCTTGCTCTGTGGCCAAGGTTCCCTACCCCTGCTCTGTAGCCAAGGTTCCCTACCCCTGCTCTGTGGCCAAGGTTCCCTACCCCTGCTCTGTGGCCAAGGTTCCCTACCCCTGCTCTGTGGCCAAGGTTCCCTACCCTTGCTCTGTGGCCAAGGTTCCCTACCCTTGCTCTGTGGCCAAGGTTCCCTACCCTTGCTCTGTGGCCAAGGTTCCCTACCCCTGCTCTGTGGCCAAGGTTCACTACCCTTGCTCTGTGAAGATTATCCCTCACATAGGGACATAGATATAACTATGCTTCCTATCTAAATCCCAAATGAAGTTCAGGGTAGATTCCCTTCATCTGAACAAGGTGTCTCTAAGATAAAGTATTTCTATATCTATCATAGTAAAGTCCTTGTCAATCTTTCCTCTACCATCATCCATCAGACTAACTATTTCTCTTTGTTACCATGACAATCCTTTCCTCCATACAATATGGAAATACATTCATCTTTTGTAGATGAGAATTAACAATCATAAAAATTTTAATTCATTTTATTCTATTAATTTAATTCATTTCATTCTGTTCAGGATTATTAAAATTTTCAGAAGATTAATCCAGTTTTAGCAAATATGTGTTATTTGGAGGACAATAGAAAGTTATACAATGTTCTAACACCCCTTAAGTATTAATTTGTTATAGGTAAATAATCATCAAAGGGGCTGCTGAATTTGCACCATTGCCTTTGTCCCTGCAAGCTGGTGATCGGCAGGGATGCAATGAGATAGGCCCCACCAATATAGCATTAAAGGGGTATTCCAAGAATAATTAACTTGTCCACTATCCACAGGATAAGGGACAAGTAAGAGATCACAGGGGTCCGACCTCCGAACCCCCTGGCAATCTCCGTATAGGCCCCTGGCTTCTGTGTTATGAATAGCGCCGGTGGTACGGCACAAGACCTGTTGCTCTATTCACTCCTATGGAGGTATTGGAGAAAGACGAGTACATCGCTCTTCCAGCTTCCGCGGCTCTTTCTGCCACCTCCATACCTGCAACTTTATTGATAACACAGAAGCCAATACGGAGATCGCCTGGAGGTTCGGAGGTCGGACGCTCTGAGGTCTCTTACTTGTCTCATATCCTGTGGATAGGGGTATTTCTTGGAATACCCCTTTAATGGCCTATCTCCACAATATGCAATCAGTTTTGTAGGACTTTGTAACCTTCGGGGGGGGGGGGGGGGGGGGGGGAATCAAGAGAACTTGTCTCTATGCTGCTATAGGTCCTTCTTACTGCTGGTTAGTAGTGATTTAAAGGGATATTCTTATCCCAACTGACATAGCTCAATTTGTCAAATTTAAAGGGGAACCTGTCAGCCAGATGCCGGTCCCATTGACGAGAAACTATTGCCGCTCCATTAAGCTACCGAGCAGAGATGAGTCTGATGACCATAGGGAATCATTGAACAGTGACTTACTTTGGACATTGGACTTATCTCTGCTTCTTAGCATAATGAGTGCAAAGAGGAACAGCGGCGATGTCTTTGTGACGGGACCAGCATTGAGAGGGTAAGGGTAAGTAACTGATGCTCTATCTAGGGGTAGGGTGGGGTTTGCAGCGGTCCCCTGGCTGACAGGTTCTATTTAAACATTTTTGCATATACAATTATTTAGGAAAATTGCCTCATCTTCCTGATATACTGCTATTTCCCTCCACTTGCTTAGAGCTCATTGTTTAGCTTCCCAAAATCACTCAACCACTGTCCTGTAAAGGCAGTCTCCTGGCTGGTGTGTGTGTATATATATATATATATATATATATATATATATATATATATATATATATAGGCAGGGGGGGGGGGCGGGTTTGTTGCTAGGGAGAAGCAGTGTGTTTATTATGGCATAGACGCCATAGAGCAAAGTTATTCAACCCTTTTCACAAAAAAAAAAAAAGTCATTCAGTGACTCACAGGTGACGTCTTCTTTGTTCCGAGGCATCACTTTCCTTTTCCTCTCCATCTGGCCCAGGCCTCCATCACGGTTTCTTGAAGCCACAATTCATCTCTTTTGAACCTGACACACAAACATCTGAGGCTCCGCACTCTTACAACAACTTCCACATTTTTGTGTTGTGTGCAGTAAAGTTAATAGGTATGTGGGTTGCCCCCAGTATGTAGGATCCCCTGCTGTACCCCCATATAGTAATAATGTCTCCTGTTGTACCCTATATAGTAATAATGCCCCCTGCTGTGCCCTTATATAGTAATTATGCCACCTGCTTTGCCTCCATATAATATAATTGCCTCTATATAATAATGCTCCCTGTGCAGTGCCCCAATGGTAATAATCCCCCTGTGCTTTGCCCCATAGTAATAATCCGCCCTGTGCTCTTCCCCATAGAAGTAATGCCCCCTGTGCTGTTTCCCCATAGTAATAATCCCTCCTGTGCACCCCCATAATAATATTCCCCCCTGTGCTCTTCTCCCCCCTGTGTTCCCCCATAGCAATATCCCCCCTTGCTCTGCTCCCACCCATAGTAATATCCCCCCCTGTGCTCCCCCCATAGCAATATTCCCCCCTGTGCTCCCCCCATAGAAAAATTCCCCCCCCCATGCTCTGCTCCCCCATAGTAATATTCCCCCCTTGCTTCCCCCCATAGTAATATTCCACCCCTGTGCTCCCCCATAGTAATATTCCCCCCCTTTGCTCCCCCCATAGTAAAATTCCACCCTGTGCTCTCCCTCATAGTAATACTCCCTCCTGTGCTCCCCCTCATAGTAATATCCCCCCTGTGCTCCCCTTATAGTAATATTCCCCCCTGTGCTCCCCTTCATAGTAATATCCCCCCATACTCTGCTCCCCCTCATAGTAATATTCCCTCCTGTGCTCCCCCTCATAGTTATATCCCCCCTGTGCTCTACTCCACCTACTAGTAATATTCCCCTCCTGTGCTCCCCTTAATAGTAATATCCCCCCTGTTCTCTGCTCCCCCTCATAGTAATATCCCCCTGTGCTCCCCCCTCATAGTAATATTCCCCCTTGTGTTTTGCTCCCCCTCATAGTAACATCCCCCCCTGTGCTCTGCTCCCACTCATAGTAATATTCCCCCCCCCTGTGCTCTGCTCCCACTCATAGTAATATTCCCCCCGTGCTCCCACTCATTATAATATTCCTCCCCCTGTGCTCTGCTCCCCCTCATGGTAATATTCCCCTCCTGTATTCCCCCCAATAGTAGTATTACCCCCTGTGCTCCCCCTCATAGTAATATCCCCCTCTGTGCTCTGCTCCTCTCATAGTAATATTCCCCCCTGTGCTCTGCTCCCACTCATAGTAATATTCCCCCCTTTGCTCCCCCCATAGTAATATTCCCCCCTGTGCTCCCCCTCATAGTAATACTCCCTCCTGTGATCCCCCTCATAGTAATATCCCCCCTGTGCTCCCCTTATAGTAATATTTCCCCCCTGTGCTCCCCCTCAAAGTAATATCCCCGCAATACTCTGCTCCCCCTCATAGTAATATTCTCTCCTGTGCTCCCCCTCATAGTAATATCCCCCCTGTGCTCTACTCCCCCTACTAGTAATATTCCCCCCCTGTGCTCCCCCTCATAGTAATATTCCCCCTTGTGTTCTGCTCCCCCTCATAGTAATATTCCCCCCACTGTGCTCCCACTCATAGTAATACTTCCCCCCTGTGCTCCCGCTCATAGTAATATTCCCCCCTGTGCTCTGCTCCCGCTCATAGTTATATTCCGCCCCTCATAGTAATATTCCCCCCTGTGCTCTGCTTCCCCTCATAGTAATATTCCCCCCTGTGCTCCCCCCATAGTAATATTCCCCCCTGTGCTCTCCTCATAGTAATATCCCCCTGTGCTCTGCTCCCCCTCATAGTAATATACCCCCCTGTGCTTTGCTCCCTCTCATAGTAATATTCCCCCTCTGTGCTCTGCTCCCACTCATAGTAATATTCCCCCCTGTGCTCCCACCAATTATAATATTCCTCCCCTGTGCTCTGCTCCCCCTTATGGTAATATTCCCCCCCTGTGCTCCCCCCATAGTAGTATTCCCCCCTATGCTCCCCCTCATAGTAATATCCCCCTCTGTGCTCTGCTCCTCCTCATAGTAATATTCCCCCCTGTGCTCCCCCTCATAGTAATACTCCCTCCTGTGCTCCCCCTCATAGTAATATCCCCCCCTGTGCTCCCCTTATAGTAATATTTCCCCCCTGTGCTCCCCCTCATAGTAATATCCCCCCCATACTCTGCTCCCCCTTATAGTAATATTCCCTCCTGTGCTCCCCCTCATAGTAATATCCCCCCTGTGCTCTACTCCCCCTACTAGTAATATTCCCCTCCTGTGCTCCCCCTCATAGTAATATCCCCCCTGTTCTCTGCTCCCCCTCATAGTAATATCCCCCCTGGGCTCCCCCTCATAGTAATATTCCCCCTTGTGTTCTGCTCCCCCTCATAGTAATATTCCGCCCACTGTGCTCGCACTCATAGTAATATTTCCCCCCTGTGCTCCCACTCATTGTAATATTCCTCCCCCTGTGCTCCCCCTTATAGTAATATTCCCCCCCTGTGCTCTGCTCCCGCTCATAGTTATATTCCGCCCCTCATAGTAATATTCCCCCCTGTGCTCTGCTCCTCCTCATAGTAATATTCCCCCCTGTGTTCCCCCCATAGTAATATTCCCCCCCTGTGCTCCCCCTCATAGTAATATCCCCCCCTGTGCTCCCCCTCATAGTAATATCCCCCCTGTGCTCTGCTCCCCCTCATAGTAATATCCCCGCTGTGCTCTGCTCCCACTCATAGTAATATTCCCCCCTGTGCTCCCACTCATAATAATATTCCTCCCCCTGTGCTCTGCTCCCCCCATAGTAATATCCCCCCCCCCTGTGCTCTGCTCCCACTCATAGTAATATTCCACCCTGTGCTCTGCTCCCACTCATAGTAATATTCCCCCCCTGTGCTCTGCTCCCACTCATAGTAATATTCCCCCCCTGTGCTCTGCTCCCCCTCATAGTAATTTTACCCCCTGTGCTCTGCTCCCACTCATAGTAATATTCCCCTCCTGTGCTGTGCTCCCACTCATAGTAATATTCCCCCCTGTGCTCTGCTCCCCCTCATAGTAATATTCCCCCCTGTGCTCTGCTCCCACTCATAGTAATATTCCCCCTCTGTGCTCTGCTCCCCCCATAGTAATATCTTCCCGTGCTCTGCTCCCACCCATAGTAATATCCCCCCGTGCTCTGCTCCCACACATAGTAATACCCCCCCTGTGCTCCCCCATAGTAATATTCCCCCCGTGCTCCCCCCATAGTAAAATCCCCCCCCTTGTGCTCTGCTCCCCCCATAGTAATATCCCCCTCTGTGCTCTGCTCCCCCTCATAGTAATATTCCCCCCTGTGATCTTCACTAATAGTAATATTCCCCCCCTGTGCTCTGCTCCCACTCAATAATATTCCCCTTGTGCTCTGCTCCCCCACATAGTAATATTCCCCCCTGTGCTCTGCTCCCACTCATAGTAATATCCCCCCCCCGTGCTCCCCCCATAATAATATTCCCCGCCTGTTCTCTCCATAGTAATATTCCCCCCTGTGATCCCCCTCATAGTAATACTCCCTCCTGTGCTCCCCCTCATAGTAATATCCCCCCTTCGCTCCCCTTATAGTTATATTCCCACTCTGCTCCTCCTCATATTAATATTCCCCCCCCTGGGCTCCCTCTCATTGTAATATCCCCCTGTGCTCTACTCCCCCCATAGTAATATTCCCCCCTGTGCTCCCCCTCATAGTAATATCCCCCCTGTTCTCTGCTCCCCCTCATAGTAATATCCCCCCTGTGCTCCCCCTCATAGTAATATTTCCCCCGTGTGTTCTGCTCCCCTCCATAGTCATGTTCCCCCCCCCCCACTGTGCTCCCACTCATAGTAATATTTCTCCCCTGTGCTCCCTCTCATAGTAATATGCCCCCTTTGTGCTCTGCTCCCCACATAGTAATATCCCCCCTGTGCTCTGCTCCCACCCATAGTAATATCCCCCCCTGTGCTCCCCTATAGTAATATTCCCCCTGTGCTCCCCCGTAGTAATATTCCTCCCCTGTGCTCCCCCCATAGTAATATTACCCCCCCTCCGTGCTCGGTTCCCCCCATAGTAATATCCCCCCTCTGTACTCTGCTCCCCCCATAGTAATATCCCCCCTCTGTGCTCTGCTCCCCCTCATAGTAATATTCCCCCCCTGTGCTCTGCTCCCGCTCATAGTAATATTTCCCCCTGCGCTCTGCTCCCACTCATAGTAATATTCCCCCTGTTCTCTGCTCCAACTCATAGTAATATTCCCCCATCTGTGCTCTGCTCCCCCTCAAAGTAATATTCCCCATGTGCTCTGCTCCCCCTACTAGTAATATTCCCTCCCTTGCTCCCCCCATAGTAGTATTTACCCTGTGCTCCCCCTCATAGTAATATCCCCCCTCTGTGCTCTGCTCCCCCATACTAATACCCCCCCCGTGCTCTGCTCCCACCCATAGTTATATCCACCCCTTTGCTCCCCCATAGTAATATCCCCCACGTGCTCCCCCCATAGTAATATTCCACCCCTGTGCTCCCCCATAGTAATATTACCCCCCTGTGCTCCCCCTCATAGTAATACTCCCTCTTGTGCTCCCCCTCATAGTAATATCCCCCTGTGCTTCCCTTATAGTAATATTCCCCCGTGTTCCCCCCTAATAGTAATATTCCCCCCTGTGCTCTACTCCCCCTCATAGTAATATTCCTTACCTGTGCTCCCCCCTCATAGTAATATCCCCCCTGTGCTCTGCTCCCCCTCATAGCAATATCCCCCCTGTGCTCTGCTCCCACTCATAGTAATACTCCCTCCTGTGCTCCCCCTCATAGTTATATCCACCCTGTGCTCCCCCTCATAGTAATATCCCCCCCATACTCTGCTCCCCCTCATAGTAATATCCCCCCTGTGCTCTGCTCCCCCTCATAGCAATATCCCCCCTGTGCTCTGCTCCCCCTCATAGTAATACTCCCTCCTGTGCTCCCCCTCATAGTAATATCCACCCTGTGCTCCCCCTCATAGTAATATCCCCCCATACTCTGCTTCCCCTCATAGTAATATTCCCCCCTGTGCTCTACTCCCCCTCATAATAATATTCCCCCCCTGTGCTCCCCCTCATAGTAATATCCCCCCGTGCTCCCCCTCATAGCAATATTCCCCCCCTGTGTTCTGCTCCCTCTCATAGTAATATTTCCCCCCTGTGCTCCCACTCATTGTAATATTCCTCCCCCTGTGCTCCCCCTCATAGTAATATTCCCCCCATGTGCTTTGCTCCCGCTCATAGTAATATTCCCCCTGTGCTCCCCCCATAGTAATATCCCCCCCTGTGCTCCCACTCATTATAATATTCCTCCCCCTGTGTTCTGCTCCCCCTCATAGTAATATTCCCCCCTGTGCTCCCCCATAGTAATATTACTCCATGCTCCCCCTCATAGTAATATCCCCCCTTTGTGCTCTGCTCCCACTCATAGTAATATCCCCCCTGTGCTCTGCTCCCACTCATAGTAATATTCCCCCCCTGTGCTCTGCTCCCACTCATAGTAATATTCCCCCCCTGTGCTCTGCTCCCCCTCATAGTAATATTCCCCCCTGTACTCTGCTCCCACCCATATTGATATTCCCCCCCTGTGTTCCCCCTCATAGTAATATTCCCCCCTGTGCTCTGCTCCCCCTCATAGTAATATTCCCCCCCGTGCTCTGCTCCCCCTCATAGTAATATTCCCCCCCGTGCTCTGCTCCCCCTCATAGTAATATTCCCCCCCGTGCTCTGTTCCCCCTCATAGTAATATTCCCCCCCTGTGCTCTGCTCCCCCCCATAGTAAAATACCCCCTGTTCTCTGCTCCCCCCTGCATTGCTTAACAGTTACACACACACACAAAAAAAAAAAAAAAGTGCTCACCTTATTCTGGCATTCAGTGGGTCCCTCTCTCCTCTTCTCCCCAGCCTGCAAGGAGCAGGCCGCCGCCACCCCCGCACGCATCTTCTTCCTCCAGTAGGCACAGTGATATGACGTCATTGTGCCTGCTCGAGGGAGAAGATGTCTGCCTCGGCCTGCCAGTTGCAGTGTGATTGCCTGGTGCGGTGTGGTCTGGGAGGGGGCGGAGCTGCGTTCAGGCGGGCGGCGCCAGTATTGCCAGGTGATGGGGTGAGTGAGCGGGCGGGTGGCCAGGGGTGCGCGCAGCTCAGTGGAGTCCGGGGGGTGCCACCAGCACCCCCTAGCTGTCGGCGCGCCGTGTGGTTGCCGGGCCCGCCCGCCTCTAGAAACGGCCCTGATCTCTGCATAGCTGTAACCTCTCTCTCCCCGGACAGAGAGCGCTGCATGTATGTGCCCGCATCTGCCCTGCTCATTCCTTCATGCTCCCTGCAGTCTCTCTCCGCCCTTTTGTTTCCCATCCTCTCTATTATGGGGATCTGCAGTTCCATCCTGTATCTACAAACTGCTGCTGTTTTTCAGTTTTACGCACTTACTATACATTATACTCCACATGCTCATTGCTATACTGTACAGGAACTTATAATATAACATATTTAGCGGTTTCTAAATCTTTGTTTTACGTGTTATTCAGAATAAAAAATCATTATATTTGGGGTGTGGAACCAATTGTCTGCATTTCAGTGATTTCTAATTAATGGGAGGTTTTGCTTTGGTTTAAGAGCTGAATGATCTGTCTTTGAATCCAACTGTTTGGCCGCTCCATGGAGAAGGTGGATACAGCCCGAGGACCACCTTGAAAACATGGATATAGCCATACGCCCTTGGCTGGATCCATGTTTCCAAGGCGGTGTTTAGGTTGTATTCACCTTCTCTGCGAAGAAAGTGAGATTCAAAAGCCAATCGTTCGGATTGTATGAACCCTAACAAAGCCCGCTTCACTCATTTCTAATCAAGAGGCGTTTGCCTCTTGATAAATCCAGCGTCGGGAAACTGGGGAAATTTAAAACTAGTGGTGTGCCCCCCCCTCCCCCCGACCACATTCATAAATATACCCCAATATCTCTATACATTAACGCCACATCTATATCAGTCTGACCACTGCTTTAAGAGTAGAGTGGTGGTCAGTAACCTAGACAAGAAGTTAACAATGGGAGAAAAGGGCAGAAATATCAGGAGAATGTTTAGATTCCTAAATGAATGTATTTGCAAAAATATTTTATTTGACAACCCATACTAGTTGGGATAGGAATACCCCTTTAAGGGGTTGTCCAGGGACAAAATAATTTTTTCCTGAATGCTTGCAAAATAAAAAAAAAGGGCAAACTCACCAATCCGGCTCCCTCTAATTGCAGTCCTGTCTCTTTCTGCTGCAGTCCTGCTGTTTCTTAGTCCTCCTGGCTTGCCCATGCAGCCATTGACTAGGACGGGTCACGGCTGCATCTCATAACGCACTTGTTAACTCCATGTCACAATGACCTTACACTATCTGGAACACGGAAAGTAAAGGCGCAGCATTTCAAAGACATAACCCTATCACACTGTGCTAAAGACTGGCAGCCAAAATTCCAATTTACCACTTGGGTTCCTCTCTGTATTCAGAACAGCGTGATGAATTATAATGAAGATGACAGCGGAATATGATGTATGTGAAGAACGTAATGCATACCTCCACATCTGCGAGAGGAGAATACAAACAATGCTACAAGTGCTAACAACTGCTATATGTTCCAGTCTTAATTGATTAACTATTAAGGAGTGACTGTCTCTCTGTTATTTCCACCTCATTTACCTTTACAGCGGAGCTTCCCCTGGTGTTGTATGAAATGTAGCAATGTATGTTAGGAATGGTCCGGGGAAATTAGCCATAGTAAAACAGGCTCATTTAACACTGCAATATGCAAATAGCAAATGACACTTGGAATGTGGCCTGATAATGAAAGGGAATAGAGGTTTCTGCTAAAGACATATTTGCACGGTCCACTTCTTTAACCAGAAAATGTTCATCTCTGACTAAATTTCATTTTACAACGATGAGTCATATGTAACTATGTTGATAGACAGAACACGGCTTATTTGTGGTTCCTGATCATACACATACCTGGAGGCAAATACAGAAGGAGCACTTTCAACTATCATGGCGTATGAGAGGAAAGAGATTTGGTAGAAAATCATGCAAGGACGTGAAGGACATACAAACTCCATGCAGGTGGTCAATGTCTAACCTTGGTGCAGCTCAGAAGGAAAGGTCAGCCACTGGAAAATGTCCTTGTTTTTTTGGTGGGAAAAATCACCCAAAGAGGTTGTTGGGAAAAATGAATACTTGGCCAGACTGCAGGGGATATCTTGGTAATGTATACTTACCTGTCTCATTCCCCAGCAGCTGCCTGGGCCGCCCACTTTACACTGCTTCCCGCGTTTTCAGAGCATCTGATGATGATGCATTCCCACCGGCCGCTGAGTATAGAGTCTATGTAGGACACCCATTTCCTATGCGAGCGCAACATGAGCAGATGTTCTCAAAACACGGCAAACAGAGCAGAGCGGGTGCCCCGGGATCCGTCATCGGTGGGGGAACAGGACAGGTAAGTATACATTACCGACATCAGCCCTGGCAGTCTGGCCAAGTATTCATTTTTCCCGGACAACCTTTTTAAGAAGTGATTTTTTTCCTCCCAAAACAAGGACATTTTTCATTGACTTTAACATTTTGAACAGAAGTAGATAAATGCCTAGCATGGTGACTAAGCTTTTTAGCATTGGTGTTAAGCTTCACCACGATTAGACATTCACCATCTGCATGGAGTTTGCAGCCCACAATCTGGCAGTGGCAGGGAAACAGTACAGGTAAGTATATACATTGCTGACATGCAGTGGCGGTCTTTGGCACCAAGCACCCCAAGCGATCGCTTGGGGCCCCCAACATCCAGGGGGGCCCCCACTCCCCGCTCTTGTGCTCAAGACCGCTGGACAGGGCCGCTTCCCCTGCTCGCTGCTGCCATCTGATTTGTAACTATGAGCACTCGTAATGAGCGCTCATAGTTACATGCAGCAGCACTGACAGGGCGGGAGACATTGGCTCCCTTCCTGTCAGTCACTCTTGTGGCCGCAGGAAGGGTTTTCCCTGCGGTCGCAAGTGGCCACTTTGTCCTTGTGGTGCCGGCGCTCCAGTGACAAGGGGAGTGTGGCCTCTTGTGATCGCAGGGAAAACCCTTCCTGCAGCCACAAGAGTGAAGAGAAAAGGAGTCGCCCGGACCCAGGTGAGTATAAGTGTTTGTTTTATTGTGATATATACTATATGGGAGGGGGAGCATACAGGGGTCTGTTTAACTGGGGGAGCGAACATCGGGGGTCTATATAAATGGGGGGAGCACACAGGGGGGCTATATACTACTGGGGGAGCACACAGGGGTCTATATACTACTGGTGGGGCACACAGGGGGCCTATATTCTACTGGGGGAACATACAGGAGGTCTATATACTACTTGTGAGGCACACAGGTGGTCTATATATAACTGGGGGAGCACACAGGGGTCTGTATACTACTGGGGCAGCACACAAGGGGTCTATATAATACTGGTGAGGCACACAGGGGGTCTATATACTACTGGGGGAACCACACAGGGGGTTTATATACTACTGGAGGAGCACACAGGGGTCTATATCCAAGTGGGGGAGCACACAGGAGGTCTATATTCAAGTGGGGGAGCACACAGGGGGGCTAAATACCCCTGAGGGAGCACACAGGGGGCCTATATACTAGTGGGGGAGCACACAGGGGGTATATACAACTGGGGGTAGCCCACAGGGGGTCTATATACAACTGGGGCAGCACACAGGAGGTCTATATACTTCTGGGGGAGCACACAGGGGGGCTATATATAACTGGGGGAACAGGGGTCTATATACTACTGGAGGAAGCAAAAAAGGGGTATATACTGCTGGGGGCAGGACACAAGGGGTATATACTATTGGGGGCAGCACACAAGAAGTATATATTACTGGCGGTAGTGCACAAGGGGTATATACTACTGGGGGCAACACACAGCGGTCTATTGTTTTGGAACGCGTGTCGAGGGGGGGCCCCAGACATAACTTCGCTTGGGGCCCCAGAAATGCTAAGACCGCCCCTGCTGACATGTCCCCCACAGCCCTGGCAGTCTGGCCAAGTATTCATTTTTCCCACTCAGGTGTTGATCCTGCTCCATACTTGGCAGATGGGGATTTAACTGCAGGCAACACCTATTGTCAGTGGCAGAGTTTTTGTAATTTATTCCCCTAGATGACACAACTAATATGGCATGTAGAGTGTTAAATAGAAGGTAGGGCTCCTCCGATCCCTTCTTGTGACTCAATAGCTGAGTGCCATGAGTTATCATGGCAGCCCAAGGCCTAGTGAAAGCCTCCGTAGCTGCCATTTGGCTGCAGTACAGTACAGCACATTCATACTCATTTACATATATATATTTGATACACAATTGATTTTACCAACTTGGCTTTGTGAGAAATCCCCTTTAAAGCGACTCTGTACCCACAATCTGTCCCCCCTCCCAAACCACTTGTACCTTCAGATAGCTGCTTTTAATCCAAGATCTGTCCTGGGGTCCGTTCGGCAGGTGATGCAGTTATTGTCCTAAAAAACAACTTTTAAACTTGCAGCCCCGTGCCCAACGGCCGTGGCATAGAATATCTGTCCCCTAACTTTGCACCACCCCTCCGTCCCTCCTCCCCATCCTCTTCATCATTAGGAATGCCGCTAGAACATTTTCTCCTGTCTGAACATTGCACAGGTGCCTTAACAATCCAGCCCATGTGCCGTGCTGACACAGGTGATGAATAGTAGAAAATCTGCCTGGAGCATTCCTAATGATGAAGAGGGGGGAGGAGGGACAGAGGGTGTGCCAGCCTAATGCATACACAATCTAGGCCACGGCAGTTTGACATAGGGCTGACAGTTTAAAAGTTGTTTTTTTAGGACAATAACTGCATCACCTGCCGAACGGACCCCAGGACAGATCTTGGATTAAAAGCAGCTATCCGAAGGTACAAACAGTTCGGGGGTCCGATTGTGGGTACAGAGTCGCTTTAAGGAAGTAAATTCAGCATTACACATAGGGCATTTGCAGGTCATTCAAATTGGATATCTATTCTAGCACATAGAGAAAGTTCCTATATATGACATCCATATTACAGAAGATAGAGGATGTTTTTGTAAGACAAGACCTTTAAGACTCCTAAAATGATTTGGACTATCCCCTTAATGTAATTCTCACTATGCACAGGCTAAAGCATTGCAGCCATAGAACTAGTTAGTAGCTGTAAGTTTCCAATCACAACTTGTCAGTCTTTTAAAGGTTCACCTTACAGGTCTGACAAGCCAAAGCCTAAGCATTGAAGCATGACAGTGAATTAGATTGTGCCGGACAGTGGGTCATTGATAAACCTGCCCCAACGCACATCTCAAGTTCTGCCGACTTCTCCAATCAGTTTAATTAGACACCGTCGGGTTTTACAGACAGCCAAGTCCTGCCAGATACGGCATATGGTCTCCTCTAAGAATGTTAAACTCTTTCTTCGGGAGTCATGAAGCTTCGTGCTGTTTGTGTTTAGCAATTTTTCTCTGTTATTTAGTCTCCACCATGCAGGGAACAGTTTATCATCGTATTAGAAGATACAGAATCGCACTTACAGACAAAGGCAGAGTATTTATCACCAGTATGTTTTTACTCGGCCTTAGATTTAAAGTTAAGTGCAGTTATTCTATATTTTCTCTGGATAAATAAGTCTGGGGATTTAACGTTTTAAATCTCCTGTCAACGATCGCACAATACATGAAAAAGATACGTATATATTTTCATCTACATTACTGACAATATCCTGGTATACCGTGTTTCCCTAAAAATAAGACATAGGGTGGGTTCAGACTGAGGAATTCTCGCGGAAAATGTCCGCGGAATTCCGTCAGCTGTCCGCCCGCACGGGCACATGCTTTTCCGCTCCATAGACACCATTCTATGGCCCGGCGTATTCCGCGATCCGCTGTAAGAAGTGATATGACACTTCTTTCAGCGTATAGCGGAATACGCCGGCCCATAGAATGGTGTTTATGGGACCGGCGGAAAAGCGCCCAGATGTGCGGGCGGACAGCTGACGGAATTCCGTGGACATTTTCCGCGAGAATTCCTCAGTCTGAACCCACCCATACTCCTAAAATAAGACACCTCAACTAGCCTAAAAGTAAGGCATCACCTCGAAAATAAGGCACTCCCACCCTAAACTAAGGTGGCTATTTTTCCTAGTTCAGACTGTTCATAATATATCATAATATATCATATACTGTATGTGCTGCCGAACTGTTATACATTACTTTACGTTACTGTCAGGAAGGAAAGATCACTGTCGATAATCAACCTGTGTAGAGGGCCAGTGGTGGGACGATGAACGAGAATTATCTTGTTCATTGGCTGATCCCATCTTATGTGCAGCCATTTAATTCATTGTTAGTCGACTATGATGCAGTTAAAGGGGTACTCAAGCGAAAAAAAATTCCTTTCAAATCAACTGGTTTCAGAATGTTATATCGATTTGTAAATTATATTTATTATTTTGAAATCTCCAGTCCTCCAGTACTTATCAGCTGCTGTATGTCCTGCAGGAAGTGGTTTATTCTCTCCAGTGTGACACAGTGCTCTCTGCTGCCACTTCTGTCCATGTCAGGAACTGTCCAGAGCAGTAGCAAATCCCCATAGAAAACCTTTCCTGCTCTGGGCAGTTCCTGACATGGACAGAGGTGGCAGCAGAGAGCACTGTGTCAGACTGGAAAGAATACACGACTTCTGCAGGACATACAGCAACTGATACGTATGGAAGGACTTAAAGAGGATGTACTACCCGGTACATCCTCTTTAATCTGACCCCACGGATCGATCGGCGCCGGCACGGGGAAGCCGGTGCCGCGGTCCATTTTTTGGACCGCTGCCCGGTTCCCAAGCACGGCGCCGGTTGATCCAGCGGTACCGGCCGGTGCTGAAGCACTGGAGGTCGGCCGGCCCGCCCCCAGTGGGAGGGACGCAGCTCCATTCATTCTAAGCGAGCCGCGTCATACAGAGGAGGGAATTCCCTCCCACTGGGGGCGGGCCGGCCGACCTCCAGTGGTTCAGCACTGGCTGGTACCGCTGGATCGAACGGCGCCGTGCTCGGACGCCGATCGATCAGTGGGGTCAGGTTAAAGAGGATGTACCGGGTGGTACATCCTCTAAGATTTTTAGTTAGAAGTAATTTACAAATCTGTATACCCTTCTGAAAGCATTTGAAAGAAAAAGATTATCGCAGGAGTACCTCTTTAATAAGATGCATGAACAAGGCAGAACAGCCTGATTGATTGAGCCTTGTAATGCCTCTGCAAACGGATGCTGATCTTGTTGACCCACTTATTGCAGTAGTGTTGGGTCATGTGAAAGGCCCCTTTGGCTCTGGTTCTTATGTGGTAAGGAAACATGGAGAATACCAGCCTTGTGCACCATGCCTCTGTTAGAAGGTGGCAGAGGGTAACATGGGAGGTTCCATTAGGTGGAGGCTTATTGGTGCATGTGTGGGCAGGTGACTGTTTGTTGGGGGGTCTCCATGCTCACTTAGAGTTTCTGCCCAAACAGTGTGTAATGCTGGTGGCTGAGAATAGAAGTCACGCTAAGGAAGTCTGAGGGTAGAGTGGCCTGTGAGATAGAACGCCTACTGAAGAAGCAGTGACAGCACCCAGGAGAGGTGGTGGTGGGTCATGGTGTGGACACCATGAAATTCAAACTGTGTGATGGACGCTGGAAAACTGGGTACAGGGGAATGCTTACCCAGGACGTGGAAACGAAAAGCAGTGACAGACAGCTAAAAAATGATAAGTTAGGCACGGGAGGAGACCATGTCTCCTCCCCACCTTGCAGCGCCTCCCTGTCTGCCCATCAGGCAAGTGAGGCTTACAGCTGGCATATGCCACGGAAAAGAAAGAATCTGCATCTTTTCCATGGCGTATGCCGGGGGCACATTTTTGATAAGTATGTGTACTATGAAAAGAGGTCAGACAGCAGGACCAGCCTAGTGTAGAGAAAGGTTGTGCCTGTGAGTACCATCACATAATGGTGGGCACAATGTAAAAATAACAAACAAGCAATACTTACCTACCTTTGATCCCTACACCTTCTGTTCCATGGAATTGCCATTCACTGTTGCTCATCTTTTTTCTCTTTGTGTTTATCTCAACCAGTAACTGGCCATGTGGGTAGTTCCTGCTTGGACCCCATGCCTCGGAAACAAAGAAACAATAAAAGCAATGGGGGCTAAAAATCTGTGGAAAAGTAGCTGCTAGGGACCACGGTAGGTGAGTATTGCTTGTTTGTTAATTTCACGTAATGTCCATCAAACATATATACACCAGCTATCTTATACCCATCAATCTAGCTGTTATACCCATACCTCATCTTGGAGAGCTGACTTGTCAGAAATGTGTTCACCGGCAAATGACTTTAACAAGCAACAGATATCTATGTAGGGTCAAGGATTGAAAAAAGGAGAGGCACTGTTACACATGTATGTAAAAAGTATCTGTACCTTTCATATATTTATCTGTGTTTCCTTGCTCCCCCTCCCATCCCTATCCCTGTTTTATTGATTGTCTGCTGAAAGCTGAGCCCTGCTTATAAATCTCGCATAAGTGCCCAATTTGTATGAAGAGTGCAGAAACATGATTTGAAAACAGGGCTCAGATTCTAGACGACCATCAGTTAAACAGGGATAGGAGGAGGAGTGAGGAGGCATTACAGACCTCAGCACTTCAGGGGCTTGGCAAAGCCTATATGTCACTTGGCACCAGTGGAAGCAAAGCTGGATATATGAAAGGTACTCTGTGTCTCCTTGACCTAACAGCATCCAACAGTGTCCCCAGCCTAGTGATGCTGTTTCTGGAAGAAGGTAGACATGTTTGTACACCCTAATGTCTGTTTTTTGAGGAATCCCCATCAACACATTCAGGAGATGTCAAATTACCAAAACAGAAACCACAGGAATCAGAAGAGCATCAGAACATGTGTCAGAGTGAACCTCCACTTTAAAGCAACTCTGTACCCACAATCTGACACCCCCCCCCCAAACCGCTTGTACCGTCGGATAGCTGCTTTTAATCCAAGATCTGTCCTGGGGTCCGTTCAGCAGGTGATGCAGTTATTGTCCTAAAAAACAACTTTTAAACTTGCAGCCCTGTGCCAAACTGGTGTGGCCTAGAGTGACTGTGCCCTAGAATTGCACTGCCTCTCTGTCCCTCCTCCCCACCCTCTTCACCATAAGGAATGCCCCAGGCAGGATTTCTTCTATTCATGACCTGTGTGAACATTGCCCATGTGTTGGATCGTTAAGGCACCTGTGCACTGTTCAGACAGGTAAGGAATGGGAAAATTGCTGCCTGGGGCATTCCTAATGGTGAAAGGGTGGGAAGGAAGAATGGAGAGGCGTTGCAAGCCTAGGGAATAGACACTCTAGGCCACACCAATTTGACACAGGGCTGCAAGTTTAAAAGTTGTTTTTTAGGACAATAACTGCATCACCTGCCGAACGGACCCCAGGACAGATCTTTAAATAAAAGCAGCTATCCGAAGGTACAAGTGGTTTGGGGGGTCAGATTGTGGGTACAGAGTCGCTTTAAGTGAATGCTTTTTAGAATAATCTAATTTCCATCCCACAATTAATAATGAGATGATAACAGACAATTTATTTTTATGTCACAGCAATTACTTTTATAATCTTCTTGTTCTATTAAAATGCTTCAAGTTACTTAACTTAATGGTGAATATGGAAGTAATTATTAGGAGCGATAATGTTATAAACCATTCTCTGACACCCTTAGCAAATGTAATAAAAAGAGAGGAAGCTTATTGGAAAAAAAAATGAATTTTAATAAGATAGTTACTTATACTTACAAACTTTGCTGGCTATTTTGTTCACATACTGGAGATGTGGATGTCTGGTGCTGCAATCTGTTTGGTGCATGCCCCACAAGAACCACAGATTAGTCATAATCATGATAGACAGTAGTGAGGAACATAACCAGGGGTAGGATAGCAGTCAGGATATAACAGGCCAGGAGGCAAGATTAGGAAAAGAGGCAATAGCCGGAGATAGGAGAGGAACAACAGATACCTGGCGCACAATCCAAAGGGTCCGGCAAGAACACTGGCAGGTACACAACTTAGGAACAGTCAATAGCTGCTGACAGAAAAAGTGACCAGGAAAGGTATACGTACAAGGTACTGTATTTTAAGTAGACCGTTTGACCTGACAGCAATAGAAGAAAAAGAAAACTCTATTTCCTAAGCACTCCAACAAAGCCATCGAGAAGAGCTATAACTGCTCAATGCCACTTGAACTTCACAAAGCGCATAACACTTGTGCATAGTCACCTTATCAGAAAGTCAAGGCGTTGCCTTTTTTCCTATTTTATATACTTATCTTGTTACTTGCAGTTATTAAAAGAGAAGTCAGTCGAAAAAAAAAATCTGGTGCAAGCAATGGGAACACAATAAAGAAAGAATAATTATCCAATCCTGTGCCCCTGCAGCGCCATATTAACGCCCCTGGACCCCCACCAGCTCTCCCTCCTGCAGCCCTCCTCTTGAAAGATTGCCTGCTCAACCAGTCAGGGATTGGGTGGAAATGACCTCTGCAGCCACTAACTGGCTGAGTGAGTAATCCATCAGCCGACTCTGGTGATGTACCAAGAAGCGGGGGAAAATGAGTTCCAGCGGTGGATCCGGGAGCAGTGATGCAGCCCTCTGAGGGCACGGGGACAGGTAAGTATACTTTTGAAATTATTTTCCACCCTGCCCTCCATTTTTTTAAATGGATTTCTCCTTTAACCTATAAATGTATTGGCTGGTGGTCTAAATCTTAGGGCTGAAACACTTTGTGGTCACCAGTGCAATTTAGGAATACATTAACATACATATTGGGGACAATCTTGCTTTGTCTTTAGAAACTAATCTTGCTAGGACAGCTACTCTATATTATGTTGAATTAGGGGCTTTGCCGTCCAACTAAAGGCCCTATTCCACCAACAGATCTGACGACAGATTATCTGCCAAAGATTTGAAGCCAAACCCAGGAGTGGATTTGAAAAGAGGAGAAATCTCAGGCTTTCCTTTATGACCTGATCTCTGTCTATAGTCTGTTCCTGGGTTTGGCTTCAAATCTTTGGCAGATAATCTGTCGTCAGATCTTTTGGTGGAATAGGGCCTTTAGGCAACATCTGGACAGAGCTTCTGTATTCTCCCTCTGTTTCAATGGCTTTCACCTGTTCTCTGCTCTCTATTTTCCACCCACACACAACAAAAATTATGATATACTAGGCTAACTGTACGTGTGATTGAGATCGAGAAACCACAGTAAGTTGTTAGACCCGCTGGGAACAGAAGACTGTGTGTACAATCTCTAGAGCCTACTTTAAATGAATTCTCACTTTTTAACACCATTTTATTTTTATTTTTTCTCATACAGAGCTTAAATTATAGATAGAGATAAATTAAAAAATTCTGGATGCCTACAGCCATCAGTAGGTGGAGCTCATGAGTTTAATGCATACAGTTTATAAATTAGACATTCTTATAATAAAGTATGCTGTCAGATCCTGAACTCCCTCTATTGGTGGCTGTAGGCATGTAAAAACGTATCATTTAACTCTGTTTGTTCAAGGATTTAGATCCACAACAACATTCTCTAAGGCTATGTTCACACAATGTAAGTTCTGTAGTAATCACAGCCGTTGTTGAAAATCTGCAACAACGGCCGTGATTACTACGGAACTTAAATTGAGCTGCAGCTGAGGGAATCCTAGCCGGAGTGTATACACATTGTATAAACTCCGTCCGGGATCCCTAGCGACGCCACAAAAAACTGACATGCAGGGAACCTGTCAGTGCACACAGTGGAGCGAGCGGCTCGGGCCGCATATTACATTGTGTTCACCGGGGAATTCAGATGCGGGCCCACACTGATGCGCTCAAATCAGAATTCAGCAGCAGTGGAGGTCATCCGGTCAGTACTGCAGTACCGGCCGTTCTGTGACCCGGCAGGGTCACGGAATGGCCGGTGCCTCATGCTGTGGGAACATGGCCTAATACTGATTTATAAAAACTAATTTTAAAAAGTTCATTAGCATAGATTTTTCCACCAAACATTAAATACTGAACCGAGACTTAATTGTATATATTTTTGTGTTTATTTTAGAAGGAATCTTTAAGTCCTTTGCCAATGAAAGCAGGGTTCTCTTCTTACTTTCTTAGACGCGAGGTCATTACATCACTTTTTAGGCATACTACAATAGCAATAACTAAAAACATAGCAAGTGAAAGTAAAGAAATCATGGTGTTCCTTTGTTTCATGCATGACATTGCTTGTGGATTTGGCGAACAGTGCTCCTTCTGGACCTGACTTTCATTAATACACTTCCGCAGTTTGGTTATTTTGCATTGGTTTTGGTATCTCATAGAAGGTGTTGGGACCTCTTGTGGTCTGCACGGTATCATGGCTAATGAATTTAACCTCCCACAATGACAATAACTTTTTATTTTCCTGTTCAGCGTATCTATAATTTCTAGGACACTTCTGTTTTCCGAGGCAGCTGGAGACCTCATGCTACTTGGTGAGGGACAATCATGGACTGTTTTTATACTTTGGTCCTTTTCACACTTGTTCTTCACATCAGTCTTACCAGGTGGAGCGCATACATGGGAGGTTTTTATACTTTGGTCGTTGTCACAGTCATTCTTCTTGCTTGGTGAAGGACATGCATGGAAAGTTTTCATAGTTTGTTTTTTGTTACATTCGTTTTTCACATTGGTCTTAATTGGTGAAGGACATGCATGGAAAGTTTCTATACTTTGGTCTTTGTCACTTTTATTATTTACATTGGTCTTACTTCGTGAGGGACATATATGCAAGGTTTTCATACTTTGGTTTTTGTCACAATCATTCTTCACTTTGGTCTTACTAAGTAAAGGACATGCATGGAAAGTCTCCATACTTTGGTCTTTGTCACTTTTATTCTTTACATTGGTCTTACTTGGTGAAGGACATGGATGGAAAGTCTCCATACTTTGGTTTTTGTCACAGGCATTCTTGACATTGGTCTTACTTGGTGAAGAATATGCATAGAAAGTCTCCATACTTTGGTCTTTTTCACAGCCATTCTTGACATTGGTCTTACTTAGTGATGGACATACATGTATGGTCTTCATACTTTGGTTTTTATCACATTCATTCTTCACATTAATCTTACTAGGTGAAGGACATGCATAGAAAGTATCCCTACTTTGGTCTTTTTTGCATTCATTCTCCGCATTGGTTTTACTTAGTGAAGAACATACAAGTAAAGTCTCCAGATTTGGGTCTTTGTCACATTCATTCTTCACATTGATCTCACTAAGTGAAGAGCATACATGTGAAGTCTCTGTACTTTGGTCTTTGTCACATTCATTCTTCATGTTGGTCTTACTTAGTGAGGGACATACATGGGACATATTTATACTTTGGTCTTTGTCACAATCATTCTTCACCTTGATCTTACTTAGTGAGGAGCGGACATGGACCGTTTCGACACTTTGCTCTTTTTGGCGCCCATCCTCCACATCAGTCTTACTTAGTGACGGACGTATAAAGACAGTTTTGATACTTTGCTCCTTTTCATATCCATTTTCCATGTTGGTCTCACTTAGTGAAGGACGGATATAGACAGTTTTGATACTTTGCTCCTTTTCACTGTCAGTCTTCATGTTGTTTTCACTAGTACTGCGTACTGAAGAGACATTTCCCTCTGCACTTAATCCTTGCGGTCCATGATCGATTTCTTCTCCGTTTGCCACAAGTGAATGTCTATGAGTGTTGCCCAATGATGAAGGAAGGCTTTCACTTTTATGTGTTTTATGTGTTTTATGTGTTTTGGGTGCAAGCAAAAGTGGCATACTGTTGGAGACTAATGGAAGTTTGCAAAATTTGACCATGCTTCCGTTGTCACATCCTATGAGAAAACAGCAGTGTTTTTTAATGATGCCCAAAGACTGCAAAGAAACATCTCTCTTGACCTACAGTATCTGTTTTACTAAAAAAAACAAACAAAAAAAACAGTGTGATTTTCAGCCAATGAATGAGGATTTATAACTGTCAAAACCCATTGATAAGCTGATCAATGAAAAGTTTGCTTGTTTATTGGTTGATCACTGGGCCTATTATGCCTGGCAATTATCATTCTGCTCAACTGATAATGTACAACTTATAAGAAGGAGTAGAAAACCTCTTAAGTGTTTTCTTCTAGGTGTACTGCAGCCCTTGATGATGCCCAATAACTATCTGAATAAAATACAACTAAATCTTTTAGCTTGTGTGGAATTGATAAGGTGAGTTGTTACCTTGGAATTTATGTATATCCTTTCCTTCTTTGTCATGCCTTTCGGTAAATTCAAGACTCATATTTTTCTCGGCAGCTGCATTTAGGCCTTCTGGATGTTCATCATTTTTGCTTGAGGAGCCCACGAGACATCCTACAAAACACGGGTAACTCTCCATTTATCAGTTATCTTCACAGTATTTCATAAAAACAGGTCATAAAGACATATGGAACATAAAGGTCCGGACAGACGGACGTCCGTCTATAAGGACGTATATCTGTCTGTCTATCTATGTATCTTGGTTTATTTATTGCAGCTAATATAGCAGCCATTCGGCACCCCACAATCATGTGTGCGGGGTGTCGATGGGATGACAGAAGCAGTTCTTTCCTTCTGTCCTACTACTTACATGATTTGGTTTCTACTGACTGTGGCATGTAAGAGGTTAATCTGTTAGGATAGCAGTTGTCTACAATCCCCTCCTGCCATTGATCGAGCTGGTGCACAGACTGCATTTGCAATATCTCCATGATGAAATATACATCATGAAGTGGGAACCAGCATGTTGTTGCATTGGTCCATGGAATCAGTGAACTCCTTGTACAGTCTGGAGATACATACCCGATCACTGACAGCACCCACTGTTTGCCATAAGTGAATGTCTATGAGTGTTGCCCAATGATGAAGGAAGGCTTTCACTTTTATGTGTTTTACCACCAGCAAAAGTGGCATACTGTTGGAGACTAATGGAAGTTTGCAAAATTTGACCATGCTTCCGTTGTCACATCCTATGAGAAAACAGGCTTTGGGCTGTCATGACAATAGATCCCAAGGTTCCCAATGATCATATTTTGGGAGCTGTTCCGCCTGCTAAACCACTAATGACACCACCATCAGATTCTTGCATCTGCCTGTATGGAGCTCACCTCATGGGCCCGCTTCATACAAGATATATTAGTACCTTTTGTGTGAAGGCTTTATATATTTTTTAGAAAAAACTTTATTGAATATTTTAAATTTTTACTAGAGAGTTTAAATTGGCAAACACTCATATGACACACTGCAATAGTGAAAGTATGCTGTTCTTATGGCATCTGAGGGGTTAAGTAGCCGCGACTGGAGTTCTCTGATCCCAACCACTGCAGATGGATGTCAGATGTATTATGCCAATGGTGTCAAACTCACCGCCCTCCAGCTGTTGTAAAACTACAATCCCCATCATGCCTGGACAGCCAAAGCATAAGCTTTGGCAGTCCAGGCATGATGGAAATTGTAGTTTTACAACAGCTGGAGGTCAGTGAGAGCCACTGTATTATGCCTTCTGAGCCTGTGCCACAATGTCCCCATACACATTTGCCTTACATGTACAGAGGATGTCGCCAAGGGGGTTATCGCTTTCTACGAAACCTCATGCCTTATAGGCTTATAAAAACAATGCAATAAATTCACACACCCGATAAGATATATGATCACGGTCCTATATAGTCATCTACTTAGTTATCAAACCTTCTGCAAAGCATCAATGGACCATTTGCCCATAGCAACCAATCAGATTCCAGCTTTCGTTTAAAAAAAAAGGACTATAAAAATGAAAGCTTGAATCTGATTGGTTGCTGATCAGTGGGCAACTGCTCCACTAATCCTTTGAACAAGGATTCATATGTTTCCCCCATGATGTCTGAACTGTGCACAGCATATATATATATATTTATTAATAAATACATATGCTTTTATTATTTGTATATTATATGACTACTATATTGACTACTATATATCCACATCCAGAGCCATAACTTGAATCTTCTGGGCCCAGTGTAAATTTTATAGTGGAGCATTCCCGTCTATGTGTGAGTTATAATATAGATGTCTTCTTGTGGCACCAAGGTCATTGGGCCCTCAGGTTCAGGGGGTCCCAGGTGAGGCAGACACATTTGCCCCTTCATACCATAACTCAATCCCTTATCTGCATAGATGTTTCAGGAAGAATGGCCCTAAGCGAACATTATACTGTCTCTGCTAAGAACATAAAAGATCCATCCCCATCTACTAGGATATACTGTTGTTACTTGTACTTTGGGAATCTTTTCTGTTCTCCCTCACGTGACGCACCATGCTTCAGTCTGGTTCTTCTCCATCTAGGCCTCGAGAAGGAATCCCATCATTGCAACTGATGATGTCATAAGATAACATTAGAGTCATCTGAGGCAGACTGGTTGCTATGGATACGTTGCTATGGACTTGTATACTGGCTCGTCAGACATCTCACGTTAGCAGTAATTCAGGCCCTCTGGAATTACACAAAAATCATACATTTTTTTAGAAAAACATGACATTTAGACAATGAATCAGGAGAACCTCAAGGAAACATGGTATCTAAGTTAGTTGAACTCCTTCCTCTACATGGGGCTAATATATGGGCTTCATTTGCTATTGCACAGAATTAGGGCCCTATTCCACCTGACGATTACCGTTCAGATTATCGTTAAATCGTTCAAATCTAAACGATAATCGTTCGGTTGAATAGCAGTTAACGACTAACGACCGAACAAGAAATCGTTGATCGTTTAAAAAGACCTGGAACTATTTTTATCGTTGCTCGTCCGCAAATCGTTTGCATTGAATAAGAAGTTGTTCGGTCGTTCGCAGTAGTGACGAACGCTATAGCGACGACAAGACGACCGCAAGAACGTAACGATTATCTTTCCATGTAAATGGGTGAACGATTTCAGGTCTTTCGTAATAGCGGTCGTTTGGATCGTTTATCGTTAACGATTATGCGAACGATAATTGTCCCGTGGAATAGGGCCCTTACACAGCCCCCCAGGACTATGATTAAGAACAGTTTTGTCCAAAACGCGTCGGTTTTGTGTGGAAGTCAATAAAGAAATAATATTTTTATTGAGCCGGAGAATTCTTTTCCTGTGTGTTACTTGTTCCAGTGCATCTAAGAATCCTGGGATTTCCAACGTGCTTCTCCTTTGATTGGTAGAAATATTGATTGGACAATATTCCTACCCATTTATGAGAAAATCAACAAATTCCCTGCATGGATTCAGACCCAGGGCCCCAGGCAATAATGGTAAACACTGAGCTACCTTGCTGCCCATCTTCTATCCTATACATTTGCTGCTACTTCTAAGTCATCCTCTCTATGAAGGAATTAAAGGGTTTGTCCAACCATTAAAGGGATACTCCAGTGAACCTTTTCTTTTCTTTCAAATGAACTGGTGTCAGAAAGTTATATAGATTTGTAATTTACTTCTATTTAAAAATCTCAAGTCTTCCAGTACTTATCAGCTGCTGTATGTCCTGCGGGAAATGGTGTATTCTTTCCTGTCTGACACAGTGCTCTTTGATGCCACAGAGACACTAGATAGTTCCTGAAACAGACAGAGGTGGCAGCAGAGAGCACTGTGTCAGACTGGAAAGAATACACCACTTCCTTGAGGACATACAGCAGCTGATAAGTATGGGAAGACTTGAGATTTTTAAATAGAAGTCATTTACAAATCTATATAACTTGATTTGAAAAAAAATAAATAATAATAATTCCCGCTGGAGTTCTCCTTTAACACTTTCCTCCTATCCACAGGATGGGGAATAAGTGTATGATTGTAGGGGATACGACCACTGGGACCCCCCCATTGATCTCAAGACTAGAGGTTCCAAAGGAATGACGGTTGCATGTGTGCATTGCCACTCCTTTACTTGTCTGTTGGGGTACCAACCATAGCTGAACTTGGCTAGACAGCGAATAGCGTAGGAGTGCATACATGTGACCCATCACTTTATCCTGATCTGAGGCTAAGGAGCCCTGTTCTAGAGATTATAGGGGATCCCAGTAATCAGACCTCCCACAATAATACATTGATCCCCTATCATAGGGATAAGTGTTGTTGCTTTGGGAAACCAGTTCTACTTTAAGATTTGGGAAGTTTTCTCTGAAGCTCCAGAGTTGTAGAGCAGTCACTTCTGCACATAAGAGGCACTATCATTGAGGTTATATTAAAGTGTGGCACAGTTTAGTTGCAAATGTATCTACCTGTCATCTGGGATGTCTGAAACATAAATTACCCCTCCAAGGATAACATTAGGAATTACAAATGAGAGCATGGTACATGTTAGTTCTCTTGAAGCATCCATAAATGAACTATCATAAAGGTTCTGGGTGATTGATTTTCTGCTAGACTAAATGTGATTTATTTAACGTTCCCATCTGATAAGTGGGTTGTCATAGAGAAGAAAAAAAAATGGAAAAATATGGTAACGGTAACAGTGTCATTTATCTTTATAGTAAGTGTGTCATTTGCAATAATTTATACCAATAGAAAGTCCATCATGGAGTGACAGACTGCAATCCTAAATCACCGACGCGGTTAGCTAGTTACTACGCTGTCAGCTAAGAGCCAAAAAGCGAACTGTACCCTAATACATGGCACCATTCCCATGTGCACAGATAGAGCAGAGATGAGCCTGTCAGATGTGGCAAAGATAAGCTAGTCAGATGACATAGCAAATGCTGATGTTGCCATCGGATGTAATCTGTGGTTTTTCATAGGGCTATAAGTAAAAAATGATATAACAATTAGAGAAGAGCGAACCTGGAGCATGCTCGAGTCCATCCGAACCCGAACTTTCGGCATTTGATTAGCGGTGGCTGCTGAACTTGTGGAAAACATGGATATAGTCATTGGCTGTATTCATGTTTTCCAGACAACCTTAGAGCTTTATCCAAGTTCAGCAGCCCCCGCTAATCAAATACCGAACGTTCGGGTTCGGATCGACTCTAACCCGAACCCGGTTCGCTCATCTCTAATAACGATATATATATAATTACTTAAAGTGAATGTACCATTAGGTATATCACTTTGTGATTCTTACATGAACAGGCCGGCATGGTTCTTTTTTTTAACGGTCGCATGGTATGGTACCAGCCTGGCATAAAGCACTGAGGGCTGACAAAACCCTCACCCCTCTGTGAAATGGCTGTATTAGAATTAATAGAGCCACATCACAGGGCCTATCCTCCAAAATGTCCGCCGCGAGAGGTCGGATGGTTTGGACAGTGGGGAGTGAACACATCAGCCTGTGAGCTTATCCTGTTGTCCTGTATGAGAAGCCTAATACATTTTGAATTCAAGGTTGATGCCATTGTGAGTATATGCTCTTGGTGCAGCAGGAAACAAGATATCAAGCGTCATAAAAAAGGTATTTATCGTACATTTTTTTACACATCTTTTGAATGGTAGTGAGGGGAGGGAAGATAGCCACACTGGGGAGCGGCGGGCCAGCCCCCAGTGCTTCATGCTGGGCCGGTGCTCGGGAATAGACGGTCTGTTCCTGTAAAAAACACAAAGCAATGTACCTAGTGGTACATTCACTTTAATAATCCCAAAGTGGAAGAACATGCACAGGATAAATGTTTAATGTAATTAGTAGAGATGTGCGAACCTTTGAACATGCTCAGATTCGTCCAAACCCAAGGGTGCGCCATTTGATTACCAGTGGCTGAAGAAGTTTAATGCAGCCCTATGGAGTCCTAGAATACATGGATACGGCAATAGGCTATATTCATGTTTTCTATGACTCCCTAGGGCTGCATGTAACTTCTTCATCTACCATTAATCAGATGCAAAGCATTCGGGTTCAGAAGCGTGGTTGGGGGTTCGCTCATTACTACTTTCCTACTGTATGACTTTCCCCATAAATGCAGATCATCAGGGTCACAAGGAGACTTGTGGGAAGTGGGGACATAGCTGAAGGCCTTATTCACGCACTTTTTAGTGGCATTTTTGATAAAACTGCCTCTGTTCATTCCTATGGAGCGATAAAAAGATCCGAGTACCCTTGAAGTGCGTCTCTTTCCGTCATAGGAATAAAAAAAGAAATGGGTCACATGCCATACCCGCGGCTCTATTCATAATACAGAAGCCGGGACCCGATACGGACGTCTAGATAGCGAGATGGCCGCTTTTGTCCCATATGTCCCCGAAGTGGGAACATAGCTCGAGGCCTTGTTCATGCACTTTTTTGGTAGATAAAACTGGCTCTGAAAGTAAAATGTTTTATTTTGTGCTTTCTTTTGCCAGTTTGTATGGCATAATTTCCAGAATATTATGTTTGCGTTTTTTGGTATCATTTTTTTCTGTGCCATTTTTTCCCTGTACAATTCATGTCCTATATTGATCATGTGATTGAAGGATTTTTTGGAACAACAAAAACAAACATTTAGGGGGCATCACACATTCCAGGTACGGGGCCATAAATCCGGAGGATGTGCCACGGAACGGAATTCGGAGATTGCTACATTGTCATTCATTACAATGCTACTGTACACAGCTGTACTGACACGCAGTTTCTGAGCTCCCAGCATCATAAAGAAAGATAATGCCAGAAACTCTGAATTCTGTTCTGTATTTACGAACCATGAACAGAACTTCCTAATTCCCCCTTACACATGCATCTTTTAAGCAGGAAAAAAAATAAATAAAGGTCTGCAAGATGAAGGGAAAAAATGCCACAAACTTCCTGAAACAATACCCACCTAAAGCACAAAGAAAATTGAATAAAAGGAAGATTTTTATTAAAGGGGTATTCCAGGAAAATTTTACTTTTCCCCTTTCCTTAGGATAGGGAAAAAGTAGAAGATCCCGGGTGGTCTAACTTCTGTACCCCTGCCGATCTCCGTATCGGGCCCCGACTCCTGTATAATAAATAGATCCGCATGCGACCCGTAGCTCCATTCATTCCTATGGAGTGACGGAAAGAGCCAAGTACGCCGTTACTTAGAAATGAATAGAGCCGCTGGTCACCTGCCATACCCACGGCTCTATTCATTATACAGAAGCCAGGGCCCGATACGGAGATAAACTATATTTAACATGTATTCTATTTGGGATTTGGCGCACAGTTCTGTTGTGGCCTCAGACATGCGCATTGACTGAATCCAGCAGAGTGGAGGGGGAGATTGTCATATTAGAGCAGAGTATGAAATTCCCCCAAAAAGCATACCAGAGATGAAAAAAAATGCCCCTGAAAAAAACATTGTAATGGTGCGTTCACACCTACAGGATCTGCAGCTGATTTTCTGCAGCAGATTTCATTTAAATAACTGAACACAGCATCAAATCTGCTGCAGATCCTGTAGGTGTGAACGCACCCTTAATGTATATTTTATATTTTAATGTTGACTTCCAGCTAACATCTGTCTGAAGTCGTTAGATAGTAACATCCTAAAAAAGACAAAAAATTGTGACATCAGCATTAGAAGCATAGTCTGATTTACAGAAAGATTGGGGTGAACCACAGAGCCATTGCTGGACGGAGCTGAGTATAGTTTATTTTATTTTATTATTTTATAACCCTAAGAGGCTGCAAGATGTTTTATAATTAAACAGAGTACCCCTTTAAGGAGATAAGACCTTTAATATCTTACAGGCAATGCAATGCTCTATGGGAAAAGAGTATGCAAAGTAGCTCAGGAAACAAACTTGCTCTACAGCGCCACCTACTGGAGGTATCTTACCTTTAAATCAGTGTTTTGTGGATCTCTAGACTACAGTGTTTGGATGGTAACATTTTGCTGACCTCTCGCTCACCTATATTGTATCCAACACAGGAGCCTGACTTTTAAGAGTGCAGCATTTTTTCTGCCAAGTTCTCTTTGCCTTTTCCTTTCTCAGCTTTTACAAGTCTGAGTGCACATTTACCATGCCGAGCAATGGTTTCCAGATGTTACTACGTGATACATTGTTTGTTTTCATGTTAAACACTGAGGTCTAGATTCCTGGTCAACAAATCTGCTCCATTCCCTCCCACCTCAGGACATTTCATTTCATTTCATATAATAAGTAACTTTTTCCAGGTTAAAAGTCCAAGATATTTCAGATCCTTGGAAGTAACAGAACAAACCTTAACATTCCTTGTGTCTGTAATAAATACGGTGCGGGGTTCCACATTAGATTCCATTGACAGATGTTATGTTTTAATTAATATCAAGATCTGGATGTAATAATCTCTCAGGGTATGAGGTTATGTAGAAACACAACCAATGAATAGATCATTATGTTCCTTATTACGGGGGCTGAGACTAGAAAATACGTCTGTTTCCAGCGACAATGCCCCCCTTGTCCATTGGCCTTGTCTGACATTGCAGGTAGGACTCAAGATAGGTTCAAGGTGTAGTACCAGATGATGAACAGTAGAGGTGCTCTTTAAATACAAACGGAATAAAAAAATTTCTCTTTAGCAACTGCTACTTTCTGGTTCTTGTGCGATGTGGGACTGCAGGAAATGCCCTCTGAGCCAATCACAGGCTGAGGTGGGACGGCCTTTGGGGTGTAAGACCTGTGAGCTTGCAGAGGGCACCTCACTCCTGGCCAGCTGGGGGGGGGGGGGGCGCTTTGGCAGACAGACAGCTGCACACCTAACTTAGAGTAGTGGGGGGGTACTTGTTTGTATGGCTGGGGGGGTACTTGTTTGTATGGCTAGGGGGTACATGTTTGTATGGCTGGGGGGTACTTGTTTGTATGGCGGGGGGTACTTGTTTGTATGTCTGGGGATGGTAGTTGTGTGTATGGCTAGGGGGGTACTTGTTTGTATGCCTGGGAAGGCACTTATTTGTATGGCTGGGGGTTGAGGGGGTAGTTGGTTGTATGGCTGGGGGTAGTTGTTGGTATGGCTGGGGGGGGTAGTTGTTGGTATGGCTGGGGGGTAGTTGTTGGTATGGCTGGGGGGTAGTTGCGTGTATGGCTGGGGGGTAGTTGCGTGTATGGCTTGGGAGAAGTAGTAGTTGTGTGAATGGCTGGGGGGGTAGTTGCGTGTATGGCTTGGGAGAAGTAGTAGTTGTGTAAATGGCTGGGGGGTAGTTGCGTGTATGGCTTGGGAGAAGTAGTAGTTGTGTGAATGGCTGGGGGGTAGTTGCGTGTATGGCTTGGGAGAAGTAGTAGTTGTGTGAATGGCTGGGGGGTAGTTGCGTGTATGGCTTGGGAGAAGTAGTAGTTGTGTGAATGGTTGGGGGGTAGTTGCGTGTATGGCTTGGTAGAAGTAGTAGTTGTGTGAATGACTGAGGGAGTAGTTCTGTGTATGGCTGGGGGGTACAGGTAGTTGTGTGTATAGTGCAGGGGTCGGGTGATGGGTGTTGGATGTCATCTGGAGGGGTGGGAGGCTGAAGGAGCTTTGTTACCTTAAGAAGCGGGCGCTGGAAAAAAGGTTTAGCACAGGGCGCCATTTACCCTAAGGCCAGCCCTGGAGGTGGGTGACTGCTGGGGCCATCGATTGACTGAAGTCAACATATCACAGGAACTGTCTGACCAGGAACTGTGAGACTAGTAGCAGCAGAGGAATGGGGGAAGGTGAGTATGTCTCCTTTTTATTTTGATAGAACTCAAACTCTGGGCAGGCATAATATTGGCAAAAATAACCACCTGAGTGCACGACCGAGTAAAGCCACTCTCCCCATCAGTATTGGGTCTGTGTCTTGCCATTAGTGGTGAGCTGTTGTATTTTTTTGTGTTTTTGTGTGTCTGCAATTTCAGCCATTACAACGTGCTCCTGCCTAGTGTGAATGGTGTTGTAGGAGAGCTGACCGAATTTGTCTTTTTCCTAGTAGAAACAAAAACTAAACAGCACATGGCATGATATATTATAATAAAACTGCAGGTTATATAGCCAGTTAATCAAAGCTCTACAACATTCAGCTCATACGATGTAACAGAGTATGCACATGTTTACTCAGCAGTTTAGGACATTTATTTATAACTATTATACTGGCTGACATGAGCTTTACCTGTAGTAAAACGGGCTAAATGGTGGATAAATGCTAGTGGTTTATTTTTGAGTTCTCAGCAGGAGTATGTGAGTATATAGCAGAACCCGTCAGTTTGTGGTGTTGTTATAGTCGTGGTTTCTCCCGTATATGCAGATATGTATAAAACAGTAAAAAAGAAACAACAACCTATTTTGTGTTTGGAGTTACTGGCAGAATCTGAGCGAGTTCATTGGGTTCATAAACGGCTGTTCTGCATTGTGTTTTGTGCTATGGATTTATCATCGCAGGTGTTATGACCTCATAATGGAATGTATGAGGTTTTATGTAATGGGGAGCCGGTAACAGATGAGAGACTGTAGTCATAGATCAGCTTTAGGTATAACTAGGAGTAGGATGACAAAAATGCAAGGCTGAAATACATTTCGGCATTTAGGTGGGCGAATAATAGGGGCGAATTCTAGTGAATATCCAGGACTTTCATCAATTTGATGTTCAGCTAAAGTAATCTGTCACTTTTAGAAGTTACAAATCCAGTGTTTATAACTAAAGGGGTAGTTATACTGTACTGCGGAGTTGTATAGTTTTAATGCATGTTTATTGTTTATGCTTTCTGCAGGGGCAGCGATCAGATATGATCACACATTTTTTTTAGCTTTTTTATTTTAGAATTTTTCTGTTCTGCTTGTGGTCTCTTTTTTTTTTTTTTTTTGTGTGTTGTATTCTTTCCAGTCTTACACAGTGCTCTCTGCTGCAACCTCTGTCCATGTCAGGAACTGTCCAGAGCAGTAGCAAATCCCCATAAGGATACAAACACACTGGGCGGATCCGCAGCGTATTTCTCGCTGTGAATTCGAGACCTGCCCTGAATTCGTATCCCTGCCCTGTACACTTAAGGGCAGGTAAACTCGCAGCAGGATGGACACCCCGCTGTGAGTATGTCAGCAGCTTGCCACATGCTCATCAGGCAGGAAAGAAAACACCACTTCCTGCAGGACATACCGCAGATGATAAGTACTAGAAGACTGGAGAATTTTATATATAAGTAAATAACAAATATATGCCACTTTCTCGCACCAGTTAATTTAAAATAAATAAATAACTCGAGTACCCCGTTAACTGTTTATGGCTCAAAAAACAGTGTGTAAACATAGCCTATGGCTTTATAGTTTTTTTTGGCCCATTTATTTTAACTGGCTGCCTCAGTGAAGGAGGCGGGATCCGTTTCAAGTCCGCTCAGATCCCGCCTCCTTCACTGAGTGGCTGAGCGGACCTGAGACGTCACATCTCGGGCCCGCGTCAGACACCCGGAAGCGTCCGGGAACCGGACACCGGAGCGCCGTGATGCGAGACCCGCCGCTGGAATCGGGGAGGTGAGTGGACGTCTTTTCCCTCGGCCACCTCGGCCCCGGTCCCAGCGCAAAAGTGCCCCCACGCTGGAGTACCCCTTTAAAGAAGTATTCCTCTTTGGTAAAATACAGAATTATCTCTCCTCCTGAAGACTAACAATTTACTCCATACTTGTTATTATCTCTTCAGTCTCCTTCCCCCAGTCCTGAGTTTGCTGCTTTCTGCTGAAGACACAGAAAACTGTGTGTGACCTGTTCACTCCATCTCCGCTCTGATCTCCCTCTTCCCCCCTCCCATCCAAGACAGCTCATGTAAACAGTGTACCTGGCTGTCTCTACACACTGTAATGCCATTAGGGTTAATCAAGTTGCTGTGATAAACCCACCCGGCATTACAGAGTGCAGAAACAGACTGTCAGGGACACTGTTTACATGAGCAATCTCGAAACGCAGGGGGGAAGAGGGGGTACAGAGCGGAGAAAGAGAGAACATCTCACACACAGTTTTCTGTGTTTTCAGCAGAAAGCAAAAGGCTCACAACTGGGGGAAGGAGACTGAAATGGTAATAACAAGTATGGAAATATGTATTTTCCCTGACTGGAAAACCCCTTTAAGCATTACACAATGCCAATTTAAATCAATTGATTGTTTGTGTAAAGCAGGACAGGACAGTTCCTCCAGACTGATAGATGCTCCTTTCCACTTTGGCTAAAAGATGAAACTTCTGAACAGAAAACTAATGATAAGCGAACAGGTTTGTAAATGTTTACACGAACATGGCGCTAATTGTTCGTTTTCGCCGATCACAAACAATTTGTTCGATGATCGGAATGGCTATAATGATCATTTTCGAACATATTCGAACATGCAAACGTTTATCTCACAATGTTCAAAACTGCATGATTTCCGCATTCGCAACCTGAAAATCTGTACGTAGGTGCAGAGAACAAAACGTACGCTTCTACTGTGTGTTCGTTATTTTTTGTTAACGTTCGGTAAACACAAACATGACCCCAATCACGATAATTCTTTTTTTTATGTTTGTGTTTGGGACTGAACAAAACATTGGGATGTTCGCCAATCACTACAGAAGACCCCCTCCACAGTTTACTTAGAATTCCCTAATAAATTATATTTAAAAAGTCACTGTCATTTTTTTTGCAGAAATCAATAGTCCAGGCGATTTTAAGAAACTTTGTAATTGGGTTTATTAGGCAAATATGCCATTATCTGCATTTAAAAAGCCTTTTCCCAGGTCCCCCCCCATTTACTGCAAAATATCAGGAAATTGTGTCTTGTTGCATCAGACACAACCCTGTCTGTTCTATAGAGAGGGGAGGGGGGAGGAGGAAGGAGGGAGATGAGTTGGCAGCAGAGAGCAGAGATCAAAGAATTACACAGCTCGGAGCTACATGAAAGAGGTATTCAGAGGTCAAAGTGGTCAGTGCTGACTGTCAGAGGAGATAGGCCAGTGATGTAGCTCTAAATTAACTCTTTGTTGTCCTGTTTTGGTGCCTCATCTCCCTCCACCCCTCCCCTCTCCATACACAATCATGAAGACAGGGGGGAGAGCTTCAAACTGCTTTTTCATGATAAAAATGCCTTTTTCAGCTAATAAACCCAATTACAAAGTTTCTTAAAATCACCTGTACTATTGATTTCTGGAAAAAAAATAAAAAAAAAATAAACGACGTTGACACTTTAAGAAATATTTTTTTTTCTAAATGTGTCAGTCCTTTTACATATTGACTATGTTTATAAAGCTGTAAAAAAATGCCACACCCAATCACGTATCATTTGATACATAACAATATGACTTTGCTATATCTTATCCTGCTATAATGTCTTGCTTATTATTTCTGGGGTGCTATGATACCATACGTTGGGCCAGTACTCTGGAAAGCCCTGATACAGAGCCACGACAGATGCCATATATCTTTCTATCTGTATTATATAAATTTAACCTACTAATCAAGTCATTACCATTGATAACAGTATATAACTATTAGGCTGTGTTCGCACATTGCAGTACTGTAGCTTTTCAACATTTCACTAAAAATCGTGCAATATCATGCCAGCCTTACATAAAAACCAAAGTGCCAGCCCTAGATCGAGCTGAGGGCAACTCTTCTCGTTTCTGCAGGTGCTGAAATATCTCATTAACTTGCTTGGCACCATCACGGAGCACGTATTCAGAGATGGCACCACAGCGGGGATATTCAATAAAAGTAAATGGGAGATTTATTCCTTCTAAAACCTCTATGAAAACCACTTGAAAATTCCTTATTTCCTGCTTGCAAACCAGTCCAGCCTCATCTCTGGCTTTTCCGTATTTGCTATAAATCAGCCGGGGATGTTAATGGTATTGCTCAAGTGACTATGCACAGAAAACTTCATAGAGCATCCAAAGATTACTGGGGCGTGAAACCTATTTCTGCAATCTGGAAGAGCCGTTCTGCTGAGAGCAACTGTGTCTAGTGCTATGGAGGACACACTTTTCGACTTTTTAAATCCCCAATACCCCCTCGCACAGCCAGCGAAGTCAATGTTCTGTGCAAAGGAATAGTAAACAGTCACTGAGTGTGAAAACAAGGAGAGCAGTCCTGATGCCAGTTGCATCTGCCAGCCAAGGATTCCTGGGTCACAACACAATGGATATGTAATTGCATTATATTTCGGGTTCTCTAATTTACATTGGGCCCCTCATGGGGCTTTTCATATAGAAATAATCTTTTATAATTAGCCGCATTCGACATCTTCATCAGAAAATTGCCAAAATAGATAGAATTCTGTTAGAATGGTGCCACAAAAAATCTGATATTTTTTGCCATCGGAATAAATTAAATCTGATGTTATACTAAAGATATACTAAAGATTTTTTTATACTAAAGATTTTTGATATTTGTTTGTCTTCGCTGTTCACCCCCCCTAGAATGCAGTGCAAGATCACCTTGTCCATGCCAGGGATACTATCTACACAACACAGGTCAGCATACAGGAGTTAGGTACTGACCCCAGTAGGACAAAGTTGCAGATAATGCCTAGGTATCCTACTGCAACACACAGCTATTTTGGGAAATCATGAAAAGTCCTCCAAACCCAGCGCAGGGACCTGGGACCTCGTACTACCCTAGCAGGATGGGTATCCTGACACTATATGGCATAAGGCGGTAAGATCAAAGATATCTATATGTGAGTATGAGTATCTTTTTCTTCTGCTCTTCACTACACTATCCGACTCTGTTTAGAACTTGTAGATCATCTTTTTTTTTAAAGGAGCCATATAATGGGGTATGACTGCAGGTCAGACTACAAAGAGGTTGTAGTCTGTTACCTTGGTCACACATAGTTCTTCATAGTAGCTGTATACACCAGATGTGAGGACATTTTTTTTAACCAAAAATATATGAAATTCTTTCTTTATTTCTTAATGTACATGCATTGGGACAATTGTGACTTATTTGTTGGGCCTTATATTGTCTTTGTATTTACTGCATGGCAGCTTGTTGGTTATAAATGTCACCTTGCAGTGCTGGGGGCCTGGATTAGAATCTGACCAAGAGCAAATGCCCCATGGAGACTGTATGGTCTTCTAAAGTTTGTGTGGGTTTCCTTAAAAAAAAAAAACCAACAACAACAACTAATAGTTACAACTTTTATACATTTCCCCATAGTCTCTATAAGGGTTGAACATTGGCTTGCAGTGGCTACCGCCAATAGATGGCACTAGAGACAGCTTTTTTTGTAGGAGCTAATTTGCATACCCCTTTTCCCAGGGAGCATTGCTTGCTTTATAAAACCGCCTTACATTAACTGTGGTCTCCACAAGCAGAAACACTACCCCACCAAAAGAGCTACATTACACCATTAAAAGTCCCTCAACCAGTAAACTAATACCCTGCTCTGTCGTGCTGATGGGCAAACATCACAAAACAACTGTCTTCAGAGAGTTTTTCACAATTTTCCAGCACATTCTGGTTCGGCTGCTAAGTAGAGACGAGCGAACTTGCTGAACGTTTGGGTTTGCACGATAACGTTGTCTGGAGAAGATGGATGCAGCCCTGAAAAACATAGTGTTAGAAATGTGACTTTGCGCTCCTCAGTCCGTGCCGGGCGGCCGAGGAAGCGCTGAATTTCTGTCTGTGTTTGCACTGAATGAACTGTGTTTTACTTTCCAGCCACACCTACCTTGCCTGTCAGACTTCTGGCAGTGCAGGGGTTACTGCACTGCTAGATCTGTTCAGCTGAGCTTGGTGCTGGGATCAGGGCTGGTCCAATCAGCTGCTGGACCTAGTCTCTGATCCAGGATAAAAAGCAGTCAGATCCCTCAGTTCCCTGCTGGCTATTAGTTGTTACTAGTCCCAGCTCCCCTGCTCCTTTCCCAGCGTGCCCTGTCCTAATCCCCTTGCTATTGCTCTACCCGTATTCTGACCTCTTGCCTGACATTTGACTATCCGCTCTCCTTCTGATTTTGTACTGCGTTGTCTGTTTGGTTTTGACCCTGCTAGTTGACTATCCTCTATTGTGTTTTGTTTGTCTGTCTACGTTTTGTGTATTCACCTACGCAGTGTAGGGACCGACTCCGTGGTTGTCCACGACCGTTTAGGGTCGACTGAGGCAAGTAGGCAGGTGACAGTGGGTGGGTTCAGATCTAGGGCCCACTGTCTTTTGTCTTGTCTATGCCTGCCTGTCATGACACATAGATACAGCTTATATCCATGTTTTCCAGGCAGTCCATGGGCTGCATCTACCTTCTCCAGGCAGCGGGATTCAAATGCTGATCATTCGGGTTAATGCAAAGCCAGCCAAAGTTTCGGCAAGTTTGCTTGTCATTTGTGGATGGGATATCGAGTTGCAGGGTTGTCACCTCCAGGTGGCACTAGAGAGCCAGCTTTTTTCCCCTCTAGAGGAGATGTTATTTACAGACATCAAGTATTCCTATTATTATCGGTTTTCCTATAAGGGATTTATTTGTAACCTATTGCTTTGACTTGTACTTCTTAATGCCAGTTCTGAAATTCCTTATAGATGAATACATCATTTGGTGACACTGTTCAAGCAAATCTAATGAGATAATCAAGAGCCCCGGCACAGTGTGTCCATTAAAAGACTAATTTCTTTATCACACTCCCACATGCCCTCGAATGAGGCTTCTGTATTATGATTGTGCCGCCATAATTCCCTGTAATATGTTTTCCCTCCATGAGTGGTTTCAGCCTCCTACTTACCTCTTCACCATGGGCTAATTGACAAAATTCTACTCCAGGGATTGTGGGGGTGAAACGATGACAATTAGTTACAAAATGCGACAAGTTACATAATATCACAGATCATTGATTAGAAAGAGATTTCTCCAAACTGAGTTCTCTGTTTAGATGTAAAGGCCTTAAAGAGATATCCCAGGAGGCCTATGGATTGCATTCATACATGCGGCATTGTTCACGGATGATAGTCGTAAATACCTTTAACCATTTCAAAGTGCTAACAAGTGGATACGTTTACATAAGGGCAAGGTCTTTTAGCTAAACAAAGCTTGGAGTCTTATACTAGCTGTCATAGAGACACAAACCTTAGATGGGGATGCCTACTTTTCCCCCTTTGCCTGTTTCCCTTCCACCATAACCTTGTTACCTTGCACCCTGCAAACATACATACAACAGGAAGCTGGAAAAAAATGAGATCTGGCGGCTGCCTGAGGGAGGTGAGAGCAGCGTTGCAGGGGAAGGGGCATGGGTAAGTATGCACCCTTAGAGGACCGGGCCAATTTAAATTTTTAATCACAAACAAGATTCTCGGCACTGCTCACAACCGCTAGCGGATTCCATCCTCCAGTGTGTATTATAGCCAATATCCCGGAGCTTGCTACAGGTGGTGCACAGACTCAAAGTACACAGTCTTTGCAATAATCTTTCCAATAAAAGAAGAAAAGGTCTGGCTCTCACCCAGGTAGCAAAAATAAAAGTTTCTTTATTCACCAAAGCGGGTTTACATGGCGTGGATGAACACAGATCAGGCAACAGCTGTTTCGCATTAACCACGCTTTTTCACAGCCCTGACGTCATCACGTATTACGGTCATTTATATACAACATTACATTAAAGTAATTAGCATATTTAAAATCACATACAAAAAGTAATAGCAAAAGACATAGCATATGACATTAATAACATTGACATGTAATACATATTTGCACAGTGTGCACAAAGGGAGCTTTTTCTACCAGCAGGTTACATGAATACCGGACCTATCGTTCAGACCTAGCGGTCCGATAGCTTCCGTTTTTAATATAAGTTCAGTCTCCTCTTGGAGCAATCGCAACTGGCGATCGCCTCCAGCCGGTGAATATTTTACCTGTTTAAGACCCATAAAGCATAAGTCAGAGGCATTACCATTATGCACCGTGTGAACATGGGCAATCAACTTCGGGCAACCTTTACCTGTTTTAAAGGACCTTATATGTTCCGAAAAACGCACGTGCATAGGGCGTATGGTTTTACCCAAGTAAAAAAACCCGCACGTACAAATAACCGCATATACTACGTATTTTGATTTGCACGTGATAAAATCCCTTACTTCCCATTTAATGGGGCCTAGCTGAACAGTTCTAACATCATTCAAAAATTCACAATACTTACAATGCTGACACTTATAATTACCTGGGTCGTGAGTGGCTCTACCCAACCATAGATTCTTACGTTCTATTTGCCTTGTATCCACAAATCTGCCCTTTACAATTTCATCCCGTAAGTTCTTACATCGCCGGAATGATATAAGGGGGCGCTGTTCAGTTAGGTCTTGCAAATCAACATCACTCTCTAGCAGACACCAATGTTTAAGTACAGTCCTTCTCACTATATCGTCCATAGGTGAATGACAGAAAGTAAACACAAATCTAGAAGAAGTATCCTTCTTTTTACTTTTATTTCTCAATAAAGTCAAATGTGGAATGTTACGAGCTTTATCCCAAGCTTTTGTTATAACGTCTTGTGGATATCCACGGGTAAGTAATCGTTGACTCAGTGTGTATGCCTGTGCCTCAAACGATGTGTCTGTATTATTTATCCTACACAATCTTATAAATTGCCCATATGGGACTGATCTTTTTACGTGTACTGGATGGTAACTCTCATATTTAAGTAACGAATTCGTGGCACTTGGTTTGCGATACCCACTTGTCAGTAACTCATTGTTTTGTACATCAAGGAAATTTATTTGGTTACCCCCATATTCTGATGTAAAGGTCATGTTATAGGTGTTACTATTCATGTACTGTATAAAGTCACTGAATTCCTCCTTCGTCCCCGCCCACACAATTAGTACATCATCAATATACCTGAGATATAAGGCAATTTTTGCCAAAAAATTATTGGACAGCGAAAAAATAATATCGTCCTCCAACTGTGCCAAAAATAAATTTGCAAAAGTTGGGGCTACCGGCGTCCCCATCGCCGTACCAGCTCGCTGACAGTACCACTGATCAGCGAACTGGAAGGCGTTATGTTGTAAAACAAATAATAACATATCACAGGTATATTGAATGTGTGGTGTATCCATTGTTCCGAGGCGAAGCAATCGACGACGAATCGCCTGTACACCCGCATCCTGAGGGATGCGGGTGTACAGGCTCTCGACGTCAATGCTCGCCAAAGAGAACCCATCTCTCCACTCAAAATCTGCCAAAACATTTAGTAACTCCTTCGTATCCTGCAAGTAGGACGGAACCTGTTGGAGCAAAGGGCGTAACATCCAGTCAAGGTATTTTGATAAGGGTTCTTGAGTGGGATTGATAAGGGATTTTGAGTGGAGAGATGGGTTCTCTTTGGCGAGCATTGACGTCGAGAGCCTGTACACCCGCATCCCTCAGGATGCGGGTGTACAGGTGATTCGTTGTCGATTGCGTCGCCTCGGAACAATGGATACACCACACATTCAATATACCTGTGATATGTTATTATTTGTTTTACAACATAACGCCTTCCAGTTCGCTGATCAGTGGTACTGTCAGCAAGCTGGTACGGCGATGGGGACGCCGGTAGCCCCAACTTATTTTTGCAAATAGCAAATTTTTTGCCGGTAGCAAATTTATTTTTGGCAGAGTTTTAGGACGATATTATTTTTTCGCTGTCCAATAATTTTTTGGCAAAAATTGCCTTATATCTCAGGTATATTGATGATGTACTAATTGTGTTGGCGGGGACGAAGGAGGAATTCACTGACTTTATACAGTACATGAATAGTAACACCTATAACATGACCTTTACATCAGAATATGGGGGTAACCAAATAAATTTCCTTGATGTACACTTAGAAGTAAAAAACAATGAGTTACTGACAAGTGGGTATCGCAAACCAAGTGCCACGAATACGTTACTTAAATATGAGAGTTACCATCCAGTACACGTAAAAAGATCAGTCCCATATGGGCAATTTATAAGATTGTGTAGGATAAATAATACAGACACATCGTTTGAGGCACAGGCATACACACTGAGTCAACGATTACTTACCCGTGGATATCCACAAGACGTTATAACAAAAGCTTGGGATAAAGCTCGTAACATTCCACATTTGACTTTATTGAGAAATAAAAGTAAAAAGAAGGATACTTCTTCTAGATTTGTGTTTACTTTCTGTCATTCACCTATGGACGATATAGTGAGAAGGACTGTACTTAAACATTGGCGTCTGCTAGAGAGTGATGTTGATTTGCAAGACCTAACTGAACAGCGCCCCCTTATATCATTCCGGCGATGTAAGAACTTACGGGATGAAGTTGTAAAGGGCAGATTTGTGGATACAGGGCAAATAGAACGTAAGAATCTATGGTTGGGTAGAGCCACTCACGACCCAGGTAATTATAAGTGTCAGCATTGTAAGTATTGTGAATTTTTGAATGATGTTAGAACTGTTCAGCTAGGCCCCATTAAATGGGAAGTAAGGGATTTTATCACGTGCAAATCAAAATACGTAGTATATGCGGTTATTTGTACGTGCGGGTTTTATTACTTGGGTAAAACTATACGCCCTATGCACGTGCGTTTTTCGGAACATATAAGGTCCTTTAAAACAGGTAAAGGTTGCCCGAAGTTGATTGCCCATGTTCACACGGTGCATAATGGTAATGCCTCTGACTTATGCTTTATGGGTCTTAAACAGGTTAAATATTCACCGGCTGGAGGCGATCGCCAGTTGCGATTGCTCCAAGAGGAGACTGAACTTATATTAAAAACGGAAGCTATCGGACCGCTAGGTCTGAACGATAGGTCCGGTATTCATGTAACCTGCTGGTAGAAAAAGCTCCCTTTGTGCACACTGTGCAAATATGTATTACATGTCAATGTTATTAATGTCATATGCTATGTCTTTTGCTATTACTTTTTGTATGTGATTTTAAATATGCTAATTACTTTAATGTAATGTTGTATATAAATGACCGTAATACGTGATGACGTCAGGGCTGTGAAAAAGCGTGGTTAATGCGAAACAGCTGTTGCCTGATCTGTGTTCATCCACGCCATGTAAACCCACTTTGGTGAATAAAGAAACTTTTATTTTTGCTACCTGGGTGAGAGCCAGACCTTTTCTTCTCTTATTGGAACAATTAAAATTTTTGCGTTTTCGTTTTTTTCTCCTTATGCTTAAAAGGCCATAGCACTGGCATTTTCACCTAGAAACCCACATGAGCCCTTATTTTTTGCGCCACTAATTGTACTTTGCAATGACAGGCTGAATTTTTGCATAAAGTACACTGCAAAAGCAGGAAAAAATTTAATGTGTGGTGAAATTGAAAAAAACAACAAAAAAACCCGCATTTCTTTTATTTGGAGGGTATCGCCCTGGGGTAAAACTGACTTCGTCGTTACGATTACAGTGATATGTAACATGTATAACTTTTATATTATCTGATGGCCTGTAATAAATTTGAACCATTGTTAGGGTGCGTTCACACCTACAGGATCTGCAGCAGATCTGCAGCAGATTTGATGCTGTGTTCAGTTATTTAAATGAAATCTGCTGCAGAAAATCAGCTGCAGATACTGTAGGTGTGAACGCACCATTAACAAATATATGTTCCGTTTACCGGGTGAGATCAGGAATGTGATTAAGTAATAATTTGGGCAATTACACATGCGGCGATACCAAACATGTTTATTTATTTTTATTTATAACATTGGAAAAGGGGGGTGATTCGAACTTTTATTAGGGGAGGTTTTTTTTAATTAACAACAACACTTTTTTTTTTTTTAACACTTAGGGTGGGTAATTCTCGCAGATAAACTCCGCAGAACTCCGCTGTATGTCCGCGTGCACGGCCGCGCGCCTTTCCGCTGGCTCCATAGACACCATTCTATGGGCCGGGGTATTCCGCTATCCGCCGAAAGAAGTGACAGGTTATTCCCCCTGGGGGACTTCTAGTATAAGCACACTGATCTCTCATTGAGATCTATGCTGTATAGTTATACAGCATAGATCAATGAGATAGGCTATAAATTGCTTGCGGCTGCTGCAGCCGGAAGCAATCGAGTGCCGAGCCGGGATCAGCGCCATTACGGCACAGACCCCAGCCCGAGTCGGATGTGTGGATCGCTCCTCCGGGACAATGTCCCGGAGGAGCTATCCACCCTACTAGACACCAGGGAAGGGCTGCATAAGGTAATCGGATGCACCTATCAACTTTGATAGCTGCATCCGATTACTTAATTAGCGGGCACAGCGATCAGACCATGACCGTTAATAGCCGTGGTCCCGGGCTACATGCGGCACCTGGGACCGCGGCGGCTCAGAGTGCGCCTGCCGCGCGGCCCCACTCTGAACACTCGTAGGCAGCCCAGGATGTACGGGTACGCCCAGGGTCGCCTAGGGGTTAAAGAAGTCCGGTGAAATTTTTTTTTAAAGTATTGTATTGACCCCCCAAAAGTTATACAAATCCCCAATATACACTTATTACGGGAAATTCTTATAAAGTGCTTTTTTCCCTGCACTTACTACTGGATAACATGGTGATGTCACTTCCTGAATAACATGGTGATGTCCCTTCCTGGATAACATGGTGATGTCCCTTCCTGGATAACATGGTGATGTCACTTCCTGGATAACATGGTGATGTCACTTCCTGGATAACATGGTGATGTCACTTCCTGGATAACATGGTGATGTCACAACCGACTCCCAGAGCTGTGTGGGCTGTGGCTGTTGGAGAGGATGATGGCAGGGGGATGCTCAGTGTCCCTCCAGTGCCCTGTGTCCCTCAGTGTCCCCCTGCCAGCGTCCTCTCCAGCAGCCACAGCCCGCACAGCTCTGGGAGTCAGGGCGTGACATCCCCATGTTATCCAGGAAGTGAAGCCTTGGTGCAGTAGTAAGTGCAGAGAAAAGCACTTTATAAGCATTTCCCGTAATAAGTGTATATTGGTGATTTGTATAGCTTTTGAGGGGTAATACAGTACTTCAATAAAAATTTTCATCTGACTTCTCCTTTAAAACAGGGTTCTCTACAGTTCAGGTAGTAATGTTATGGAACCCTTACTCCTATGAATAATTGCCATCAGATGCATCCTCCACTAGTTTTAGTCTCACTGCTGTCTTCCCATACCTAGTGATGGCTGTCCTAGTGATGTTGTTACCTTGAAGTTTATTTAAAGTGCAATCATCCTTTAGTGCATTGCCTGTTGATTGAAGTTCATCTTGAAATTGATCCTGACCTTGGCCGTTGTTTTAAAATAGCAGTAATTATTTGCCATTAAGTGGCGACTATCTACAAAATTTTTACAGTGTGTGAACATAGCCTTCCGCCCCACAGGCCGCTCAGCCAATCACTGGCAGTGGTGGTCCCGGCCTGTGATTGGCTGAGCGACCTGTCAGTTCAGACAGGCCGCTCTGAAGCTGGAGCGCACGGGATCTGGGGAGAAGCAGAACGCAAGAGGAGCCCTGCAGCATGGATAGGTAATGTATGCACTTTGCATATCGTCAGCCGCCGGCCGCGCACCGCTGTCACAAGTAGCAATGCGCGTTCGGCGCCCGACAATTATAGGTCCAAACCTATATCAACGATCAGCCTATGATTGTTGTCATCGACTGATCGTTGTGTTTATTACACGGAACGATAATCGCCTGGATAGGGACCCCTCGGCCAATTATCGTTCTGCATAATAGTACCCTTACTGTGGCTGCTGTGACATCTACCTCTGCCACACAAGTGCCAGCTGGTCCTGTTCTCTAACACCAGGGCTTGTTCTCCAGGTCACAGCACCCACCTCCCCCCCCTTCCCCCCATTCTACAATGAAAGGGCACAAGGGTTTAAGGATTTTACTCTTGTTGGTCTCCATTTTATTTTACTTGAAAGTGATGCTACCAGATCATAATGTGTCAGTCTTTCTACTGCAGAGCTAATAAAAAGACTGACAATATCCCATAAGAATGATGAGCTGTGTCAGGCAGCAGCAATGAGCAGCGGTCCATAGTTACTCATAAATTAACGTGATTCAATATGTCCTAAATTCTTATTATTGTGCAGCTAAATGGAGGTTGAATTCCCTGTACTAGAACGTTCTTTTGCTCACATTTAATAAATAAAAAAAAAAAAAATGCAAAAATAACATTTACACTATTATTTAGGGCTTTAACCCCTTAAGGTCAAAGCCAATTTTCGTTTTTGCACTTTTGCTTTTTCCACTTTATGTTTAAAAGTCCATAGCGCTTGCATTTTTTCACCTAGAGACGTATATGAGCGCTTATTTTTTGCAAAACCAATTGTACTTTGCAATGACAGGCATTATTTTTCCATAACATATGCTGCGAAACCGGAAAAAAATCATTTGCGCTGTCAAATTGAAAAAAAGGAATTTGTTTTGATTTCGGGGAGTTTTGCATTTACGCCGTTCGCCCTATGGTAAAACTGACTTGTTATGCATGTTCCTCAAGTCGTTACGATTACAACAATATGTAACATGTATAACTTTTATATTATCTGATGGCTTGTAAAAAATTCAAACCATTGTTAACAGATATATGTTCCTTAAAATCGCTCTATTCTCATGCTTACAGCGCTTTTATTCTTTGGTCTATGGGTCTGTGTGAGGTGTCATTTTTTGCGCCATGATGCGTTCTTTCTATCGGTACCTTGATTGCGCATATACGACTTTTTGATCACTTTTTATTACATTTTTTTCTGGATCTGATACGACCAAAATTGCGCAATTTTGCATTTTGGATTTTTTTGCGCTTACGCCGTTTACCGTGCGAGATCAGTGATGTTATTAATTAATAGTTCGGGCGATTACGCGAGTGGCGATACCAAACATGTTTGTTTATTTGTTTATTTATTTATATTTATAAAATGGGAAAAGGGGGGTAATTTGGACTTTTAATAGGGGAGGGGATTTTTTTATTAATAAAAAAACATTTTTAATTTTATTTTTACTTTAACTAGAAGTCCCCCTGGGGGACTTGTATATAGACAGCACTGATCTCTCATAGAGATCAATGCTGTGTATATACACAGCAAAGATCGATGAGATCGGTCATAGATTGCTATGGCCTGCTGGACTGGATGGAGCCTTGTCTTTTTCCGACCTTAATAAGAGTATGTGCTATATACACAAGACCTAGCAGAAAAGTAACTTGCATGTGCAGAAGTGTGTTTTCATATTTGATGGTGTTGGTGGTGTCATGGGGGGGGGATTCCTTGGAGCACATTTGAAGCCATATCCAGTTTGCTGGTGGGTCTTTAATATACCTTGAAGGCTGTGAATTACACAATCATTAGCAGCTATCGGCCTTGTTATGGGGTTTCTAACCTTTACCATACAGACTGTGTCATTGTTCTAGATTTCAGCTATGCCAAGTATCGCTGCTGATTAGTATTCACAATAATATTTTCTCTATACAAGTTGACTTTTGTTTGTCTGGCCAAAGAAATCAGGGATTTGGAAGAGAAAAAGTTTATTCTGGAACCTGGGAAGAAACTTGATTTTTTTAATAATTTTTTTTTTTTGCTTTTTTTCCCAGAAGCTTATAGAATATGCTTTTATTTCCAAAGTCTCTAGAACGGTAAATGTTATAATGGTAGTGGATTATTTTGCCCACTCTGTGTGTTTGTTTGCATTACTTTCACGGTTATACACGGATTCTCTGAAAAGCCTTTTTGATATCAGGGGTTTGATAGGAGCGGAGCTGAGTATTGTGGAGAGCCGGTGCATTGCTTCTAATCTGCACTCCCTGACAGCTCATTATTCTCCTCTCCAGGCATGCTTCACTAGCTTGTCTTCTGGCTGCTTTAGAAAAGCTAAATGAACCTTGTGAAATATATATATTGCAGGAACCAACCTCCACATTTACTGGATGTGGGGATTAAACAAAGTTCTGATCTCAGGCCATTTCTTCTAGGTTTAAAGCTTCAAATTTAACAAATGTTTCGTGTTTCTATATTAATCATATTTTGTACTTACAAGTGAGGAGACAATAGTAATACACAGAAAACACTGCGCTCCAAACAGATAGATGAATACATGTAAAATGGAGAAATACCCTAGAAAGGAACGATAGATAGATAGGCCATGGGATGGATAGATAGATAGATAGATAGATAGCAGCAAGATAGTCCACGGCACTCACAAGGTTAAGTTGAAAAAAAGTTCAGTGATTTATTTGTGCATCGTAACACAGCACTCCAAACAACACGACGTTTCGGTAACCTCACGTTACCATCCTCAAGGATGAGGATGGTAACGTGAGGTTACCGAAACGTCGTGTTGTTTGGAGTGCTGTGTTACGATGCACAAATAAATCACTGAACTTTTTTTCAACTTAACCTTGTGAGTGCCGTGGACTATCTTGCTGCTATTTGAATACGATCCCGGGTCAGGATCCAGGACCGCTGGCACCTAACTCTTTTCACTCAGCAGTGCTGCTTGCTTTTTCTTGTTTGTAGATAGATAGATAGATAGATAGAAAGCAGAAAGCGAGCAGCACAGCTTCTTCAATTAATTGGTGCCAGCGGGCCAAGGTCCTGACTTCAGACCGAATGCATATAGAACGGGAAAGTCCACGGCACACAGGTTCAACGTGAAGAAAAAAGTGTTTATTTAAATCATGCAGCAATCTAGAACGCAACGTTTCGGTAGCTTCTTGCCACCATTTTCAACACTTTTTTCTTCACGTTGAACCTGTGTGCCGTGGACTTTCCCGTTCTAGATAGATAGGAGATAGATAGATAGATAGATAGATAGGAGATAGATAGATAGATAGATAGATAGGCCATGAGATAGATAGATAGATAGATAGATAGATAGAAAGATGATAGAGCCTGCAGAGGCAGTAAGGACTAGCTCCATATCTGGAGGAGCTACCAATCCCCTGGAGACTGACAGATAGTGGGCCGCTATAGACTGAATGCCCACAACCTGCTCATCAGATCTGGGTGGCACCAACAGAGGTACAAACCCAAGGTGAGCAGACTGTGCCCAGTAGGCCATGGAGGATGAGGCCCACTTCATGCTATACTGCTCCAAATACTCAGCAGTGAGGGACACATACTTCAGGAGACTGTCCAATCTCCTCCCAGACTTCACCTCTATGGAGGAGGAGGAAAAACTGCCCATCCTACTGGGAAAAGAGGAGAATGCGGTGGCTATAGTGGCAAAATATGTCAGTGCCTGCCATAGACAGAGAGAAATGTAATATGTCATGGACTTCTATCCCTACCCAATAATTCCCTATTTGCTTTGGCAATGCTAATATGTATTTTAAGAGATAGATAGATAGAGAGATAGATAGGAGATAGATAATAGAAAGATGATAGATAGATAGATAGATAGATAGATAGATAGATAGATAGATAGATAGATAGATAGATAGATAGACTGGCAAAAAAGCTACCACATTTCAGCCATATCTTAGGGTCTTTCTCTGTCATTGAAAAACTGGCATGCATGTATAAGAATTTTGCCAAGACAAAGCCTAATAGTCAACTATATATGGTGACTGTCCTGTTGGCTTTTTTGATGCCCCAGATTGCCTAAATTTTTTACATTGTTTATCTCCACTTACGTGACAGACATCTAAGGGATTAAATGTCCACATCTGTAGTTATGGCCATTGTTGTGGAGGCCGCCTGTAAATCATTAATTACATATCATCATTATGCTGTTCTTGTATGTGGCGCCAAGGAGTTGGCGTATAAATGGATGAAGATGGTATTATCTTTAAAATTCATATGTGTACTGTATAATTAGTCATAATTAATTATTGTTTACATGCATTATTCTCTATGATTATTAATAGGCCAGGATGGTGAGTAGAGAGACATATAGAGATTAAGGGGGACAGTGCAGTGTTTTCTGCACTGGGCTTAAAAATGTCCCTGCAGCGCCGATGCTCTCCAAATTTATGTGGAGACACCGTGGCTCTGCATAAATTCCATGCGCATCGGTCTGCTCAGAGCTGGTGTAGGTTTCCTTGTCTTTTTTCAGCTTAAAATAGGATTAATTTAGCGGACCCAGAGGCCACGCCCCACCCCCACCCCGTTCCGCCCTCTATCAATGCGCAATGGGCATAGAGGGGCCTATTGCAAAAATGTATTCGCACAACAAGCATGTACAAATAAATTTATTCGCATCAGGCCCCTCTGCACCAAAAATTACAACTTTTGGACCTTAATAAATCTCCCCCTAAGACTCATGTCTTCCATTCCTAATAAGTTACAGCAGGTATGATGGATCCAGTTCTAAATAGATTTCTGATGGGTACAATTGAAATAAAAGAATCAGGATTTCATCTGGGTTTTGGGGCTTTTTATTGTAAGAATGGTGCCAAAAATACTACTACAGATGAGTTGTATGCAGCCCTGGGGAGTCCTGGAAAACATGGATACAGCTATAGGCTATGTTCACACTGCGTATGTTTCTGGCCGTAGTGCGAACAGCGAATACACACACATAGTTTTAAGGTTGATGCGTTCGCTTGAAAGTATACGATATACGCCCGCACAGTGCACACTGCGTATGAGCTTACGGCCGGATCGTATACGGCGCCATGAAAAATGAACAAGACCATTGTTTGAGGACGGAAATGTTGAAACTCACGGCTGTGGATTTCCATGCGGTCCCGTACGGAGTACTTATTTCAGCCAAATTGAACTTGATTTTTCAATCCAAAAGGTTCTGTGTGGTTTATTGGGCTGGGCGAAGATTTCCAAGTAAATTACCTGCCTCAGATCGCTTCGAAACAAGCTAGGGAAGCATAACTGTACTACGGGCGTATGTTCGCGGTTCAAACGCATCCGGCCACATAACAATTTTTCCCACGCCTGTAATTTCAGCCGCACATGTACGGCGGCGTATGAAATGCGGCCGGACTCATACGCAGTGTGAACATAGCCATAGGCTATGTTTACACGCTGTATAAGACCGGCTGGATCACGGAACGGCCGGTCTCAGAAAAGATCATCCGGGCCGGTACTGCAGTACCGACCAGGTGATCTTTAGCGCCGCTGAGTTCTGATGCGTTCTTATCCATGCGCACCCACATCAGAACTCCCCATAGCACACAATGGAGCGTGCGGCCGGAGCCGCACACTCCATTGTGTGAACTGACAGGTTTTAATGTGGCCGCTGATATGTCAATTTCTCGCGGCGCCACTAGGGATCCTGGCCGGTGTGTATACCATGGGGGAGATTTATCAAAAATGTACACCTTTTTTTTTGGAGTGAAAAAGTCGCAAAATTTTAAGCAAAGGCATAGCTGCACAAAATTTTGCAAAAAATCCCGGCACAGCAGTAACAGTCTGGCTCCCAGGGGCTTAAGCCCCTGGGAACCAGACTGTTCTGGCACTGCACCTGCACCAGCAAGGAAGGGGGTTAAGTGCCCATTTCCTTGCTGGGGCAGATGCAGTGCGATCTCCATGGGGAAGGGGGGGTTGATGCTAAGGGCTGGGGGTTACCTGCTGAGTCTTCTTCAGCAGTTGGCAGCAGTACCCGAATGTCCCGGTAAGCTCCGCCCCGCTACGGTAAGCCCCACCCCCGAAATCGGTGCGGTAATTGGTCAACGAGGGGTGTGAGGGTGTTTTTATTTGAATAAAAACATTTTCTCGGTGTGTTGTGTTTTCTTTCATTACTTTACAGACTTAGTAGTGGAAGCCGTCTAATAGACGGAATCCATTGCTAATTCGGGGCTTAGTGTTAGCCGGTATAAAATGGCTAACACTAACCCCCCCATTATTACCCCAGTACCCAATGCCACCAGGGGTACTGGGAAGAGCCGGGTGCCAGTGGTCCCAGAGTGTCAAAATTGGCGCTCCTGGACCGGGCGGCAGCAGGCTGGTAAGATTTAGGCTGGGGAGGGCCTAAACCAATGGCTCTTCCCACCCTGGTCTTACCAGGCTGCTGTTGCTTGGTTTTTAACCCGGCTGGTTGTGAAAATAGGGGGAACCCTATGCGATTTTTTTTTTCTAAATAAAATGCTCATTACCTAGGAGGGGAACCAGAGCCAATGAGACTATTTAGAGACAATTCTGAGACTATTTAGAGACAATTCTGAGCCAAACAAATCTGCACCACAGAAAATAGACCAGGCTTATGCCTGATAGTAAATTGCACTTTAAATAGAACAGTCTATTCATGTCATAGCAGAAATAGACCACATCTAGAAAAATTCCCTGTTGATAAATCTCCCCACATGTGTATACACTCTGGCTGGGATTCCCTCAGCCTCCAGCACAATGTAAGTTCTGTACTAATCATGGCTGTTGCAACAATGGCCGTGATTATCGCAGAACTTACATTGTGTTACAATGGCCATAGGTTGTATCCATGTTTTCCAGGACTCCCTAGGGATGCATCCAGCTTCATCAGCCACAGTATTCAGTATGTTTGGGGTCCAGGCAGTGGCCACGGAGGGGGGCCCGCGGGGCCCTCCCGATCAATTACTCTTGTGACCTCAAGCATTGTTTTGCTTGTGGTCACAAGAGTCCTGCTCCCCCGGCTGCTGCGCGGCTGCCGGGGGTGTCGCATCTTATCCCCGGCAGCGCGCGCATCCCAGAACTCCCTGCGCGCCTTGGGCCCTGACTTCCGGTTCCGGCGCGCAGGGAGCTCTGCGGTGCGCGCTGCCGGGGATAAGACTCGATACCCCCAGCAGCCGCGCAGCAGCCGGGGACAGACCAGGAGGAGAATCAACGTGGGAGCGCGTTGTCAGGTGAGTTAAGTTTTTTTTTTTTATCAGCCTGCAGGGTGGGGGGAAGGAGGGGGGCATCTATGAGGGTGGGGGGGGAAGAGGGGGCATCTATGAGAGGGGGGGGGAAGAGGAGGCATCTATGAGGGTGGGGGGGGAAGAGGGGGCATCTATGAGGGTGGGGGGGAGAGGAGGCCATCTATAAGGGAGGGTGGGGGGAGAGGGGGCCATCTATAAGGAGGGCAACATGGGGGGAGAGGGGCCATCTATTTGGGGGGGGCAACATAGGGAGAGAGGGAATACACAGAGGGGGGCATATATTATTAGGGGGTCACATAGAGTCAGGGCTACCCACTAAATGAGGGTGTAAAGGGGACAGTACAGATGTGCAGTGTGTATAGAGATAAGGATGGTGCCAGAGTGAGGAGACTAATATGTCTGTCTGGCAGATTCTGTGGATTCGTGGCTCGGAGAAGTCCTCATAATGGCCCAGGACGGATGGAGAAGATGAAAAGGAAAGAACTCCGATCAGAAAGGACTTCCCCTGTGAGTCACCTGATATAACTGCACTGTAATGTATATGGTGTATAGAACCTGTGTAGAGCTGGGGCCACCTCTATATGACTGGATGAGGTGATTTAGTGTACTGGATTTGGTCAGTAACAATATGGTGGTGATGGTTGTGGTGTGGCAGTAATGTTTCCTTCCTATATACTGGTATTAATAATAATAATAATAATAATTTTTATTTATATAGCGCCAACAGATTCCGCAGCACTTTACAATTCTGGAGGTACATACATAGACAAAAAAATCAACATTACAGAGATACATATAATTATCCATACATGAGGAGTGAGGTCCCTGCTCGCATGCATGAGCTTACATACTATCAGGAGGGGGTGCGAGACAAAATGGCAGAGGGGCAAAGTGCATCGTTGTTCTTATGGTCCAGCCATCTTTATAAATAAGGCAGCGCAGGTAAGGGGGGGTGAACCTGTCACCAGCCAATGCCTGCATGCACAGGTCTAAGTGCTTAAATGCTTGGTGTGTGTGTGTGCGTGTATGTATGTGTCTGTGTGTGTGCGTGGTGGAGGTGTGTGTGTGTGTGTGTGTGTGTGGAGGGGGGGTTGAGGGTTGAGTCAAAATTAGGGAACCTGGTAAGCCTGTTTGAACAGATGTGTTTTGAGGGCATGTTTGAAGCTTTGTGTATTGGAGGTGAGCCTGACAGTCTTGGGTAGTGCATTCCATAGAACTGGTGCAGCTTGGGTGAAGTCCTGGAGACGGGAGTGAGAGGTGCGGATCAAGGTGGATGTTAATCGTAAGTCATTAGAGGAGCGTAGGGCACGGGTAGGGCGGTAGACAGAGATGAGGGAGGAGATGTATGGAGGTGCAGCACTGTGGAGAGCCTTGTGGGTGAGCAGGAGGACTTTATATTGTATCCTGTGTAGTGACTGGCACAGGGGGGAGGCATCAGTATAACGGCTGGACATGGGGATGAGCCTGGCCGCTCTATTGAGAATAGACTGGAGAGACGAGAGTTTAGAGGAAGGAAGGCCGATTAGTAAGGAATTGCAGTAGTCAAGACGGGAATGAATCAGAGCGACAATGAGAGTTTTAGCAGATTCGACAGGAAGGAAGGGACGGATTTTAGAGATGTTTTTTTAGATGCAGATTACAGGAACGTGAAAGAGATTTAATGTGAGGAGTGAAGGAAAGATCTGAGTCAAACATAACCCCAAGGCAGCGGGCTTGTTGTGTAGGGGCTATGGTCGCACCACAGACAGAGATGGAGATGTCAGGTAGAGGGCGGTTAGCAGAGGGAGGGAAGACAAGAAGCTCAGTCTTAGAAAGGTTTAGTTTTAGGAATAGGGAGGACATAGCGTTAGAGACGGCAGACAGACAGTTACCGGTGTTCTGTAGAAGTGCGGGGGTGATATCACGGGAGGAGGTATATAGCTGGGTATCATCAGCATAGAGATGGTACTGAAAACCAAACTTGCTGATGATTTGTCCGATGGGTAAAGTGTAAAGTGAGAAAAGGAGAGGGCCCAGGACTGATCCCTGAGGAACCCCAACTGTAAGGGGGAGAGAAGATGACGTGGAGCCAGAAAGTGATACACTAAAGGAGCGGTCGGAGAGATAGGAGGAGAACCAGGAAAGAGCAGAGTCCTTGAGGCCGATAGAGCGGAGCGTGGAGAGGAGGAGCTGGTGGTCTACAGTGTCAAAAGCTGCAGATAGGTCCAGGAGGATGAGAAGTGAATGGTCACCTTTAGATTTGGCGGAGAGGAGATCGTTAGAGACTTTAGTCAGGGCAGTTTCTGTAGAGTGGTGAGGACGGAAACCGGACTGAAGGGGGTCAAGGAGAGAGTTGTCAGAGAGGTAGCGGGTTAGGCGGGAATAGACCAGGCGTTCTAACAGTTTGGAGATAAAAGGAAGATTAGAGACAGGTCGATAGTTGGCTGCACAGGAGGGGTCTAGGGAGGTTTTTTTCAGTAAGGGAGTGATAATGGAGTGTTTGAAAGCCGAGGGGAAGATGCCAGAGGAGAGGGAGAGGTTGAAGATTTTAGTAAGGTAAGTAGTGACAACAGGAGAGAGAGACTGGACAAGGTGTGAGGGAATAGGGTCACTAGGGCAGGTGGTGGGACGAGATGAGGAGAGGAGTCTGGAGACTTCCTCCTCTGTTACAGGTTCAAATACTGAGAGGGAAGAGGAGGAAATACAAGAGGGAATGGAATCAACACTTCTTTGGGACTGGGAGGTGATCTCCTGACGGATGGTATCTATCTTTTCCTTGAAGTAGGATGCTAGGTCTTCAGCACAGAGGTTAGTTACGGGTGTCTGAACTTTGGGTTTGAGGAGGGAGTTGAGGGTATCAAAGAGACGTTTTGGGTTATGGGATAGAGAAGAAATGAGAGAGGTAAAGTAAGATTGTTTAGCAGAGTGAAGAGCGGAGTAGTAGCTTCTAAGCACAAATTTATAATGTAGGAGGTTTGCATCAGTTTTAGACTTCCTCCACGAACGTTCAGCACACCTAGAACACCGTCTAAGAAAACGAGTTGAAGGTGTGTGCCAAGGTTGTGGTCGTCTGCGTTTTGCTGATTGAGGTGTGAGGGGTGCCATTTTGTCAAGGGTTGTTTTGAGGGTGTCGTGATAGCACTTGGCAGCCAGATTGGGACAGGAGAGCGAAGAGATAGGAGGCAGTGATGACTGTACAGAGTCTGTAAGTTGTTGGATGTTGATGGCACGTAAGTTTCTGTACATGACCAAGGTTGGGGTGTCAGGAGGAGAATGAGTATTAGTGATTGAAAAGGAGAGAAGATTGTGGTCCGAGAGCCCGGTAGGAGTGTTATTAAGGCGAGAAACTGGGCAAAGTCTGGAGAAGACGAGGTCCAGGGTATTCCCACCCTTGTGGGTTGGAGAGTCAGAATGCTGGGAGAGGCCAAGGGAGGAGGTTAGGGAAAGAAACTGAGAGGCCGATGGGGAAAGTGGTTTGTCAATGATGAGGGCGGGAATGTCAGAAGATAGAAAGTAAGGAAGCCAGGTAGAAAAATGGTCAAGAAAGCGTAGTTGTGAACCAGGGGGGCGATATATGACTGCGACTCTCAGGGAAAAGGGCCGGAAGAGTCTAATGGTGTGCACCTCAAAAGAGGAGAATGAGAGGGAGGGCTCAGGGGGAATGACCTGGTAAGTGCACTCCTGAGAGAGAAGTACACCCACTCCTCCACCATGTCTGTTATCAGGTCTAGGAGTATGGGAAAATTGAAGACCTCCATGGGTCAGAGCAGCAGGTGAGGCTGTGTCTGACTCTTGTAGCCATGTTTCTGTGAGAGCCAGCAGGTTGAGCGATTTATTGAGGAATAAGTCGTGGGTTTCAGTGAGTTTGTTACAGACAGATCTAGAATTCCATAGAGCACAGTTAATGGAGATGGGGTCTGGCATGCAGGGAATCTTAATCAGGTTAAAAGGGTTTCTGTAGGTGGCCGATGAAGAAAAGCTGTTAGTAAAGGTTGGAGAACCAGGGTTAGGAGAGATGTCTCCAGCAGTAAGCAGGAGCAGAGATAGAGATAGCAGGTGTGAGTAAGAGAGGGAGGGAGGATGTTTGGAGGGAATGGGAAGAAATGGTTTATTGTATGGGAAAAAGACAGCAGGGGGGGTTAGATCAGCAGGTAGAAGGGAAGAAGAGATAAATATACTATTGCTTGATATAGGAGTTGGGGGTTTGGAGCAGAGTTTGAGTATTAGGGAAGCAAAAGTGATAGCAAAGGTGAACATTTTTGGAGAGCAGAGGAGTATATGGAATGCAGTTACCTTCAGTTCCAATTCTGGTTTAATTCATCTAGACACTTTGACTGATCAGCACTTAGAGTGATCAGCAATGACCATGGTCAGGAATGACCAGAGCAGTTCACTATATAGTTAGATAACTAGCTGAGAAGTACTACCAGGTGTGAAACATGGGGTGGGTGGGGAAGAGATGGAAGAGGGCAGGGGTAACTGATAGAGAGAAGATTGTAAACAAACAGTTTGGGTTCACTGCTTAGAAAAGAGGGCAATAAAAGTCAATGCTGAGAAGAGTAGAGCCAGATATCATACCATGAAACTTAAACAATGCAATGGATAACGGGGGTAGGAGTTGATAGTTGGAGCCAATTCATACCATGAAATTTAAACAATGCAATGGATAATGGGGGTAGGAGTTGATAGTTGGAGCCAATTCATACCATGAAATTTAAACAATGCAATGGATAATGGGGGTAGGAGTTGATAGTTGGAGCCAATTCATACCATGAAATTACTGGTAATATTGGTCTCAGTATACAGGATTTGGTCGGTAACAGTATGGCGGTAATATGTACGGTGATAATACTTTCTCTTCCAATATGCTGGTGTTATTGGTAATATCTGTCTTGGTGTATATATATATATATATATATATATATGTAATATTTATACACACACACACCAATAGCATCACTTGGTCGTGAAAGGAGGGGGGAGGGGGCCAAGTTGGCCTCTCGCACCAGGGCCCAGGAGACATTAGCTACGCCCCTGGGTCCAGGGGTGTCCCGGGGATTCCCAGGCAGCACAGGTGACAGGCTCGGAGTGGCTTGGCGTCCGCCGGGGGCCAGGGTAAGTACTTCTGGGGCAGGGACTTCAAGCACTAACAAGCATTCCGGTGTACAGGCTAGGGGCGGATTCTAAGCTCACTGGTACCGGTGCTTCCGGGGATGCTGCCCCCCCCTTGCCACCGTATTGCTGTCCCGGCATCACAGGTACCGGTGAGCTCAGTGTCCGCCCCCAGCCTGTACCTCCGGCACAGGAGCACTTGTTAGAGATGCACCCTGTGCCGGAAGTACTTGCCCCGGTGGACACTGAGCTACTCTGAGCCCGACACCTGTGCTGCCTGGGAATCCCCAGGACGCCCCCCTGGGAGAAGAGGAGAAGACAGCCGACGGGGGAGTTAGGTGAGCTGTGTTTTTTTTAATTTTCTATCTGCTTTGCAAAGGGGGATAATACAGGGTGGGGCCGTCTATGGGGTATATACAGGGGGCCATCTATGAGGGATATACAGGGGGGCCATCTATGGGGGATATACAGGGGGGCCATCTATGGGGGATATACAGGGGGCCCATCTATGGGGGATATACAGGGGGGACATCTATGGGGGATATACAGGGGGCCATCTATGGGGGATATACAGGGGGCCATCTATGGGGGATATACAGGGGGGACATCTATGGGGGATATACAGGGGGGCCATCTATGGGGGATATACAGGGGGGACATCTATGGGGGATATACAGGGGGGACATCTATGGGGGATATACAGGGGGCCATCTATAAGGGATATACAGGGGGCCATCTATGGGGGATATACAGGGGGGACATCTATGGGGGATATACAGGGGGGAAATCTATGGGGGATATACAGGGGGGCCATCTATGGGGGATATACAGGGGGGTATATATAGGGGGATAATACAGGGGGCCATCTATGGGGGATATACAGTTGGGACATCTATGGGGGATATACAGGGGGGCCATCTATGGGGGATAATACAGGGGGGACATCTATTGGGAATATACAGGGGGCCATCTATGGGGGATATACAGGGGGGGCATCTATGGGGGATATACAGGGGGCCATCTATGGGGGATATACAGGGGGCCATCTATGGGGGATAATACAGGGGTGCCAATCTATGGTGGATTATACAGGGAGGTATACATAGGGGGATAATACAGGGGGCCATCTATAGGGCGACACCATGAGGGGGCATTTATAAGGGGACCAAATGAGAGTTCATCTATAGGGGGACAACATGGGGGACCATCTTTAAGGGGGATGGACAACACGGGGGGTAATTTATAAGGGGCCAACAAGGGTGGCATCGGTAAGAGGGAATACACAGAGGGGCATATACTATAAGGGGATCACATAGTGTCAGGGCTATCCACTAAACAAGGGGGTAAAGGGGCCAATACAGATGTGCAGTTTGTATAGAGATGAGGATGGTGCCATAGTGAGGAGCCTAATATGTTTCTCTGGCAGATTCTGTGGATTCGTGGCTCGGAGAAGTTCTAATGGCCCAGGAAGGATGAAGAAGAAAATGAAGGAAACAACTCCGATCAGAGAAGACGCCCCCTGTGAGTCACTTAATATAACTGTACTGTAATTTATATGGTGTACAGAACCTGTGTAGAGCTGAGTGTGTTGATGGCGTAGTGGTCGATTGAGGGGGTGGGGGCCCCAATCAAAAGTTTGCTATGGGGCCCAGCCATTTCTAGTTACGCCCCTGCATTGATTACAAATGAAGCAGAAGCTGGAGACAATTATCCACAGTGTATAGGACTACACTGAGGTCAGGCAGCAGTGCTGCAATGGGGGTGCAACATTTGAAACACACAAATAGAGCAAAAGTCCATCTAAAAGTATACCGCTACCTCTCAGAGACATAGCAAAGGATGACACTTGCCACAAGTAGCAATACAGAGTATGTATTCTGATCAGGGCATACAGGCGCATGGAAAAACAGGTGACGTTACTCTGTCAGATGCCGCCTTTGCTCTGTCTATGAGCGATAGCCTGATTACACTGAACTTAGCACTACTATGAGCACAGCACAGCCACAGAAAATGGAGAATTAGGCAGGGTTCATATTACCATTGTTCCGTGTACACTGACCCCATTTACTTCTATCACCTTCCAATAATCAGATACTGAGCCATTTCCTGCATGTATACTAATTTTTACTCTGGGATGTGTTGTGTTTTTGAGTATGTGAAATCTCGTACGCATGTGGAAAATTAACCAAATGTAATCACTACACGGGTCCCACCACGGGTGTTGCCATTAGTTACACCCTTCGCCAAAGGCCTGTACTTTCTGTATGTAAGTGGTGATGCAGTAGTGATAAAGTTGTCGCTATTGTAGGTATATGTACTTAGTTCTTGCACAGCTGAAGTATGGAAAGGGTTATTGCTTGTTTATGTGTCACATGGATCTGTGGACCAATGAGAGTATCTTCTTCTCCTATCCTATCATCTCCTTCTTTACTTCTGTATGCACTCTTCACCCATTTACACCGCACCTTACAGGGGCTGTAGATAGGAAGTCACCTGGGTAGAGGAAGTGTAGGGTTTTTCGATACTGAACTTGTAGGGGAAGGACGCAAGCTAGAACGCTCCCTACAGTGGTTCGTTTGGGCCCTGGCCCTTTGCCAGGTCCCCAGCCTTAGTATGCAGTCTTAGTAAAGTTCCTGTATGGTGAGAAAGCAAGACAGTACGCACCTAACAGTTTCTCTTCAAGTAACTCCACTTAACACTATGCAGTGTTAAACTTTTCACTCAAGAGGACAAGTCAGAGACCATCTCAACCTATGCCATGGACTAGGAGAGTCACAGTGCAGGACAGTATCCACAAATGCAGAAAGTTAGGAACTGATCCGGATAGAGCAAAGTTGCTAAAAGCCTATGAACTTTATCTCGCAGCGCCGTTGTCAGCAGGGAACCCTTAGCATTACGCTCATCCCAGGTAACAAGGTCTGGGGCTTGTGTCACCCACTAGGATGCGTCCTCCGACACTGGTAGCGAAATGGGTGGTTCATTCTGACAAGAGTCGATGCACGGGCACAAGTATTTTCTCTCAAATATTCTTTTATTTCCATCTCATCCTCCAGCATCCCGGCAGATCACAGTACTGCTTGGGTTGAGACTCTCACAACATCCTCCTCTCTGCTCCTCTTATTCTTGTTTTTATCTCTTAACGCGCAATTCAGTCAGCACGACTGTACCATTCTAAACTCTCATCACAAATCTGAATCCGGAACTATTAAGGGTCTTATCAAGTGTAAAGTATTCTGTCAAGGTAAAGCTGTATGTTCTGCTGCACATAAGTATCTTCAGAGTAAACAAGATTCTATTTATGATAAAGAGACTCTGTGATTCCTCATCCTGCACCAACACAGTATACACACACTACTTGGGACATTTTCCCCTTTCTGTGGGTGGCGCATAGTCTGGGTGGGTGGTTACTCCTCTCCGGACCACCATGATGACAGCCCAAGGGACCCCACAACAGCCCGGCAGGTCACTGACCACAGGGGAATAAGGTGTATCCGGCCCTTTAAAATAAAAGCAGATGTGCCATCATACCTGTGTGCCCAACACCCTAGGGTCCGGCTACATCTCGGCCAACCACCATAGAGCTGGCGTCACACTTCACCATCCATCAAGTGACCAGCCGTATCGCCTCCATAACACCGCGGGGGTGCACCCAATATGGAGTGGAGTGAAGGAGAATACTGATTAGAAAAACATGGCTGCTTTTTTCCCTGAAACAGTGCCACTCTTGTGTTCAGTTTGGGTGCAGGTTTTGCAACTCAATTCCACTGAAATGAATAGGCCTAATTGCAAAACCACACCCAAACTGGAGACAAGGGTGGGACTGTTTCTGGAAGAAAGCAGCCATGTTTTTCTAAGCCCGGATAATCCCTTTAATATGCTGTGCAATGCTGTATTTTATATAAAGTCACTTATGATGTCAACCACTAGTCTACTGGTACTGGACCAAGGAAGGACAAACTAGTGGCAATCCTTGGGACCCTTGGGACTGGTGAATAGACATCAAATGGAAAAATCTCAATTTTGATAGACACCATGCAGGGTCAGATTGAGGGGATTTTCACATATTCGTTCATCCTAACACGTAATATTTCTTTAAATATTTCCATTTTATGGACTTGAATCTGGACCAAAACATTTGTCAGAAATCCTTCACAGCCAAACACATTGAATTTTGTGAATGAAACCTTTCTTCTCGTCTACAGCTCCCATTGCTGATTATTCAGACCACACAGGATAGACCGTTCCTCACAGAGAGCAAATTGTAAAAATTACAAAGAATCAATAACTCGTTGCTGTAACGCTGAGTTGCTCACATGCCGTATATATAAAAATGTGTTAGCGCTAATAAAAATGTAGCAGATGTCACGGACTTAGATAGAAAGCCCTTATTAGAGAATTAGTAGGAGATATTGGCCGGGGCTATCCTGTGTACAGTCTGTTACTGGGGCCCCATTATGCTGGTTGTTAAATACATCCATCTGTGTTTACCCTCTGAGCGTTTCCTCATGCAAAGTATTAGTACATTTCATTTTAATATTTCACGTTATTCTCAGGCCACCCACATGCACCAAGAACCCGTTCCACCAAGTACATGTTTCCATAATGCGAGTACTGCAAGAAAGAAGATTTTCTTAAGTAGAAAATTGTTCTCAGCATGGAAGCAATTTATCTTTGTGAACACTGGTATGGAATGACCACCGCTGTACAGAGAACCCCCACATCATGGAATTGTTATATACTATGGTATCGTTACCTTCATTTTAATAAAATCCCATTTGTACTTTTAAAGAGTTCCTATCATTAAAGCAAATGTACCATCAGGGACATTCACTTCAAGTGTTGCACTTGAATAGAATGACACCGGACTGTAACCAGAGCCATGGTCCTTTTTTGAATCGCGTCCCGGTTCTCGCGCACTGCGCCGGTCTATTACTAAGCACTGGCCCAGGCTAAAGAACTGAAGGAGGTAAGCACTTGCACCTGTGGGTTGCTGTTGCACTTTCTGTTTTTTCTCTGTACTTAAGCCACGAGCAGTGTGCAACCTGCAGTGTGAACAGAGTCATAGATGTGCTGCCATTTTTTCCTTTTTTCTGTTGAATGTGGGGCGTGTGGCTGCCTCCTGTTGGCCTGCACTCCACCCATGTCCTAGGGTGCTATAAAAAGAGATGATTTGGCTCCTATCTGCCCAGTTGTAGACTTGGTCAGCCCAGGAGAGGCCATTGCTAGTGTGAGAATGCTAAAGTAGGGACCATGTCTCTGAGGACACCTTAACATTGGTGACATGGTACACTCTAGTTGATCAAATAGTTTTCTAAGATCCTCATTTTTTAATTTCTACAGAGTAGGTTTTTATTGTGTGTACACCGGGGAGTTGGGGATGGGGGGGAGTATATACGGTAAGCCCTTGCACCTGTGGGTTGCTGTTGCACTTTCTGTTTTTTGTCTATAGCAGAGAGACATGTCAAAGGATTTTATTGTCAGGGTCTGAGTTCTCAGACCTGTACCAATACAAAGAGCCGGAAGACCACCACGCTGCTGCTTGCTCCTCTTCCCACACTTTTTATGAGACCTAGATGGACCCAATAGACTAAAGGCCCTACTACACAAAGTGATAGTCAGGCTGATTCAGCAGATTATTGCTCCATGTATTAAAGACAACGATCAGCCAAAGAAACGATCAGCGGCTGTTTTTTGTCTTTTAACATGTAGAAAGATCATTGCATGGCCTATTGCACAGCTCACTGTAAAAAAAAAAAAAAAACGTTATACATATCTCTCCACACTCCCCAGTATTCTCCAAGTTGGTCTCTGAAGTGACAGGCCACTCAGCCACTCACTGGCCAAGACAGGACAGTACTGAGGCCAATGATTGGCTGAGCGGCCTGTCACTTCAGATACCGGCTCTGAAATTCTAGTAGCGGCTTCAAGAGAACACCGGGGAGCGTGGCGAGATATGTATAATGTTTATTATTTAACACTTAAGGAATGGGTTGCACAGATATTGTTAACAATATATATAAAGCCATTGCTGCACGATAGTTGAGCCTTGTAATGACATTGTAATTGAGCGTCAGTCTAGCAGATCAGCGCTTGCTTATCCGGAGTATAGGGTTTGGCATCTGGCCATTTAATAGGGGCTTTATATTGTAGGTCCATCTAGGAAACTGAGACGGGAGTGAATACACTGCTTGCGGACTTCTCCCAGCTCATTCTCCTGATCAAAACTTTTGACACTCTGATACATCAAAAAAAATTTAATGATAGTGCCCATTTATGGTTGCCCCCATTTTCTTACCAATATTAAATTAGGGTCCCCTGATTCTGGATATTTTACAGTTCTTGGTATACCTTAACAGTTAACACTTATGGTTAAGCTGGATCTTTTTTATTTTAAGATGGCAGCCAGTATATATATCCTGGGGGAGTGCGTTCTACTAAGGCTCGTGTCAGTACTTCATTGGTTGAGGTACAAAAAGAGTTATCGGAGTAGCACTAGTGGTTACTTACATAGTTTTAAGGAATGTAAACCTCTTTACTTGTTTAGAAGGTCAGCGCCATATTGTAATGGCTTCACTAAATATAAAAAAATATGACATCCTTTACACCTCTACTGCTCTGGATACTTAATGTTACGAACAGAGGTGGCAGCAGAGAGCAATGTGTCAGATTGGAAAGAATACACCACTTCCTGCCGGGCATACACCAGCTGATAAGTACTGGAAGGATTGAGATTTTTAAATAAAAGTTAATTACAATTCTATATAATTTTCTGAAATCAGTTGATTTAAAAGACAAAAAAAAAAAACACTAGTGTCCCCTTTAGGACATAGGCCTATGATGCCTCCTGCTTTGGGGGTTTAACTCTGCTATGTTTTGGGTGGATAATAACATCCCTACCATAGAAGATGGATTCCCACAATAATATGCCACATAAAAAATATTCATTGTGGGGTATTAATGAAAATGGAGAAAAAACTATTACATTAGGTGTTTTCTGCATATTTGGTAAAAATCATGATTTTTATGGGCTACTCGTAGGCGAGAGGGTTAGTCGGGTGCAGCGTCTCTTTATAGTGGCTGTAGGATATAAAAATGCTGAAAAGATGAAAAGCAAACTCCAAGTAAATAACTCTGTTGCTGAGCTGTGCAGTCATGGTAAATATCCAATTCTGTGGTTTGCTAAGTCATCTGGAAATTCCCCTGACTTTTCATATCTGTTGATCATAATGTTAAACGCTATGGATAATGAAGCAGAGAACAGTAGTTATGGATCTGAGCGTATTTCTTGTATTATACATTACGTTATAAGGATCATAAACTCAATGTCCACAAGTGTAGCGCCAGTAATAATAATAATAGCAATAATCACATCCAGCCACTTACTCAATTACTTCTTGTCCCTCAAAATTGCGAAGCAAAGTAAATATGGGGGCTGTAACTTTTCTGATGATCCTAGCTGCTGTCTGTGGAGCTGCTGCAAAATCTATTTTAGACTCATAGGCTTTGTAGTAATTTATATTTAAGGGAGAACGCCAGTGAAAATTAAAAATCGGAGGGCGGTGGTAACATAATAAAGAAGCTATACTTACCGATCCCTGAAATCCAGCAGCCGCAGCACTTCCTGTGAAACCACTTCCTGTAATTACGCAGGAACTATCCACTCAGCCAGTCAGTGACTGCACAGATGTCCCACTCCAGTCCAGGGACGTAGCTAGGATTAATGGGGCCCCATAGCAAAAAAAATAAAATAAATAAATATAATATTTATATCTTGTGGCTAGAGGCAGTCACAAGAGTGACTGGCAGAGCAGAGAGCCAATGGTTGCTTGCTCTGTCAGTCCACTCAATTTAACTATGATGGCCCATTAGGAGCCCTTATGTGTAAACACATAGGTGCAGGAGAAGAATACCTTCAACTTAACCCTTTATGTACCAAAGTGTGACACAAACCTCACTTACATGCCGCAGCACATAAAAGGGTTAAGAACAAAAGACAAGGAGATCTCTGCTTCACTGCTGGTCCAGTGATAATCCCTGACCTCTGAGCAGTGAGGCAGAGATCTCCTTCTTTTCTGCTTTTAACCCTTTTTTTGTGTTGCAGCATGTAAATGAACTTTGGGTCGCTCACACACAGCAGTACATAAGGGGTTAAGCAGAAGGACACAGGATGCTCTTTTCTTCCCTGTGCATCCCCAGGCCCCCCTTCCCAAGGGCCCCATAGCAGCTCTCTACCCTTCCTCTATGGTAGCTATGTCACTGCCCCAGTCACTGACTGGCAGAGTGAGCATTTCTGAGCCAGGTTGTAAAATTGCAGTAATGGGAGTTACAGAAGGCCGGCGGATGTCTGTGAATGTTCGTGCTGTAGCTCAATGACCAGTAAGTATAGCTTTGGTATTATGTTATTATATTATGTTATGATGGTGCTTGAAGGTACATTACTGCTGCTATTTTTTTTTTTTTAATCAACCCCCCAGTGTGGCGATATTTCCTCCCCTCTTTGACACAGCTCCATTCATGACATGCTTTACAGCAACACAATGGACAGAGGCATCAAGGGACGGTAGGTTTCTTTTAATATGAATGGGAAGGGTGCCTTGTGACCTTTGTAGAGATCGTTCCACAGGGAGAGGGAGCCTAATCTGTGAGCTTGATCTACTGTCTCTAACTACTCGTGTCACCTTTTGCTGTAGGTCTGTACAGATCACTTTCCGGCAGCCTCCTCTTTATCATCACAGACAGAACAGGAAGCTCAGTTTTAGGTTTGTTAGTAAGAGTAAAAATTGCAAGATTTAAAGGGGTAGTGCGGCACTAAGAAATTATTTACAGAATAACACACATTACAAAGTTATACAACTTTGTAATGTATGTTATGTCTGTGAATCGCCCCCTTCCCTGTGTCCCCCCACCCCCGCATGTGTACCCGGAAGTGTGGTGTGCTATACATACCTGTCACGTGCCGACCCCCGTCCCTGATCTTCTGTGCCACGACATCATCTTCGACCGGCCAGCTGAAGCTCTCCGATCGTCCCGAGTGCCGGCCGCCCTCTGCCGCGTCATCAGATGCTCAGCCGCGATTGGCTGAGCATAACTGTGCTCAGCCAATCGCGGTGAGCGGCTGATGATGAAGAGTGGTGCTGTCTCTGGAAGAAAGTGGCCATGTTTTTCTAATGCTGGATAACCCCTTTAATACCAGTTTGCCATAAAATATGGTCATGTTGCTTTAATGAATTTTTCCCTATGTATATTATATCTTTCACCCTTATGTCTAGTCGTTTACTTCCAGTTGCCTAAATGGAGACAGATCCTATAACTTTATCGCACTAATAATAACTGTAGTTATTTATCTCTGTCTTCTTCTCTTGCTGTGACATATTGCTAATAATAGAACATGTGATGAATGATTGCACTTTGTAACATTCCCATAATTGCCCATTGTTAGCTTCTTCTCACTTTATGATGTGACGTTAGTGCTTACTTGATCTTTGGACATGTTCTTATATTAGTTTTGCTTGGCATTGTTGATGTACCAAAAGTATATAAGAAACGTTTTTGAATGCAAAGCTTACTGATGGGTATCCTGTTTGTTATTCTTTTGTGTGCATGAGTATTACATAGTTTAGGAATACGCTTACACACAGTAGTGACTTGGATTGCGAGCATAATTCCATTACGGGACCATGCTTGTAATCTAAATCACTCTTAAACCAAAGCAAAACTTCCCATAATAAATCATTAAATGCAGACAATTGGTTCTACCCCCCCCCCAAAAAAAATAAATAAATAATAATAATGATTTTTTTAAATTCTGAATAAAATGTAAATGCATATCTCCATAATGCAGTAGCGTAGTACAACAGGCTAGAATAGAGAAGCAGGGCTGCTGTCAGAGGTCTGTGTGGCCACATGATAGCAATGGGGAAGGGGTGTGTGTTCAGCATGGACCAATCAGGAAGTGAGAATCACAGAGCTATGCAGGAGGACAGTGACAGAAACTTTTCTATATAGCGGTGTGTTTAGCTGAGTGTACGTGCAGACACTTTAACCCCTTAGGGACCAAGCCTGTTTGGGCCTTAATGACCAGGCTCATTTTTCAAAATCTGACCTATCTCACTTTATGCGCTTATAGCTCAGTGATGCTTTAACGTATGCTAGCGATTCTCAGATTGTTTTTTCGTAACATATGGTACTTTATGTTAGTGGCAAAATTTGGTCACTGTCTTGTGTGTTTTTTGTGAAAAACATCAAAATATAATGAAAAATTTGAAAATTTTGCACTTTACGAACTTTGAAATTCTTTGCTTCTAAAAAAAAAAAAAGGCACATGACAAAAATTAGTTAGTAAGTCACATTATCAATATGTCCTCTTTATTCTGGTCTCATTTCGTAAACATATTTCACTTTTTTAGGGTGTTACGGGGCTTAGAAATGTATCAGCAAATTATCAAATTTTCATGAATTTTCCAAAACTGATTTTTTTAGGGACCAGTTCTTTTTTTAAGTTGATTTAGGAGGCTTGTATACTGGAAACCACCATAAGTGACCCCATTTTGGAAACTAGACACCTTAAAGAATTAATCTAGGGGTATAATGAGCATTTTAACCCTACAGCGGCTGGAGGAAAGTATTCACAATTAGGCCGGAAAAAAATGGAAAATAGAAATTTTCCAATAATATATTTGTTAAGATTAAAGTCTCTCATTTTCATAATAAACATGAGAGAAAATTCACCCCAAATTTTGTAACGCAGGTTCTCCTGAGTACAATGGTACCCCATATATGGGCGTAAACCACTGTATGGGCACACAGCGGGGCTCAGAAGGGAAGGAGCGCCTATTAGCATTTCCAGTTCAGATTTTGCTGAAGAAGTTTCTGAGCGCCAGGTGCATTTACAGAGCCCCTGTAGTGTCAGCAGAATAGAACCCCCCCCAAAAGTCACCCCATTTTGGAAAGTACACCCCTCAAAGAATACATCTTGGGGCGTGGTGACCATTTTGACCCCATAGGTATTAGAGGAAAGTATTCAAAAGAAGACAGTAAAAATGAAAAAATAGAATTTTTTCAATAATATGTTTGTTTACTTTGAAATTTCTCTATTTCACGAGGAACAGGGGAGAAAACTCACCTGAATATATGTAACGCAGGTTCTCCTGAGTAGAACGGTACCCCATATGTGGGCATAAACCACTGTGTGGGCACACAGCGGGGCTCAGAAGGGAAGGAGCGCCAATTAGCATTTCTAGTTCAGATTTTGCTGAAGAAGTTTCTGAGCTCCAGGTGCGTTTGCAGTGCCCCTGTAGTGTCAGCAGAATAACCCCCCTCCAAAAGTCACCCCATTTAGGAAAGTACACCCCTCAAAGAATACATCTTGGGGTGTAGTGACCATTTTGACCCCACAGGTATTAGAGGAAAGTATTCAAAAAAAGACAGTAAAAATGAAATTTTTTTTTTTTCCAATAACATGTTTGTTTAGTTTGAAATTTCTCAATTTCACTAGGAACAGGGGAGAAAAAGCACCACAAAATTTGTAACGGAGGTTCTCCTGAGTACAATGGTACCCCATATGTGGGCAAAAACCACTGTGTGGGCACACAGCAGGGCTCAGAAGAGAAGGAGTGTCATTTTAGTTACAGGCAATATGTGGGTGTTTACTGGTTATCTGGGGTGGTAATGGACAATCTTGGGGTGTTTACTGGCTATCTGAGGTGGCAGCAGGCAATCTGGTGGGGTTATGGGCAATCTGGGGTGGTTACAAGCAGTCTGTGCCAATCTGGGGTGGTTACGGTCAATCTGGGGTGGTTACGGTCAATCTGGGGTGGTTACGGTCAATCTGGGGTGGTCACGGGAAATCTGGGGTGGTTACGGGCAATCTGGGGGTGTTTACTGGCTGTATGGGGTGGTTATGGGGTGTTTACTGGCTATATGGGGTGGTTATGGGCAATCTTGGGGTGTTCACTGGCTATCTAGGGGTGGTTACTGGCTATCTGGGGTGGTGATGGGCAATCTGGGGGTGTTCACTGGCTATCTGGGGTGGTGACGGGCAATCTGGTGGTGTTAACTGAAAATCTGGGGTTGACATGGGCAATCTGGGGTAGTGACGGGAAATCTGGGGTGGTGACGGGCAATCTGGGCTGGTTGCGAGCAATCTGGGGTGGTTGCGAGCAATCTGGGGTGGTTACAGGCAATTTGGGGTAGTTACAGGCAGTCTGTGGCAATCTTGGGTGGTTACGGTCAATCTGTGGTGGTTACGGGCTGTCTGGAATGGTTATGGGCTATCTGGGGGGATACGGGCAATCTGGGGAGATTACGGGCAATCTGGGGAGATTACGGGCAATCTGGGGTAGTGACAGGCAATCTGGGGTGGTGACGGGCAGTCTGGGCATAGTATATACCGCTGATCACTTGTACTGGGACCACACCGGGTGGTCACCGATCATTGCCCCATGCTCTCCGCCACCTCCGGTGGTGGAGAGAATGAAGCTTTGATCATTTTTAGGAATCCATCACTGTGAACAGAGTCTGTTCACAGAGATGCCTGCGGCCATCTTGGATCAGATGGCCGCCCTGGGAGGGGAGGGTCAGTGACCAGGTCACTAGGGTTAATTCTGGGGACAGGGGGGACATGTTCTCATCTCCTCTCACTGTGGATTCACGGTGAGAAGAGATTAAAGCGTTCAGCTGCGCTGGCAATGTCTGTTACCGGTGGCCGCCGTTATACTGGTAATAACTGCGATCGCCGGTGAGGGGACTGGCCGGGACTGACCCCACACTCTGCCCCAAGGGGGCTGCGGGCATTACCGGCGCTGCTGCACTATTCTGCGCCATCGCCATAAAGAGCTGATGGCAGCAGTATAGACCCCATTATTGATCGCCGTAAAAATTCGTATCGGCAGTCACTAATAACATAATACATGTATTCTCTGGGTCACTACGATTACGGTGATACCACATTTGTGAGGTTTTTTTTAACTATTATCACTTTGGCGCAATAGAAACTATCTTCCTAGCAAAAACCCACAAAAACTGTCACCGCATTGCAAGATCCATAGCGTTCTCATCTTTTGCGCGACAGAGCTGGTTTTGGGCTTATTTTTTGCAGGAAGATCTGTAGTTTCTATTGATACCAAGTTTTATATGTATATGACTTTTTGATCTCTTTTATGACGTATTTTCTAAAGTGGATTGATAAAATACAGCTATTCTGGTACTGTTTTTTTTTTTTTTTTTTTACAGCGTATGTCCTGCGATATAATTATTGATATAGTTTTATAGATTGGGTCGTTACGGACGTGGCGATACCAAATATGTATAGGATTTGTGTTTTTGATCACTTTTATGTCACGTTTTATTGGGTATAGGGAATGTAATGCATCTTTATTATTGGGGGGGGGGGGGCTAGGGGGCTGTGTTGTGTTTGGTGCACACTTTTTTTCACTTTTTTTACTTTTACACTAGTGTACATTACTGTACACTAGTGTAAAATACTTTGATCACTGATACAATACACTGCAGTACCTGATGTATTGTATCATGCCTCATGCTTACAGGCAATAGCCACGGCCACCCCTGTCAGCATGAGGCATCTCCATGGTGACCCCGGGGACCTTCATTAGGACCCCAGGATCACCATGGAGACATCGGGACCCCGGACGGCGCCGCGGGACATCGCGATCGCGTAAGTGACCCAAGGCGCCATCCGGGATCCACCGGGACCCGTTAGATGCCGCTGTCATGGTTTGACAGCGGCATTTAACTGGTTAATGGAAGGAGATAAATATCAAAGCACTCACCGATAAAAGGTCCTTGTATATCAACGGCTTTAATTCAGCTCGACATCACAGGGAGGGGTAGATGGATCAGGTGCGGGGGTAACTCAGGCAGACGAACATCGGACTAAGGAGCTTAGGCTCTGAAACGCGTCGGTTCTTTCTTTTGTATGGACGTCCATGTAATTTTTAACATGCATTTATAATAAATTTGGATTTTTTTATTGCACTGGTTGGAGCTGGATCTACATTTTTTGCCATTTGGCACATTGCATTTATACTGCAGTCACTCGTCTCTGGTGAAAAAAACAAAGCAGAAAAGAAATGACGAATTCAAGGAGTATTTTTTCCAGTGATCCAGTTTTGGTCTTATCTACCTCTATGAACATGTACCTAATGAAATGACCGCCACTGTGAGTATATTTCTTCTTCAGTCTATAATTAACCCTCATCTCCCTTGTATTATTCAGATACATTACATACCCCACAGCTGCCCCTTGTAGCTAATGATAAAAATTCTATGTAAAGCAGAATCCTCATCTCCAATTAAGTTCTCCTATCTTTGGCGAGATCCATTGCATTGCAGATTAATGAGTTTTTATTCTGTTAAACTAATGGCATTTTAGCTTAATTAATATCCACAAAGCGGTCGGTGACTAACCGAAAAGGGAAAACAATGTCAGGGTTAACGCGAAATGTGAGATTTTTACTTTCCATTTCATTTTAATTATACGTTAGATTAATTTGCAGCGACGATTTAAGAAAATCAAGAAGGTGTGACGATTCTGCCGGGGAGAACTAAGCGTGACTGTGTATTTTTACATGGTTGCCCATTGATGAGCAATGTAAACACAACATGGCGTTAGTGGAGCTTGTAGTTCTGTTACGTGTTTCTGTTTCTGCCACACTGAATACACTAGGGCAAATCATCAGGATCCACTGCCGGCAGCTTCCTTTGCTCTTGTCAACCAATGATGTCCCAGACGTGCTTGAGGGGAGACGAGTCTGGAGACACTGAAGGCCAATGTAGAACGTTTAGCCTACTTGGGCTTCTCACAGTAGCACAAGCAATATGCGGCCTGGCCTTTTCATGCTGAATGGACACTTCGTAGAAATGGCCGTATCACAACATACTGGTTCCTCTAAAAAGGAAAATTTAGGTTTACTATGGAATAACCTGTTAAGTCACAAGACAGAAACAGCAGAGTTGAATTGCATTACCGAAGCGGAAGGATTGGTTTGTAATAGGCATAGTATGGGGGGACCTGCTGTCTAGGCAGCCCTGAGGTTTCCAGACATTTAAGGGAATATGTAACCTGCAATTCACGTTTGGCTGCTAACACTGTTAGATAGCTTTTAAGTCAAAGAGAGACATGGTACCTTTCATATATCCATCTGTGCTTCCAGAATGTAAAGAAATGCTTTTATTCTATAGGATAAGGAGTCAAAGAGGCTTTCCCCAAGCTCCCAAAGTGCAGAAAGCTGTAACAGCTCCTTACTCCCCCCATGCCTGAACCTGTCTTGAACTCTAGGTGACAATGAAGCAGGAATGGGCAGTAATGAGACATTTAAAGTTGCAGCTTTTCAGAAGCTTGGAAAGGCCTCTCTCTACAGTTTGGAAGCGCAGACAGATATATGAAAGGTACCTTGTGTCTCTTTGACCTAACAGCTATCTACAGTGTCAGCAGATTGGACCCTGAATTACAGCTGACAGATTCCCTTTAACCCTCTACCGTGAGGATCTAGTCTTTGCTGCTATCTCTGAGAGTGGTCCTGGTGTGGGTTGGCCCAGTGGATGAAGAGGCACCAAATTGAAGCACCAAGGAGTCTAGATACAGGTCAAGGCATACACAGGAAAGACAATATGGTACAAGAGACAGGACATGGAATAAATCCACATAGAGAGATACATTACCACTAGAACACAATGGAACCTTTGCTCGGGCAAGGAAGAGTAGGTGTTGCTGCTTCATGTAATAGAGATGGGGAAGAATTTTGATTACGCACTGGCCCTTTAAAAATCATGAAGGGAACCCATATGCCCCCTAGAGGTCTAGTTGTTAATTTAGTTAAACAAGAAGTCCGGCGATTTCTAAAATCTGGCAGCCGGCAGGGGAAGGGGGAAATTGATTACAACTAACCTCTCCCCGTCATTTTCATTGGTCACTGACTGTGCGTAATTGTCCAATCTATTAAAATATAACAAGCATCATTGCTAACGGTAAACAGCGTACACGAAAAGAGGGAAAAAAGTGCGCGGATTACCGATTTTATGTTACATTATATATTTAAAAAAAATTAATAAAAAGTGATAAAAACGTCCGATCTTCACAAATATGGCATTAATAAAAACTAGAGATCATGGCGGAAAAAATGACACCCCATACAGCCCCGTAGGTGAAAAAATAAAACCGTTATAAGTGTCACAATAGGCCCATTTTATTTATAATTGCCAAAAAAAAGGATTTCATTTTAAAAAAATATATAACATTAGAGAATCTGTGTAACCTGCATATGGTTGTGTTCAGACTGACCTATAGAATAATGGTATCATGTTGCTTTTACCATATAGTGCATTACGTAGACACAGGAACCCCCCAAACGTTACCATATTGCATTCTTTTTTATGATTTCACCAATTTATATCTTCATAAATAATAATTTTGGAATTCCACCATACATGTTATGGTAAAATGAATGACGCCATTACACAGTACAACTATTCCTGTAAAAAACAAGCACTTACATGGCTTGTAGATAGAAAACTGAGAGCGCTAGAGATCTTAGAAGGGGAGGAGAGAAAAACGAAAACACTAAGATCAAAATTTGCGCGGTCCACTGGGTCATTTTGGGCCTGGTCCTCAAAGGGTTAATAAACAAAAAAATAATTATTGTGTGAAGTAAACTACAAACCACACACACAAACTACCCCACCATCCCTCCCCATACACCAACCCTACCTGACCTTTCCACACACAAAACCCCACCTGACCCTTCCACAGAAACACATACACACTACCCCACCTGACCCCATCTCCAGACACACACTACCCCACCTTACCCCATCCCTCCCTCCCTCCCTCCACACACACACACACACACACACACACACACACACACACACACTACCCCACCTGACTCCCGACCGCCATCCCTCCCCACACACACTTACAATACTGCTGCGGTCCAGGATGCACGCTGTGGCCACTGAAGACAAGAGCAAGACGGGGCTGGAGGCAGGAGCAAGACGGGGCTGGAGTGTGACATCTCTGCGGCCGGCCGTACACAGCTACTGTGCCAGGTAACATCACAGTAGCTGCGTCCGGGCAGTGCGTGTGGCGTGTCAGCGACTATGACTACGCATGTCAGTGCTGACACGCGTGTCATAGGTTCACCATCATGGGCCTAGGTAACAGGCTGAATCCCGGAATTCCAGGCGGTCCCCGGGCACTGTCCTCCTTCCCTACGGACTGGGAAATCATCAGCAATCTAATGCAGAAGGTTCGGGTATGTTCGAGTTCGATCGATCCTAGGATTTTCCGAGGTTCGATCAACTCTACTTGTGACCAGTTCCACTGCTCGCCGCGGCTTCTCCTTTTAAATATTTCTATGAAAAAAAAACAGATTAACAGCCCAATGCAGATTTCTAATAAAAAGGCTCCACACTTATCATTTCTGAGGGAGTACCAGCGTTTACTAAAACAGACAGGTCAGGAGAACTGACAGATCCTCTTTAAACAAATAACAAAATCTTTTTGTGAGGTTGTGTTATTCTAGTCGTCCCTGACACAGATAGGACGTTAGTGTCCTCCGGCTACCTCCTGATGTAAAGATCTCACGTGTGTCCTGCTGGGCTCCGCTCTCCGCAGGTAAACACCTTTAATGATTTCCCTCTAAATAGCACTGATGTGGTCTCTCCCTTTTATCCCGGCCGACTGTAATGTTATCAGCCATGCTTTATCTTTTATTGCTGTGCACTTTTGGGCCCTCCTGAATAAAACATGGCATTTTCCATTAGATTTATTTTAAAGTTTAAAGTGGTTTGTTGAAATGATTCTGTTTTTCGACATCCATCATAAATGCTTAGAGAAATCTCCGGTTTTTCACTTCAGTTTAGCAATCACCATCAATAACTGGAAATTAAGTTGTTTTATAAAGCTGCTTTCTGGCAGGTGAGGCGAAACATCAAACTGGACTTTTTTCTGTCTTTCAAAGCAATAATATTCTTTAAAATAAACTTTGTTGTAGAGGGAAATAAGTTAGATTCATAATCCAGTGGGAAACCCACTCATTTGGGTAAACCCTTCTAGGTCCTTTCAGCTTTTTGATGCCTTTATTACTTGTTACTTCACCTTTTGGGCAGCTCCGAATTCATTAAAAGTTTCCCTAAGCTGCTGCTTTCTGCCGAAGACACAAAAAACTGTATGTAGTGTCCCAGCACAGGTGTGCCACTAAGTTTTCTATCCACCTGGGCAAAGTAAATCACTAAGGTTAACACAGTAGGATGAAGGAGAAGTGTATTGTTTATTTTCCCCACTAGGTGTCGCTGTTATATTCTTTGTGTGTATTATATTGAACACAGCAGAAGGAAGCATGGGGGTTAATTGTTTAAAGTCACATGGTTGTTTTCCTCCTGTCACAGGTGCAGGTCTGTTTCCCTCTCTTTCTATCCTATCACCTCTTTTCTTTCTTCTATGCACACAGCCCCACCAATCCTACACTAGCTAAGGGAACTCTCAGTGTTACAAAGAGAAAAATATTTCTGATGCTGTTAACCACCGCTAGCATGTAATGCTAGACCCCTCAAGAGCAAGGATGTCCTCTGAAGATCACTTGTCCACGCCAGGGATGCCATCTACACTACACAAGGCAGTATACCTGCGACTAGGTACTGACCCCAGTAGGACAAAGCAGCAGTTCAGCCTACGTATCCTACTGTAATGCATGGCTATTCTGGGAAGTCTGCTCAACCTTGTACTACCCTAGCAGAACGGGTTACCTGGCACTTTAGGGCATAAGTCAGTGAAATCAAAGGTATCTATACGTGAGTACAAGTATATTCTTCTTGAAGATTCTAAGTGAACAGAAGTTATTCTGTTTAAGCTATTGGACTATCATCCTGAACCTGAACCTACACACCACGTTACACTTTGGCTATTCAAAACCTCAAACACAGTGCCCGTTTGTCGAGGGGTGGGTTAGAACACCACTCCTGGCCACCGTGACAAGTGCCCCTACACCCACGCAGCAGCCACAACACCGCATAGCTACCCCGACATATGGCATGTATGAGATTTTCTATCTCCCCCTCCTCCTCCTCTCTTCCAAGGTGGCTGATTTAAACGGGTCCCTGACTGGCTTTATCTGCAACATTGTAGCTTCTTTCTAATGCTGGGAGGGTTAATCTGAGGTCAAGATGCTGATTAACACACTGTGATTAACCCACCCACCCATTGTTTCCTATTACATATGGATAACACCATAAAAACCCGAGCGATCATTTACAACCTGTCTGGTTCTCATCTTCTCTTGGATCCCGAACAATCAGATAGTCGCAGTTATGTGTCCATCACCTCAAAAGACGAATCACACACATGATGACTTCTTCAATAGTTATCCATGGCTATTTCTGAAGTTCTTAGAGCCAAATTCCACAGTGAGTAACCCCGAGGAACACTATCATTGTGGAGGAGACTTGAACGCCTGCTGTGTTTTTCATCAGTGTCTTTGGTGCCAGTAGATTACTTGTGTATCCGCAAAGCTTTTAGCAGGGTCGGTCAGAGCTGACTGGTGACATCATGGGCGTTGTGCAGAGCTGGAGAGGTAGATAGTCATTGTGCGTTGCTAGAATTTCATTCTTTTATCCTACAGCCAATACAATAATAAAGCCAATTCCTATTGGCCGATTATCCTTTAACCATACTGACCCGGCACCGTGTGAGGTTACTTCAGGTCGCTTAGAAATATCAGATACCTGCAGTATATTCCTGTATTACCTCAGAATTCAGAAAAATATATGACTTCCTCACCTCTCCATGTTTCTTGCTATGTAGTTTCCCAGCTTTTAGCTCTCCACCTTTTGCAAAACTACGACTCTCACCAGACTGTCAGGGCTTAAGGACTGTTTTAGTTTTACTACATCTGGAGAGTTAAAGGGGTATACTATAGAAATTGTTTCTAAATCAGCTGGTGTCAGAACAGGGGCGTAGCTACCATAGAGGCAAGGTAGGCAGTTGCTATGGGGCCCATGCAGGAGGGGGGCCTGGGGGAGAAGGTAAGAGCGTGTGTCCTTTTGCTTAACCCCTTATGTACTGCAGTGTGTAGGTGACCCAATGCTTACTCACATGCTGCAACACAAAAAGGGGTTAACAAGCAGAAGACAGAGATCATTGCATCACTGCACTGATAACCTCTGACCTCTGTTCTCCAGCTGCGCAATAAAGTAGGAAAGGTAAATGTGCAGAGCTACTGCAGAGGTCAGGAGTTATCAGTGCACGAGCAGTAAAGCAAATATCTCATTGTCTTCAGAATTTTGGGTCACTTACACACTGCAGTACATAAGGGGTTAATCAGACGTTTGTCTGCTCCTGCACCTATGTATTTAACCAGGGGCTTCTAATAGGCCCATATAGGTAAAAACTGTGGACTGTCATAGCAAGCAGCCATTGGCTCTCTGCTCTGTCAGTCACTCTTGTGGCTGCAGCCAGGATTCTGCCTCCGGCCACGAGAGATTTAATTTTTTGGCCACATCACGGAGCATATACTGTGTATTGCTATTGTATATACTGGGGACTTTTCTGTAAATAGAAATAATAAAAAAAATCTGTGTAACTTCCTCACACCAGCTGATTTAGAACTTTTTTTCTATGGTATACCCCTTTAAAGCAGCAATTACCATATCTGTGCTTCTGTTTAAGAAAATCTATTTTAAATGGGAACTATCATCAGGCTAAACCACTCTAACCTTATGACAGCCCCCTATAGCACCCCAGACGCTGAGGAGCAAGGTATGTGCCTTACCTTTCCCATCAGTGCCGGTCCTGCGCTGTTAGTGGGTGGAATCTTTGGCCGGTAGCACTGTTAGGAGCACTGCCCCGCCCCCACAGTGTCATCTGACCCACCCACTGACACTGTGGGGGCGGGGCATTGCTCCTAACAGTGCTCCCGGCCAAATATCATGCCCCAAACAGTGCCGAGGAGGAAGAGAAGACACATACCTTGCTCCTCAGTGGCCTGGGTGCTATAGAGGGCTATTAGCAGGTTAGATTCGTCTAACCTGCTGATAGTTCCCCTTTAAAATGTATGCATTTATTTAATTTTTTTCCTGTAGTGACTGGAAGGGAAAAGTAATTCTCCAAATTATACACAGACACTCACACATTGTAGGACTGAACAAACTGCTGAACAATATAGCAATGCATTTTACCTGCAGTATAATCGCTATTTATCCTTAGGTGTCTGCCCTAAACCGAATTATCTTCCCTTCAGTAGTGCCAGATTTCTGTAGTATCGGTGCTGAATAATGCCTCATAAGTTGTAGGCAATACTATCAAACTGCTAGAGAGTAATAATAATAATAATGATGATGATGATGATAATAGAGTGTAATGTACTTCACTATCAACTAAATACAGTTCTTACCGTATAACTAACCAGCAAGGGAAAATCCTAACTATTCCCTCCTTGCCCTCACTTCAGAGTATATACATGGCACTCCAGCGGACAGCACTTACGGCACGGGTGTTCATAGGTTGTAGTGGTGCTAAGTAGCTCAAATTATAATTTAGATAGTAGAACTAAATCACCAACTCTTCTAGAACCTTTAACATCAAAAGGCAGAGTACTTGAGAGAAGTAGTCATTCCACTAAAGCCCGAACTGTTATGGGCAGAGTGAAGGAATAAGATGCTGAAATACAACAAGTTCAGTAAAAAGCTGAGGGCACTCACTGAGTCGTAGCGATACCTTTTTATTCCAACATATGTTAAAACCTTCGGTGACACATCGTTCAGCAGACGCAAAACCACTTCACATGTACAACAAAGACATGATGGCCATTTCGCGCGCATGCGCGCTTCATCAGATGATGGCCATCATTCAGCTATTTACTGAACTCGTATGCACAATATGTTTATTCATGTGGTGCGCCTCTGTTTGGGATTAGTTGCAGTCCTAAGTGTGCCCAAGGCCCAATAGCGCACAACAATATAACCAAGTGGACTTAAAAAGTAGTGCCGGTGACATTCTAAGACTTTTGTGAAGGTGGCAATAGTGACAAGTGGGACAGGAGTATGGAGTCAAATGGCGAAGCTAAGCAGAGGGCATCATGGTCTGAAACTGAATGGGAGACCAACAGCAATGCTCAGTGGAACAAGAGGTTGGGGTGGTGAAGAGGGGACAGAACTGCAAGAGGCAATGAAGCATGTAAGTAATAAAAACAAATAACATACATGTTGTTGATGTTGGTTAAAAAAAGGGCGGAAGGGAGTCCTAATCAGAAGATATTTCTTATGATTTTACTTATATTTACTGTAATATTTAAAGGGGAACTCCGGATAGGGAAAAATATTTTCAATTTAAAAATACATAGAAAGTTATATACATATATATATATATATATATATATATATATATATATATATATATATATATATATAATTTACTACCGTGTCTGCACAGTTCTGCCTCACTGATAGTTGATTGACATCCAGGAAGTGAAGTAGACTGACCTCTGTTCAATCCAATCTGTCTCCTGCTCCTTCTGTTGCCCCCCCACAAGAGACAGAGATCATGTGACCACTTTCTCACATTCAGTCTGTTTGCTGAGCATTGACTAAGGATGCAGATATGAGAGGAGGTGAAGCATGGAGAGGGGGCAATTTGTGGGTGGAGAGGGGCGGGGCATGATAGCTTGGATTGGGGGTGGGGGTGGGAGAAACAGGATGTTCTGAGCGTGCACCCCAAAGACTATTGGGAAATGTAGTCTGAGAGCAGTGCACGGGAACAGGAACAGCAAGAGAGACGGAGCAGGCAAAAACTGCATCACAGGAGCGGGACTACTGTATAACACATAAAGAGTGTCGGGGGAACATAGGTAAGAACCATGCATTATTTGGAAGGTTTTTTTTTTTTTTTCTACAAGGCTACAGGAGTTCCCCTTTAAGGTCATCCAGTCCACTGGTAATCTTTTGGATTTTTTCTTGATGCGTGTTTTTTATTGCTTTTGAACTGTTTTATATTCTCTATTTTATGGTGACGTATGTGCCGACCTTTGAACCAGATATAATACACAATACAAGGAAATAAATAGGAGATTATAGGTGTGTACAGGAGCGTAGCAAAAACATTTTAAGGGGCCCCCTCCCCTACGCACAACACAAAGCGCTGCGCATATATATACACAGTGTATGCTCCGTGATGTGGTAAGAAAATAAAATCTCATGTGGCCAGATGCAGAATCCTGGCTGCAGCCACAGAGTGACTGGCAGAGCAGAGAGCCAATGGCTGCTTGCTCTGTCAGTCCACTGTTCTTACCTATAAGGGCCCATTAGGAGCCCTTATGGTTAAATACATACTGCAGTGTGTAAGTGTCACGGCCGCGGCGGCGTCCCATGCTCCGGGCCGCCGCCGCGACCTCCCCCCATCTCATGCAGCTGCCGGGGTCCCGGTGCAGGGACCCGGCGCTGCTACACGTTCGGCCCCGGGGGGCGCCTCACCTCTCCACGCTCCTGTCTCTCGCTGTGCCGGCCGGCGCGCGCGTCCCCGCCTCCTAGGGCGCGCGCGCGCCGGCTGTCTCAGATTTAAAGGGGCAGTGCGCTCCTAATTGGTAGTTGCACCAATCACTCCCCTATAAATCCCAGCATGCCCTGTCCCCTGTGTTGGAGCCTCTACATGCTTCCCATAGCGTTTGGCCCAGCTCCCTGTTGTTCCTGTGTCCTGTCCGTTACCTGGTCCCTAGTCCCTGTTCCTGAGTCCTGTCCGTTACCTGGTCCCTTGTCCCTGTTCCTGGTTCCTGTTCCCCTGTCACTCCACCTGTTCCTGTGTCCAGCCAGTCACGTGCTCTCTCATCTGCAGACTATTGCCTGTACCATCTCCTGCCACGCCTCGCCTGCCGACACCAGCAACCAAGCCAGGGGTAGCGACCTGGGGGTCGCCTGCCGCAGCAAGTCCATTCCGCCTTGCGGCGGGCTCTGGTGAAAACCAGCGGCCCCTTAGACTCCGCTCCCTGGTGAGGTTTGTGCCATCGCTGGTGCCGGCCCAGTGGATCCACTACTCCGGGCGTTACAGTAGGCTCCAACCATGGATCCCGGCGAGGTGCCTGATATCCGCGAGGTAGCCCGAGCGGTCGCCCTACAAGCTCAACAGATTCAGCAACAGTCACAGCTGATTCAACAACTGACTGCAGCCGTTCAACAGCATACCACAGCTCAGCAGTCATCACCTCCGGCAGCCTCTTCAAAACTACGACTGGCTCTCCCAAGTAAATATGGAGGTGACCCCAAGTTGTGCAGAGGGTTCCTGACCCAATGCACTATGTACATCGAACTTTTAAGCAGTCAGTTTGCCACCGAGCGCTCTAAAGTGGCTTTCATTATCAGCCTATTGGAGGGAAGAGCTCTGGCCTGGGCCACGCCACTATGGGACCGTAATGATCCGGTTGCTGCCAATTTTCGAATCTTCCTGGACGAGTTCCGCTCTGTCTTTGAGGAACCTGCCCGTGCATCTTCGGCTGAGACTGCTCTCCTCAATTTATCCCAAGGGACTTCCTCCGTTGGTGACTACGCCATCCAGTTCCGCACCCTGGCTGCGGAACTAGACTGGAATGAGGCCGCGCTGATTGCCACCTTTAAAAAGGGCCTGTCCAGCCAAGTGAAGGATGTGCTCGCTGCCCGGGATCTGCCTACCTCCTTGAACGATCTTATTCTACTGGCTACCAGAGTCTACACCAGGTTTTCCGAGAGAGAGGAGGAGGTCCGGCAAGGACGGCGTCTGAGTCTGCCCCGTCGCCATCCTCGGCTGGCACCGGTGTTCCAGAATCCTGTTGCTCCTATGTCCCAGTCGCTTCCAGAGGTTCCTATGCAGGTGGAACGTGTTCGCCTGACGACTGATGAGAGGAACCGTCGACTGGACCAGAATCTCTGCCTCTATTGCGGTGGCGCGGATCACTATCGGCAGAGATGTCCCCAACGCCCTCAGCGTCCGGGAAACGCCCGCACCTAGGTCCGGTGGGAGAGGCCTCCCTAGGTGTGAATGCCACCTCTCCAAGGTTGACTATGCCCGTCTCCATCCAGACACCCTCTGGGCAAGTTTTCCAGACTACTGCCCTCATCGACTCTGGCTCTGCTGGCAGTTTCATCTCTGCTTCGTTGGTCCAAAGATGGCGGCTACCCGTGATCCAGCTAGCCCAACCCCGGTCTATCTCTTCGGTTACGGGGGAGGTTCTTACCGAAGCGGTGTACAGCCAGACGGCACCCCTAGTCCTCCAGGTGGGAGCCTTACATCAGGAGAAGATCTCCTTCTATGTCTTGCGCCATTCCTCTTCCAACCTCCTGCTGGGGCTTCCTTGGCTGCAAATCCATACCCCTAAGCTGGACTGGAGAACTGGGGAGGTTCTCAGCTGGGGTCAGGACTGTCATAACCGGTGTCTGAGATCTCCTCAACCCAAGTGCTCTACAAGGTCACCTGCTTGTGTCAAGCCTCTATCCGGGCTACCGGAGGACTACCAAGACTTTGTCGATGTTTTCTCGGCCAAGGAGGCGGACTCACTACCACCTCATCGGGCCTATGATTGCCCTATAGACCTCCTTCCTGGGGCTTCTCCTCCACGTGGTCGAGTATACCCTCTCTCTGTGCCCGAGACTGAGGCCATGTCCTCCTACATCCAGGAGAACTTACAAAAGGGCTTCATCCGCAAATCCACGTCTCCAGCTGGCGCCGGATTTTTCTTTGTTCAGAAGAAGGACGGTTCCCTCCGCCCATGCATAGACTATCGGGGTTTAAATAAGGTGACCGTTAAAAACCGCTATCCTCTTCCGCTTATTCCGGAACTATTCGACCGTCTTCGTGGAGCAAAGATCTTCTCCAAGCTGGATCTCAGGGGAGCGTATAACTTGGTCCGAATTCGTAAGGGAGACGAATGGAAGACCGCTTTCAACACCAGGGATGGGCACTACGAATATCTGGTCATGCCATTCGGCCTATGCAATGCCCCAGCGGTCTTCCAGGAATTCGTGAACGATATCTTCCGAGACCTCCTCTATGTCTGCGTCATTGTTTATTTGGACGACATTTTGGTCTTCTCCCCGGACCAGCAGACTCATGTGGCACAAGTGCGTCAGGTTCTACGAAGACTACGGGCCAATCATCTATACGCCAAGCTTGAGAAGTGTGTTTTCCATCAGCGCAGTCTTCCATTTCTTGGCTATATCGTCTCCGATCAGGGCCTACAAATGGATCCAGCCAAGCTCGCAGCTGTCCTTCAATGGCCACGCCCGGTGGGACTTAAAGCTATCCAACGTTTCCTGGGCTTCGCCAACTATTACCGGCAATTCATCCCTCACTTCTCTACCCTGGTCGCACCCATTGTGGCTCTCACTAAAAAGAAGGCGGACCCCAGACGTTGGCCTCCAGAGGCCGAACAAGCCTTCAATAGCCTCAAGTCTGCCTTTGCCTCCGCTCCTGCCCTAGTCCGCCCGGATGTCTCCAGGCCGTTTTCTCTCGAGGTCGATGCTTCTTCTGTGGGCGCAGGAGCCGTTCTCTCGCAAAGGGACACATCAGGCAAGACCAGAACCTGTGGGTTCTTCTCTAAGACTTTCTCCCCTGCCGAGAGGAACTATACCATTGGGGACCGTGAACTCCTGGCCATTAAGTTGGCACTGGAGGAGTGGCGTCATCTATTAGAGGGGGCTAAACACCCGGTTAACATCTACACGGACCACAAGAACCTCCTCTACCTCCAATCGGCTCAACGCCTCAATCCCAGGCAGGCTCGGTGGTCCCTCTTCTTCTCTCGGTTCAACTATACCATCCACTTCCGTCCAGCCGAGAAGAATCTAAAGGCCGATGCATTATCCCGAGCATCCGATGTCATGGGGCAAGAGGAATCTCCTCGTCACATAATACCTCCCGACCGCCTAGTACCAGTTGCCACTTCTGCTCTGCAGAGTCTGCCTCCCGGGAAGACTTATGTGCGCCCCGCACTCCGTAAACGCATCTTGAAGTGGGGGCATTCCTCTTTGGTAGCCGGGCATCCAGGAGCCCAAAAGACCGGGCAATTGATCTCCCGTCACTACTGGTGGCCCAATCTACTCCAGGATGTCAAGGATTTTGTGGCTTCCTGTGCAGTCTGTGCCAGGAATAAATCTCCCCGTCTAAGACCTGCCGGCCTACTATTGCCCTTGCCAGTCCCGGATCATCCCTGGCACCACATTGGGATGGATTTCATCACTGACCTACCTCCATCTGCGGGCAATACAGTTATTTGGGTGGTGACGGACCGCTTTTCTAAAATGGCTCACTTCGTGGCCCTTCCTGGTCTGCCCTCTGCTCCTCGTCTGGCTCAGTTGTTCTTCCGACACATCTTTCGCCTGCATGGACTTCCTCTTCACATTGTGTCCGACCGAGGCTCTCAATTTGTCTCTAAATTTTGGCGTGCCCTATGCTCGCAACTCCAAGTGAAGCTGGACTTCTCATCGGCCTATCATCCTCAAACCAACGGGCAAGTGGAGAGAGTCAATCAGATTCTGGGCAACTACCTACGCCATTTTGTTTCAAGCCGCCAAGACAACTGGTCCGATCTACTCCCATGGGCAGAATTCTCTTATAACCACTTGGACTCGACTTCCACAGGCAAGTCCCCTTTCTATGTGGTCTACGGGCATCATCCTCGTCCTCCTCTGCCTCTCTCTCCATCCTCTGAAGTCCCAGCCGTGGAGGAGTTGTTATCTGACCTGCAATCGATCTGGGAACAAACTCGACAGTCCTTACTCAAAGCCTCTGAACGCATGAAGGACCAGGCTGATAAGAAGAGGAGACCTGCCACGAATTTTCTCCCAGGTGACAAAGTCTGGCTCTCGGCCAAATATGTCAGACTCAAGATCCCCAGCTACAAGTTGGGCCCTCGATTCCTCGGTCCTTTCTCGGTGCTAAGACGCATCAACCCTGTCACCTACAAACTCCGCCTACCCCCCACTATGCGGATTCCGAACTCCTTCCATGTTTCCCTCTTAAAACCAGTGGTCCTGAACCGGTTCTCCGATAGATCTTCGTTCTCTGCTCCTCAAGCCGTCTCTGACGACGTCTACGCTGTTAAGGACATTCTGGCCATGAAGACTGTCAGAGGGAGAAGGTTCTTCCTGGTGGACTGGAAAGGATTTGGTCCTGAGGAGAGGTCCTGGGAACCCGAGGCTAACATCCTGGACCAAGATCTCATCAAAGGGTTCCTGCAGGTTAGAAAGAGGGGGAGGCCAAAGGGGGGGGGTACTGTCACGGCCGCGGCGGCGTCCCATGCTCCGGGCCGCCGCCGCAACCTCCCCCCATCTCATGCAGCTGCCGGGGTCCCGGTGCAGGGACCCGGCGCTGCTACACGTTCGGCCCCGGGGGGCGCCTCACCTCTCCACGCTCCTGTCTCTCGCTGTGCCGGCCGGCGCGCGCGTCCCCGCCTCCTAGGGCGCGCGCGCGCCGGCTGTCTCAGATTTAAAGGGGCAGTGCGCTCCTAATTGGTAGTTGCACCAATCACTCCCCTATAAATCCCAGCATGCCCTGTCCCCTGTGTTGGAGCCTCTACATGCTTCCCATAGCGTTTGGCCCAGCTCCCTGTTGTTCCTGTGTCCTGTCCGTTACCTGGTCCCTAGTCCCTGTTCCTGAGTCCTGTCCGTTACCTGGTCCCTTGTCCCTGTTCCTGGTTCCTGTTCCCCTGTCACTCCACCTGTTCCTGTGTCCAGCCAGTCACGTGCTCTCTCATCTGCAGACTATTGCCTGTACCATCTCCTGCCACGCCTCGCCTGCCGACACCAGCAACCAAGCCAGGGGTAGCGACCTGGGGGTCGCCTGCCGCAGCAAGTCCATTCCGCCTTGCGGCGGGCTCTGGTGAAAACCAGCGGCCCCTTAGACTCCGCTCCCTGGTGAGGTTTGTGCCATCGCTGGTGCCGGCCCAGTGGATCCACTACTCCGGGCGTTACAGTAAGTGACCCAATGTTCAGAAAACAAGGTGATATTTGCTTTACTGCTGGTGCACTGATAACCCTTGACCTCTGCACAGAGCTCTGCTCATTTTCCTACTTGATTGCAGCTAGAGAACAGAGGTCAGGGGTTATAAGTGCAGTGAAGCAGAGATCTGTCTTCTGCTTGTTAACCCTTTTATTGTGCTGCAGCATGTAAATAAACATTGGGTCACTTACACACCGCAGTACACAAGGGGTTAAGCAGAAGGACACACGCTCTTACCTTTTCCCCCGGCCCCCACCCCCCCTCCTGCACGGGCCCCATAGCAACTACCTACCCTGCCTCGCCACTGGGTGTGTAGTATGGAATATGTATGACAAGATCTGTGATAATAAGGTTTTTCCTGTCTGAAAGACACAAAGAAGGATACAAGACCCTCACTGTCCCAAGAGGAGAACCCCACTGTGGACATGGACTAATAACTAAGTATGTGCGAAACCGGATCAGTGGGACATGATCGGGTTATGTAAGTAACAGCAGGGAAACACTATGATGTCACCTCAGTTCTACAGTTCTGGATCTGTCAGGATGAATGGTGAAAAAAGAGACAACGAATAGGAAAAGAAATGAAGGATAAAAAGAAGAGACACAAACTTTCAGCATATTCAGGCTTGGAAGACGTCTTGGACTGAATCCCTAGTTTTGGCAGTAATGATATCTGGATGCAGCCAGTTTTTGCTGCAAAAAGCAATAAAATAGGAACAGATTAATTTCCTAACTTTACAGTTGAACATTCCAAAACTTTATTAGTAGTTGTACATTTGCATTGCAAAAGGTTTCCTACATTTATTAAAAAAAAAAATAAAATAAAAAAAATAAAAATTATATATATATATATATATATATATATATATATATATATATATATATATATGATCTGTATATGGATAGAGCAGCATTAGAAAGCAGTCAATTCTAAGCCGGCTTCACTGTCCAAGCTAAATAGCACTGGGCTCGGGTCTCAAGGAAAACACAAGTGGTGATTATACTATAGACCGCTGTGTTCCCTGTATCTGTATTCCACAGGATATTTAGAATAGAAGTCATTATTCTGGATGGTTCTCTATTGGATTCCATTCTGTTCTATGTGGAATATTACTGCAAACTGCAAACCACAAGGAGAGGAATTTGGGCAACTTAGATATCAATATTTCTTAAGATGCAAGGAATCCATTAGAACATATAAGACAGAAAAACTTATGGTGGTATGAATATCAAGACTTAACTGAGTACTATCTGAGTGTTCAGACTCTCCATTGAACTTTGAAACAATTTATCCTTAAAGGGGTTGTCCAGTGGAAATCTTTTTCTTTCAAATCAACTGATATCAGAAAGTTATATAGATTTGTAATTTACTTCTATTAAAAAATCTCAAGTCTTCCCATACTTAGTAGCTCCTATATGTTATGCAGGAAATTATGTTTTATTTACAGTCTGACACACTGCTCTCTGCTGCCACCTCTGGCCAAATCAGGAACTCTCTAGAGAAGGAAAGGTTTTCTATGGGAATCCCTATGGAAAACCTCTCCTGCTCTGGACAGTTCCTGTCTCGGCCAGAGATGTCAGCAGAGAGCACTGTGTCAGACTGTAAATAAAACATTATTTACTGCAGGACATTCAGTAGCTAATAAGTATAGGAAGACTTGAGATATTTTAATAGAAGTAAATTACAAATTTATATATCTTTCTGACACCAATTGATTTGAAAGAAAAAGATTTTCACTGGATAACCCCTTTAAACAAGTTGTTAGCAAGCTGTCCCAGGCCGCTATACCTGCCAAAGTCCCCAATTCTCATATTATAGAATAAATACCCAGATCTGTTATCTAAGAACCAGGAAAAGCTGGATAAAAATTCCTGGAAAGCTGTAATAGACAAACCTATATTATAAAACTATATGCCAAAAACTGCTAAATTATACATCTACTTAAATAGGCAGATTTAGCTTTCAGGGTCCTAGGAGAGCTGGGTAACAAATCATGTGGAGGTGCAATAGAGATGGCTGAACATTAAACCTGCCTAGATAAGTCCCCCTTGCTCCAGGCAGATCAGCCTTTCAGGATCGCAACTTATTTCAGATACGAGGAATGATACAGTAAATGTGTCCATGCTAAATAGCTGGCACTGGTATAGAAGTTAATGGACTCTATGGAGAGATATCAGCCGTACCCCTGCTGAAGATGAAGTGGAAAAGGTATTTTTCTTTCGAATCAACTAGTGCCAGAAAGTGCCAGATATTTGTAGTTTACTGCTATTAAAAAAATGTAAACCCTTCCAGTACTTATCAGCTGCTGTATGTCCTGCAGGAAGTGGTGTATTCTTACCAGTCTGACACAGTGCTCTCTGCTGCCACCTCTGTCCATGTCAGGAACTGCCCAGAGCAGTAGCAAATCCCCATAGAAAACCTCTCCTGCTCTGGACAGTTTCTGACATGGACAGAGGTGGCAGCAGAGAGCACTGTGCGAGACTGGAAAGAATACACCACTTCCTGCAGGACATACAGCAGCTGATAAGTACTGGACGACTTGAGATTTTTTAACGTAAACTACAAATCTCCGGCACTTTCTGGCACCAGTTGATTTGAAAGATCTATACACAATAATCTCTATAATTCTTTCTAATGGCAACAAAAGGCAGCCAGAATGTTATCATCTGAATTTACGGCTGCGCAGGTTTTCCTTTAAAAAACAAACCAAGATCTGGCTGATATAAAGATCTATTAAAATTTTTTTATCCTGACAGAATTTTCAATCTAAATACAGCATAGAGTGAAAAGATAGACATTCCCTTTAAGAGCGAGTTGGTCGCATTAAATCATTGGCCTGGCGTATATTGGGTGGATAGTTTGTGTTTAACAGTTCTATATATTACTGTAAGCGACACAAGATGGAAATGTTTACTCTGTAATTTCACCTCGAAGAGTGTTAAGCACAAGGCTGTTTTCTATGAGCGGCTGTTTGTACATAAGCCCGGGCTCTCCGCTGCTGGGAAAGGGGCCTTTCTTCCCTGAGTGGTTGGTTTGGCACCATCACTCACCCGCTTCTCTTACAGTAAATAGCAGGAATGTGGAAATGCCACATTTACAAACCCCATTGAGGAAGAAATAAATACGGATTTCTATGCAGCGCTAGGACTTTTTGTGAGTCAATGAAACCTATGTAAATATATGAAAGAGGTTTATTATCTCATAGGGAGGTGATCTAAGATGGAATAATATAAGAACTCCCAAATATCCGTAACCTGCAAGCTTTGATCTGGTTGGCCTCTATCTATACCTGCAGTTATGTTTGTCAGTGATTTCTTTTATTAACAGGTATTAATTTTAAGCAATTTTTCACCTTATTTTACTATCTAGTTTTTGTAATTCTATGTGGATTGATTTCTTAATAAAGTGGTACCTTGGTTTAAGAGTAACTTGGTTTAAGAGAGTTTTGGGTTAAGAGCTCACAGTTTTTCAAAATTGTGACTTGGTATAAGAGCATTGCTTTGGTTTAAGAGCTCCCTGTACTGGGTGGGAGAGGGAGTGGGGGAGGGGAATGGTCTGCATAGCGGGGTCTACAGCCCTGTACTCTGACCCAGAAGGTCTCCCTCACCTTACAAATCATAGCAGATCCACTTCAGGCTGAGGCTTACATTAGGGGACAGGACTGTGGATGTAATCTCTCCATAGCTGTAACCCCTCTCTCCCCGGACAGAGATGTATGTGCCCACATATGCCCTGCTCATTCCTTCATACTCGCTGCAGTCTCTCTCAGCCCTTGTGTTTCCCATCCTCTCCATTACTGTACAGTAATTTATAATATCACAGATTCTGCTGTTTCTGAATGTTTGTTTCATTTGTTTTACATGTTATTTAGAATAATAAATCATTATTTTTGTGATGGGGAACCAATTGTCTGCATATCAGTGATTTCTTATGGGAAAATTTGCTTTGGTTTAAGAGTGGATTTGGATTACAAGCACGGTCCCGGAACGAATTATGCTCATAATCTAAGGCACCACTGTATATCTCTATGGCAATCAAACCTCCATCAAAGCTTCAAATCCTCTGCATAGACATACAGTACACGTGGAATACTTGCAGCCACCACTAGGGGGAGCTTAGAAGCCTATGTTATTATTGAGTACAATGTATAACAGTCTAACTCCCCTCCTAATAGTGGTTACAGCTAGAATCATTTTTTGTAACGTTATATCTATGCAGAGGATCTGAAATTTTGTATAAGAAAAATCCAACCGCTATAATGATACACTGAGAAATAAATCCTCACAGAAATTTATTCGCACAAGCTTTTTAATTTATCTATAGAAATTTTGTAAACCGTTGAGTAAGGTCCCTTTCACACATCCGCTTATTGCCTTTTCCGCAAACGTCGAAAGAACAAGGTCCCTATTACATCAACAGATTATCTGACAGATTTTGGAAGCCAAAGCCATTTCCTGGCTTTGGCGTCAAAAATCTGTCAAATAATCCGGTGGTGTAATAGGGCCCTCAGGAACCATTCATTTCTATGGCCCCATACACACAACCGTACATGTTATGGGTCCAGCATCCGTGCTGAAAAAAAATTTAAGGGGTCCACGCAAATGCGGACAGGTTGCAGGTACACATTTACACAATGTTTTTCAACAACCGCAATCTGATGGTCAAAATTTAAGGCCGTTATTTAACATTCTTTGGCTGCTGTCATTGCAATGATGGCCATTGATACATGACTTAATGTTGGGTCAAGCTGGGTTCACATACTGCGTTTTTGCAGTCTGTTTTTTTTTAAATCCGTTTTCTGGAAAAACAGATTAAAAGAATAGATGCAATTGTGTGCATCAGTTTTGATCCATTTTTCCATTGACTTCCATTATACACTCACCGGCCACTTTATTAGGTACACCTGTCCAACTGCACGTTACCACTTAATTTCTAATCAGCCAATCACATGGCGGCAACTCAGTGCATTAAGGCATGTAGACATGGTCAAGACAATCTTCTGCAGTTCAAACCGAGCATCAGTATGGGGAAGAAAGGTGATTTGAGTGCCTTTGAACGTGGCATGGTTGTTGGTGCCAGAAGGGCTGGTCTGAGTATTTCAGAAACTGCTGAGAAAACTACTGGGATTTTCACGCACAACCATCTCTAGAGTTTACAGAGAATGGTCCGAAAAAGAAAAAGCATCCAGTGAGCGGCAGTTCTGTGGGCGGAAATGCCTTGTTGATGCCAGAGGTCAGAGGAGAATGGGCAGACTGGTTCGAGCTGATAGAAAGGCAACAGTGACTCAAATAGCCAACGGTTACAACCAAGGTAGGCAGAAGAGCATCTCTGAACGCACAGTACGTCCAACTTTGAGGCAGATGGGCTACAGCAGCAGAAGACCACACCGGGTGCCACCCCTTTCAGCTAAGAACAGGAAACTGAGGCTACAATTTGCACAAGCTCATCGAAATTGGACAGTAGAAGATTGGAAAAACGTTGCCTGGTCTGATGAGTCTCGATTTCTGCTGCGACATTCGGATGGTAGGGTCAGAATTTGGCGTCAACAACATGAAAACATGGATCCATCCTGCCTTGTATCAAAGGTTCAGGCTGGTGGTGGTGGTGTCATGGTGTGGGGAATATTTTCTTGGCACTCTTTGGGCCCCTTGGTACCAATTGAGCATCGTTGCAACGCCACAGCCTACCTGAGTATTGTTGCTGACCATGTCCATCCCTTTATGACCACAATGTACCCAACATCTGATGGCTACTTTCAGCAGGATAATGCGCCATGTCATAAAGCTAGAATCATCTCAGACTGGTTTCTTGAACATGACAATGAGTTCACTGTACTCCAATGGCCTCCCCATTCACCAGATCTCAATCCAATAGAGCATCTTTGGGATGTGGTGGAACGGGAGATTCGCATCATGGATGTGCAGCCGACAAATCTGCGGCAACTGTGTGATGCCATCATGTCAATATGGACCAAAATCTCTGAGAAATGCTTCCAGCACCTTGTTGTATCTATGCCACCAAGAATTGAGGCAGTTCTGAAGGCAAAAGGGGGTCCAACCCGTTACTAGCATGGTGTACCTAATAAAGTGGCCGGTGAGTGTATATATATATATATATATATATATATATATATATATATATATATATTAAAGAAAAAATCAAAACGCATCCTTTTCTTTAACATACACAAAAATGTTGTTGACCACGTTTTTGTGTAAGCTTAAAAAAAGGGTGTGTTTTGGTCGTTTTTTTTTTTTATATATAATAGAAGTCAATGGAAAAACAGATCAAAATGGATGCACACAAATGCATCAGGTTTTTTTAAAATCCATTTTTCATCTGTTTTCTGCATAAAACAGATAAAAAAATGGATTGCAAAAACGCAGTGTGAACCCAGCCTTAAATGATGGCCATGTTCAACACCCTTTTGCGTTTTGTTGAAAAGTCAGCCAAAAAAAAAAAAAAATGTGTATGAACAACTTAAAATAACGGCTAATGTTTGCTAAATAGCGCCCACCAATAAATATTCTGAACATTAATGTAAAGACTGCTGCGAACAACGGCCATTATTCTATGCATTGTTTGAACTAAAAGTGGTTTGAATGTGATCTCAATGTGATTACATACTCGCAGAGGGATTGTCATCGGGATATATGTAAGAGCCGGCCACAACTGAGGCTCCCGGCCCCTGGGGGTCCCACGCAGCCAATCAGTGCACGTCCCCGCTGCAGTCGTGGGACCGTTCGTGGGACCTTCAGGATCCTCAGATGCGGCTGGAGCCTGGATTAGGTAAAGTATCTTCCTGGCGGCGGGGGTTAACAGGGGTGGCACTTACATACTCACAGCAGGATGAGAATGTAATCACATTGACAATGACAGGAGAGGTATCCGCAGCGGATACGTCACGTGTGAATCTAGCCTTAAACATAAAAAATATTGCAAAGAAAGAAAAATGTCCGTTATACCTGTACAGGTTAAGACAAGATTGAAAGGGTTAAATAAAGGGGAAAACCCCCTCTCTCCCGGCACAGCACACCTATGCTATAATAATTATTGTATTGTGTAATTGTTCTTTGAATGTCAGTCAAATCTATTCCCAAAATAATATGTGGACTCATTACTTCCCACTCACACAACGTTAATTGGCAGTGACAGTATTCACGTAGGCTCAGCACAAAGGGAAGGAGATTTACAACATGGAAGAGATTTTATTTCAAGTTTAGGCAAATTGCAAATAAAGTGTTCGAAATACAATATTGTGTGCAGTAGGGTGACCCCCCTGAGAGAGCCACTGGGACCAGCGCAGAGAGAGCGCCCACCAGTGACATGCCTTGGATCCCTGGGCGGGCAGTGCTGCCGACAACTGTATCTGCAGATGAAAGGGGTTATCCATCACTAAGAAAAAGTTTTAAACAATTAAAAATAACAACTACCATTAGTAACTCACCTGTCCCATTGTGGGATTATTTTATATCTAGAAGATGGTATGCTGGATGACAGGGATGGGCGAATTTACAGTACTAGCGAAGTGCTTCTTTGGGCTCGGCCATCAGCTTGTCAGCCAGGTGTCTTTGAACTCCATGACGCTCCTCTCCAGGTGGCTGGAAAAGTTGGATCCAGTCCTGGGACACTGGGAGAAGTTATCCAGGACTTGATCCAGCTTTTCCAGGCACTTGTAGTGGAATACGGAAATTTAAAGGCAGCCTGACAATCCGACGGCCGAGCCTTGCAAAGCGCTTTGCTTGTACTGTAAATTCGCCCATCCCTACTGAATAATCTTAAAGGGAAACTATCAGCAGGATAGAAGCATCTAACCTTCTGTTATGTTCCTATAGTGCACAGGGTGCTGGGGATTAGCATAAGTTTATTACCTTGATCCTTGCCGCCATTTTCAGGAACTTTCTAGCTTATCAGATATGTGGTGGTTTGGTGCCCTGGGGGCAGGGCCATATACTAGGAGCTGAAAAGCAGTTGGAGATAAGCTGACCAGCTAGATTTGAAAGTAATGGAATAATGTTTTTGGATATTTCCCCCCAACACAGTTGTAACAATGTAACCGCAGTATGTGAACTTGCACATACCTCATGCATTAGTTTTTGGCACATTTGTTTGCATGAAAATACTTCAAACCACTTAAAAATTGCAATAAAAAACTAAAATAGCATAAAACATCCATAACTGCCCTCCATACCCTCTAAATACATTATATCAGGGGTGATTTATCAATCATGGTGTAAAGTAGACCTGGCTCAGTTGCCCCTAGCAACCAATCAGATTCCACTTTTCATTCCTCACAGATTCCATGGAAAATGAAAGGTGGAATCTGATTGGTTGCCAGGGGCAACTGAGCCAGTTTCACTGGAAACCATGGGGAAGATTTATCAAACATGGTGTAAAGTAAAACTGGCTCAGTTGCCCCTAGCAACCAATCAGATCCCACTTTTTATTTTTCAAACAGTCTGTGAGGAATGAAAGGTGGAATCTGATTGGTTGCTAGAGGCAATTGAGCCAGTATCACTTTAAACCATGGGGAAACCATCTTCCCCATGGTTTAAAGTGAAACTGGCTCAGTTGCCCCTAGCAACCAATCAGATTCCACCTTTCATTTTAGATGGAATCTGTGAGAAATGAAAAGTGGAATCTGATTTGTTGCTAGGGGCAACTGAGCCAGGTCTACTTTACACCAGTTTGCTAAATCTCCCCCCATGTTTGCTAAATCTCCCCGTGTGCCTCCATATACCTGTTGAACACTGTTCTGCCTCCGCAATACCAAGGCTTTATGTAGCATATCCACCATCTGTAAGAATGTAGAACACCTTCTAATCACCCCAGCTATTGTTCAGGAAATTATTATAATTATTACGCATTAATCTATATATAGATAGTGAGGGGAATATAATGGATGGCCTTTCCTCCAGCTTCTGATAATCTGACTATAACCATCCGGGGCTGTTTCCTAATTCCCAGTATGTGAATTAATCTGCACCAAGATAGAAAGGAAGCGACTACCAAACAAACTGTCAACATTTATCTTGTGCTTTTGAAATGCAAATTACTTGTCATTGATGGAATTAATTAATTAGATTTAATTAACAGACAAATTGCAGGTAATGTCTCTTATTTGGTTGCTAATTTAATAACCTAAATTAATGTCAAAGTTTAATTTTCTGCCAAAGCAATTTCTGAAAGTAATTTTTCTAGGGGAGAATATTTCCGTACATACGCCGCCCAATGGAACATGCCATAATTTCTTCTCTGCCAGGTTAGTACTGAATATGGTACAAGATACTCTGTATGTTTCCGTATGAAAATTATAATCATTCAAGGATGTAGTAAAGCAGGGGTCTCAAACTCTCGGCCCGCGGGCCAACTGCGGCCCTCGGGACACTAGTTTGCGGCCCCCACCTCAAATGTAGCTTTCCTGTAAGTGCGGCCCTGACACTGTGCTCATCTTCGGGAGGCCGGCCGAACTGCTGCAGCCGTCCCTGATGCCGGCCCCCCTCTGCCGCGTCATCAGCTGCTCAGCCGCGATTGGCTGAGCTTAACTTTATGCTCAGCCAATCGCGGCTGAGCAGCTGATGATGCGGCAGAGGGGGGCCGGCATCAGGGACGGCTGCAGCTGTTCGGCCAGCCTCCCGAAGACGACAGAGAGGTGGGTGGCGGCGGTGGGAGGGGAGGTGTGCGGCGGCGGCGGTGCAGGGGCCTACAGCCACCTAGCAGAGCCTCCGCCCCCTAGTGTCCCTGCCGCACATGCAGCTCCCCTGTCTCTGGAGGAGGAGGCCGCGGGGACTGCAAGGTGATCGCATTGCTGCAAGTCCTGGGGTTGTTCAGCAGGATCGGGGGATGCAGTGCAGACCCCTGATCCTGTTTTACAGCCCCAGGACTTGCAGCGATGCAATCACCTCACCCTGCAGTCCCCGCGGCCTCCTCCTCCAGAGATCGAAGAGCTGCATGTGCGGCTGAGAGGAGAGCGCCGGTGCCGGGGGTGAGAGGAGGAGGAGGGGTGTGTGCCCAGCTCCCCCCAGTCCCCTCTCAGTGACCCCCAGCTCCCCCCAGTCCCCTCTCAGAGACTCCCAGTCCCCTGTGTCACCCCCAGTCCTCTGTGTCACCCCCTGCTCCCCCTAGTCCCCTCTGAGAGACCCCCAGTCCCCTTTGTCACCCCAGTCCCCTGTGTCACCCCCCTGATCCCCCCAGTTCCCTGTATCACCCCCAGTCCCCTCTGTCACCCCCTGCTCCCCCCAGTCCCCTGTGTCACCCCCCTGCTCCCCCCAGTCCCCTGTGTCACCCTTTCCCCCCCAGTCCCCTGTGTCACCCCCCCTGCTCCCCCCAGTCCCCTGTGTCACCCTTCCCCCCCCCCCCAGTCCCCTGTGTCACCCCCCTTGCTCCCCCCAGTCCCCTGTGTCACCCCCCAGCTCCCCTCTGTCACCCCCTGCTCCCCCCAGTCCATTGTCACCCCCCTGCTTCCCCCAGTCCCGTGTCACCCCCCTGCTCCCCCCAGTCCTGTGTCACCCCCCAGCTCACCCCAGTCCCCTGTGTCACCCCCCTGCTTCCCCCAGTCCCCTGTGTCACCCCCCTGCTTCCCCCAGTCCCCTGTGTCACCCCCAGTCCCCTCTCAGAGACCCCCAGTCCCCTCTCAGAGACCCCCAGTCCCCTCTCAGAGACCCCCAGTCCCCTGTGTCACCCCCTGCTCCCCCCAGTCCCCTGTGTCACCCTCTGCTCCCCCCAGTCCCCTGTCACCCCCCAGCTCCCCTCTGTCACCCCCTGCTCCCCCCCAGTCCCCTGTGTCACCCTCTGCTCCCCCCAGTCCCCTGTCACCCCCCAGCTCCCCTCTGTCACCCCCTGCTCCCCCCCAGTCACCTGTGTCTCCCCCAGTCCCCTCTCAGAGACCCCCAGTCCCCTCTGTCACCCCCAGTCCCCTGTGTCACCCCCTGCTCCCCCCAGTCCCCTGTGTCACCCCCAGTCCCCTCTCAGAGACCCCCAGTCCCCTCTGTCACCCCCAGTCCCCTCTGTCACCCCCTGCTCCCCCCAGTCCCCTCTGTCACCCCCTGCTCCCCCCAGTCCCCTGTGTCACCCCCTGCTCCCCCCAGTCCCCTGTGTCACCCTTTCCCCCCCAGTCCCCTGTGTCACCCCCTGTGTCACCCCCAGTCCCCTCTGTCACCCCCAGTCCCCTCTGTCACCCCCAGTCCCCTCTGTCACCCCCTGCTCCCCCCAGTCCCCTGTGTCACCCCCCTGCTCCCCCCAGTCCCCTGTGTCACCCCCCTGCTCCCCCCAGTCCCCTGTGTCACCCTTTCCCCCCCAGTCCCCCCCAGTCCCCTGTGTCACCCCCAGTCCCCTGTGTCACCCCCAGTCCCCTCTGTCACCCCCAGTCCCCTCTGTCACCCCCTGCTCCCCCCAGTCCCCTGTGTCACCCCCCTGCTCCCCCCAGTCCCCTGTGTCACCCTTTCCCCCCCAGTCCCGTGTCACCCCCCCTGCTCCCCCCAGTCCCGTGTCACCCCCCCTGCTCCCCCCAGTCCCCTGTGTCACCCTTCCCCCCCCAGTCCCCTGTGTCACCCCCCTTGCTCCCCCCAGTCCCCTGTGTCATCCTCTCCTCCCCCCAGTCCCCTGTGTCACCCCCCTGCTCCCCCCAGTCCCCTGTGTCACCCCCAGTCCCCTCTCAGAGACCCCCAGTCCCCTGTATCACCCTCTCCTCCCCCCAGTCCCGTGTCACCCCCCAGCTCCCCCCTGTCACCCCCTGCTCCCCCTAGTCCCCTGTGTCACCCCCAGTCCCCTCTCAGAGACCCCCAGTCCCCTGTGTCACCCCCTGCTCCCCCCAGTCCCCTGTGTCACCCCCCTGCTCCCCCCAGTCCCCTGTGTCACCCTCTCCTCCCCCCAGTCCCCTGTGTCACCCCCCCAGCTCCCCCCAGTCCCGTGTGTCACCCCCCAGTCCCCTTCTTCTTGTGGAAAACCTGATGCGGCCCAGCCTCACCCAGACTTTGCATCCAGCGGCCCCCGGGTAGATTGAGTTTGAGACCCATGTAGTAAAGGCTTTGTATACTTCTAAGGGTACACAGCCTAAGGCCATGTTCACATACAGTGTTTTTGCGCATAAACACCCCATAATCAACATTTTTACTGCTCAAAATGCCCCTAAATAAGCTATTTATTAAACGATTGAACTCAATAGTAAAATGAAGGTTAGTGCGTACACACATTGATTTTATGGATGTCATTTTTTCACTTAGATATGGTCGCTCTATTATATAGACAATTCCTATGCTCTCATCTCTTTCACAGACTGCTCCCATGGCCACCCTCTCTCACAGACTGCTTTCATGGTCCCCTGTCTCTCAAAGACTTCTCCCATGGCCCCCCTCTCTCAAAGCCTGCTCCCATGGTCCCCCCTGTCTCACAGCCTGCTCCCATGGTCCTTCCTCTCTCAAAGACTGCTCCCATGGTCCCCCCTTACTCACAGACTGCTCCGATGGTCTCCCTTCTCTCAAGGACTGCTCCCATGGCCCCCCTCTCCCACAGACTGCTCCCATGGTCTCCCTCTCTCACAGACTGCTCCCATGGTCTCTCCTCTTTCACAGACTGCTCCCATTGTCCCCTCTCTCACAGACTGCTCCTATGGCCCCCCTCTCTCACAGACTGCTTTTCATTTCTCCCTTTGTTACACAATCTGCTCTTCATGACCCCCATCTCTCTTGGACTGCTGCCATGAGCCCCTCTCACAGACTACTTCCCAAGCCGTTTTTCTCCTAAATATTGCTCCTCATGCTCAATTCTGTAATACAAAATGTTCTCCATAGCCCCCTTTCTCACATAATCTGCTCTTTGTACCCCTGTCTGTTATACAGATTGCTTCCTATGTTCCTGCATTTCTTAGACTGCTCCATATTAGCTCCTCATTCATCCTCTCATAGACTTCTCCCCTTCACCCAGACTGCTACGTTAAATCCCAGAACACGGATGCGGCCACACAATGGGGACTGAAGTGGGTGCAGTGCGGGAGCCAGAGAGTTAAGTACATATATTTTTTTTTTCATTCACCTTCTTTTTGGGCATAACGCTTAAGAGTCCTGCTAAGATAACTCCTTTAAAGAAAACTCCAGGCAGCCTTGTGTTCCCCCCGAAATATAATTTTAAAGGGATACTGTTGAGAAAAAGAATGTTTTCAAATCAATTGGTGCTCGAAAGTTATACAGATTTGTAAATGAGTTTTATTTAAAAATCTCAAGTTTTCCAGAACTTATCAGCTGCTGTATGTCCTGCAGGAAGTGGTGTATTCTCTCCAGTCTGACACAGTGCTCTCTGCTGCCACCTCTGTTCATGTCAGGAACTGTCCAGAGCAGGAGAGATTTTTTATGGGGATTTGCTACTGCCCTGGACAGTTCCTGACATGGACAGGGGTGGCAGCAGAGAGCACCGTACTACACCACTTCCTGCAGGACATACAACAGCCGATAAATACTGGAAGACCTACATTTTTTTAAAAGACGTAATTTACAAATCTGTATAACTTTCTGACAACAGTTGATTTGAAAACTTTTTTTTTTTTTTTTTGCCCGCTGAACTACCCCTTTTAATATATATATGAAAACCGCACAGCCAAAAACTACATGTACAAGTCGTAGTGTTTATGTTAAAACTGCATGCTGGTGCATTTACTTAGACACTCACCTTATTTCCTATGTGTTTTCATGCTGTGTAATATAATCTGGGTTTTGACCCGTTTCTTGTCATCTATGCTGGACTTCCCATGGAAACATTTCTAAAAGTAGTGGAGCTGTGGGGTTTTCATCACTTGGTGGCAGAACATTACAATATAAAACACCCATCTATAGGGAATAAAGTTTGTACCCCCCCATCTCTTCACACGATTAGTTCAATGCTGCATTTATTAAAGGTACCACATGCTCCTGACGTTCTTACCTTGCGTGAGGAAACGTCTACCACAAAATTCCCATTCATTGAGGCATGTCAGCAATTACGCCTGGCAGCCAAGTCACCGGCCTATTTGATCTAGGCATATTATAAAAATTGAGGTTTAGACCATACTATTGGGTAAAAGAACTTACCCATGCAGACTGTGAAATGTTTTCAATGTGTTTTCTGTTCATGTCAGTAGCTCTTTTGAAGATGTTCCAAAAATATAAGTTTAGTAAAAGCTACAGTTTGTTTTGCTTCTATTGCAGTATCCTTGGGTGGCCTTAGGTTGCACCTGTGAATGGCGGCCCCCTCCTCTGGATTCTGTTATTTTGGGAAGCTGGAATTATGTCTTTGTTCAAATTATTTTCCAGCCCATGGGCAGCCATCTGCCAGTGACTGAATAAGAAATGCTGTTATGGGCAAACTAGCTTATCTCTATTATTTTCAATGTACGTATGTGGCCTTTACTTTGCTGCCCTCTTGTAGGAGAAACAAAAATAGGATGCAGAAAGAGAAGGACTGGCTTCTACTAGGCCTCATTTACAACATAAAATGTCAATGTATGTAAAATTAAAAGGAATAATCACTGTATTGCATTATTGTACTTAACCCTTTGAGGACCAGGCCCAAAATGACCCAGTGGACCGCGCAAAATTTTGATCTTAGTGTTTCCGTTTTTCCCTCCTCCCCTTCTAAGAGCTCCAGCACTCTCAGTTTTCTATCTACAAGCCATGTAAGTGCTTATTTGTTACAGGAATAGTTGTCCTATGTAATGGCATCTTTCATTTTACCATAACATGTATGACGGAATCCCAAATATATTATTTATGAAGATATAAATAGGTGAAATCGTAAAAAAGAATGCAATATGGTAACGTTTGGGGGGTTCCTGTGTCTACGTAATGCACTATATGGTAACAGCGACATGATACTATTATTCTATAGGTCAGTCCGAACACAACCATATGCAGGTTACACAGATTCTCTAATGTTATATATATTTTTTTAAATGAAATCCTTTTTTTGGGCAATAAAATATTAATAAAATGGGCCTATTGTGACGCTTATAACAGTTTTATTTTTTCACCTACAGGGCTGTATGGGGTGTCATTTTTTCCGCCATGATCTCTAGTTTTTATCAATGCCATATTTGTGAAGATCGGACGTTTTGATCACTTTTTATAGATTTTTTAAAATATGTAATGTAACATAAAATCGGTAATCCGCGCACTTTTTTCCCTCTTTTCGTGTACGCCGTTCACCGATCACAATGACGCTTGTTATACTTTAATAGATCGGACAATTACGCACGCTATGGTATATTATATGTTTATTTATTTATTTTTATATGTTTTATTTATATAATGGGATGGGGGGGGGTGATTTCAACTTTTATTGGGGGAGGGGTTTTGGGGTAGTGTGTTAGTGTTTTTAACTTTTTTTTACACATTTGAAGTCCCTTTGGGGGACATTTACATACACTAGTTTGATTTCTACACTGATGATTGCTATGCCATAGGCATAGCATTGATCAGTGTTATCGGCGCTCTGCTCATTGAGCCTGCCTGTGCAGGCTCAGTGTAGCAGATTGCCGATCGGACCATGCGGAGGCAGGTGAGAGACCTCCGGCGGTCCGTTTCAACGTTCGGGACCCCCACAGTCACACTGTGGGGGTCCCGATCGGTAAGTGACAGGGGACTCCCCCTGTCACTTACACTTAAACGCCGCGTGTCATTACCGGTGAGGTCCCGGCTGCTCACTGCAGCCGTTCCCCACCTCCTATGAAGCGCGCTCCGCTTCATAGGAGGTGGGAAACACCCAGGACGTACAGTTACGTCCAGGGTCGTCTGGTGACAGACTTCCATGACGTAACTCTACGTCCTGGGTCGTCTAGGGGTTAAAGGATAAGCAGAGTTGTCAACATTTGAAACATTTTTCCAGGGACACTTTAGCGGTAAAAGGGGGTGTGGCTTATTGTGGGTGTGGTCTCTGTGGGATGTGGCCTATCATGGGTGTGGGTTAAAAATTTTCCAGTTAGAATTTACATGCACCTATATATGACTCATTAAATCACACAAAAGTCCACATGCACAACCTATATACCAAACCAAAAAAGAAAGGGAATAAACCCACAGACAAAAAATGCAGGACCAAATACTAGAGAATATTTCATCGCTCTTTTATTAGAATATATATAGAAACAGAGATTTTACAGAATAATATAAAAATTGTTGTACAGGAGCTGACACGTGCAGAGTCCCCAAAATAACAGGTGGTAATAAATTGAGTTACAAAGTAAACCCCAAAATATAGGAAATGTGTAAAATCAATTTATATTCATGGAGCACTGGGCATTGGGCATATATCTAACAAGATAGTATACTATATAAAATACAGAGCATATACAAGACCAATTTCTAAAAATGGTATTACCCACAAACCTTAGTGCACCAACCACCAACCACTCACCCGACACGCGTTTCACGTGTTTGCTTTATAGAGGGTGATGTCACAATTGGCAGGCTCTCCCTTTTTATGTCACAGTCAACCAATTCCATACATAACCCCCATGTGTCATACATTAATGGTAGTTGCGGTGCCGCGTTCTTCTCGGCGAAATCGGAAATGACATCACCTCTGAGTCACATGAAATCACATGACTGGAGGCAAACTCACATGTATGTGTATAATCAAGTGCAAATTCATCAGTCCATATATTGCCCGAATCCCACATATTAGTGGAACATTTGCTGGTACATAATACCTACCTAATGTAGGTGATTAGAATGGGAAAATGTAGGTATTATGTACCAGCAAATGTACCACTAATATGTGGGATTCGGGCAATATATGGACTGATGAATTTGCACTTAATTATACACATACATGTGAGTTTGCCTCCAGTCATGTGATTTCATGTGACTCAGAGGTGATGTCACTTCCGGTTTGGCCGAGAAGAACGCGGCACGGCAACTACCATTAATGTATGACACCAGTCTTGATTAATCTATCACAGATGGCAGAGCAGGAAGAAGTTCAGGAACCGCTCAGATGACTCATGTTTAGGTCCTCATGTACAAGTCCGGTGAATTTATCTGTACTTCTTATCAGGAAATCAGGATACATTTCTGGACCCATAGGCTTCCATTAAGCATGGACACCCTTCACTGAAGGGTGTTCTTTCTAGAAAATAGGTCAGGAAATGATAGCTCTTGTCCTATTTTTCTCCAGATGGAATTCTAGATGCGCTGCTTGCAATCCTTGGCCATAGTCAGCAGCCGTGTGCACCGCAGGGTGCTGCAACTGCATCTGGCACTGTGTTTGACAGGGCTAGGAGCCATAGGCTCCCTGTCCTGTCGATCACCTTTGTGGCTGGTGGCAGCATTATGCCTTCCGAATTAGTATTTCCTGACTGTAAAAATTGACACGGAGGTGATGACAGGTAAAATTTTGTTGAGCAATAAAGGGTTTTTTTCCATTATAGGAAGTGATGATATCACATTCTGGTCAGTGGTTTCTTACTGCTATTGCCTCTATTCACTTAACTTAGGGTGTATTGCTGCTTCCTGCCCAACAAAGCACCGCCCTACAAAAAAAACCCTGTACAACGTCCCCTCATTCTAAGGATCTGTGGGTTCCCGGCATCAGGCACAGGCTTTTTCTGAACAAAAAGTCAAAAAACCTTCCATTATTGTATCACTATGTGGGTTTGGCTGAGATCATCCCCTAGAAAAAATAAGAAAAAATTATTGGTAGGAAAATGCAAGCAAGATGGAAAATTGCTGAATAATTTCTGAAAACTCTCCAATATGTTAACCTGGTAAATCACAGTTGTTGTCTGTACAATGTCGAGGGCACTGAGCAGTGAATACCAACACGAGGCAATAAATGAGCGATTTGGAAGGATGTGTATCTCTTTTGCTGACTGGATATGAGGTCAGTATTTGGGTTATTGGAACCTGCTTATTATAATAAATGTGAGAGCACACAATCTCCCAGCTATAGAATAGTTTCTAGAGAAAATTAGTATTTTCCCATTTGCTTATCTTCGCCTGTCCTCATTATACGCCATTATTACTGTGCCTTTTATCTGCTTGAAAAGTAATTTAAAAGTCCTTAGAAATTCAGATGTCGAATCTCGGTACATCAATGTCAGCCCGGGATCTATTGTTATGTGGATAAATGATGTATATAAATATTTATGTCTGATATGAATTTTCTGCTATGATAAGCTCTAGAAAAAGCTTACACGTTACATAGCTTGAAGAATATATACAGCCATGGGAAAAAATAAGTACCCCCCCCCCCCCCTTGCCACACAATTATATGCTTTAGCTATTATGGCCTATATAGGAATGATGTTGTCTTCAATGAACAACTGGTGTCAATAACAACGTCTACATTTTGATTTGCAACAATTTCCACAATTCTAAAAGTGGTTGTCCTACCATTAGAACTTGTTCGCTAGTCATGGGAGTGTCTCAGCAGTAGGACCCACAATCTCCAGAATGGGGACACACACGCACCATCTTTCCACTAAGTGCATAGTGTCTACGGCAGCTGCCGGACATCGCCAAATACAGTTCTCTGATCAGTAATCTCCAGCAACTACCATGAATAATAGATGCAGAGGTATGGTAGATGTGTGACTGCTGCTTTGTTCGGTTGTAAGACTTGTGTGGTGTGTGCATCGGGTTGTATGGTGCCCAACCGCCGGGATGATGTTATGTTGGTGGTTGGAATACAGCTCAGCCAATGGTGGTATAGTCATGACACCAGTGCTAACTCAGCACACAAGTCTGGTGTTGTTTTTGCGTTTAGTTTTTTTGTGGCTGGCTGTATTGACCCCCAATGGTCGGTAACCTGCCGGGTTGTGATGGGTCCCTTAGGCTCTTATCACAGTGGTCCGGAGTGTAGAGCTGGCCCACCCGGACTGTCGTTACTGCCACCCACAGAGAGGGGAAAATGAAGCAAGGATGGTGTAGCCTGTGTATATGGGTGCCGGTGCAATTATCACCCAGTCCCAGTTGAATAAATAAACTGAGCTTTACTGGAAAGCCTCTCGTAATACAGGATGATAGGATAAGAGATAACTGGTACAGACTTTCTTTCACTGAATTTGTGCTGAGAGATGCCGAAGTGCTGAGGTAGAACAGCAGTGCTGGTTCAGTTGAGTGCTGAGTAGAGTAGAGAAGAGTGGAGAGGAGTTTGTCGGGAGAGCCCCAACCCAATTTAGTAGTGTGCTCTGCCGGAAATTGTGAAGAGAAAAACTTGAAAAAGGAATACTTTAAAGAAGAATACTTGTGCCCACGTTTCGACCTTTGTCACTATAGCCACCTTATGCCCTGCAGTGTCGAGAAACACAAGCCCCAGTCCTGGTTACCTGAGTTTAGTAGAATGTGTTAGCATGTCCCGCTGTCACCTGAGCTGTGAGATAGAGTACTTAGGCTGCTTTGCTCTATGCAGATCAGTTCCTCTGCTTAGGATACTGTCCTGCACTGTATAAAGATGTTCACTGTGTGGGTTGAGGTGGTCTCTGACTTTTTCTCCTCTAAGTGTTTAGCACTGCATCTTGACTATAAGTGCTGCTTTAAGAAAGAAGGTCTCTGAGTTCTCCATACGTGTGTCCTAACACCACAGCTGGTCTGTCCCGGACAGGGAACCTGACAGAGCTAGGCTCCTGGCTATGTTCAGCAGGGATGTCTGATCTGTGTGTCTTCCTCCACTGAGAATCAGAAAGAAAACTGACTAAGTGTGTTCCTATGCTTCCTCTCCCCATTTGATTAATTCCTACAGGGTGTGTGTAACAGCTTCTGTGAGTGGTGGAGAAGAAAGTGCATAGAAGAATAGAGAGTAGAGATAGGTAGAAAGAGAAGAGCATCTCTCATTGGCTGACACAGAATCACAAAATACAACAATAACCCTTGACTTACTACAGCTGTGTGACATACATAAATATTTACAGTGACATCTTGTGGTAAAACCTGAGAATGCACCTTCATTACCACTTTACGACAGGTGCCCATACTAGAAACACAACCATAGTGGGACACCACACTTGGATCCCCATTCTTTAGATCATTGGGTGTCTCAGCAGTTAGACCACATGACCAGTTCTAGTGATAGGATGATTTCTCTCCACTTGACTGTATCTGCATCCTGGCAAATCCAGCAAATTAACATCTACATTGAGAAGAGCAGTGCATTAATCAATGCCCCCAACCATTAAAGAGTAACTGTCATGTTTTTTTTATTGCAGAAATCAGTAGTATAAGCGATTTTAAGAAACTCTGTAATAGGTTTCATCAGCCGAAAAAGCCTCCTTCTGTACTCAAGAAGCAATTTCCCAGCCTCCCCCCCTGACTTCTTATCTGTGCATTATCAGGCAAACACGTCTTCATTACAGAGAAGCTAGTGAAGACGGGTTCTGCTCTCTCCATTGTAAGCCTATGAAGGGGGGAGGGGCTGAGGGAGATGAGGGAGCAGGAAGAGGTGACATGAAGGTCAACTGTTTGTAGACTGTCTGGGCACCTAAACCGCAGGATTCAGGTGTCAGAAAGGTCAGTGCTTATCTATGAACTTACTGAGAGAAGATTGCAGGGTGTTGTGCTGTGCAGGACTGCTCAGTGCTCAGTCACTCCTAACAGCCCCTCCCCTCTCCATAGACACATAATGGACACAGAAATCCTGCTTCATTTGATGTGAGTGGGGAGGCTGGGAGATTGCTTTTTCACTACAGAAGGAAACTCTTTTGGTTTATAAAACCTATTACAGAGTTTCTTAAAATCGCTTGTACTGTTGATATTTAATGTTTTCAGAAAAATGACCCTGAAATGACAGTTACCCTTTAAGTTATCCTCTATTCACAGGAAGGCCAGTGGGGGTCCAATTGCTGGAAGCCGCACTGACCATGACAACAGGAACATCATTGTCCCCAGAATTGATGGTTGTCATTCTTTTATTTATTGTCTACTACTGGGCAGCTAAACATCTCAGAGTTTCTGGCAGAGCCAATGAATCGTGCAGTAACCACTATGGTCCCCACAATTCATTCCAGGGACTATGTTCCTATTTTCTGGATCAGCAGGCAGGACCCCACCAATCCGCTTATTATCCCTTATACTGTGGCTAGGTAACTTACTGAGATGTGAAAACTTATTTAATGACCTAATCCAATGTTGTAAAGAAAGTTTCTCCAAAACCATGTGACTGACAAACTCTTATAGGATATAATTACTTAAAGTTATTGTTGCAAGAGGTCAAATTTGTTTTTTGTTTTTCGTTTTGTTTTTGTCACCAGATGTTTGTATAGACTTTAGTGAGAATGACTATTTAGGCCAAAGAACCGAATGTGAGGAAACTTTTTTTTTCCCCTTAACCCAAAGCATGTTTTTGTACTTAGAATCCTTGAAGATCTTCTGTTCTTTTGCTTTGATCTGCGTTGCCCCACAGTGAATATCTGGATACAGAAGGAAATCTTATTTATGAGTACACTCTTCTTGACTGGTCCAGGTTATTTCTCATTCACTCAGGTTCACCCATCAGGACTCAATCATAATAATTACAGTAAAAATGCCAAAAATGTATTTGAGGACACAACCCCTGATGACCTAGACCATTTTTTTAAATTATTTTTTAATAAATTTTTGAATATCTTATACCTATGCATATTGGCCCCTCTTCACTGGGAAGACCACCCTCCTGAAGATTTGTCACTGTAATATCGAGTGGTCTTCTCCAAGAGGTTTTAATAATAATTTAAATTTTAAACAATAAAGTTTCTGTAAAAACCATCTATAGTTTCTTTAATTTTCAGTTCCTTAGTATCTTTAATATTTTGTCTTGTGTGAGAATATCACTCCTCCTGAAGACCACTATTCACTGTAAATTTATCGTTCAATCTAGTTACACAGAATAATCCTCTTCTGCACGTTTCTTTCCGGTTTCCAAAAACTCTCATTATTCCTTTTCCAACACTGCGGCAAAGTTGGCCCAGAACATTCTTTGTGATGATATCCATTGTATGTTTTTTATTCTATGAATCATCCTCATATTTAAACATTTCCCACACTGATAATCGCCCACTGACACATGACAGCTATTCTAGGTCCTAAGAAACAAGAAAGTTTCTGCTCATCTTCAATACATTGATTCTTGCATTAACCTCTTAAGAACAAAGCCAGTTTTCATTTATTCATTTGTGTTTTTTGTTCTTACATTCCTTTTTTTTGCATGACAATTTTTTTTTTATATTATTCATATTACAATGATGATGTATTAAAAAACTTTCACAAATTTACTTGAACTACCAATAGGATCCACTGAACTGCCAATGGTAAACCCACACCTTCTGGGATGCCTAGGAACGAGACAATAGGGGAAGGAAAAGCCAACTATATGTATTATTTATATGAATATTAAAATTTTGGCAGCAAATAAATCAGTTGCACCTTTGTCTCCATTAGAGTTGTGCCGGGTCTAGTTATGGTCAATGGGCCAGTCATGTGACTCCTACCATGGCCTGTAGCTTAGCAATTTTAAACTTAAAGGGGTTATCCAGTGCTACAAAAATATGGCCACTTTTCCCCCTCTCTTTTCTCCAAGTTAAGCTCCATTTACTTCAATGGAACTGAGTTTCAAACCCAACCCAATCTGGAGACAAGAGAGGGGGAAAAGTGGCCATTTTTGTAGCGCTGGATAACCCCTTTGAAGGGGTGTTCCCATCTCAAGAAGTTATGCTGTATCCACAAGTTAGGAGGTAACCAGCAGATCGGTGGAGGTCAGACTGCTAGGACCTCAACGACGACGAGAAGGGAGGAAAAATTCTATCTGAAATGAATGGATCACATTGGGCCAGCACTCCATTCATTCTTTATAGGGCAAACATTTCTAAGCATTAAACAGGCACTTTCCTTAAAAAAAATTCTTTACATGTCAGAACATTTGATTGGTCGGGTCGGAATGTTCAGACCATGATCAATGAGAAGAACGAGTCGAAGAAAGTCGGCACACAGCGCGTTCACTCCCTGCTTCACTCCTAGAAAGACTCCTGATGCAAGTTTACGGCATTCATCTAGGTTGCAGGCAGAGAGCAGGGAGAGGAGCACACATTCGATCTCTCTGACATGTCAAAAGTTTTTATTACTGTCAGGTACTCTTTAGGCTTGGAAATGCTCAAAGGTCCAATTGATAAAAAATGAACCCCTGGCTGCACATGCTCAATGTGCTCCATTCATTCCTGGAATTATTTTCTCCCTGCTCTTGGGTTTGGAGTGAGTCCCACTTTTTCAACCCCCAGCAATCTGCTTGTTATCCTCTATCTTGTGAAGAAAGCATAACTTCTTGAGATGGGAATGCCCCTTGAAAGCAGAAGTCCGGCCATTTTTTAAATCTTGCAGCCAACAGAGGTGGAGCAGGTGGGAATTTGATCAGAAATATGAACTTATCTCTCCCCATGCCTCTGGTGGGACCAGCCTCAGGACCCTCACTGAGCTTTGGGATCTTCATAGCTAACACACTGATGGACTGGCCGCTAAGCCAGTCTGTGACTGGGGCGGGAAGCCGCTCCAGTCACTGATTGGCTGAGTGGCCAGTCCATCAGCCGGGACAGGCATTTTGCCACGAGTCATAATGTCATCACAACTACCTTCTGGTGGGGGTCCTGAGGCCAGTCCCGCCACTCACCGTGGGCACAAGGAGAGGTAAGTTCATACTCCTGATCAAATTGCCCCTGCCAGCTGCCAGATTTTGAAAATGGACAACTAAAGGGTTACTCCAGCGAAAAGCTTTTTCCCAGTAATTGAAACACATTACAAAGTGATATAACTCTGTAATATGCTTCAATCACCTATCTGCCCCCCTTCCCTATCTTTTCCCCCCTCAACCCCCCACCAGGAAGTGAAGTAAACTCATTCTAACCTAATGACTGTTGACCCCAGGCTTTTCTGTGGCAGCCATTTTGTGACAATGACATCATTAAGAGGGAGGCGGGTCTAAGCCCTGTTAAGCCAGCCTCCCTTTGTCAGATGACTCAGATTGCTCAGTTCTGATTGGCTGAACCAGCTGTAAGCCATCTAACAGTTTTACAGAGTCAGTTAGACATCACAGGAGACAAAGTGCATCATGGGAAAGCCCAAACCAGGAAGTAAAGAAAAAATGAAGCCACCAACTGGAGCTTCAGGGACCTGCAAACAGCATGAAATTCAAACGGAAAAAGACTCCGGAGGGATGGTAAATGTAAAAACTCTGTTTATGATTGATTGATTGTTTTTTTTTTTCTATCAGTGCCGGAGTACCCCTTTAAATAGATACCAATATTTTGGCCACTAATTGAGCACACTAATTATATATAAATCTAGTAAGACTCTTTACTAAACATACGGGCATTATACATATAGGGGGAGATTTATCAAACATGGTGTAAAGTAAAACTGGCTCAGTTGCCCCTAGCAACCAATCAGATTCCACCTTTCATTTTCTGTGTCTTTGATGAATGAAAAGTGGAATCTGATTGGTTGCTAGGGGCAACTGAGCCAGTTTCACTTTACATAATGTTTGATAAATCTCCCCTATAGTTTCTACAAATATGTAAACAAAGAAACAAAAATAAATGTACGTATGTCTATATAGAGATTCTATTTGTATCTGTACAACAGACCTTTGGAAATTCCTCCAGCATGACTTGCTTTCTATGGGCAGACAGCTCAGACAGCGATGTTTGGATCATAGAGAGTGTTATTACAGGTCATCTGGACGACTCCTGACTGCTGTACGTACAATGTTTTTATTCACAGCAATTTAAAAAAATAGAATTTTAAGCACCAATAATCCCATTACTTCTTTCTGTAAGTTAACAGCTTCAAGATGTGTATTCATTGGATAGGCTTCCACGCTAGGAATAATTTTTTATATCCAGAGAGTGGAATGAGCCTACGTTCAGGACCCAGATGTAGTGTGACTTCTTCCCTGCACACATCTGGTCTCTGACATACTTCTGTCATTGCAACGTGGCAGACTAGGAAACGTATTGATGGATTGCCAGGATCTAATCATCAAATGTGACCAAGCTACAGGAAAAGACGTAAAGGACGCAGTAACTGAGGTGAATTATGAGGATAGGCTCAAATAGAGGAAATTAGGAATAGAAGGGGTGGGGATAAAGTTGCAGGAGGGAAAAGGGAAATAAGTAAAATTTTATGGGGATTCAGTGGCTAATGTGGTGGTTAAATATTCCAGGATTTTCATTACAACTACTGTACATGTAGTAACCTGATACTGACCAGACATATTGTAGTCCAGTTAATCATGTCTACTGCCTAGAACACAGATCCAGGGCTGTATTAACAGCTGCTGCTGCCCTAGGCACTAAACCTGAAGATGCCCCATCTTCACGCACCTATTGGCGATACTAGACCTGACCAATACCACCATACCCCCCACCCCCCTGGAAAAGACACCAGATTTACTGGCAAGTCTGAACGGGAGGAGGGAAACTAAAAAAATAAAAACAAAAAAATTTATTTTGTCCCCCTGCTTCCTGGTGCTGCCCCCCTACAAGGTGCTGCCCTAGGCACCAGACCACGGGTGCCTAATGGTAAATACGGCCCTGCACAGATCCATGACTAATGGGCATGCGGTGTGCGGACGTGCATTGTCATGCAGCAACACTCTTGGATAGCAACCCTCTGCATTCTGTTAGAATTTTAGTCTTCAGCTCTTCAGTGAGCATTTTGCTGTAACCAACACTGTAGATTGTTGAACTTTTTTCCTGATAATGTTTCAGTACTGGCCATGAGAATCCCTGAAAACTGTAACCATCAATTCTACAGGCGATGCTCTGTGGTGACTCTGTCCATAAGATGGCCAAGAGTGGAGGAACATGTGACCATGCCCCGCACTCAGTGTCCACCACTGAACCTGTATATGTCTATGGAGGACACAGGGTCATGTTTAGGCTTGAAGGAACAGTGGAAAAAGCTAGGTCCGATCGAACTCGAACCAAGCCGGCCTTCCGCATTTAAAGAGGACCTGTCACCCCCCGTGCCTGGGTGACAGGCTCCCGACCCCGTTAGAGCCCCCTATACTCACGTGATCCCGCCGGGTCCCGCTTCCTGAGCCGGTCGGGTCACGGAGAAATCAGCACCCCCGAAACCGGCACGTTCGGATCGACTCGAGCATGCTCCAGGTTCGCTCATCTCTATTAGTAATACCTCCGATCCTCCCCATACAAATGAACATTAGGCATGGATGAACATTTTTTTGTTTCGTATGGGGAGGGGTAAGCCACAGCCAGACAGCTCTGGTGGCGGATTATCTCTCCGAGAACAAAGGGGAGCAGTGAGATTTCACAGTGCTGAACCCTATCTTCACCAAAATTATATGTGGTGGGTTTAGCTGACATCAGAATGAGTGCTTTCACTAGCAGTGTTATCGTTTGGCTGGTCTCCCTGAGATCAGCCATCTGTTTCTCTTATGGCTCTACTAGGCATTGCTCCCACCTAGCCAGAATCCTGCTCCACACTGATGAAGGGCAACACCCTGAAACAACTGTATGTGGATGGATAACTAGCCTTGGTTTTTCCCTTATCATTACATTGACTTATAGGGCCACTTAATATGGGGGTTTTGGTGGTTTCTCTACAGGAGCCACCCCTTGGCTGAGCCCTTCCCGGAGGGATAACTGGCTAGTCCTGTGTTTCGACACTCCTTAATGAGGCTCCACGGCCTCTTCTTTTGCATAATCAGTATAAAGTATATGGTGGACTTTACATTATTCTAAGCTTAGATGGTTTTCAGCAAAAACAACGGAAACTATAGGGGTCTGTATTCTTGGATTGTCGCTATCATGTTTTATTATTCAGATCCCTATAGGAGAAATTGGTTCCATTAGATATCAATACTAAAACTGGATTTGCTCACATGGAGAATAAGTTGTTGACGAAGAAGTCTGGCAGCGCCTTTTCCTTATTGTTATAAACCTACAGACTTGGCTGAGCCAAATGTGCATGTTGCGTGAAATAGCTGTCGGTGGGAGCTGCGTTCAGCCGGCAATTATTGCATATGAATGGCGGAATAATATCAACTATTGTCTACCTCCATATATTGATGGCATGAAGACTGGCTTGTTAGCTGGAGATGTCTATGGGCAGCATTGCTTTATTATGCACTTTACAATGGACAGATATTATATAATTGCTGATCAGTTCCTTCAGATCACTGGAAGCTATTCCTAAATACGGAAATGGGAATGAAAATATGTGTCTGCCCAAATATAAAAGGTACCGTGTAATGTAATGACATCCTTATAATTCAGCCTTATGACTGTTATTCTGGTTTCATTCAGATCCATTCTGCTAAGGATTTGCATATTCATGGCCGAGTAGTGGATGGAAACAGACTAATGTAGGATGAATGGGGAACAATCATATAAGATGTATTATATCTTCTGGCTCTCACCATTGCACATGGTGCATTATTGATAACATAGACGGCACAGCTGATCCGTGTATCAGGGACAATACTAAATGCTGCAGCATCAGAATAATCAATGTGTATTGTGTACAATAGAAACTATTAGCCAATGTGTATATTTGTGTTATACAGATTTTTTTTGCAAGCTATTATATGGAGACAATGGTGGAACTTCAGCTGCCTCATGGTAAAATAGAAGATGAAAAATTATTAACCCCTCCACATCAGGTAAAAAAAATTGGAAAAAGAGTTAAAGGCACAATAGGGCTGTTAAATAGGGACGAAAAATTGATGGGCTATTAGTAGGATAGGCCATCTGTCAAGATCCCGGACTTAAACGGAGTCATAATTGTCCCAAATTGGCCCGTTTTGACCGATTATCGCTCCGTGTAATAGAGACAACGATCAGCCATTGAAACCATTATCGGATGATCGTTTCTTTAGGCCCCGACCTAAAATCATAGCCCAAAAAATTATTATTAATTCTTGCAGTGTCGGACTGGGGTACCTGGGGCCCACCAGAGGAAATGATCCTTGTGGCCCACCAATATAGAACCAGTGAGACACGACATGCTGACCCGCTCCTTTCCTGGATTCATCTGTGTCTGTGACAAATCACTTGTTAATAACATTTTCAGTTTACTCTCAGAACACCCAACATTTATACAGCTCTCAGGGTATGCTGGGAGTTGTAGTTTCTGAGTGGACAACCCTGTAATAAATCACTGTGAGCAGAGTCTCCTGGTGGCTGCAATCTGTGGGTCACAATTATCAGCCCTAAAGGTCTAGCAATACATCTCACTGTACACTGTACTACAACTTCCAGCATATCCTGAGGGCTTCAGACTGTCAACTTGGGTCCCACTTTCTTGACCAAGCTATGCTATTGGATTATATATATATATATATATATATATATATATATATATATATATATTACCAGTATAAAGGAAGGAAATATTATCACCGTACATATTACCGCCATACTGTTACTGACTAAATCCTGTATATTCACCAATAATACCAGTATACAAAGGAGAAATATTACCGCCACTCCACAACCATCACTACCATATTGTTACTGAACAAATCCAGTATCCTGGATGGGTAAGTGAGGGCCCAGTCAGGTGACAGAATTGATTGAGGGGCAGCACTGTCACTGACATCAGGGGAGGCTCAGTATCACTAGTATATGCCCGGACCAGGTCTTAAGCAGCCCTGATGTTTCCAGCACAACTATTGGTTACAGCAGTGGGGCTGCTTCATTGGTTGAATGGTCCCAACTCCACTTCCAAGATGGACTTGTCTTGGAAGTGGAGAAAATTACTGAGATGGAGCAAGGCGGCGACCAATGATTGGCTGAGTTGGCTGTCACTGCTGAAACAAGTCCATCTCGAAAATAGAGGCGGGATTGTTCAACCGGGTACTCAAAGATGAAGAAGAAGAACACAGAGGTAGCATGAAGAGGTAAAATAGCCTGTTATGTTCTCCACTAGGGCAGTAACATATTAAAAGTTTAAAATAAGTGGAATAACCATTCCCACTCAATATAAAAAAGTTATCATGATGGTCAGCTAGCAGACAGGATTTTGGGTCCTTGGGAATCCATTACCGTACCTAAACCTCTAAAGATTTTGTCTCTTGGTAGAAAGAAAAACAAAAACAAGGACAAAGTGCTGTCAGATTTCCTCTAAGAATCACCTTTATAGTATGTATTCTTACCAAATGGATATACTGTATTTGTTTTGTGAATAAATTTCTTTACCAAGTCGGCATGCAAAGGTCATAGATGTTTTACTATATTTACCCCTATACACAGACATATAACTACTATAGCATGAAGCTTCCAATAGAGGGAGCTCACTGCATACAAACGGAAGCTCAGCTCCCATCTGCGTTGGAGAGTCTGATGCAGATTTCATTAAACATCATGGATAAAGTATTGAACCTAAAAACAGAATAATGGCCAATAACTTTAGTAAAAGTACAGGGTTAATGAAATTAAACTTACCCAACCCAGAGGGCTCTGGAGGACGTCCTGCTACTCCGATCGGCACTTTAGCTATTGCTCGAAGCATTTATTGATATTAATTGGCATTTCTTTTTTGGACAAATAGGTGGCGCTGTAGCAATGCAAATCACACTACAAATGTTCAATATGTCCCCTTTGGTTGTCAACAACGATCTCCATTGTCAAAACCATATTTTCCACCATTAAGCACAATGATCGCTACACGATGCTGTTGATGCCATCATGCAGATCTGACACCGATGCCTCTCTGTCACATTAGACCTGGGCCTTATAACTATGATTGTTTCTTCCACAGACAGTGCTGTAGATTATCACTCTATTTCCCTGAACCGGAGGGCAGATTATCTTGAGCATCCTCAGATCACATTGATAACATTATCAGAATTGTTTATTTGCTTTTAGCCGTCTAAGAAAAAATATAATCTCTCGTTCGGCACTTCAGCGCTTTCTATCTGATTCCAGGAGTTGCTTCCCTTCTTAGATGGAAATATTGACAGCAGCCCTTTGAGCGCTCATTTGAAGGATGCCGTACCCAATGTTCTTCTCAGGTGTGAACGAAATCAGATTTCAATTTCTGTTTTATTTCCATAATAATATAAAAAGTGGCATAAAAGATTGACCGTCGATAAGGAACAGAAGAAAAAACATCTGGAAACTAACAGCGCATAAGAACTACAAAAAATAATTACAACAGTAACAATTTTCATTTAAAGGGGATGTCCACTTTGGTCTATCTTTTTGTTAATGGGGTGATCCCATCACCTAAACTTTTGTTGGGTGATGAGAAATACAAAAGGAAGCAATTTTGCAAATGCATTTTAATAGCAAAGTTGCTTTCTTTTCAAGCTTGGTCCCTTTTTCTTACTGTCATGTTGACAGTGGATGCCTAGGATCCCAACCACCGCCATCAGCTATGAGAGTGGTGGCCGAGCAGTGACAGGACTGGTGGTCGGGAGCTGGTAAGTTTGTTTATACTACCTTTATGCCTCCCTGGCTTGGATTGTCCCTGGATACATGTGTAATATTAGAGGGAGACACAGCAGAGTCAAGCTCATTCAGCTCATGCTCCTCCCCCCCGAACCACAGGACAAATAAAGCATTACAGTTGCAAGTAAAATTAATGTACAATCTGATAGATACGGGTTATGAATGGTGAGCTCTCTCTATTAACTCCTTAATAGGGTTTTTTTTAACTTTGATGGCCTATAGCTGGGGATGGACCTTCCAAGTAGTAAAGTTAGATGTAGATCGCTTTGTTGAAATACTTATTTTGCTTAGATTAATTAAATAAATAGAATGGATGAGTTCACGTAGATATCTTGCCTTGTTGTTACCCTATTAGACCGTTCATTCAACTAACCTGTTCCCATAGACATAAGCTGCATGTAAGGACCATATACGATATAGAAAATGTCCATATCAAAGGGGTTATCCAGGATTAGATAAAACACCTCCTCTCTGGTCTTTGCGACTTGGAATACCGCACAGCCTGAGAACAAGAGTAAAATAAATGGACAGCAGGCAGACACCCAACAAACCCCACAGAAGCCAACAGGCAGGGGCGTAGCTACCACTGTAGCAGCCATAGCAGCTGCTATGGGGCCCACCGCATCTGGGGGCCCCGTTGCCCATTCCTGCAATAGACTGGGCCCCCGGAGCTGTCATCATTTGCAGCACCAGGGGGCCAGGCTGGCCTCCTGGGTTCCCCTTTAACTGCAAGCACTCCTGACAAGCACTTTTGGTTATGACTACACTTGACGGCTTAGTGGTCAGTTGAGGGGGGTGGGGGTGGCGGTGGTACAATCAGAAGTTTGCTATGGGGCCCAGTCATTTCTAGTTACACGCCTGCCAACAGGATCTTTTGGGTATCCGTCTTCATCAGTTAGAGACTGTTCTTGATACTGTTCTGAATGAACTCTCCAACAAAGGCTCTTAACAAAGCCCTGGTAAAATTGTAAACCTAGACTTATATAGGTGTTAAATAGAAATAAGCGCAACTGAAGCACGCTCCGTCCTAAGCCGGAAGTCTCTGCATTTGATTACCGGTGGCTGAAGAAGTTGGATGTAGCCCTAAGAAGTCCTGGAAAACATGGATACAGCCTATGGATCCAACTTCTGCCATGGGTTGTCAAATGCCGAGACCTCTGGGTTTGGACAGGCTCAAGCATGCTCAAGTTATACTGATCTCTAATGTTAAAGTCAGTTACAAGTTTTGTTTGGAAAAATGGATGCCAAACAGGCCCTGCAGCATCCTGTTGCCATAGACGTATTTATCTTATTAAAAACGGATCTTGATAGAAAGTTGTCTGCGAATCTGGTGAATTGCGCTGTCAATGTGCTCCGTTCTGTGCTTCGCAGAATTTCCGCCAATTCACTAAGAAAATTTGCAAAAAAAATTGCGGCTGCATATGCTGCCTGGAGAGTCACTGGGCGAAAGAAAAAAATTAACTCTAATCATTAGCGCCCGTCCAATCAGCTGCAGGCCCCTCTGTGATGCCAGCACCTCCCCCTCCATATAAGGCGGTTCGGTAACGGAGGTGGCCAGCTAGCTGTGAGCAGAGGAGAGAGCAGGATGGCAGCAGGCAGTTATAGCAGAGGAGGGAGAGACTAACAGAGCGATATAGGGACAGAGAGGAGAGAAATGGCAGAAATTGGATGATTGACTGGCTGATTGACAATTTTTTTAAATTGTAATATCCAATTTTTGACACTTTTACAACAACAACAATTACAACAACAATTCGCCCTTCTATAATAGTCCCAATATTGTAAATACTATAGTTTTGGCTGTTTCAATGAATTTGAAATCAATTCTCAACGAGTTTGACTGAAAATTCGCAAAGAATTTCCGTCTGCTTCGCTCATCTTAACTTGTCGGACACAAACTAAACTGACACTTTTAACCACGATTTAAGTCCCATTGAACACCTAAGAATCTGTCAATAAATCTGACAAAGGTATAGTATAGGCCTATTACATTGTACAGGGCACCATGTGAAGGATATGTACAGGATGGAGCCATAATTCGACCTCTCAGACTCCTCATCCTGCCGACATTGCCTCTGACAATCATTTTTTTGTCCATTTTTTTGGCTCTTTGCGTTTCTTTGGTGCTTTTGTATCCCTGCAGCTCCATCAGTGCAGAAACCAGCCGCCCGCACTGTACTGATCAAAATTCAGAAACAACAAAAGGAAGCAGCAGGTGTCAAAAATCGCATTTTTTTAATTTGAGCGTAAATTAACTTTTGAAGCTTATCTCCACCTAATGAATCACATGTAAATACTTATATAGAGAAGAAACTCAATTAACATTGAAATTTAATTATGACACAGTACAAAGCATTAGGAAAGCCGCGCAAGGTCACAATAGACTCTTTGTATGGAATTTCAATGGGTAATGTGTTTTTATTATATGAAAATAAACCCAAACCGGTTATTTTAGAAAAGAGTTTCTGTGAAATATACTGACAAAAATAAAATCTTAGTTTAGGAATCTTGTTTCCTGACAGAGATGGCTGGATGGGGCTTAGAGCATTAAAGTTTGTGTAGCTTCAGGCTCCAGGAGTGTAAGTCAACCGGATCAGAGAAGTAGAGAAGGAAACATTTTTAGAAGTCTTGAATAATTTGCATTGCTTTTCACCTAAAGGTGAGATACACAGTTGTAGCCTTTAGGCACCATAGAGAAAAGGGTTTACATATTCAATGCACATATGTGTCTATAATACAGATAGGCACAAACAACTGCATGTTGTCATATCTAACCTTGTAGCCATTTTTCCAGATTTATCTTTGCAAACATTACTTTTTATTTTCTCAGTGACCTAGCTTGTAAATTTTTAGATTTTTTTTTTTAATATGGACATTAAAAGGGTATTCTCATCTAAGGTAGGTAGGCCTAACTAGAGTATAAGGCATAAGTAAGAGATCATGGGGGTCTGACCACTAAGGCCCTGCATAACCTTAAGAACAAGGACCCTGATCCCACCCTGGATAGGGTGTAACTACCCCAATGGGAATACCCCTTTAAAGCAATACTGTCATTTCAAAAAACTTGTTAAATGTTCTCGGACAAGTCAAAAGTTACTGGCCCCAGGTCTCACTGGCCGTCAATCTAATCTGACTTGTTCACTCCTGTAGAGCAAATGAGTCCCCACCAGCAGGGAAGTGAAGCACATTGCCATGTCCTCCACACATAGTATTTTGGGATAACAGCAATTCTCAGGAGTGAGACCCAGCGCAATCAGAATCTTTTAACATGCCTGTGATGTATCAACAATTACTTATAATATCGAGGACTGCAGCTACCATATTGTGATAGGTCCCCCAGGGAACAGGGGACCCAACTAAAGATCCAGGATATATGTCCCAGAACCCTCAGCAAGCATTGATTTCAACTAATGCAATATGGGTGCAGAAAGGGAACCTAATACTATACAGTGGGCACAGAGGGCGTCTAATACTCTAAGGGGGCAGTATATACCTTGTTTCCTCGAAAATAAGACATCCTTCTAAAAGAGGACACCCCAACTAGCCTACCAACTAGCCTAAAATAAGGCACCCCCCTGAAAATAAAGCACCCCCACCCTAAACTAAGGCACCCCCTGAAAGTAAGGCTGCACACTCCCCACCATGCGACTCACCTAATCCCCTCGTGGACTTGACCCTCACGTCCAGACATTTGCGAAGGTCACCTACCGCGCGCTCCTGGTCCCGCTGTTGCTGTGCTCCTGCTGCATTCCTACACTGAGTACATTGGTGAGTATACCGGGGGAGGGGGGGTGGCCAGGGGAACTCTGGGAAAAGAGCCAAGGGCATAGCTGGGGAAGGCCGGTGAGAGAGCCAGGGGGGAGAGCTGGCGGGAGGCTGGGGGAGAGAGCTGGCGGGAGGCTGGGGGAGAGAGCTGGCGGGAGGCTGGGGGAGAGAGCTGGCGGGAGGCTGGGGGGGGAGAGCTGCCTTCCACCTCCCAATGTCCTGCATAAGAGCTTTGGTAGAAAAAAGGAACCAGCTTCTTCATCAGATGCCTGATAGTAAATCCTTCAAAGCGCATAACATTTGTAATAAAAGAGTCTTTGGATACTATGGCCCGGTGTCTTCCTTTACCACTTCCATTCCCCCATTTCGGCCTTGAGGGATTTGCACCAGATCACCATCAGATCCACCATCTTCTTCAAAGCTGGTTACTATATGGTTACAAAAAGGCCTAACTACTTTTGGGGACACAGAGGAGGCCTAATACTATATTGGAGCACAAATTGGGCACTATTACTACCTATGTATCTATGAAACTGAATATACATTCGGGTATTTGTTTCTACAAAATAAAGCCTGGTAATACCCAAATAACCCAACAGCGACTAATTCTGGATCTCTATAAGCATCTGTTCATTATCAAACACCTTGCGCACTGTGACACACTACGCCATTCTTTAATCAATGCTTTCACTCGACGCCACAAAAATATCATTTTTAATTCATCAAATAAAACAAAACAGACTGGCGCATTTGTAGCTGTCACAGTAACTTCCGAATGGTAATAATATAAAATTACTTCGGAAAGATGTTAATGGATCCGAAGTTCAGTATATAGGTTATTATGAATTCAGCGTTTCCGTCTCACAATTCATAATCTTCCCGCTGATTTTCCTCACTTATTTTGCGGAGCCATACAAGTTCTTTCACTCATTCACAGCACGTCATGATTAACTAAGCATAACCAAGTTCTGATCTAAAAAAAACATTCATGTTTTATCCCAACTCTCTCACAGAAATATCACAGAGTAAAAAGAAGCCAGTGTTTAGCGGTAAAATAATACAATTGTTACAGCGTGATAACATAACTGGACCTCCAGAGGGACTGTAAAGCACTTCATTAGTTCTGCCGACGGAAGCACAAAGAAGGAAATTAGTTTGATAAGACTCTTAGGCAGCCATAGACACACAGTTACTGGCAGATATGCTTGCTGGCTGCACCCTGATGCCAGACGTCGAGGGAATGGAGAATCGGGCATGTTGGATTTCAACATAGTCAATTCTTTGTTTCGGCAGAAGGTAAGCCACTGCCAATGGGGCCTGGCTGCAGCTTACCCTCCTCTACAGCCTAGCTTAAAGCACGTGTTTATCAGGGGGTGTAAAGAGAGTGCTTTCAGGCAAATCGTAACTCGTAACGTTTCTTGTTCTGTGTCATGCGTCTACACAAGTGTAAAAATTCCACTAGTGCGATCAACTGTTGTGAAGGGGTGGGGATTGGCAGCTGACAACCCAGTGGAGCAAGCAGGAGCAGAGAAAGCTCTGATTTAAAGGGGTACTCTGGGCAACGTTCCCTTTAAGCGGCACGGCGCGGCTGCTCAGCTGACAGGGATGCCCCACTCACTGCCTCCAGCTGCCCGCTCAGGCTGAGATCTGCGTCCTCTTCTGGCCACAGATACAGATAGAATGGCGGTGCTGGCACTGCTTGTACCGGCCCCGCCATTCCATCTCATAGACTGCAGGAACCTTTGTCCTGCAGCCTATCAGGAGGCTGAATGTGAGGGGGGCGTTACCGACGGAACAGCAGAGCGCAAAGGGTGTTTATAAAGACATAAAAGAGCAGGGTTCCCTTTTCTGTGTGGGAGAGATTACGCTTCCTCCATGATATGCCGGAAAATGTTAACCCCTGCCTGACCGCAGCCCTGCGCAGCCGCGCATCTTCTGCCCCGTTCGCTAAAGCTTTGGCTGTCCAGGCATGATGGGAATTGTAGTTTTGCAACAGCTAGAGGGCTGAACAACAGTTTTGCGTTAAATGTAGATCGGTGTAGGCCCAGCTCCTGTGTTTGGGTCAAAAACTTCTTTAAAAAAAAATCTGAGAGCCTACACCTATCTTGCCTAATGCACTCTCATTCCTTTCCAGCCCCAATATCCTGTTCATTTAACAAGTAAGACTGATTGTTCCTCTTATGAACGGGGAAAAAATAATGATGATGAAATTGCACATTGGTTTGTCTTTCCAGGCACAATTTATGTGACATTAGAGGTCCATTTCCAGTGTTCAGCATTGCCCAAGAGCCCCATTTTGTCAAGAGTCTTTATTACAATGCCTTTTAGAAGACATTAAGGCAACTCTCAAACAGCATTAAACCCACTTTAGGAACTTTCTGAGCTTCCAACGTAAAAATGTAGTTAACACAGGCTCCTATATTGTAGATATTAATGCGAGATTTCAGTGTCAGGAATGGATTTTCCGAAGGATACAGTATGTGTGCGGGAGAACAAGATGGAATGTTATGTGTATTCAAAAAAGATATTCTTACGGCTTTATGACCACTAAGCAGGTTCGTGCACAGACGCTACTAAATAGATCACGAAACAAAAACACTATGGGAAATTTATTGTGTCTGCAGTTTAGATGCCTTTCATCTATTAGGATATTGGTACACTACGTTCGATATGCAGGCACAGCCTATGTACCTGGTGATACTCCAGGTGTATGTGCTGCATGGGTCTATATATGGTATAAGCAGATGCGGTACCGCTGGGGCAATTGTAATGGGGCTGAAGGTACAGTATGTTAGCTTCCAACTATCCTAACAAAACCCTCCGAGAAAGTGTTCCAATTCACCCATTTCCACAATGTCTTGGCGCAAGATACAATAAAAGGAGTTCAAGGCTAAACTTCAGAACGTGAACTTAGAAAAGTCTTGAAGGTGCAGTACACAAAAATGCAGTGACAGTTGAATAGTTCACAGTAGTTGTAACACACTGTAGTAGAGCTTGGGAGCAGGTCTGTCAGGTAGTTCCCCTTTAAGAGAGTAGACTTTTTTAGACTTAGTTAAAGGCAGTCCCTGGCTTGAGTTACCTGGCTTGGAAGGAGTTTAATGGTGACAAGGTGGACTACTTAGAGGGGCACTGTCCAAATAGTACTGTGCTCTGCTGTAGAGGGTCTAGACAACTTTGACTAGGTTGCAGTTACTTTAATAGATGAAGAGAGACAACCAGTACTCATGGTAAATATGTAACCTGGCTGTTATGAGACACTCATTAAGCACATCCAAGCATCATCATGGAAGGTGGTAGTAGCCAAACTTATCCAGGACAGGACTCGGCAGAAGCAGGGGGACCCAATCGGCTACTTCTCCAACCCCTGGCTAGATCTGACACACTGAAGTTTGACTGAAGACTGAAGGTGACTGCAATGACCCTTTCAGCATGAACAGACTGGTTCCCTCTGCTATAGTCGCACCTCTGATGACTTAGCAATGTGTTCTTAGGCAGGCAGGAATACTGGAACCTGGAACAACAGCAATATATTTCTCTACCTTACTCTGACTGTACTGAACTGAGCACATGGCTCATGTACAAAACAAAATGATGTGCCAAACAAAATGTCTGTGCATACCTTTACTTTCTGGTGACTTTTTAACATTTCTGGCCATTACGTTGCTTTTATTTGGCCTCCTCCCCAGTTTTTCCCTTGAATTTTCAGTTTTCCTTAATCTAGTGTGTGAAGTCTAGCCTCTATTATGTTTCTACACTCATAGTGGAACCCTGTTTGCATATTTCTTTATAGTACTGCCTCAGAAGCAGCAGCATGGAGGAAACTATAGAGCAGTATTGAGAAGTGTAAGCTATAAATCAAATTCTAAAGTTTTTAGCAGTGTCTCTCTGCTTCTGTCTGTCTCTCCCCAGCCACTCCCTCTCTTCCCACCTCCATAGAGTTCTACAGACAGCACGTAACCTGATCGCTACTTGAGCTAAATATTTTGAGAAAGCTTTTAGCAATATTTTGTGCAAGAACACAGCCTAATAAAAAAAGTACTACTTATACAAGATTTTATAATTTTTTTTAAATTGTCCAAACACTTTATCAATTTTGGAAAACCAAATAGAGAGAGAGAGAGATACTACCACAAATAGTCAGAGGCCAAAGCTGAATTCCCAGAAGAGAAAGGTGGACGGCTTCTCATATTTCATGGGAGTCTTCAGTGTATTTAGCCCTCACTTTGGCTTTTGTGCTGTTATTTTTGACCCAGAAAAAGCCATTCAAAGAGGTTGTAGTCTCAGCTTATTGCTATATAGCATCAAATCATTTTATAAAGGATTTTGGAGAATTTCGAATTCTGACCTATTGACTCCATCTTTTGATGCCTGAGCCCCTTCCTGTCCACTGATCATCATGATTGGTCCCTGGCAGACTCTGTCTTTGATGCCCTTTTGTGCCCCTTACACTGCGCACCGAGCCCCTGGACAGTGTTTTATGTGTTGTCATTATATTCTGATCCCATTGTCACTCATGTAACCCGTAATCAATGTCTGTTAGCGGTATAATTAACCAGCACTAATGCTGAGCTTTAAATCCGTATTTTTGGCAGGCAACAATTTTGTCTTTTTTTTTATTTTTTGCAGCGCTTTCATTTACAGCTCCCAGTTATTTTTCTGTTCTGTTAAAAATCCTTAAATCAAACCTGACAGGTATCCTGGTAGACTAAATGCCATCTCCTGTTTTGGTGTATATATATATATATATATATATATATATATATATATATATATATATATAGTAACATAGGTTGAAAGAGGACTAGAGTCCATCAGGTTCAACCTAGGGGAACCCTACTGTGTTGATCCAGGGAAGGCAAAAACCCCCGTGAGGCAGACGACAACCGTACAACAAATATATATATATATATATATATATATATATATATATATATATATATATATATATACATACACACTGCAGTGGCTATGTAAACTGGTGTTTTTTTTTAAATAAAATATACTAAAGGCTTCATTGCTTTATTTCTCAATGCTGAGGCCTTAATAGAGTTGGCTCGACATATAGTACTAGAGTATGCAGCTAAAAGCTTCATTACCAGGCCTTCGGTACGTTTACAGACTAACAATGCTGTGGAGTGCAGAACTAGAATCCACCTGTAGCAGTTGCCTTTCCTGGATTCCAGTACTCAGATAACCCCAGGACTTATGGTAGGGTAGAACAGTGGAAAAATCAGTAACAGCCTAAGAACTTCAGACAAGCTTATATTAAATGTTAGAAGCAAAAGCAACTAACTCATGAAGTAGTAGACTTGTAATGGATAATGGATCATATAAAGCACATCAACAAACAGCCTTTTTGTAGTAAATGGGCTCCATCTTTCTACTGTAGCGAGGAGAACAATGGGGAGGGAAGAGCTTAGCTAAGTAGTATGCTAAGTACCTTATTTTTTCTATTTTTCTATAGCAGTTTTACCACTTTTTGCATTAACATTTGCAGCGTGCTGTTGCACTTTTCTGCTGTTGTGTTTGTATGATGTCAAAAGTTTTTTTTTTTTTTTGTTTTTTTTTAATGACAGTGACACTTTAAAGCAAATGTACCATCAGGGGAGGGGGTTTCGTCGCACTGGGGGCGGGTGGTGTTCCCAAAAAGATCGTCACCATGCGTGGGAACCGTCACCGTGACGGTGGTTCAACAAAGGAGCAAACACTGGCATCCCCAAAGCAGCGCCAATCAATTAAGGTTTGAAACCCAAAGTGATGTACCCCATGATACATTCACTGTAAGGGTAGCCATCAATCTTACTGTACATCTCTGAGAGCCTCCTCAATGAATGTTCCCAGTAATCAACAATTGGATTTTCTAACATCCTAGCACCATGATCAGTACCAATAATTCTGATTCTATATTGTCAGATCTTTCCTCCTGCTCTTTGTTACTAAGTAGAAATATTATTATTGGCCATATGACTAACATATATATATATATATATATATATATATATATATATATATATATATATATTTTGGTCATACATCTTTCTCTAGTTTCTCTATGTTTTTTCCTAGTCACATAGGCTATATCTCCCATAAACACACCATAATTATAGTCTATATGATGTGTTAATGTACAAATCATTGACAAGTCCTTGCCCTCGATCACTAGCTTGCAGAGAGCTATTTCATACAAATAGTCATTTATTGACATAAGATATTGTGCTTCCTCCATTAAGCATTATTATATAAGTGCACTGAATGCAAACCTTCCTGCCAGCTGTAAAATGAGGCAAGAGAAATTTTTCATTTTATACTTATGCATCACGGTTGGTTTTGGCTTTCCCATAGGTCAAGGCCATATAGCAGAGCTGATTTTGTCATTTGATTTCACTCATCATGAAGCCACAAAGGGTCACATTTGCTAATAGTTGGATAAAATGGCTGGAAATTTGCAAAATGTGCCTTTATTTGACATTACGGGTGTGACTCCCCATAGACTGGCACACCAGATGGAGTCAAGCTTGCATGTGTTAGGAATAGGAAGAAGTAAGTTGTTGCCGGACACCTCTGGAGATGGCTTATCTTCCTTTAGATTCAATATTTACCCAAAATATGGCAGATGAATGTTGGTCAAATATCTTCAGGTTGGCTGATCCTGAGGCTAATTTGTACGTCCACCTTGAAAGTATCCATATACAAAATCCAGGGTTGGCAGGTAAGGGGGTCGGATCATAATAAAGAAGTCATACTTACCCATCCCTATACCCCCACAATGCAGCATCAGCATCGTAACCCAGCCTATAAATGCCCGCTCAGCCAGTCAGTGACTGTGGCAGGACACCTCTACAGCCACTAACGGGTGAGTGGGTAGTTCCTGTTGGGAAACAGGGAGACGGAAAAAACTGGAGACCTGAGGCTGAGATTGAGCTGGTGACACTGCAGAGACATGAGAACAGGTAAGCATGACTTCTTTATCATGTTCTGACACCTTGGCTGCTGGCCTTAAATTTTAAATTTCCGAGTTCTTTAAAGGGGTACTGTGTAGAATTTTTTTTTTAAATGAACTGGTGTCAGAAAATTATACACATTTGTAAATGACTGCAGGTCATACAGCAGCTGTTAAGTACTTGAAGAATTAAAGATTTTTTTAATAGAATTAATTTACAAATCTATATAACTTTCTGACACCAATTGATTTAAAAACAATTTTCTTCTCTGGAGTACCCTTTTAACAAGAACTGATTACTTCAAACAAAATGATCCCTCATTGGGTGCTGTCACTTCAAAAAACATTTGGCGTCTCAAAGACATGACAAAAGATTTGATCGATCAGGGTGTCTGTGCTAAAACTCCCACCAGCCTCTGGATATAGGCAAGTGTGCGCTGAACCTGTTCTCTTCCAGCTCTGTCTATGACATCTCAAAAGTTTTTGGAAGTGATAGTTCTACTTTAATAATGAACCGATGAAAGACTGTCATCATCTGGATGAAAAGTTGTATAAAAAGTTTTTCATTCTGGAATTTTTTTTATTTAATCCACAAAGTTCTAGGAAAGAATGTTCTTAGAATTTCTATCAGTCAACTTTTGTTCAGCCATCAACTTACTTCTACCTAAAGTGTACGGCCGCCTTATACTGGCTGTTAGTGGAATACTGTGAAGCCTCTCCATACGTATGTAACCTTAGCTCGGCAAAAGACGAGAGTGACTTAGAACCAGACAGAAAAGATTGCACATGTGGAAATTCAGTCAGAATGCTAATGGTTTCCATAGCCTTTTATAGTACCCATACACCTATATGTTTGTTCAGCTGACAACTATATCTCCTGATGCCTTTGTGCACATGAACACTAAAGGCCGTATTACATGGGACGAAAATTCAGGGGAAGTGAGAGCCGACCTGTCAGCACAGCTCTCGCTTCCCCCTCACTACCTGTGTTAATACACACACAGACAGTAAATGGGGAGCATCAGGAGGGGCTGCCCGAATGATCCTTAGCATGCGTGTGCTCTAAATGGAGAAAGGGGAGGTAGGCTACTGTGGTGTCCCACTATTGAGTGCCTTATGCACATGTCCCAAAGTTCTCACTCCAGGTTAAGGTAGGGATGGGGTATTCTAAAGTTTCACCACTGGCTGTCAGTGGTTTCTATATGCCTATGTTCTTATATGCACAGCTGAGAATAATTGTGGGTTAATGTTGTTGTTATACCATGTGTTTGTTATTGACCAATAGGAGGTGCTCTCTCTTTTTCTACCTATGTCTGTTCTCTACACACTCACCCCTGTAGGAGGAGTTAGCTCTGTGTGGTAGGAAGTCAGTTCAGTGCAGTCTAGTCTAGACACCACAGTGTATAGATGCAGTTGGAGACAACCAGTTATTTTACTACTATTATCTTATCTATTGTGCAGTGCTAAGCACTTTAAAGGGAGAGATCATCAAGGAATACCCTGACCCACACTGAGAACATGTCTACACAGAGCAGTGCAGTATCCTAAAACAAGAGGACCTAGCCTCGATAGGACAAAGCAGCCAGTACTGAAGGTCTACGTATCCTATTGCGCAGTGCAGGTAACTGGGACATCCCAGACACTTAGCTACACCCAGATAACAACGACTGGGGCTTGTATTGCCCTACTAAGACAGGTTCGATGATACCAGGGGGCGGAAGGTGGTCAGACCAAAGTCTATACACAAATACAAGTAAACTTTCACTACAAAGATATCTTCAGGTTCCAGCAGAGTACATTGCTAAATTGGGTTGGGGCTCCACTGGCTAAGTCTTCTACGCTACTTTACTCTACTCTACCTTACAAGCACTGCTACAACTACCTCTCTTACTTCTTCGCAAGCACCTCCTCAAGCACAAAAGGTCAAGCACAAAAGTCTGTGTAAAGAATTATCTATTTTGTAAAACGTGTACTGTTATACGGAGAAGCCTTACAGTAAAGCTGTCTTATTTTTATACTACAGGGACTCTGTTATCTTCTATACGCACCAGCACCGTACACCTTGGGTCATTTTTCCCCTCTCTGTGGGTGGCGGTACTGACAGTCTGGGTGGGTCAGTTGCCACTCAGGACTGCCATGAGAAGAGCCCAAGGGACCCCCTACAACCAGGCAGGTTACTGACCATTTGGGGAACACTACCGCCCATATATAAAACAGGTACCGCCATCAAATCTGTGAACTGGACTAGCACTGGCGTCATGACACTACCATCACTAGCCGTACACCAAAGAATTGGCATCGCTGGCTTTTTCAACTACTGGCTGAGTACCACATTGGTGGCCCCATAGAGAATGCATGGAGGGCAGGCCACCATAGCCATGCAGAAGCAGTGAACACTCCCTTTATTAAAGGAAGATTGCATCATCGTTCTCTGGATCGGTTAGGGTCCCAGCTGTCGGACATCCACCAATCAGCTTGCTATCCCCTATTCTATTGTTAGGAGATAATGCTGACATGGGGTACCCTTTAATCCACAGAACGCCATGATACGTATAAACAGACATACTGTATAGGGCTTTATATCTGTGTGATAATTACACAGGAAAATTAGTATTTACTTTCAGAGTCAACTCAACTCTGCTATATCAAATTAAAGGGGAACTATCAGCAGGTTAGACGGACCTAACCTACTGATAGCCCCTTTTAGCGCCGTAGACACTGAAGAGGAAGGTATGTGTGTTACCTTCCTCCTCGGCACCGGTTCGCCCTGTTAGTTGGAGTAATCCTTACTCTAGTGACCTTTTAGGAGAACTGCTGTGTCATCCGGCCCACCCCTTCCATTGATCATCATTAGAAGGAGCAGGCCAATGATGCGGCAGTGCTTCTAACAGTGCATTAGAGCTAGGATTACTCCGACTAACAGTGCGGGACCGATGCGGAGGAGGAAGGTAACACACACAGGTGCTATAAGGGGCTATCAGCAGGTTAGATAGTTCCCCTTTAAATAAAATAAAATTGTCGATAAACATTTTCCCATTAAAAAAAACAAACAGAAGCTTAATTCTATGTAAACAATGTAAGAATAAGTGATTACAAAACTGCGAAAAAAAGAAGAAAAAAAACCCTAACAAAGAAGGCAGCGGTGGCTCCAGCCGTCAGATCCAGTCTGGTGACTGCCTAATGTTCCTCTTATGCTATAAATGATGATTGATTGGTGTGTTCTTTTCCAAAGATTTGCAGTCTGAAAAAGCTATTTATATGGCTTTTTGGGGTAAATGAGAAATGAGTCCCAGAGAGAATGCAGAAATGATTTGATATTTCATTTCAGAAGTCGAATATTTTATGGACTGGCTAAGAAGCCGAACCGTTTTTCTCTTGTCCTCTGCTCCGCCGTTATATGTATAAATGTGCGCCGTGTCTTTATAGGAGGAGACAAAATTACCCCCAGGATCAAAAGGGTTAAGAAGTAGAATGTTCTCGTGCTGTTATATTGGTGTACCTGATATTGCTTCATTTTCTCTACCATAAAACCTTCAGGGGTTACGCTCTGATATTGTTTGTGACACGTTGTGGCTACAGATCTCATAATGTTCAGCCGACAGCTTGGATATAAAAGGGACAGGGAGTTTGCCCGGTCTATTAAAATGGAGACTTTCGTTTTTCTCTTTTACAATTTATAAGATATAAGAAAATTGATATTGCAGTAAAATCTCACTAATAATCGGTTTTCTTCAGAAGAGGACAAAGTTATCGGAGTTGGAAAGAAAAGAAAACTGCTATCATCTAAACTTGGCGAGATAAATGGCGCATATATGATTCTTTACATAGACAACGTTTAAAGGGGAACTATCAGCAGGTTAGATTAATCTAACCTGCCATGTCCTTATTGCACAGGAGGCACCGAGGAGGAGGGTATGCTCTTACCTTCATCCTCGGCGCCGTTCTGTGCAGTTATTCGTTTACTTCTTTGTCCGGTAAGACCGTTAGGAGCACTGCCCACCCCCGAAGCGCTGATCCAACAGCCCACTTGATTGATAATCATTAAAAGGGGTGGGTTGGCACTATGGGAGCAGGGCTGTGCTCTTAATGGTCTTACCTGACAAAGGAGTAAACGACTAAGTGCACACGAACAGCGCCAAGGATGAAGGTAAGAGACATACCTTCTTCCTCAGCGTCTCCTGCGCAATAGGGGTTATCAGCAGGTTGGATTCATCTAACCTGCTGATAGTTCCCCTTTAATTTGTTCCAAATTGGATCGATCTGCTCCATAAAAATGTATCAAAATGATGTATGCTGCACAATCTAAAACATATATATATATATATATATATATATATGTACACCACTATAATGTGGCAAAAGGATAACAGCCATGGTTTAGTCATGCCCCTTTGATGTATCTTCCTTGAAGTCTGTAAGAAGTTAAGTTGTAAAATTGGATTCAAAATGGGTGCATAGCTATAAAATGTACAGTAGCTTGCACCATCTTTCTATCACAAGTGGCAACTAGAGATGAGCCTCCATATTATGGCTGCACATGGAGGAGCATGTGACCATGCTCCTCTTTTGGCTTCCCCCACAGACACATACAGACTCATTGAAGGATGCTGAGAGAAGAGCATGGTCACATGTCCCTCTATGCTCAACCACATTATTGACAGGATTTAACTGGTACTGATAGGATAATCTTACTGGTACTGTAAATTAAATCCTTTTGCTACAAAGAGGTTAACCTCTTTAAAGGGGTACTCCAGTGAAAATGTTTTCCTTTCAAATCAACATGTGCCAGTGATTAATAATTGACTTCTATAAAAATCCCAAGTGTACAAATGTATTCTTTCTAGTCTGGAGAGCAATAGAGGTTTCCTATGGGGATTAACTCTCTGCAGTTCCTGTCATGGACAAAGGTGTGTCAGGCTGGAAAGAAAATACCACTTCCTGCAGGACATGCAGCAGCTGATAAGTACTGGAAGACTGGAGGTTGTTGTTTTTTTTTTTTTTTTTTACAAAGAAGTAATTAACAAATCCCGGGCACTTTCTGACACCAGTGAATACTGGAGTATCCCTTTAAGAGAGCACAGGTGGCCAAAGGAAATGGGAAAAGAGCAGATAAGAATATATTGCTTCTTATCACATGGATTTTTCAGGACTTGGATGGTTGATAGTCTGCATAGGGCTTGTAAACACATACAGAAGAGGCCTCTACTATCATAGGTTTCTATTCTATATACTGCATTAAAATAACCTGAAACAAGCATCTAGGAGCACAGTAGTCATTGGTGCCCAGCTAAATTAATCAATAGTCTGTTCAACACTTTTCCAATAAGGACTTTAGCACTAAGGTTGTGTTCACACATTAAAATTTCATTGCTGTACTGTTGTGGTATTACATCATTTCAGTTAAAATCCTGCAGTACCATAACTAAAGATATGTTTACACCTTCTTAATTTGCTACTGATTTCATGCTGTATATTTGATGGTGAGTATTTAAAGTGGTTATCCAGCTCTACAAAAAACATGGCCACTTTCTTCCAGAGACAGCACCACTCTTGTCTCCAGTTTAGGTGCAGGTTTTGCAACTTATTTCCATTGAATTGAATGGAGCTAGAGACAAGAGTGGTGCTGTCTCTGGAAGAAAGCGGCCATGTTTTTGTAGCGCTGGATAACCCCACCATGTGTTGCAGTTGCAATGCAGATTCCAATGAAACCCTACTTTAGTATAATAATTGTGAAACACTTTGTTGCTATATGACAAAGTAAATAGGACCTTTGTAGAAGCAGTGTGGTGCTTTTCCAAAGAAAGGCAATACTGTATATGCAATTTATTATCGTTCATTCAAGGCCTGAATATGGGTCAAGCTGATTAGTGATCAGGGAAGCGAATCTTATGAACCAAGATTCATTCTGAACTTTGCAAAAAGTTTGGTAATGAACTGAACTTTTTGCAAAGTTTGGAATCAATTTGTAAAGATGGTGACCACACAATAAAATACACATTAAAATAAGGGTATGCTTACCTGTCTGCACTCCCCCAGTGTCTTCCTATTGGTCTCCAGTGTCTCCAGCTGCCTCCTGCCCACTCAGCCAATCACTGTATGAGACGGGGAGAGCAGCAGCCAGTGATTAGCTGGGCGGGCTGTCACTCCATAGACAAGAATGACAGCCCACTCAGCCAATCACTGCCTGTGGCACTGTCCTGTCTCAGTAATTGGCTGAGCAGACTGGAGGTGGTTGCAGGGGACACCAGAGACCAGAAAAAAAGCACACCGGGGGAGTGCGGAAAGGTAAGTATTGATGAGTAACCTTGCTGAACCTCTGCAATTGTTTAGCTGTCTTAGTGCGGTACATTTAAAGTTTTAAAGTTTGGCAAACCCTGCCGAACCAAACTTTTGAAAAGTTTGCTCACCTCTAGTCATGATGACATCTGGGTTAGCGTGACATTGAAAAGAACCAGGTGAGATCCTACACAACAAGAGACGGGTTCAGGGAAGAGCCAGGTACTTACAATGTTTCTCTATGTTATGCATAGTTTAGAAAATTATTTGATAAAATAAAATATTACGGTACTAACCTTAAATAAGATGTAAACCCATCCACCACTGCTGTCTGGTTGAGCACAGTTTGCCCTTATTATTTGTGCCTGATGTGTTCGATGAAGCTTCTCACATTTTGATGGATAATTTGGAACACCCTGCTGAGAAATCCACAGGTGAAGGTAAAAAAAAAAATTTTTTTTTGTTAGTAATAATTTACCTGCAGTTTTGTTGGTTCCCTGCAGGGTTACTTTGTGGAAAGTTGCAATTTGCATTTGAAAGTTTTTTTTTATGCTTTATTTTTGCTTTCCTGAAAACACTTACTCGCTACATGTAGAGCCCTACAGTGCTTTGTTCAATGCTGTGTTTATGGAGCTATTATCTCTGGGAAGCAAAGACTATATATACAGCATCTGAAGCTGAATCCATACAGGGTTACAATAAAGACCTGGTGCCCTTCAGTGGGAGCCCTATTAGGGCATTTATGTAACTTTTACAAGATGTCATATTAATGATAAAACTTCTGTTAAAGGGAGAGGTCACAAACCTGAACAAGGCCGTAGTGGGCATTGTAGAAAGTTGGCATGACCTTTATATCAAATAAGCTGAAGCCATGATTTTTCCTGTAATCTCATTACTTAGATTGAATAATTGTAAATCATGCATAATAAAAACAGCACCTTTTGGGATTTTAATACTTTCTCAAGAAAAGTCACTAAGACTGTTGAAGTACCACAATATAACGTCCACCTCCTTAGAAGGATAATGTAAAGTTTTATAAAAGCTGGGAAAAGGGCCCCAACTTTTACAAAGAATTTATAGTTCTAATCAGCAACATTGCTGTTGTGAGGTGAGGTGAGCATCTTGCCTCAAGAGGCAGATTGCAGAGTCGCTGAGTAGCACATATTACTCTAACATCAATTCCCCTCTTGTTTTGTACTGTTCGCCCATTGACCCCATGGTTTGCAAATGATTACTGGACACAGATGTGGAATGCAAAGCAGTCAAGATTGGAAATGCAGTAATTATTTGGACTATTATATAGAGGTATACAGGACACTTTGCTGGTATTGTTATACGCTGCAAGTACTGGGTACACAAATCTTTATTCTTCTGATTTTTAATGGGGGCAAAGGGGCACTATTTAAAGGGAATCTGTCAGCTCTATATCATTCTCAGATCCTAAAAGTCAAGGAGGCTGTGCTGACTTGAAGAACGCATGCCTCCTCCATTCTCCAAACCTGCTCAGTGTGGTTGGACAACACTTATGTACTAGATTTGGCTTACAGCAATGAGCCTTGTATGTCTATCAGGGAGGGATGAAGAAGGGAGGAGACATGCATGCAGCAGCTCAGCACAGCCTACTCGACTCTTGAGCTCTAAGCATGATATAAACCTAGCAGATTCCCTTTAAGTTTTTGCCTCAGGCAACAGAAAAGTTAGCATCAGCCCTGGTCCTTCTGACTATTTGGAGCTCTAATGCTCGGATACAACCTCAACCTACAACTCCGGTAGGTACACCCCTATACCACTACCAATTCTCATCTTTCTACAATCAGTGTGCCTGTCATTTTATGGTTGCTTTTCTTTATTGCCATATATTATATTGCCCTATATACATTAATGTATATTTAATTTTTTAATTTCCCCTTCATCTTGACTCGCCTACTGTCCATTGCTCCATTGTCAGGACTGTAGACGGAACTCTCTACTGTAATCTATCATTTCATTAATACGAAGAATCTTTTTTTAGAAACAATAAAAAGACTTGTGAGGTAAGATATAATTATAGCATTAATATTTAAGTGAGACTAAATCAGCTCCTTTCAGCGGGATTACATTGAGCACACATGCAGGGCTTGCAAGAACTTTGCACAGTTCATTGAGCAGATGCACTAAGACGAACAGAGCAAAGACAAACCAACTGCTCAGCCGGTCTGTTGTCTCCGGTATATATATAAGAAAATCTGTGTAAGCTTCCAGACTATTCTTCGGATATTTATATGGATTTTTGGATTTTCCATCTGGTGTCCTGTTTTGGTGCAATGTAAATGAGTTGGTGATCCATTAACTAATAGAACTGGAGATAAGCGCATCTGGAGCATGCAAGCCCAATCATTCAGCCTTTGAATACTAGTGGATAAAGAAGTTAGATACAGCCCCAGGGAGTCATGGAAAACATGGACACAGATATAGGCCATAGGCTGTATTCATGTTTTCCCGCACTCCCTAGGGCTGCATCCAACTTCTTTATCCACTGGTATTCAAAGGCTGAACCATTGGGCTTGAGCATGCTGGAGTCAAGCTCATCTCAAGTGCTGTCTCCCGTGGGTTTCTTAAAAAATACACCAGACAATTCACGTCACAGATTTTTCCCAGTACTCCATGTGAGATACTTTAAAATGTCACAGTGGTTATATCTTTCAAAATGTAAATCAACAGTAGATGTGATATAAAGCAAGTCATGTGATTGATGAGCAATTACTACAGGGAACGAGTAATTGGTTAATGGGCACATGTCACATAGTAAAAGCCTATTCCTGTGTCATAGGGATGGTTCCTACAAAAAAAAAAAACTGGCCCCTTTTGCACCACTCTTGTCTCCAGTTCAGGTGTGGTTTGCAATTTAGCTCCATTTACTTCAATGGAACTGAGTTTCAAAACCTGCAACCAAACTGGAGACAAGAGTGGTACAAAAGTGGCCATGTTTGTGTGAGGTTGGATAACCCATTTAAATAAAAGTGCTCATCATAACTTGCAATCTATATCCAATTGTTAGCACAATAAATCCATACATTGCACATTGTATCCAGCATAGAAAGTGAGGCCAGAAGCACATATGTACAACAAGGGCCCCTATGCATCAACCATATACAGGCTTCCTGCTCTCTGTTTGCTCATCGTAGATCCTTATTATATCTACCAGTAACTGTGAGTTCATGGAATTCATTAGCCAGTCCCTTCCATGTAATATAATATACCGTAGATACTGTAGCTTCTGCCAGATTTTACGGTAGCAATGAATTCCCCTATTCCCTGGGCCCCCATAAGTTATGACTGCCCCTGTCCCTAGCCCATTCCCCACCACCTTTGGAATTTAGGGGTCATCTAACCCTTTCCTTGCCTGGTGGTTGCTCAGTCATCCAACTAATAAGAAGGAGATACAGAAGTCTAAGTGTAGCCTAACACATGACATGGGTCTGTATTAGAGATGAGCGTACCTCGAGCATGCTTGTGTTCATTCTAACCCAAGCATTCGTCATTTGATTAGCGGTGGCTGCTAAAGTTGGATAAGGCTCTAAGGTTGTCTGGAAAACATGGATACAGTCAATGACTATATCCATGTTTTTCAGCTAGCCTTAGGGCTTTATCCAACTTCAGCCGCCACCACTAATCAAATGACGAATGCTTGGGTTAGAATGAACACAAGCATGCTCGAGGTACGCTCATCTCTAATACAGACCCATGTACGTTGGACAGTTTGGCAGTTCTGTTGAAATGAGTGGGCTTGGCTCACTTTTTCTCTAATATGTATGGGACCTTAAAGGAGAAATCCAGTGAAAATTTGTATTAAAGTATTGTATCGCTCCCCATAAGTTATACAAATCACAAATATACACTTATTACGGGAAATGCTTATAAAGTGCTTTTTTTCCCTGCACTTACTACTGCATCAAGGCTTCACTTCCTGGATAAAATGGTGATGTCACTTCCTGGATAACATGGTGATGTCACTTCCTGGATAACATGGTGATGTCACTTCCTGGATAACATGGTGATGTCACACCCCGACTCCCAGAGCTGTGTGGGCTGTGGCTGCTGGAGAGGATGATGGCAGAGGGATGCTCAGTGTCCCTCCAGTGCCCTGTGTCCCTCAGTGTCCCCCTGCCATCATCCTCTCCAGCAGCCACAGCCCGCACAGCTCTGGGAGTCGGGTCGTGACATCACCATGTTATCCAGGAAGTGAAGCCTTGGTGCAGTAGTAAGTGCAGGGAAAAAAGGCACTTTACAAGCATTTCCCGTAATAAGTGTATATTGGGGATTTGTATAACTTTTGGGGGACAATACAATACTTTAATAAAAATTTTCGCCAGACTTCTTCTTTAAATGGGACAAAAAGTTTAAAAAGATGGAGGTCTCACTGCTAACACCCTCACAGATCAGAAGAACCAGGGGGGAGTTAGCGCATTTCATTCCAGACAATGATTTCCATGCAGACATTATAAATCTATGGAGATGATTGACAGCGGGAAAGTGTTATATCTCGTCCTGTTTCCTCACTGATCAAAACTTCTGACTTTCCTCTCTTTTTTAAAGCGGTTTCTATAACTCCACTAGTTATCAGTTAATAGGGTCACACACATGTACGGCCAACTCTCTTGTATGTGGCTGTAATAGTAAGCCAGGTGGCTAGTTGATTTACTAACCTTTATCAGGGTTCTTAGCATTAAAGGAATACTCCAGTAGGAAAAAAAAATGTTTTCAAATCAACTGGTTTTAGTAATACAGATATATAAATAACTTCTGCAGTATTTAAAAAGTTGTCCAGTACTTACCATCTGCTGTATGTTCTGCAGGAAGTGATGTATACTTTCCAGTCTGACGCAGTGCTCTCTGCTGACACCTCTGTCTATGTTAGGAACTGTCCAGAGCAGGAGAGGTTTTCTATGGGAATTTGCTACTACTCTGTACAGTTCTGGACATGAACAGAGGTGGCAGCAGAGAGCACTGTGTCAGACTGGAGAGAATACAATACTTCCTTCAGGGCATACAGCAGCTGATAAGTACTAGAAAACAGTAGATTTTTAAATAGAAGTCATTTATAAATCTTTATAACTTTCTGACATCAGTTGATTTGAAAACATTTTCTCCTTTAAAATTTACAGAATCGAACGTTGTGTAAAGCGTTTCATTGGTGCCATTCTTCTTTCATTCTCATTCCTTCTAGGTCTTGGCATTGTTATCCTAACCTACCAGTATATTAAAGGGGTTATTCACAAAAAATGTTTTTTTTTCTTTCAAATCAACTGCTGCCATACATGTGCCAGAGATTTGTAATTTACTTCTTTTTAAAAATCTCAAGTCATTAGTACTTGTCAGCTGCTTTATGTCCTGCAGGAAGTGGTGTATTCTTTCCAGTGTGACACAGTGCTCTCTGCTGCCACCTCTGTTCACTGTCCAGAGCAGAAGCAAATCCCCACAGAAAACCTCTCCTGCTCGCTAGACTGGAAAGAATACAACTTCCTGTAGGACACTCAGCAGCTGATAAGTAGAGATGAGCGAACCTGACGGATTTCTGGTTCGTCCGAACCAGAAATCTCGGCATCTGACTCCCGCTGTCTGCCGGCTCCGTGCAGCGGGTGGATACAGCGTAAGGAACGCCTAGAAAACTGGGATACAGCCTATGCAGGTTCGCTCATCTCTGCTGATAAGTACTGGAAGGCTTGAGAATTTTTAATAGAAGTAAATTACAAATCTCTTGCACTTTCTAACACCAGTTGATTTGAAAGGAAAAACATTTTGCGTGAACAACCCCTTTAAGAGCAACACAAACACTTGAATTCATCGCCTACAGAGGGTCGTCCATTCCTGATTAAACCTCGGATCTAATTTGCTCAACAAAGCAAGAAGCCATTCATACAGTTGAGTGGTGTTTCTTTTTCCTTCCCGTGAACCCGGTAATCTGTTTCCCAGCATGTTTTACTGAACTTGTCTGAAAACCAAAACATACATCAAGCCATTCGGACTATTGGCAGTGACCCTGCTGTCAGGTTCGTATTCCTGTACAAATATAAATTGCGCTTTCCCCAGAGGCCTGAGACGCGTGATAGCCTTCAGAACTACAGTCAACCCACTTACTTCTGTCAGCTTATTTAATATCCCCAAGACATTCTCTTCTCTCTCCATTTGCCTCGCAAAATGCCAAACCTGTTTTCAGTTGTAAACAATGAGCTTAGCAGGTGGACAGAGTAACATTTGCATTGGTGGATTATTAATGCCGCAGGTATCTACAAAGTACATAAAATCTTAATAATCCGAGCAGGGAAAAAAAAAAGAAAAGCAAAAGTACAAAAATAGTCTGCAAGAGAACAGCGAGAAAGTTGACAGGCAAATTCAAAAAGAAAATTATAGTCGATTTCTGCGTCGGAAGGGTTTAGTCATTTACAGTATCATGTACTTGGGGGTTGAGATACTTTTCAGCCTGTGTATTATTTGCAGTAAAATATTTTCACCAGTTTTATTTTTCACGGCTTCGCGTTGCATTTAATTACCGAGCTGGGAATTCGTTCTGTTGTTTTTTTATAGGCAGCGGCGGGGAGAGGAGCAAAAATGAGAAAAGGCAAGGTGGAATTTTTATCTTTTTTTCATTAAAGTGACCGTGAAGTCTCCAGAGAAGGCCGGACGTAACGTAGTTTACAGGTTAATAGGGACAGTTAGGGTCCTATTACACTGAGCGATTTTTAACGATTAATGATTAACGACTAACGATAAACGATCGCAAACGAGATTGTTTATCGTTAACCTGAAATCGTTCACCATATTACACAGAACGATGGTCGTCGTTTATTCCTTCTGATCTCAGGAAAACAATGGGCAATGTGCTATTACACTGAATGATTAGTGAAAAAATGCAGAACTTGAGCGAACGAACGTGGAATTGCAGCGAACGATTAACGATAATTTTAGGTTCAGATCTAAATCAACGATCAACGACATACGAACGCTTTTTCGATCGTTGCCTGCAATTACACAGAACCATTATCGTTTAAATTCGAACTATATAACGATTTTTCGCACGATAATCGTCCAGTGTAATAGGGCCCTTAGTTAGAGCGGGAGTTGTCAGGGGTGGAGTAAGTGAGGAGGGGAGGTATTATAAGGCCCTTCCGGGAAGGATAAGCAGTGGAAGAGTACCACCCGCCCTCCCTGTTTATTGTTGGTTTTTTTGTATGATTGTTGGGTCGTATCTTTATATGGGGGAGAGGAGAGGGGTGCAGGGCTTGGGATTATTGGTTAGTAGTCATGGCAGCTGTAGGTAGCTTAGGGGGTCCTTGGGGCCGGCTAAAATGGAAAGGAAGGGGTACACGAGGAGAGGTGCACTCACCTTAAATAAATAGATCATCGGGTTACTTGGAGGAGTTTGGGCTCCTGACAGGGTGGTGTTCCGGGGAGTAGTTGGGTATTATGCATAATCGGCCAGTGTAATTGGAGTTTGGCTTCTGAGCCTGTGGTAACCGGCTGGGGGCACAGATAATAATAATGCAGATAATAGCATTAAGGGATAGTGGAATTTATGGGTGGTCAGTTATGGTTTTTAGCTTCAAGGACCCCCTTCCGTTCAGGATAGTTCATTTGACGCCCAGAGGTTGGAGAAGTTAGCTGCTCTAGGGAGTCCTGGAAGACATGGATACAGCCATGGGCATGTTTTCCTGGGCGGCATCTAACTTCTCCAGCTGCCATGAGTCAAATGTAGAGCATTTGGGTTTGGAGAATGTTGACGAACCTGAATAATTCGGCAAATTTGCTCAACATTACTCCTGACTACAAGGCATTACAGGTTCCATATAGGATGGATTCAACATTGGTAGGAAACCTCCATTCCTCCATGACTGCTGCTTTAGGATGGAGAAGATAGACAGGGCTTATAACTAGCTATGTCTGCCACACATATACCAAGCTATGCGGATGTCCCTTACCATGATTATGATTGTGTCAGGGGCTAAATGTGTGAAGCACACTTTATTGAATGTACGGGAACTATTCAGCCTCGACAACATATCTTTCGTGACTGTCCTACCAGGACACAACCCAGGATGTCAATTAGGCAGGACAGAACCCCTGGGCTGAGTGGCCTTGCAGAGCCACCGCTAGTCATGGTCAGCCAGGCTGAAATAGTCCGATGGCTTTTAGTATTCCTTGGGCCGGTGAGTTGTATATATGCAAAAAAACAAACTTAAACATGAATCAATCTGCTCGGTTGGAGCAAATGCCATGGAAGAACTGTAGAGCCCTGGTAAAATGCCATTTGATGGTGGAATGGGATGTCTGTGTGCAGGCTGGGCATTGTGGTAACATGGCCTTGGGCACAGATCATTGGCATAAGAAGTCCTCGCAGATAATCCCATTCTCCATAGGGCTGTGGCAGGCTTGCTGTGATGTGCACAGAATAGAGTAGAACAATTTGGTACAGGTGTGGAAAGAGCCAGTTGAGGTTTGCTTGGTGGGTATTGGGGGGTTCTTAATCCCTTTCTTTGTACTCAACCATGGTATATGGGTTAAATTACTCACAGACCCAAGCTTATTCTTTCCAAAGAAGTACAAGCTGCATTAGTTCTCAATGGATACTAATGTTACATGTAGTTCCACAACTTCTCTACAGTTCCAGACTGCAGGGTGTACACAGACATTTGTAGCCATTTTAGTCACCTTGGATGACTTGGCCTGGCCAGAAGCCCATGAGTCTTGGAATGCAGCATGGTACCTGTACACACACGTATCCTTGCTAAGTGATTGGTTTTGTTGACCAACAGAAAAAATAAATGTAGGAAATCCTTGGATAGGACTGGGTACTCCTGAGTTTTAGGTCATTTGTTTGGGGTGTAAGCCCATGTGGCCATTCTGCTGACTCTACGCACTGAACCATAGTCAACTAGTCTCATTCTTCTACTACCTCTAGGCTATGTTCACACAACGTAAGCTACGTAATAATCACAGCCATTGTTGTCGACTTGCAACAACGGCCGTAATTACTACGTAGATTACCTAGTGCTGCCTTTAATGGAATCCAGGCCAGAGTGTATACACATAGGGGAAGATTTGTCAACCATGGTGTAAAGTGAAACTGGCTCAGTTCCCCCTAGGAACCAGAGTCCACCTTTCATTTTCCAAAGCGTCTGTGAGCAATGAAAAGCGTTATCTGATTGGTTGCTAGGGGCAACTGAGCCAGTTTCACTTTATACTATGTTTGATAAATCTCCCCCATAGTATATACTCCGGCTTGGGTCTCTAGCGGCGCTGCAAGAAATTGACATGTCAGTTTTCTGCGGCCGCTATTCAGTGACTAGGGGCCGCAGAAAACCCTTTCAGTGCTTGCTTTATTGTGAGCAGTGGGGAATTCTGATGCGGGTGTGCAGGGATGCGCCCCCATTTGAATTCAGCGGTGCTAAAGATCATCCACAGTACCGGTGGGGTATGTGCAGTACCGTCCGGGATGATCTTCCCAGACACCAGCCGTTCCGTGACCCGGCTGGGTCACGGAACGGCCGGTGTCTTACAAAATGTGAACATAGCCTTAGTCTGTATTAACCGTCACCCTACACTGATTAGATTCCTGATCTCTAGAAAGGAAATCCTTCTGTCATCTACAGAGGGGACTGGTGGCTCAGCAGGGATTCCCCCCCATTCTAGAACCTTCTAGCTAAATATAGGTCTATAATGTAGAATAATATCATACTTTATTTGCTCTGCCATTAAAAACAATATATATTAGATGGACATTGCAAAGGAGAACAGTAGAAATCCCAGGGCAACAATAATAAGGTGCTGTTCTTGGGGTAGTGTCTGGTCTTGGAGAGTGTCTGACAACCAGAATGGGGTAATGATACGTAGTGGGTCACTGCATAATTGCTTAAAAAATTTATGGGGTTGTCTGTTAGGGCAATAACAAAAACAACCTCTATTATCTTATGTTGGGAGCCCCATCTATGGTGCCCAGACTAAAGCCATCACTAAAATAAATCGAGGGAGGTCTATTCATAGATAGCGAATACATATAATACAGTATTGTTACAGGGCGAAAAAGTATTTTCAATACGCTTTTGTTGCTATTCCATGCTCGCAGACGTGAGTGCTCCTAGTTTAGCTAACCTCAGGCAAGTATTTTGTTTTACCAGAGTTATTCTTAGATTTCACCCTTAAAAAATGGTGAAAACATTTTGGCTAGAGGCATTCGAGAACCTTGTTCTATCCAAATCTTAACTGCACAAGAGGAAAACTTAAATGACAATTTTACCTCTGCTACATCTGTACTAATTACATTTTCAATAGTCCGATGTCATAATGAATCACCTGTATTATATATATATATATATGTAATTACATTTGAAACTTAATACATCAATCGTTTGCCAGAAGATCAAATTCTAGGGGACTACGTTGGGCCAGGTGAGTATAATGGTCACTGGGGGGGGGGGCACTAGTGGGTGCTGCTGTGAGCCGCTGTCCGGAGGGGGGGGGGGGGGGGGGGGAATGGATGCTGGTGTGAGCTGCTGTCCGGGGGTTTGGTTGGGGGTGGAGGTTCATTGCTGTCAGTGCTGTAGCTAGTATCATGGAGGCTGACCATGAGTGAACTTCCCGAAAGTTCGGGTTCATGAAACTTTGCATTTGCTGTAGCCATGTTTTCCAGGCAGCGGGATTCAAATGCTAATCGCTTGGGTTTGTGCAAACCCAAACTTTCGGCAAGTTTGCTCATGTCTTCTTACTCCCCATACTGATCGGGGGTCCAGAGGCAGCATTCTCATCCGAACCCATTGTTCTGTCCACAATACATTATGGGGACATGCTATTAAAACTCTCTATAGGATCTTTGATGAAAAATTCAAGTGTTATGTTTTTTCTAGAGATGAAGATTCTAAAAGCCATAGCCAGTTTGACACCGTGTACTGAAACTGGGATGCGCAATATAAGTGAAACCCTGATGTACTCCCCTCGTCCCCAAAAGATCTTGCTGCAGGAGAAAGCCCAGGTTACAGTCTCCATGATAGTCAGATGGCAGAAATGCAGACAGAGCATTGGTGTAATAAGTAACAGAGCCAAGGGTTATCACTAGCAAGGTTGGATATGGCAAACCAGATGAGAAAGAAAGATGGATATACAGCCTATCCATGTTTTCTAGGACTCCCTAAGATGACATCCAACTTCAGACGCCGGGAGTCAACTGCGAAGCATTTGAGTTCAGCAAATGTTGCTAAACCCGGACACCAGTCAGGAGGAAGGTGGAGGTCAATATTGTGGAGACACAGCAGAAGACAGGAGACGTAGGGGAAAAATGCACCTGGTAGCTGTTGCATAGGGCTTTCTGCTGGATGGTCCAGTGTTGGAATTGGCAAGGAGAGTAACCAAAGTGGTAGCAAAAATTTCCTCCATCTTCTATTGCATCGCAGGATGGAGTGCTGGAACATGGGAAGGTGAGTAACACCTAACCTAGAAAAAAAGGAGAATTGTTGGCTATCTACATGGAACCAACAACCCATGGTCAACAACTGCCCCTCAAGTAATACCCCCCATAATAATCTACATATACAGTGGTTAACAGTAGGGAAGGAAAGAATCTATGGGGTTACCCATCAACAGATCCAAGCATCAAGATCTGTCTCTAACCTCACATTGTAGAGACCACTATGATCATCTCCTATACCACAGATGCTTTGGGGAACTGAATGTTGATGTGTCACCATTCACCAACAATGATGCTCCCCGAAAGATGGCTGCAGACATTAAGCAGGTGGTGTAAGGTATGTTCTCTTCTGTGATATTGAATCTACAGTTGGGGTTGCCTAAACATCAATGATTTTCCAGACCATAAAAAGATGGAGTCGTGGATCCGCTGTACCACCACTAGCAATGACATAAGCCACACCGGGGAGCAGAGTCTAAGGGGCTGCTGGCTTTCCCCAGAGCCGAACACAAGGTGGGATGGACTTGCTGTGGAAGGCGACCCCTTGGCTTGGCTTGCTAGTGGCGGCAGGTGAAGTGCAGCTGAAGACAGGTAGGCAGGCAGGCAGGCAGGAACACAGCAGGACTCACAGCTGGAATCAGGATAGCATTCACAGTCAGGACCCACAGATAGCTGAAACCAGTAAGGGCAGGAACCATGTGAGAGCTGGGACCACACACTTAAGGGAAGCATGCAGAGGCTCCAAAAAATATGTCAGAGCTGCAATTTACAGGGGAAGGCTGCTTATGCACTGGCCCTTTAAATTCAGGAAGAGGAAGAGAGAGACCACCAACGGGAGGAGGAGCAGGAGCCCGGGAAAGAAGGGGACATGGGGACACATGCAGCCATGGCTGTAACACTAACAATAATATACTAACTACCTTTAAGGGGTTAATTCCTGCGTTCCATAACTAGTCAACATGTAGAATTAGTATTAGGCTAAATCATAGTCAGCTCTAGACCAGGGATTATCTGGAATCAGACACAATACATGTAAAACGTGCTCCTTTTGTCAGATTCTATGAATGGTAGGCAGGTAATTCTCTATTCTAGCAGAATGATAGCAATCATCTCACATACTCACCCATCTTGACAGCTTACAAGATAAACACGTCAGGAGGAGATTTTCAAATACTTTCCCATGGAATTCTAACTCAAGTTGGCAACAATGTTGGCTTTCAAAGGGATATGCATGGCATGGAAACAATCCGGAGCAGAAAAGTAAGTTTTCACTCCTCACTAGGTTTTACATTCTAAGCATCCAGACAAGCTAAGTCCTCATTACCGCTCTTATTTCTCTGTATGTCTCTCTCCATCCATACTGATTCCGTATAATTCAGCAGGGACATAGGGCAGTACAGCAGTGGGGTGGTTTGATCTACTGCTTCTCAGCAAAACGTTACAAAAATTAACCTTCTTAGTTTACATTTTAATCAAATTCTATAAGCCCACTTGGCAACCTCCTTCAAAGGATCCTTCCTAATAGGCGTAGTGTGGTGACCGTAGCTGCCATGTGGAGTGACCCATCCGCATTACTACTTCCGGATTAAGCCCACCAGCTCTGAGCCACACCACCCTACCCACACAGCCCCACAATTACAATGACTGCCACATAGCACCAATTCAAAACCAAGGATTCCACAGGCTTACCTTTCCCACACAACTGATTAAGAAAAACTAGGTAGATAGCCTCATAGGGGAACTATCAGCATGTTAGATGAATCTAGCCTGCTGATAGCCCCCTACTGTGCATGGGGTGCCAAGGAGGAAGGTATGGGCTAATTCACACTATCCGTGCGGCGATCCGGATGAGGATAGCGGCACAGATCCCCTTGCTGGAGCCCCCACCGTCACCGCACAGATACCCCACCAGGCCGCAGAGATGACAGGACGGCATGAGGTGATCCGATTTGCACTAGGACATGTCTTATTTTTTCGCGGTGCGGGTCGTGGCACAGATCATGTGAATGGCCACACTCACTTCAATGGGCCCTAAAATAGTCCGTGGTTGCAGATCCGTGACCACGGACAACTGTATGGGACGTGTGAATAAGGCAGTCTCTTACCTCTATCCTCAGCGCCATTCCCGTGCTGTTAGCAGTGTAATCCTTGGTCTGGAGGACCGCTGGGAGCACTGCCCCACCCCTATCACGCCAGCCAGCCCATTCCTTCTAATGATAATCAATGGAGCAAGGTCCTACCTGTTCCACTTCCTCCATCTATCTTTCTCTTACTATAGTTTATGTGGTCACAGATAGTTCTGTCCCTTGTACCTTACTATGACTTATATGGCAAAACATAGGACGGCCTCCTTGTTTCACACTGTCAATAATGTGGTCATATAAAGTACTGTCCACTGTAAATGAAGTGGTCACAGATAGTACTACCCTCCAGTCTCTGATTGTAAAGGCCCTATTACACAAAGCGATTATCGTCCGTATCCGGCCGATAATCGTTTTGTGTAATAGAAGCCAACGATCAGCCGACTTGCACAATGTCGACTGATCATTGTCTATCAACAGGCTGAAACGCTAATGATCAGCCTGTTAATGATCTGCTGCCATCGCCCCATGTAACAGAAGCGGCGGCAGCAGACAGCCGCTGTCTCCTATGGGCTGCCAGGACAATCTGACGATCACCAGGGCAGACCCCGGCATCTCCCCGCGGCCCCCCAGCTCTTACCCGCTCCTCCCTGATCGCTGTCAACGCGTGTAATAACTCCGGCAGCGGGCTGGGGAATGAGGAGCAAGTGAGCGCTGACCTGACAGTCATTTAGGGGCTTAAATGATGTGGTCATAGATAGTACTGTCCCAATCTCTCGCTGTAAGTGGTCACAGATAGTACTGCCTCCCTGTCTCCCCTTAGCATACACAGTACTTTTTCTCCCCATAAAAAGTTTTAGATACATTTTTAGGTTTAGATTTAAATTTTTCATTTTAGATTTTAGATAAATCTCTAGCATTGTTAAAAAAAAAAAAGTGTGAATATAAAATTGTATATCAAAGTGTGACTGTAAAATGGCAGAACTATATGGGAAGCTGAAGCCTTATTCCAGCATTGTTATATGAATGTAACGTCAGTATCCCCTGTGTCACTACTAGGCAGACCCCATCTACCTCATCTGCCCAAGTTTGTACATTTACACAAATCACACTACTGGGAAATAAACTAAGACTTCAAAAATCTGAAATCTCTATTAGGTCGGACCTAAGTGTACAGATCTACATAATGAACAGAAACGTTGAAGGTTTTTCTCTGCTTACTTTATTAGTTTTCAATGTTCCAATTTTTCATGGCACGTCACTGATCCTCTATTGCCAAACACCCTCTTTGGAACTGTTCACACTAGTGTCATGGCTTGGCACCAAAAGTTAAGCTATGGCTGTGATGACAAATCCTAATGGACCCTATCGATTTATATTGGTGGGGGGGGGGGGGGGGGGTCTGTAAGGTTTCGGTTGTGGTTATGGATTTTTGACACCAAGAACAGCCTTGAAAACTACTACCAATAAAAAATACCAGAACTACTAATGGAGAAACCTAAAAATGCAAATGTGAATAGAGCCTTATCGTGAAGGCCGCTTCCAATTGACAATGACTTGAATAGAGCTTCGGGTCAGGGTCTAATGAAACCGGAAAACCACATTGACAAAACATATTTGCTATAGAAATCATTTGAGGAATCAGTTGAATAAGATAATGTGGTTTTTCGTTATCATCAGGAAGAGATGAAAGACCTTTATGGAGAATTAATCTCCTGTTTCCAGCACATTCTGAAGCATTAACCACAAACAGTAGCTGAAGGTTGTCACACACTAATAAAAGCTTCACAATCTCTAATAATGCATCCGATTGCATTCAATTATGCAGAAAATAAGGCTTTTGTCATTTTATATTTATTTTATTCATTTTCTATTAATAAGCCTAAAGTCCATGTATTGTGGGATGAGTGATGATAACATGTATTAGCCACCGACTGGAAAGCAGCTGTATGCGCTCAGTTAACAAGTCTCTCGGTTTTACGCTCGTGGGAGTGGACTCTTTCGTACATTTACTGTGCTGGCTTCCTGATCTATCGTAAGAGCCTTTTACATGGGACAATTATTGGCAAGTGTTGATCGAAACGCTCCTTTAGGCTATGTTCACACTACGTATAATTGAGGCTGTATAGCAACCAAAACAAGGAGTGGATTAAAAACACAGAAAGGCTTTGTTCACATAATGGTGTAATTGAGTGGATGGCCGTCATTTAATGGCAAATATGTGCTGTTATTTTAAAACAACGGCTGTTGTATTGAAATAATGGAAGTTATTTACCGTTATATGGCGGCCATCCACTCAATTACAACATTATGTGAACAGAGCCTTTCTGTGTTTTCAATCCACTCCTGGTTTTGGTTGCTATGACAACCTGACATGAGGACCAAATACAGCCTCAAATATACATAGTGTGAACCCAGCCTTAGGGTGCGTTCACACGTACAGGATCTGCAGCAGATTTGATGGTGCAGATTTGAAGTTGCAGATTCGAGGCAAAGTAACTCTGGGCCATCAAATCTGCTGCAGATCCTGTGAGTGTGAACGCACCCTTAGGCCACTAGTTGGCCCATGTAAAAGTGTCAGTCAGCTGAGGATCCTCGACTGATCACATCTTTTGTGCCGAGCTAAAATTTATCAGTATCAGTCGCACATCTCTCTGTGTAAACAGGAGAAATGCTGCCGGCAGCAATATATATATATATAAATGGCCGCACAAAGATACAATAATCATTTGTGCGACCTAGCAGCATGATTAATCGTGTCTTCTTAAGGCACTGCGAACGAGCAACGAGTAATGTTACAAATTTCACCAATAGCTGACAGCAGCATAGTAAATAAGGCTATGTGCACACTACGGAATCCCGACGGAACACCAGTCGCGGATTCCGCAGCTTGCGGACGTGTGTCTCTGCTGCTACCATGGACTCCATTCTATGTTTTGACAGATTTTGCTGTCCGCTCAAAGAATGAACCCGCTTGGTCTTCTGGCGGACGGTGGAATCTGGCAAACCATAAAATAAAGTCTATGGTCCGCGAGCAGGTGTGAGCTGTGGAATCTGCAATGGCTGTTCCATAGTGTGCACATACCCTAATTCAGTGTCCTGCCAAATATCTGGCACAATGATAAAACACATATAAAAAAAAATACAAAAATAAACTATATAAAGCAAAGTAATTAAAATACTGTAATTACACTGCAACCATATGACGACCAACATATTTTTGGAAGCAGGATCTGTGCTGGGACACTGCAGAAAACACAGAGAAAGCAATCTTTCTAGGGGTGAACCAGTCTTTATCTGTCAGCTGGCACTATGTTGGGTTGACTTTAGATGCCCTTCTGTTCCATAGAAATGAATGAGATCCATAGATCCATTAATGTTATTAGGACTGGCTGAGGCCTTACAATTCTATTCCTAAGCTGTCTATAAAGCAAACCCATTGGCAGGTGTTATAAATGCCTCCTGCATATAAGTAATATGCTGTCACAGATAGAAGACTGTGACTTCTTCTATCATGTTTGCCATGTATGTGCTTTATGTATTTTATATTCCAGCGTGAACATAAACCCGCAGGGACATATCACTTCCTATTACAATTATAGGGTGATAGATAATCTGCACATTTACATAAGTCCACTGCACAATCTCATATTCAAGTCATTTACACCTCGGCTTTAAGCTGAATATGTATATTGGGATCCAAGTGTTTTTTTTTTTTTCTCGCTACAAAAATGAAGCAATGTTGTCTATAATCTAGATTAAAAATCTGTGTGAACCTGAAGTCATTTATCACCAACTTCTTCATAGCGCACATGAATGTTATCAAGAAACAAGGGACGGGTGAAGGGGAGCAAGACTGCACAGGGATTGTGTATGGTCTGTAGCCATGGAGACATATAACATGGAGCTGTGGACACAAATATATTGTCCAAAACAAACTGATAGAAAGTATAAGGCCACTTTCAGATGGATGTAACATATATTAAAGGGGTACTCCAGAGATAAAAGTTTTTAGTTTTTAAAACAACTGGTGTCAGAAAGTTATACAGATTTGTAAATTACTCCTATTTAAAAAGCTCAAGCCTTCCAGTACTTATCAGCTGCTGTATGTCCTGCAGGAAGTGGTGTATTATTTCCAGTCTGACACAGTGATCTCTGCTGCCACCTCTGTCTGTGACAAGCTCTGGACAGTTCCTGACATGGACAGAGGTGGCAGCAGAGAGCACTGTGTCAGACTGAAAAGAAAACACCCTTTCTGCAGGGTATATAGCAGCTGGTAAGTACTGCAGGACTTGAGATTTTTTTTTTTTAAAAAAAGTAAATTACAAATCTCTGGCACTTTCTGGCATCAGCTAATTTGAAAGAATTTTATTTTGGTCAATTACCCCTTTAAAGAGGTTATCCAGCGAAAAGCTTTTTCTTTCAAAACAACCGGTTTCAGAAAGTTGTATATATGTGTAATTTACTTCTATTTAAAAATTTCAAGTCTTCCCATACTTATCAGCTGCTGTATGTCCTGCAGGAAGTGGTTTATTCTTTCCTGTCTGACACAGTGCTCTCTGCTGCCACCTCTGTCCATGTCAGGAACTGTCCAGGGCAGCAGCAAATCCCCATAGAAAACCTCTCCTGCTGTGGACAGTTCCTGACACAGACAGAGGTGGCAGCAGAGAGCACTGTGTCAGACTGGAAAGAATACAAACCCTCCTGCAGGACATACAGCAGCTGATAAGCACTGGAAGAGATTTTTAAGTAGAAGTAAATTACAAATCTATTTAACGTTCTGACACCAGCTGGTTTGAATGAAATTTTTTTTTGTTGGATAACCCCTTTCCGGCATTTGTTATTTATATATATATATATATATATATATATATATATATATATATATACTGTGTATATATATATATATATATATATATATATATATATATATATATATATATACTGTAAGTCAGGAGTTGCAATTGATGACAATAACCAGTGGCTGGAATCAGAGGTAATGCTGATCCTTGCTGATAAACCCTCTAGATGCCACGGTCAATAGTGATTCTTGCAAACTAGGTAATTAAATAAATGGGAGACCTCCTGTATCCTGTTGCTCCCCCAGTAAACCCTCCCCCCAAATTATATGATAATACGCCATGAATTTACATGACAGGAAAAACACCACTGTATCAGCACCTTAGCCGTCCATAGCACTAGCTTTCCTAGTAGAAGGCTTTCCATGTGGCTGCATTGCTCTCCCATGGGGTGGTCTCCAGCTTGTGATGAGTACTACATATCAGTGACAACATGGCGCCATCGGTGATATTTGCTGTTCATTTGCACATAGACATCTGCTTTAAGTACAATGTAGATTTTTCCAATTGCCTTCTGTAGCTGAGGTGATAGAAACTCACATTTGCTATCTTACATCACCATTAAATATGCACAGGGATAAAGGGCAGTTCATCCTGAAAGAGCACAGTCCCGGGCAAGGAATCCATTAAAATTTATAATCACTGAACAAGTCTATAAAGCGGGAACAGAATGAGATAGGGACGGCGAAAGGATGAGAGCGCGGGGAAATACACCGGAATATTCGGCAGCACGTAGCCATTGTCTAAGGAAATGGAAGGCTTATCAGATCCTTCTGCTATGTACTATTATAATTATTCTCAGTAAATGAGTCTATTGGATCCAGATACTTACACACAAAGGGAGGACCATGATGAGTGCCATGATCAGGCGATTCGCTACTGACTACTGGAGAACCGTTACAAGAACAGCGACCAATCATATTGCTTCTTACATTTTAATCCCTATATATAGGACTTACCCCTTTAAACAAAACTGCATGGATAACCCTTTACCCACATGATGCGGCTGAACTCTTGAAATAACTCACAGACAACGTTTTAACTTTAAGTGGACAGCGTCGGCCACAGCTTTATTATAATTTTACAGCTTTATTATATTTACATGGAGAACCGATTAACTGTTTTCTCTGGGGTTGTGCCTGCCGTCGGAAGGCCGACGGGCACTGCCACCTTCTTCTCGTTCTGTACTATCCACCGCCAGCTGTGACTTTAAATGAAAGTTGTGCCACTCATACATATAGCAACCACCAACTCGAACCAGATAATCCGTCACTGTCAAAGGACCAAACTGAACTTGCTACCTAATAGGGAGGGAGGGACAAACCCCTGGCTGATGAAAAACCGTCAAAGAAGGTGAGTCCGCCCCTTCACCGACCTATATACCACTCGGCTCCTCCTACTGCCAGCCCCTTCCTGCCAACCAAACCTCCCCCCTTAACAACCCTGCACCCAGGGCCGGCCTTTGGGGTGTGCGACCTGTGCGATTGCACAGGGCGCATCACTCCTGGCCAGCTAGGGGGCGCTCCGGCAGACACTGACAGCTGCACATCTAACTTAGAAACAGGAATCTCTAAGTTCCATGTGCTGTGTGTCTGCTGGAGCGCCCCCTGGCCGGCCGCCTCCCCTCCTCCTGTGGTGGTTTGTTTGGGGCGCTCCTGCAGACAGGCAGCACATCTTACTTAGAGATTCCTGTTTCTAAGTTAGATGTGCAGCCAGTAGGGACATTAGTGGGGGCTCTCGGTGCCCACCAAGGCTGGGAACCCGTTACATTGATGTTCCGGGTATGTGCCGGTAAGCCCCGCCTCCTGTCAATAAGCCCCGCCCCCAATGAGACCCGCGGGTGGCATACTCACAAAGCCTCAGTATAAGTGCAATAGACTGCACGGTCCTCATGCATACCCAGCTTCACCGACAGGATCCAGTGTCTCCTGCTAGGGAGCAAAAAACACCAGCACCCAAACTGTCTGTGCCTCATCATACACAGTGACCCCCTGCAGGGGGCGCTGGAGGGAGCAGAGTGTTGTAGAGAGGACATCAGTCTCCTCTGTGATTCTGTCCTTCTCTACTGTAATTGCTGGGATACAGACAGGCCAGTGACTTCTCACCATATCCATCAATCCCACCCAACATCCTGCTGAGGTGCACCAAGCAAGGGGAGGTAGATACTTGAGGGTGTAAGAAGAACACAGGGAGATAGCAGCAGCCACATCCTCAGTGTGCTACAACAGACTATTGTTCATGTTATCAGGAAACCAGAGGGATCAGCAGCCGCAGCAGCAGACTGATCAGCACAGATGACTGACTAAACAGGTATGGGAAACAGAATAATATGCAGACTACTCTACCAGCGCAGCCAAGTCCTATAGATTGTTTCCTCTGGTCAGTAAGGCTTCTTTCCATACATATTAGTCTATATGGTCATCCATCCAGGGCCGTATTACCAGCTGCTGCTGCCCTAAGCACTAAACCTGAGGACGCCCCATCCTCACTCACCAATTAGCATCAGGACTGGTAGATTGATAGGTAAGACCTTCAGGCGTCACATTTACTACCGCCACACCAGACCTGACCAATACCGCCATACTGTGACTGGATAATACCGCCATACCAGACCTGAACAATGCAACCATACCCATCTTCGAAAAGACACCAGATTTATTGGCAAAGGGGAGACTAGAAAAAAAAAAAAGTTGTTTCCTTCCCCCTGCTCCCTTTTGCTGCCCTAGGCTTCGGACCACGGATACCTAGAAGAAAATACATCCCTGCATCCATCATCTATCCACATATTATGGACCATCATACAGAGTAATGATTTCTATGGACGGAGAAGCTGTTTGTGCACGGTCTCTATAAGGTTTGGGCTACATACAGACTTCTTGTTTCAAAGCAGCCGCAGTCCACAGGAATACATTTAGTCACATGGTTTTCGCAATAATACTGGGGGGAATGCAGGGTCATGGTCAATGCAACCTCATTCACCTATATGAGTGATGGAGTCATGCCACAGGTGGTTTCTGGTCACACAACTGGGAATTGCCAAATATATCCCCAGGCTTGTGAAAAACTTTAATCAGACAATCATATAAAAAAAATAAAAATAAAAAGAAAGAAACAGGGTGATGTGGTCACTCAGCTTTCCCAGTATCCTTTAGTCAGTATGATGGAGGTCACCCAGCTTTCCCAGCATCCTGTAGTCAGTATGATGGAGGTCACCCAGCTTTCCCAGCATCCTGTAGTTAGTATGATGGAGGTCACCCAGCTTTCCCACCATCTTGTAATCAGTACAGTGGAGGTCACCCAGCTTTCCCAGCATCTAGTAGTGAGTATAGTACTCATATTGTACTCATGATAGGAGTACATCCTTGTGCTGCCCCTTGGAATCAGAAAGGCCATGGTCGGCCACGGAGGAGGACTTTTGTGTCCTCCTGTGCGCTAGGGTTTAGGAGTGGCGCTCGTTGTAGTAGGATTTAGTCTAGGGGGGGGCGCCAAAAGAAAGTTTTGCACAGGGCGCCGTCTACCCTAAGGCCGGCCCTGCCTGCACCAATAACCTATGCTGTACGTTAACCCCAAGCACAGCCCCCTGCATAGCCAGCCTTAACCCCTTGCTCACCACTACTACCCCTGCAGTCCAAGACACCATGCCTTATACAGGCTGGTGTCCCCCAGACTGCATGGATAACCCTTTACCCGCATGACGGGGCTGAACTCTTGAAATAACTCACAGACAACATTTTAACCTTAAGTGGACGGGGTCGGCCACAGCTTATAAACTTTACATGGAGAACCGATTAACTGTTTTCTCGGGGGTCGTGCCTGCACTCGGAAGGCCGACGGGCACTGCCACCTTCTCTTTGTTCTGTACTGTCCACCGCCACGGAGGGGCTCGGCTAAGCCTAGAACGAGCTCCGACCCCCACCCAAAATATAAAGGGCCTGCTGAACCCCGTCCTGGAACCCAGACAAGAATATATCCAGGCCGATATCATTAAGGTGTGTTCTATCAGAGATCATCAATCTACGATTGTCCCCTTCAAGCTGTCTGTGGCGTACTACCCCGCCTCCTTTAGAACGCACGTACCTAGACGTGCGAGCATTAACTGTCCTGCGAGCCCATTCGACAGCTGCGGCGTCCCTGGCGCCCTGCCACTTGACCAGAGAAACTATCTCTGACCACACCAACACAACCTCATTAAAAAAAAACGGCAGCCGTTCAAGATCAGAACGAATGATTGTCAGTAACTCACTCATTAAAACAAACGTAACAAACATAAATCGTTTCCCCCGGCATGGATGACTAAAACCATGGGGGAAGTAACCGTTCGGCCAATTTCTATTGCCTGGGACAGGACCTCCGACCAACGCAGTCCTTTTATTCCTTTTCAATGGACTTCCAGATCCCGGAAAACGAGTGACCTGCCACCAGGACAACATAATGCTCTCTGTGCCGCCCAGTAGATATGAGTGGCCAAGGAGCCACACCACTGGACGCCTAGGACCTGCAAGAAAAACAAGTTAGAAAAGTAGCACAGGTTTCACATAAGAGGCATAGCATGCCGATCTCCAACGCCCTATCCTTTTAACCTGCTCCTCAGACAACCCCACTCTAGCTGCCTCTGTAGCTGCACTTATTTTGAAGGAATGGGTCCCGAACTCGGAGTGCGGAGAGCCAAAGGCCTCCAAAGATTTTTTTCATTACAGCCTGAAATTGGTATCGAGATAAGGGGACGACATCCGCGTGCACAAAAATTGAGTGCACAGCAGACGAACAGCCAAGTATCTGGATACGATACTGACCAGGCACGCAGGGCCCTGGACTGAGGATAACAAAATCCATGAGCCAAGGCCCAACAGATCCGTTTTTGATCTTTTGACCCCAATGCGATGTATACCATTAGCAACTAAAACATCATCTGCCAAGAGACCCCCGGCAACGACTAGATGGTGGAACTAACTCACCCACTCTAAGGGCCCCATAGAAGGCGAGAGCGAAATCAACGGAAAACAAAAGGGCCTCGAATTCGGTACGGCACGACCCTTCTTACTGACTGACCCTTCTGTTAGCTTAACTAACATGGAGTACGATATTGGCCTACGACTGTCCTTCTGCACCTGACCCCTCCTCCAGCCTTTAAGGGCCTGGTGGATACTAAAATTGCCAGCGATGTCCGCCCAACCCCGCAATTTGAAATGAAAGTTTACTCCTGCTATTCGGCGCTGCGCAACCACACCCGACAGACCTTTTTCACAAAGAAACAACAGGTACTCAATTGTGACCGATACACAGTCGGCTTCATTCTGCATGATATTCTTTGAGCCAACACAACCTAACCACTCGGCCCATGCCTTACCATAAGCCAACCATGTCGTTTGAGACACCGAAGCTTGTACTAGTAGGAGCAACCGCGCGTCACTATATCCCAGAGGTGTTGCGGGCATCTCAAGCCGTGCTGTGCTGCTTCCGGGTGAAGACTGCGAAAAACCTGCCAATTGAAACGTGACAAGGCAACAGCAACTATATTCACATTACCTGGTACATGTTGGGCCCTGAGCGCAATATTATATTCCAAACACCGAAGAACCAAATGACTTAACAGAGACAACACCGAGAGGGAAGCGGACGTTAGTTTATCGACGCAAAAAACTACGCTGAGATTGTCTGTCCAGAAACACACGTGCCTGTTGGTTAAAGCCCGTCCCCAGAGTTCAATTGCTACAACTATAGGGAAAAGCTCAAGCAACGTGAGGTTACGACAGATCCTGCCATTCCTGGGGCCACGCTTCAGCGCACCATTCTCTACCCACAATGGCCCCGAAACCGCAGGAATCATCTGCGTCTGTAAACAACTGTAAATCCAGGCTCATAGCCTCATGCAAAGGCCAGCAGGTGTGGCCATTATAAGTGGCTAGGAATTCCTTCCAGACTAGCAGATCCGCCTTTATGGTGCGTTCACACCTACAGGATCTGCAGCTGATTTTCTGCAGCAGATTTCATTTAAATAACTGAACACAGCTTCAAATCTGCTGCAGATCTGCTGCAGATCCTGTAGGTGTGAACGCACCCTTAGAGAAGAAGTGATGGCTAGGAAGCCTTATTCCCCGGGTGGAGAGAGATAAATGCCTGCAGAAAACTCTACCCATTGGCATAATTCTACACGCCAATACCAGCAAACCCAAAAGGGATTGCATCTGCTGCAGGGTAACCTTTTGTGCGGCCACGAAACCATCAATTAGAGAGACCAGTCGCTCCAGCTTGTCTTGGGGCAAACGGAAAACCATCTGGACTGAATCGAGCTCTATGCCAAGAAAAGACAGCAAAGTGACTGGACCCTCTGTCTTCTCTTCCGCTACTGGAACGCCAAACTTGTGCATGAAAAAACAAAAAGTGTTCAACAAAAATCGGCAACAGCCAGAATCTGCTGGGGCAACAAACAAAAAATCATCCAAATAATGAATGATGGCATTACACCCTCTTTCATAACGTACCACCCATTCGAGAAAAGAACTGAACATCTCGAAGAAGTGACACGAAATGGAACAACCCATAGGGAGATGTGTCATAGTAATACGAGCCATTTATCTGAAAACCCAGCAGGTGGTAACAATCAGGGTGAACCGTGAGAAGGCGAAAGGCAGATTGAATAACGGACTTCGCAAGGAGGGCTCCACGGCCGGTCTCCACCAGAAGGCGGACGGCACAATCAAAGGAAATGTAGGAAACCGCAGCGTCCTCCTTGGGAATCTCATCATTGACAGAACTGCCCTTTGGATGGGAAAGATGATGGATTAACCTAAACTTACCCACTTCCTTTTTTGGTATGACACCAAGTGGAGACACTCTCAGATTAGGAAAAAGAGGGGAAACAAAGGGGCCCTCTACCCTGCCCAAAGCGACCTCTTGACTAACTTTTCTATGAGGACCTCAGGTAACTCACGGGCGGATTTCAGGTTATCGGCTCATAATGGAGAGGAGGAAAAATAGAAAGGGATGTCTGGCTTAGGGTAATTACTTAACCACGGGCTCATCGCGTCCAGGTTCACCAGGGTCTTTCCCTTCAGCACTCGCTGCCGATTTACCCGGCAACTTGGCTCGCTGACATCTGACCAAATTGTGTTGCCCCTCACAAGTGGAGCACTCGTGGCGAAACTTGCAAAGTCCCTTCATTGTGGAAACCTGCTATACACTCCTAATATCACAGGAAGTGAAGATAGCATATACTAACACTATGAGTTATTAATGCCGTATATTCACCTGAGACAATACCCCTACTCGGGCCTACTCTCCTTACTGCACACTGATCAGTGCCCATTAACATACACAAGCCATTGATCTTGTATTCTTTGACAGCCTGCAGACCGTTTTATGACTGTCCAGAGCAGGGCCAGAAACCGTCTGGCGATGGGACGCCTGACCCAGCGGTCCCTCAACTAGGATAGGTATGGTATAACAGAGTCACCTTCCCCGACAGTACCCTAGTTTTTCAATAACCTATCCACACCCCTATTGTACATTTATGGAACAATTGCACTCTTCATATACTCGGCACTTTGTGAATATCTAGTAAAGCTGCTTTTTCTATAACATTCTGGGCTCACCACAATAGTCCTTCTTCCTCATTTTCCTTTGTTTGCACTTTAGACTTGTGGGAGCCACACATAGAATTACTCAGCTAGGTACCTTCCTCCTCCTTTACTCGCCATCATCAGGCGCAGCCAAACATCAGTCGCCTTCACTCCCCAGCCAATGTCTGGCTGCAAAGCAAGGCGACGGCGGAACTCCTCATCATACCGCCAACAAGCACTACCCCCATGGGATTTGAAAGCACTATATATCGAATCCATATAAACAAAAAGCTCTGAGCAACGCTGCGGGTGTTTTTGGCCCATAACGCAGCCCAACACGGAGAAAGCCTGAAGCCAATTGTTTATAGTTTTTGAAACCTTTGGTGTTTTATCATACCGATAAGGGTACATCTTTCTCTGCTTATCAACGGTGTGCTGATCAGTGGTGATCAAAGACCAAATCTCTACATACTGATTGTTCCAAATTTTAGATTTTGTCTCTTTATCAAGATGCGTCCCCAGCGGGCTAATCCCGCAGAAGAAGGCATCCTTATGAAAACTGGCTTTAGAAGAAGGTTGTTTTGTACCCACTTGATTAGGGGGTTCTGCTCCCGAAGGATCAATTTTACTGAGGAGAGCCTTAAGGGCAGGTACAATGTCTCACCCCCCCCCCCCCCATGCCCGTGCAAAGTCAAACTCACCACTGATCGCAGTTGATGACTGGCCGGGCATCTCCTGGGACATGGTCATCATGCTGGACGATAGCAACGGGTTCCAGCAGGACCGGAGCCGGTGGAGCTGAAGGTAAGACTTGCGGTGCCGGAGCCACTGCATCCGGCCTGGCTATGCTGCAAGGGCTCTTCTTGCGCCTCGAAGGCTCCCGCCTTTTTTCACTACGTACAGACTCCCCATCAGAATACGAGGGGGTATCAGCCGCTCAGCCGCGATAGGATGAGGCTTCCGGGTACACGGGTGGGGGGGGGGGGGGGACACGAGGAAGGGGGCCATTCACAGACATAACATACATTATAAAGTTGTATAACTTTGTAATGTGTGTTATTCTGTGAATAATTCTTTACAGCTGCACTACCCCTTTAAATGGGTACTCCCCATACTTTCCATCAGGTCAAGTCTTCCCATCAGCTGCTGTATGTCCTGCAGGAAGTGGTGTTTTCTTTTAATTCTGACACAGTGTTCTCTGCTGCCACCTCTGTTCATGTCAGGAACTGTCCACAGCTGGAGAGGTTTTCTATGGGAATTTGTTACTGATCTGGACAGTTCCTGTCATGGACAGAGGTGGCAGCAGAGAGCACTGTATCAGACTGGAAGGAATACACCACTTCCTGTAGAGCATACAGCAGCTGATAAGTATGGAAAGACTTGATATTTTAAAATAGAAATAAATTACAAATCTGTATACTGTAACTTTCTTAAACTATCTGTTTTGAAAGAAAAAAGATTTTTGCCAGAGTAACCCTTTTAACATTTATATTTACTAACCCCAGCTGACCCAACAAAAAAAGACAAAAAGCTTTTTTCAAGTCCTAGACTGAGTTACCATTGCTGCTGGTTTCACACATGGCAGTTTATATACCAAAGCCAGAAGTGGATTTAAGTTGGATGGAAAATACAAAGGGAGGACTTGTGCTTCTCTTTCCTGTTAGATCCACTTCTCATTTTTACCATACAGAATTTTTAACACTGAAAAATTAGATGTCCCTTTTTCTATGTAGTTTTCTTGTGGAAGTCCCATTGGGTAGCCAGGGTAGCCATTGGATAGGGTCAAATTCAGCAACTAAAACCACAGCATAGACCACTATCAAAGGAGAGGTCTGGTGAAATTTTTTATTAAAGTATTGTGTTGCCCTCCAAAAGTTATACAAATCACTAAAATACACTTATTATGGGAAATGCTAATAAAGTGCTTTTTTCCCCTGCACTTACTGCTGCATCAAGGCTTCACTTCCTGGATAACATGGTGATATCACTTCCTGGATAACATGGTGATGTCACTTCCTGGATAACATGGTGATGTCACTTCATGGATAACATGGTGATGTCACTTCCTGGATAACATGGTGATGTCACTTCCTGGATAACATGGTGATGTCTCTTCCTGGATAACATGGTGATGTCACGACCCGACTTCCAGAGCTGTGCGGGCTGTGGCTGCTGGAGAGGATGATGGCAGGGGGACACTGAGGGACGCAGGGCACTGGAGGGACACTGAGCATCCCCCTGCCATCCTCCTCTACAGCAGCCACAGCCCGCACAGCTCTGGGAGTCGGGTCATGACATCACCATGTTATCCAGGAAGTGACATCACCATGTTATCCAGGAAGTGACATCACCATGTTATCCAGGAAGTGAAGCCCTGCAGTAGTAAGTGCAGGGAAAAAAAGCATGTTATAGGCATTTACTGTAATAAGTGTATATTGGTGATTTGTATAACTTATGGGGAGCAATACAATACTTTAATAAAAATTTTTACCGGACTTTTCCTTTAAGTAAAAATCCAAGGACATGTCCATAGGTTGATATGGATCTGGATATTCAACAGATAGTTCCTAGTGACAATGCTATAATGGGAATAGGGACCAAAGTCAACTCATTTGTCTTTCTGTTTAGACTTTCCTTTGAAAATAAACTGTATATTGCCCTAAAACCCAAATGACTGCCCAATGAGGCCTGATGCAACATAATACTGCACAGTGACCACTAGATGAATGCTCTTATTTCATGCACAAGGAATAGTCAACTGCAATCTTTTCATGGCCAGTGAGTCACAGCTACAGTGAATCACACATACAAATTCCTATGGGCAATTCATGACGCATCATTACGCACTTACAGTCACATCTACCTGCTAGAGTTCTGTTTAAGGAAATGTATCATTGGAAAATAACCTTATATTTAAATCAGGTTCTTACTTGAGCCCATTTGTCAGCTTAGCTGTATAGACTGGAGCAGGATGAGTCATCTCCTCATTAATTATTAGAGGGTGGGCGAAAGATGACGGCTCTAATGAACAGCTAAAGGGCCAGATAAGGCATGGTAATATAATATATTACAGATCATATAATATATAAATACTACAGTATATATAATATAAAATATAATATAACCACAATATAAGGCTCTGTTTGCTTATACCCATGCCACCTGGCACTTCCTCACCTTACGAAGAGTCACCCCATGTGGTATAAACCATATATCACAGAGAGGACATCAACCCTATAAACATTCAGCACGTTCCTGTGTTATTTATGGGGAGGGGTAAGCCACATTAAGAGAGCTCTGGCTGTGGCTAATTTTTTCCAAAACAAAGGGGTCAGGCAGTGATTTTCCATTATGTCCAAACTCTATCACCACTAACATCATCTGTCGGTGGCCGATCAGAGGAGCCCCATACACCCCAGACTGATGGCCAAACCCACTGAGAATGGGTACGGGTGATCAAAGTCTAAGGTGTATGGGGATTAAAAAAAACACAAGCCTCTTATATAGACAAATAGCAATGTCCAATGGAATGGAGCTTAAGCTATCCAGAGAACCATTAATATGTCAATAACACAACCGTTACCGTAAATATTTATCGGGTCAGTACCACTAATACTAAATAGTGAAGTACAAGTAAAATAATAAAGGTTAAGTACAAAAAAATCTATCCTAAATATTAGAGATTAAGTGCAAGAAATATGTCCCTACGTGTTTCCTCAGGGAGGGGAAAGGTTCATCAGGGGATGAAGTAAGAAAAATACAACCATTGTATAAGTAGACTCCAATCCAGCCACATATTGCTAAAAACAGTTATACTACTTATACAGAAATCATTGAAAAGAAGTGTGGGCCTCCAATATTACCTCCTCCAGGGAAGTTTTTAGGAATAAAATATGAAGAGATCTATCCTAAGATAAGAATGGAAATACTAATAGGGCGGACTAGATGGAGCAAGTGGTCTTTTTCTGCCGACAATCTTATATGTTTCTATGTTAGGTACAATAAAAAAAAAATATTAATAAAAACCTATTTCTCTTCTATATACTTCTAATTATATTAAGTACAGGAGCCATTCTCTCTCTCTGTCTTCCCTCTGATGGAGCATACAGTATGTTACATCTTTAAAAAAAAAAAAACTCTTAAGTTTCCAATCCCGATTCTATAGTAGAAATCCTTATTACAGAAACATTTGTTCCCAATTCACTTCATGCTCATTTTCTGCCTTAAAAGTGAAGAAAAACAATCAGAAAACATGGTTAATCCTTGTAACATGTATTAGACTAGTGATGTAAAATACATTATTTAAGTCATCCCATGTCTTATGTTTTGGATGAAATATTATCCTTCCTAGTCTGCCAGGAAATTCTGACTCATAGTGGCAAGAAGCTAAAGATATCAGCTCCTTTACAGCACTCATCCCCTCTTATAATTAAATGAAAACACTTTTCTTTCAAATTAATTCATACACCCGCCTCTCTTTTTTTTTTTAACCGCGCCTTGCATATTGTACATTGTATGAAGTCATTCAGGACTCCACATTGACTGAGTTTATCAGGAAAACTTAAAGGACTGTATCTTGTTTGGCAATCGGACAGAGGGGAGAGCTGGAGGGTCTGCAGGCAGCTGTCTCTCCAACTAACTGGACCCAAATTAAGAGAATGTCCTGCCAAAATGTAAAATACCTCCAGCGCTGCCAAACAATGATATTCAAACATATCATCTACATCTGCACTTAGTCTAAATATATACTGGAAGAAAAATAGGTGGAAATAAGACCCAGTAATCACAGTGCTGCAGAAAATTGTAAGGAATAAAAAAAGAAAAATATTCTGATAAGGAAACTGTTTGCATGTTTCGTTTGTTTGTTTTTTAATATAAATCAAAGATCTGACCTGGCATTCATTCTAGGCCTCATGATAATTTATTGCAGTCAGCAGAGAAATCTCCATTAGCAGCATTGAAAAGCATTGTTATTCCTACAGAGATCCAGCTGGTGTATGGAGTCCTGACGGCAACGCTCTCTAGGAAAAGTATGGAAATTAGCTCTTCTCCAGAAGTGACCCCTATGGTCACTGGTATTTAGAGTTCATGCTGCCCTAGGCACTTTGCATGCTGAGGCGCTCCCCCCCCCCCCCCCCCCGCACTGGCAGGTTACATGCATGGTATATACCCTGGCACTTGGGTGGCGCTCTGCTTGATGCCCGCTGTTCTCATCAAACAGACGTAATGGAGGAAGGAAGGAAGGAAGGAGGCCGGGGACGTCTTAGTTTGGGGACCGCTTCTTTCCAGTGTTGGACTTGGGTACCTGGGGCCCACCAATATAGAACCAGTGAGACACGACATGCTGACCCGATCCTCTCCTGGATTCATCTGTGTCTGTGACAAATCCCTACATTTATACAGCTCTCAGGGTATTCTGGGAGTTGTAGTCTCTGAGAGGACAACCCTATAATAAATCACTGTGTGTAGAGTCTCCTGGTGGCTGCTGTGGGTGACAGCTATCAGCCCTGAAGGTCCGGCAATACATCTGTCTACACTGTACTACAACTCCCAGCATATCCTGAGGGCTGCAGACTGTCAGTACATGCTGGGAGTTGTAGTGCCTGCAGCTGTTGTAGTTGGGTCCTATACACTGGATGCTTTGTGGCTTATAAGAATACATAGATCTGTGGGGGAGCAGTGCAGGGAAGTGACCCCAGAACAGCACTAATAGGGGATAGGGGTAGATGTTTTTTTTCTATCCCCTATCAGTGCTGTTCTGGGGTCACTTCCCGGCACTGAGCCCCCACAGATCTATGTATTTTTATATGCCACAAAGCAGCCAGTGTATAGGACCCAACTACAACAGCTGCAGGCACTACAACTCCCAGCATTTACTGACAGTCTGCAGCCATCAGGATATGCTGGGAGTTGTAGTGTCTGCAGCTGTTGTAGTTGGGTCCTAGTTTAAAGGTTTGCGCTAGTGTACTGTAGTGACTGCGGGGCTGTGTCAGTACACTACCGCAAACAATACACTGACCCTTATAGACCCCAATGGTACACAGGCTCTGCACGCTATAGAAGTGATTAGAGTGCAGTCACTAACGACCCACAGGTGACGTCTTCTCTGATTGCAGTTGGTTTCTTCTCCATCTGGCCATCATGAAGACTTCTCCGACCACAACTCGTCTGCAGACGGGAAGCTGGAGGTGACTGGGGAAGGGAGACAGCTGGGGTGACAGGGAGGGGGAGCAGCTGGGGGTGGCAGGGGCAGAATCTGGGGAGGCAGGGGGAGTAGATGGGGGCAGGGGGAGCAGCTGGGGTGAAAGGGACAGGGGGAGAAGATGGGGGCAGGGGAGCAACTGTGGGACAGAAGGATCAGCTGGGGGGACAGCAGCTGGGGTGGCAGTGGGGGTAGATGGGGGGCAGAAGGAGCAGCTGGGGTGACAGGCAGGGGGAGCAGATTGGGGAAGGGGGGCAGCTAGGGTGGCAGGGAGAAGATGGGGGCAGCTGGGGTGGCAGGGGAGAAGCTGGGGTGGCAGGGGAGAAGTTGGGGGTGACGGGGAGCAGCTGGGGTGGCAGGGGAGAAGTTGGGGGCAGAGCAGAAGCTGGGGGGCAGGGGAGAAGCTGGGCGGCAAGGGGAGCATCTGGAGGGGGCAGGGGAGAAGCTGGGGGGGCAAGGGAGAAGCTGGGGGCAGGGGAGAAGCTGGGGGAGCAGATGTGGGCAGGGGGAGAAGCTGGGGGCAGGGAGAGCAGCTGGGGGTGCAGAGGCAGAAGCTGGGGGGGGCAGGGGAGAAGCTGGGGGGCAGGGGGAGCAGATGGGGGCAGGGGGAGAACCTGGAGGGCAGGGAGAGCAGCTGGGAGGGTGCAGGGGGAGAAGCTGGGGGGGGTGCAGGGGGAGAAGCTGGGGGGGGGGGCAGGGGGAGAAGCTGGGGGGCAGGAAGAGCAGCTGAGGGGCACAGGGGGAGAAGCTGGGGGGCAGGGAGAGCAGCTAAGGGGGTGCAGGAGGAGAAGCTGCACAACGCCCCCATAGCGCCCCCCCCCCCCCCTCCCCCGGTGTGTACTAGGCACCGGACCACGGGTGCCTAGTGGCAAATATGGCCCTGGCTGTATCCATGTTTTCCAAGTGATCCTCGGGCTGTATCCACCTTCTCCACAAATTCAGAAGCTGTTCGCTCATCTCTAGTAGTGACCAGAGTGGGTTGAGTGGGTATACTAAGAATGGCAGAGGAAGTTGTAATGAAAGTTTACCATTGCAGAAATGGCTCCACACACTTCTCCAGATTGATACGGTAAAGGGGGGCTTTACTGTGTTTTTATCTAGGCCATAATGGTGTATGTTTGCCAGGGGGACCCTTGATGTTGAGAGTGCAGTGAGTCAACTATAGCCCTGGAAGCCCCTATAAGTGCTATGGAATACATACACAACTTTACCCTAAAGTCTCAAAAAATCCTCTTTAACGCCTCCTTTATTTGCTCAAAAAGTAAAAGATAGGATAACAAATGCCATTTGGAGTCTACAACACATGTACCACCTTCCAACAGTTAAAAGTGATGTTTTTTCACTGGACAATGTGTCTGTCTAGTACGTAGCAGGCTGAATGGCTGGTTGGCTGAATGTGATTTATTTGAAAGAGATCTTAAAAATTACTGGCTCTCTGGGCCAAGAATTTTGAAATAACGCTGTTTACACGGGCTGGTGTGGGTGATTTCCCTAGTTAGGTAGTATTAGGCCGGGTTCACACGCTGTAAGACAGTGTCATAGAACGGCCGCTGTCTGTGAAGTTCAACCCGGCTGGTACTTTGGGTGAACTTCCTTTCTTTAGAATTGGAATCCGGGCAAGTTCAGGTCTGCCAGCATTCCAATTAACAATTGCAGACAATCTAAAGTGCGGCTAGTGCCGCACTTTACATTGTCTGCACTGTCCACTTTGTGTGCCCACTATTCAATGAATAGCAGGCGCACAAATTTGACATGTCAGTTTTTTGTGAGGCCGCATGGAATCCCGGCCGGAGTGTATACAGTGTGCATACACTCCGGACGAGAATTAATAGAGTTCAATGCGATCAGCCGCTGTCATTAAATAATGGCCGTGGTTTAACCCCCTCACATCAGCAATCTGTGAATATACGTTCGGACTGCACATACCTCGTGCAGTAGGCGCAGGGAGGAACATTGCATTTATTTGACCCGGACATCCATGCATCAATGGGCTCGGTCTTGAAGGGGTTAATGAAAACGTACGTTGTGTGAACGTGGCTAAATATAGTATAAATGTACTCACAGTAGTTGCGCTACAGTGCCTTTTGAGGGAGGCAGGTCCTGAAGTAATGATTTGATGACGACATAGGCCTGGCCTGAAGACCTGGAAGCTCCTAAAAGGTATATGGGTAAACAAAGAACATAGAAACATAGATAGTTCAGATAGTACTAGATAAGAAACTGCATATCGTTAGGACTCCACAACCTTTTAACAGTTCAGGGAGAGATGCCGAGGCCACAAGAACTTTACCTGGACAAACATTTACTTTTAAAAACCTTATGAATATAAAAGAAACTTAATAAAACTAATGTAAAGAAGCAATAAATAGGAAGGCTGTTAAAAAGCACTAAAAAGCTATAGGAATAAAATAAATTATGTAAAAAAAAAAGATAAATGCAGCAAACCTGGAGACAGCAAAGCTCAATGGCAAATATAATAAAACAAAGCCTAAAATTATCTTCAATGATATAGATAGTAAAAAGGCTAAAACGTAAAGTGTCGGCCCTTTAAAAAGTAATGAGGGGGGAAATTGGGCCCGATGATGAGGAAAAAGGGAATTTATGAAACAACGTATTCACAGAGGAAAACAAAATGTCAGGTGAATTGCACAGAGATGAGGTAAACTCTTCATTACATGTCAGCTGTCTAACCCAGGAAAATGTACAAAAGATAATTCCAGATGGCATATACCCCTGGGATTCAATACCGTAAAAAAAACAGTTTGTTTTTTTATATTTAATGGCTCTATAGTAGAGATGAGCCAGCAACACTCAATCGAGTAGCTATTCGATCGAGTAGTACACTACTCAAAAGATTCGTTTTCAATTGAGTATCCGATTAAAAATTTGAATCTAAACAAAATTATAGCCTGTTGGGGGCTATAATGGAATAGATGGGATCCCCTTCCTGTCTATTCCATTACATCAGGAAATTAATTACCGTATTTTCCGTCGTATAAGGCGACTAGGCGTATAAGACGACCCCTGACTTTTAAGCAGATTGTGAAGGGTTCGCCTTCTACGCAGGAAAATGTTAACCCCTGCCTGACCGTAGCCCTGCTGCGGTCAGGCAGGGGTTAACTGCAGGGCCCGTTCCCGCCCTCTGCACGCCTCCAGTACCGTGCCTGGCACAGGCAGTGTGACGTACACTACCTGCGCCAGGGACGGAGATCGCCAAACCTCTCCCCGGCAGCCGAGCGTCTCATCGGAGAGGCTTGGAGACGCTCGGCTGCTGGGAAAGCTTCGGGTGAATGAGAGAGGCTTCGGGAACTTCTGGCACCTCTCTCATTCTCGCGAAGCTCTCCCAACAGCCGAGCGTCTCACGTCACACAGCCTGCGGCAGGAACGGTACCAGAAGCGCTCAGATGAGTAAAATGTTTGTTTTTTTATAGGGGCAATTTTTGAGCCCCCCCACCGTATGGGGCGACCATACCTGGCATATAAAACAACCCCCGACTTTAACCCCGATTTTCCGGGGTTAAAAAGTCGTCTTATACGCTGGAAAAAACGGTAACTGTATATTTAATTAAAACAGCAAAAGTTCATTCTAATTTTGCTATTGTTAATGAAAAAATATTAATACTAGAATGAAAATTTGCTGTTTTAATTAATTAAATATTAACTATTACAGCGAGCTGTATTATTGCCGGAGACCCCCTAATACAGCTCCCTGTGATAGTGTAATATGGCTTCCCTGCTTTCCCAGTTGCATTCCAGAGGTGTTATTATAGACTTGGGGACCTTTAAGTTTAGGTTTCCAAGAAACAAGCATTTTTTTCCCATTGATTTTAAAGGGGTTCAATATTTAATTGAATAGTCGAGCATCACAGTCTATTCGAATCAAATTTCGAGCTTTCAAATATTTTACTACTCTCTCATCTCTACTCTATAGTGATAAGATCTATAACACAGGATTGGGACATGGCAAACGTGGTGCCAATATGCAAAAAGGGGTCAAAAATTATCCTCAAAACTATAGATCTGTAAGTTTTAATGGGACGTCCATCTTACTAAAACATGGCTTCCTTGCCCCCTTTGGCCTGTTTGCAGCTGCGAGAGGTGCTGTGAAGCCGAGAGCAGCTTGACGTACCCAAGTCCCTTTACTTTTATAAGATTTGCGTAAACAGAGGAGCTCGCATGGCTTTATAAGTAATGGGGGTATATAATATTTTGGCAGCAGATTTACTTTGCATAATGGAGGATACCTGGCCAGTATCAGTATGATGATATGCTATTAAACCATGAAACCATGTATGCACATTTTTATATACAGAGGGGGAGATTTATCAAACATGGTGTAAAGTGAAATTGGCTTAGTTGCCCCTAGCAACCAATCAGATTCCACTTTTCATTTTCCAAAGAGTCTGTGAGGAATGAATGGTGGAATCTGATTGGTTGCTAGGGGCAACTGAGCCAGTTTCACTTTACACCATGTTTGATAAATCTCCCCCAGAGCTTTATTAGGCCCCGTTCCCACTGAGCAAAGCTAGCGGAATTCCGCGACGGAATTGTCCGCCGCGGAATGCCGTTAGCCTCCCGCTCATAATGGGACTCTATGGGAGGCGCGCGCTCCTGCCCTGTCCGCGCTGAAGAATGAACATGTTCATTCTTCAGCGCGTACAGAGCAGCAGCGCGCGCCTCCCATAGACTCCCATTATGAGCGGGAGGCTAACGGCATTCCGCGGCGGACAATTCCGTCGCGGAATTCCGCTAGCTTTGCTCAGTGGGAACGGGGCCTTAGGTGTCATTTAGTGGGGTACCTGTGCCATTGCAGAAGATTAAACCGCCCAAGGTTGTGTTCACATGTTAATACGGCTGCATTTCAGTTTCTTTGAAGTAGTGTTTTAACCATGACTACGCAACACAGTGACAGCACTTTGATACTGCGACAAAGCAACACGTGAACACGGCCTAACTTTGTCTCTGCCCTTTGATAATCTCCAGCACAATTACATGTGTCTCATCTTACAATTATGTCTGATTACATTATATTCTAACAAGCCTCTGGGACATCTGGGCAATACTTAAAAGTCGCTCTTTGCTTGTCCTTATAATCCCAGTCTATTTAGCTCTCCCAGAACAATGAGGAACTTATCACTCCTATTAAATGGACTCTAGAGAGACCAACGTGACAGAGAGCATTCATAAGCGTCTAGTGTACCCCCTACAGAGCCCCCCAAGACACATTCGCTGTATTATAATTATGGTGATTGGTTGAGGGACCCTCATCGTCCACACTGTGACTTTATTCCACATGGTGCATCTAGGCAAATCACAGAAGGAGATCCCTTATTTAAAGTGTCACTTTAAATACTCACATTCATATTGCCATTTCTGTTACACAGTTAAAGGGGTTTTCTGGGCAAAACAGACTAATGAGCGAAATGCGGTTCAGGGAAGAAACAGAGTGCTGCACCTCACACCTATGGCTGATACTAGTGCCGCTTGGCTAAATAAAAAACACATCAGAATTTTGTGTATGAATTGATCAAGCCATACTGCCCCATGTACCTCGTGCCGGTATCTGATACACATGGGTCCCTACACTAAGTCCACACCGTGCCAGTCAGTGGCCACCAACCCCGCAGGCGTGCACAAAATACACAAAATTCTGATGTGTTTTTTATTTAGCCTAGCGGCACTAGTATCAGCCGTAGGTGTGAGGTGCAGCACTCTGTTTCTTCCCTGAACCGCAGACTAATGAGCGATCCACTGGATGGGTCATCAGTCACTGATCAATATGCTGCTGACACCTTGCCCCCCCTCCTGATCAGCTGTTCAGTGCCCGCACTACACAGTGAACAGGGCTGGAAGCACTTGGCTCCCTTCATAGCTGTAGCACAGCATAACTGCAGCTCAGCTCCCATTCAAGTGAATAGGAGCTAAGTTCCAGTAGTCGTTAGCACAGCCAGACGTAGACATCTGCTTCCAGCCGTGTTCACTGTCTCGTGCAGGCGCTGCACAGATGATCAGCCTTGTGCCGATCAGTGACTGATAACCATCCTGTGGATAGCTTCTCATTCAGTTTTGCCACGAAATCCCCTTTAAACAATGAAGGCAGCTATCTTCAGCATTCCTAAAGGCAATGAATTAAATGGCGGTGTACACATGGCCACTTGATTCCAAATAGAACTTTGGGATTCCTATTGTCGTGGTCATATACTCATCTGCCAGTGACAGCCCATTTAGCCAATCAATTACTGACCACAACATTGTCCTATCTCAGTCAGTAGTTGGCCGAGCGGGCTGTCACTGCCAGATGAGTCTGTCTCAGAAATAGAGGTGGGATTGTTCACCTGGGGACTGATGTAAGAAGACACCAGGGTAGCATGGAGAGGTAAGAAGAGGCTGTTAGGTTCTGTGCCTGGGCAGCAACATATTAAAAGCTGATTCTGAGCAGAATACCCCTTTAAGGCACCAGTGATCAAGCCAGCAGTGCTAATCACAGAGCCGCCATGTCCCTTTGATTTCTCTTCTGTTCTGCTCCCCACAAGAACCCCAGAACATGGTTGTCTCATCCTTTCCCAGGACACTTTGTTTGGCTAGTATGAGAGAGCTAATTTGCATACATTATTTCCCATGAACCACTGCTTCAAAATAATTCTCCATAAACCAACTGGCTCTCTTCAATGAGAAACAACATCCCCATCCCTGAGCTCCCTTCTGGAAAAAAAACTTTTCTCATCAACAAAATGTTAAATGTAAGCAATAAAACATGGTATTAATGGGAATATGGGCTGGCTGACATTAAGAAACACATTTTCAAGAACATTTGCCAACTCTTGGTCAGATATCCGAGGTATTAATGTCAATTAAAACTCACTGGTCCAAGACGGTATATGCCCAGTGAAGGGGAAAAATGACAGGATATCAGCACAGTTATCGGGTCAATGAAGGAGTGCCTGACAGGGTGTCCATGATGGCGGCGCACTCTCAGATTACTTTGGCGGTACTGCTCACTTTTCCGACCCATTGAATGAATGGATAAACACTGGTAATGGAGGTTGAGTAAGTCAGATGTATAAGGAAAGAACGTGCTATAAAATAACATTTAACATGGGATGAAGTGATGATTTAAGCCATGCATCTAGCGGGAGGATGTGCAGCGTCAGCTGACACTTCTTCAACATACTCCTTGGTATTTGGAGTTATATAGAATTCCATTCGCCCTGTAGTCAGTTTTGTATATTCTCCTTAGAGATGGTGTGCTGACTCCACGGTTGTCATGTGCGGCTTATAAGCGGATGACAGAGCTATCAAACGTCCATTTACAGCCTGTGATTCTGCGGCAGTCAGACTCTTAATAACATCTCTATGGAGAATTCTACAACCTCTTCTCTCCCGTGCAGCCATGAAGCGTCAGGTAATGATCGATCATACAGATGGAACCTGGCAAGACAATCACATAGGGAAGAAGTGTCCTGATTTCCCTAGATGAGACTCAAGAGCGCATCCCGGAACATCAAAACTACACGTCCACTCTGAAGACTTTACCAGATACTTCCTGTCACCAACCTTTAAGCCTGTAAAGTATTGTCTAGACAGTGCCGTTAAATCCTCTCCTGTTCTCACTTCTAGAAGAAACATCATCATAACAATCTTCACTGGAATTACCATATGCATGAGGTTCAGCGAAGGAGCAGCATTGTATTCATAGGACAACAGTTTAACTCTTTAACCTCCTAATAACACAGGACATTTTTTTACCTTTTTCCCCCTCCTCTCTCATTTTTCATCTACGAAGCCATATTAGGGATTGTTTTTTTTTTTTGTGTGACCAATTTTATTTTCTAAAGACACAAAAATACTTCAATCGTCATTTTTGGCCCATACAGCTTTCTCCTTTTTTCTCTAAAAAGATGTATGGGGACCTTACATGGAGAGGCCTGCACTTTCTCCTGAATCCTGTAGAAAACTTATGTAGAGGCTCGTAACGCTGTACACCAAAACCTCAATGACCTGAGGGCCGCCCTTTAAGAAGAGTGGGATGCCATGCCTTAGCAGACAGACATGACAAGTTATTGAGGCAGTGACATGTTGTTGGGGTATACACACCACTGGTGTTGGGTTTTGTTTCAATTACCATTGCAGCCTCTACTTAAATTGTATAATATTACTGTAGGGTAAACTATTTAGGTTTTATATGAATGTTGACCCACAAGCCAAATATCCCTACCTTTTATGGATAGTGTACACAGGTAAATAACATTATTTTACTACCTTTCTCTGTCTCTATGCTTTCCTTCTGTCCCTGGCACTAACTATCTGTTCCATTGTCTTTACGAACCCATCTTCCTATTTGATGTATATCCAGTAATGGACTTCCTGTTTCTATGTACACTTTAGCTAGGAAATTAAGCCAAATCTATCTCCCCCATACTGTATGGGATAGGTTATAGTCAAGAAGGTGGGGTGGAAGGGAGAAAGAATTGGCTGAATTCCTGGCTAGAGTGTACAGCTGCTTCAAAACTACAATTCCCATGATGCCTGGACAGCCAAAGCTAAAGCTTTGGCTGTCCAGACATGATGGGAATTGTAGTTTTAAAGCAGCTGGGGGCCGAAGTTTCCCCATCTCTGCATTACATGGACATCCTGATTACTAAAGGGGGCTTTTAGTCTTTTTTCAACTGAATAATAAGTGAACATACAGTATATCGGTAAAGTGTCTTTTTAACACTGTTTGTGCTTTCTATCTGCTTTTAATTTAAAACCATCTGCTCTGTTGTCTTTATTAGCCTAACTTCCTGTTTGGTGAATATTCAGTTATTGACTTCCTGTTGTTGCTGTACACTCTAGCTGGGAATTCAGCCAATTCTATGTCACTTCCACAACACTTTCTTGACTATCACCCCTCCCATACAATATGTAGGAGATAGATTTAGCTGCATTTCCTAGCTAAAGTGTACACAGGAACAGGAAGCTTTCCCCCTGTTTGTTTGAAGAGTCCACATGTGATACATCCCCCAGAATTTCCTAATAGGTTAATTGCAAATCTCTTCTTATCTACACCGGCCCTTTAAATAGACTTTGTTCTGGGCAGTGTCCTAATGGGCTTAGATCCCTTACTTTTCTAATTGTAAATAAAGCAATGAGGAGACTAATGGATGAAGGATCCGTAACACATTAGAATATTGTAATACCAGGGCAGGCTGGAAATAGCGCTCTCTGCTCAACGACATAAAGTAAATGATCAAAAGTATCTCGCCCCTAATGTACCAGGACACTATTTCAGAGTAGTGAATATTAATTACACATCTTGAAAAGGTCCAATAGTTGCTAATTGTACTCGGGGAAAGATGGGAGGAAAAAAAAAATAAGAAAAAGGTAAATGATTCACTGAGCCAAAAGAGGAAGCAACCTATGAATTTTTTGACATATCATTGACTTCAAAGAGTTCTGTGAGAAATGACTCTTAATTATCTGTTCTAAAAGCTAAATTATTCATGTAAAAAAGAAATGGTGGAGCGGTGATGTGCCTGCCCTTAATCCATTCTCAATACACAGGGATGTCATTTACTTGTAAAATTTCCTCTTATTGCATTAGCATTCAGGGCTCAGATCCAGCTAATGATTTGGCTGGCAACGATGACCTTGTTAAGTTAAAAGTGAAATGTTCGGGGCTGGCAAATGTAAATATTTTCCTGACTTTTTTTTCCTATTAAACTCATCTAGGTTTAGCATATTTGGAAATGTAATTTGGATTTTAGTCCAGATATTAGCCTAAATCTGGGGTTTTAAAGAAGCAGTGGCCATATAATGCACTATCCCTGCAGTGCCATTTGTTTCATCCCAGCTCTGCTGCATCCACACATTTCATTATTGCATCTGGGTCATGTGACCTTTCATATTTCAAATTGCATCCTCTCCCTTTGATACATCAGCACAGTTTTATATGGACATATACTGTCAGTACCAAATAATACTCATCTCTATATAGCTATAAATAAGCTAAGTGACTATAATTATACAGTCAACGACACTGAACTGGTATCAGATCCATTATATCTGTGACAGAAGATGTATGTTCATCAGCAGTAACTGTGATGAGAGTTTCTGTCACCCCCCTGAGGACAACTTGCGTGGAACTGCCCATGCAGTTTGATCATATAGAAGGTTCTGCTGGCAGAGATGGTGACTCCATTAAGAGGAGGTCACCATGAGATCACATGATGTAAATGATCTCACAAATATTTGATAGAAAGGAGCAACTAAATGAGTTAATATTAATATATTATATCTATTTATCATTGCCCCAGTAGCCAGAATCCTGCTCCACACTGACGAGGGGCAAATACCCCGAAACTGCAGTCTGTGGATGGATGCCTAGCCTTGGTAACCCTTGCCTTATGTCGTTATACTCGCCACAGAGTTAGACTTTGACTCACAGGGGCCACCCTGGTGTTTCCCTATTTGGGTCCTAAAGCTTGCAACAGAGTGAGGACCTGAGGGACTACGTATCAGGGTGGTTTGGTGCTCTCCCCACTAGTAGGCACCCCTTGGCAATGGGCTTTCTTCTCTGGAGAGAGGGATATCTGGCTATTCCCGTGTTTTGAGACTCATAACTGAGGCTCCATATATATATATATCTATCGTACAGGCTGACTAACTACATAATGAATAATAAAAAAAAAAATGCTTCTTTGAGGTTGAGTCCTGTGAGTCACAGGATATAACATAAAAAGAAGGCAGAGCACCTCATCAGGTGGTAAGTATGAACAATGGAAGAATACGGAGATTCCAAAACTCAAGGCTTACCTGGTCTGGTTGTGTAAAGATAGTTACAACATGTTTATATATGTAGAAGACCATGGTCATAGAAACTGGCTTAACACCATCAAAGGTCCGAACAGACAATGTGAAGACTTTCTGGTACTCACCGCACCTTAGCAGTAATCAAATGCTTTGTTCACTCAAATACAGAGACCCACAGTCCCAATAGGCAGAACGGGTTTCAGCAATGTCGCCTTCTTCAGCTTCTTTTATCCAGTATCTACGGGCACCACCAGGCCAGAGTGCTGACAGACATGTGAGACATCCACAAAGCACCTTCTCCGCAGGTGGCTGTAGTAGTGAGTAAAGTCTATAATGCATTTCAAGGTAATGATACCTTTACATCAGATGATTTAATAAAAAGGTATCACTACCTCGAAATGTGTTATCGTCCCAGTCTCAATAAAGTTGTCACTACTACTACAGCGACAGGTGCTTTTTTGGATGTTTCTCCACTGTGGGTCACAGGGATGCACATGAACAGAATATACAGGAAAGCAGCTGCTTCTTGGGGAAGAAAAAAAAAAACAGATGTCCAGAATCTCAACAGTTACGGTAAGAAATAACATTTCGGAGTCCCCCGCCCCTGTGTCTCAATGGTAATAAGTGCCTAAACTGGAAGGGCTTACACATTTCCTTGATTACAGATCCTTAGAGTATGGGCCCATAATGTGTCTCTGTATGCTTCTCCAGGTTCACAGGGAATCCATGACAAGAATAAGCTGTAGCATGTTCCCTCTGATGACATATAACAGAGTCATTCTCCCATAGAAGCCGTTTTCCTAAAGAGAATACAGTACCGCTTGAAGGCACTCTATGGTGACACATGCAATGAACCATAAGTCTCAATTTTCCAATAAATTTTCCGTATGAATTCCTCAGTTTTTAATATCGCTGCTTAGAGCCATTGAAGAAGAACTTTAATTTTGTACTTCCAGAGTATTAGGCCTCCCAAAGGTGTTTTTAGCATGAGTTTCAAAAATCTACAAGAAATCTGCAAGATATTAATTTTAGTACGCCAGGGATGAATAGCTCTAGTTAATAAGTGGATATTAATCAGAGAACCAATGATATCCTAGATATAGGTGACATGTCATACCGCCATGTGCAGTAGGTTATGGGAGTTATGTTATGATTTGCATTGTTTTGAGATGTTACTACTATTAAATAGCTCAAAAGAAAACTCCGGGCAGGATGACTTTTTTTTTTAAATGCCCAGGGAGGGGGTGGGTAATAACATAAATTCTACTTACCTCCCTGGCTCTAGTGCTGGTGCCTGCATACCGCCGCTCTGGTCTCCAGTCCCTAGCTGCTTTCTGGTCTGAGACAGGACCTGACACGTGACAATCCAGGCCCACTGAGTCAGTCAGCGGCAGAGACACTTCTACAGCCACTAACTGGCTGAGAAAGCCTGAAGCATCACATTCCAGGTCTTATCTCTACACCAGGACGTAACTGGGAACAAGGGACTGGAACAGCGGTATGCAGACAGCAGCACTGGAGCGGGGGAGGTTAAGTATACTTAATTTTTTTCAAACCTCTCTCCCCGGACATTTTGGGGAAAAAAGTTCTTCCCGGGTTTCTTCTACAAGGTACCCTTATTACACAACTTTTTTTTATAGTTACTTGGTGCACCCTCCTGTCCCTGAGATACAGAGTTTATAGTCTGACAGCTTAGTTAATAGTCAGATGGGCGTGAACTTAATTTTCAGAATAGAAAAACCAAGTGATGGGCGGGATTATAAAGTCAGGGGTATCTATCATGCATACACACCCCTCAATATAAAATACTTACACCCCCTGGCTGTATAATCACGCCTACCACCTGTTATTCTAATTATTATAATTAAGTTCACGCCCATCTGACTGTTAACTAAACTGTCTGACAAACCATGAGCGCACATATGTTGGTAACAGCAGAGCATATAATTAAACTGTAAATGGGAGTGTAATCAGGAAACGATAAGCTATTTAATGTTAGATATATCCTATTTTGGGTTGTTGGCTTTAAGTGGTAAAAAAGGGGGCCTAAAATGAAATTCAGAATTACACTTTAAGGGGTATTCCCATCGACATTCTGTGTCTCAAGATCCAGGTCCCCTGGACCTTTTGGTCTTAGTGCAGCCTCGAGAAAAGGTTGGAAAAGCAAAAACAGCTAGGCCGTATATGCGACTACCATTCATCTCCTATGGAGTTACATATACTGTGTAACAAGCAGGCCAGAGGCGGGCTAGATCTTGAAATTATGTAGTCCAAATGGGAATGCTCTTTAACTGTTTCCTGACCTATGACATACAATTACAGGAACTGAGCCCACTACACACATGGTGGGTGCCAGCTGCTATTTGGGCATGTCCATTGTACATGACCATATAATCACATGTAACACACAAGATGTGTAAAAGCAAGGGCTGAACTTTAGTTCCCGTCCGGCTCTGCTGCGCCTATACATCTGTATGAAATGTAAAATTGAAAAAATGCACCTGCCATCACTTTTCACTTCATAAGGTAAGAGTAAGATATATGATGTAGTGATATTATGTAGTATGTGTGATACCGATGCCGGCCAAAATCTCAAGTCAAAATGAAATATGAATTTAAGATGTATAATTGTTTGGGACCTTTGGCTGACTTTGGCCACTTGGAGTCCAGTCACCACTATATGCATAACTCAAAGCAGTCCATACTGATGTAATACAACAGGTTTGTAATTTTCCTCCATTATAACACTTATGGGTCATAGGAGACTAATAAACTAAAGAAGAGCATTGAAGGGGAAAAAATTACAATCATGGAGCCTAAAGTTTAGTCATCTGTAAAATCTATTATATAATAAAAACATAAAATAATGGTGGACTTGCTGATGCCATTAAATCAATCCTACAAAGCTCCAATCCCTTCCTTTTACTGCACAAATGTTTTCCATCCAGGACTCCCTGGTCACAGGCTCCTCTGTAGACGGCGGCAGCAACAATGCCTGTCATTATTTACAGAAGGGATGACATCTAGAAAAGCTGGATCCAGTCCTGGGAAACTTCTCCTAGTTTACTGATTAGAGCTTGAATCTGTGAACTTGGGAGGCAGGAGGTGAAACTCTGGAGCAGGACTCGAACTTGGGTGAGTGGATTTTGACCTGTTGTGGAGGGAGATAGCGGGACACTTGTCCAGGAGGCTTTGGAGCTACGGTATGACTATTCTCAATCATCGTGACATAACCTAGCACTGGAGGCACTGACTGACGAGGGCTTATTTTTAGAGTAGGGCTTATACTTCAAGCCTAGTCCAAAAACCCAGCAACATCAAACTAGGGCTTATTTTAGGGGTAGGGCTTATTTTTGGAAAAACAGGGTAACACACCCAATACATGTCATGGTACAGCGCTAAAAAGGCTGCGACTCTCCCTAGGTCATGGACTGCGCAACTAGACTACCAGCTTTCAGCACAGGAAAAGGAATACTAAATCAAGTGGACTACAAGAGCAATGCTCCCCCCACCATTATTAAAGGGGTTCTGTGTTTAAAACGTGTTCCCTATCCACAGAGTCGGAGTTAAATTAAGAGATCACAAGGGGTCAGATCTACATACCCCTGGCGATCTCCCAATTGGCCTCCGGCTTCTTTGTTATGAATACAGCCGTGGGTACAGCATGTGACCAACAGCTCTATTCATTCTCTATGGAGCTGCTGGAGAAAGCAGAGTATAGTACTCATCTCTTTCTGGCAGCTCCATAGAGAAAGAATAGAACCGCCAGAGAAAGCTGAGTGCAGCACCCGGCTTTTACTGAGGAAGCCATTCCTGGCTTTCTGTAGCCCCCTGGCTACAAGTTCCAAGGCTAAACAGAACTCACATCTGAATACATACGGGTAAAACATTAAAATTTTCTAACACTTCAACCTATGATCAAAAATCACTATATATGAAGACAATGATCCAGCGGCAATGTAGTTACTTACAGGAGAAATAGATTCTTCATCTTGGCCTGTACCGAGTACTGGGACTCCAGCTGTCTGACGGCAAAATGGCTGAAACAATAGAATTCATGGCTCCAGGAAGAGAGAATTTTTATGAGGTAAATATGTAATTCTTTGGGACTTCCAACGCAGCAAATCTGTTTTACATTTCCACTTGTTATTTATATCTGGATAAAAACCTATTTTTGGCCTTCGGCTACATTCCTTATGTGCCGCAACATAAAGATGTTAGGTCGCTCACAGAAAGGAAATGGGATTACTTGACTCAATATTAAAGATCAAGGATGTCATACATATAAATTGGCTACTTGTAGACGCTAGTAATAATACTATTGCAGGAATAGTCGTCTCCGGAGCAGCACTCGCTGGACACGTGTGAGATAAAAGTCAGAAATCAGAGCATTCAATTAGATGTAAGCTCCGGCTATGAATTGCCTTTGTATCCCTTTGGATTTGTATGTATTTTGTGCCACTCCCTGATTTTAACAATGTTATTGTTATATAATTTTTTCTCTAAATAAAAATTACTGAAAATAATATCACCATCATATAATAAACTCGGCATTAGGGAGGTAAATGGCTCGGTGGATTGGAGGCAATCTATATGGGTTCAATAAGACATCAAAGAAATTCTACCAAAATAATGGTGCGTTGATATTTGGAAGACCTTACATGGGGATTTTTCATCGATTGGGCATGTTACCTTTAAGGGATACTTTAACCATTAGGCAAATGGCATAGTTCTACCAGTCCCCCCAGTCCTAGTAGCTAGGTTCGGACTACACAGCAAACTGTGTTGCTATCTAATCATGTGACTCATGTTGAATGTCAGTGTCATTATCACCATTGTTTTTTTAGTATTAGGAATACCATTCATTGAACGATGTGGTTATTTATTTATTTTCGCCGAAATACCCCTTAAAAGCCAACAGAGATGAGCAAGCCGAGCCTCCCGGACCCAGATTCGGTCCAAACTTTGCAAAACTTGCAATTTGCTTGCAAAGTTTAGATAGGTTCAGGAAGATGGCAGCCCTACATTAAAAAAAAAATCACAAAACAAAAATAAGATATTCTCACCTGACCGCACTCCTCCAGTGCCCTCTTGTGGCTCTCTGATTTCTTCAGCCACCTGAACAGTGACAGCTCACTCACTATGCTGTCACCCTGTGATGGGCTAAGTGACAGCCCACTCATCCAATAACTGGCTGACTGGGATGGGACAGCACCGGCAGGTAGTGATTGGCTGAGCGGGGTGTCACTCTAGAGACAAGAGTGACAGCCCACTCAGCCAATCACTGGCCACAGTGCTGTCTGGTCTCAGTCAGCCTATGATTGGCTGAGCGGGCAGTCACTGGAGAGGACGAGATGGAGAAGAAGGACATTGTGGGAGCAAGGACGGATGAGCGGCCTTCTGGAACCACATTAAAGCAGCTAAACACTTGCAATCGTTTAGCTGTTTTAGTGCGGTTCATTCAAGTTCCATTCGGCACAAACCCAAACTTTACGTAAAGTTTATTTTTAAACTTTACGTTGAAAATTCGGCAAACCTGACAAATTGAACTTTTGAAAAGTTTGCTCATCTGTAACAGCGGCTATATCAGTTTTATCCCTTCTATTTACTTGTTAGGTGTAAAATCTCAGGGATCATTATTTCCACATTATAAATGAATGCAATTTATCCTCCTAGCTACACGTATACACTACACCTATTATTGGAAAACACCAACACTATCCTCCCCGGCTGTTATACGGCAGATTAATAATATTATGCTTTATAACCAAAATTAAACCTATTATCTCTGACCCTGGGGACAGATCCAATAATATATGATCACCTTGGCTCACCACTCTGCATCCTCCTAACTCATTGTATCTCACTTTAATACCTTCTTCTCAGACTGTGAAATTGTATTGTTTTGTACTCTGCCATCTCCTCCATGTTAGGAATCATAATATGTGAATATACGTATGTGACTGCCTATGAGCTCTATTTTATCAAGGCCCTTATTGTCTGTTTTTGCTTTTATTTACTATTCCTTTAGACATTTTGAATGCGTCTATTAAATACTTTATATTGTACTTTTGACGCCTATTCACTATATATATATATATATATATATATATATATACATAATTTTTAGTAAATGAAACAAAATAATTTAGAGGTACAGTACGTTTTAAGGCAACCATATAAATTCAACTGGAATTTTTTTTTCCAATTTCCGCTACCAACCCAGCAGTGACACGCACAAATTATGCAAAATATAGACTACCTTAAGGGTACGTCCACCATAAATATCTCACTATAGATTAAGCCATATATCATCCTTCAGAATACAGAGACATTAGCACTCGGCAATATTTCATGTGAATTTTACACTGTAGGATTTTTACGAAACTTTGAGAAAGTAACGCATTTGGCACCTAGCCTTCAATTATTTATGCATGCAGTCATCGGCTTGAAGGATTTTTATTTTCTGCTAGTTTTACACTGTAAATGTGTTTTCCAGTACTCGGCAGCAGGATGGAAGCGTGGCTTGTAATTTACGGCTTATTTTGCTTGCGCTGCGATGATGTAAATGTTTTCCAGTTGTTAGTCATGCCTTTGGAATGACAAACCGGCGGCGGAGTAGCCATTGGTCATCCGGAACGTGTTCTTTACCTTGCTGTAAGGTATAATGTATATGTGTTTGATTTACTGCGACTGTATTGCACTTTATCCAGGAAATAGTATTTGCACATAGAACATCAAATTCTTAACCTCCAGACCCAACCTGACAGATATGATATGTATGACAGCGGGTCAGCTGGTCATCCATGTCCAGACAGAACTGTGGTTATAGTTATGGATGACGGATTCCTTTCATAGTAAGCAAACCTTTTAGTTCACTATCCCTCTCAAATCTTTCATGTTCACTGTACTCTAGAATCTAAATAATATTTAAAGGGGTAATTCCAAGTTATTTTGGATAGGGGATAACTAGTAGATAAGGGAGTCCCCCACCAATCCTGAGAACAGAGGTCTAATGTCCCGCAAATGAATAATGTAGTGACATTCATTCACAGCCAGACTCACCCGGGATGTCGGTACCGCCACCCACAGAGAGGGGGGGAAAAAAACCAAGGTGTGTGTAGGTGCAGGTACGAACAGAGGAAGCAGAGTCCCGTCTATAAAAATAGAACAGTTTACTGTATAATGTTGCAGGTAGACAATACACTCAATATCAGTAGTGCAAATCTTTGTACAACTTGGTTGCTGACAATAGAGTAGGAATAGGTGATTTTGAGGAATAGGTGTTTGGTAGAAGTGCTTTGTAGAGGTAAAGAGAAGAGGAGCCATGACCAATGTAGATCCTGTACTCTGCCGCAACTGTAGTGTGTATATATATAGAAGTAGATAAGTGATACTTGCACTCACGTTTAGACTCAGTCTGACTGCCTTCTGCCCCCTCGTGTCGTAGAACCCATCCTAGGTGGGAAGCACGAGCCACGGTCGTCATTCATCTGGGTGTAGCAGGTGCCAAGACTTCTCAGCTGACCTGCCCTGCGCAGTAGCATACTTAGACCTTTTAGTCTGGTAGCTGTGTCCTACTGCAGTCAGCTCCTCTGGGTTCAGGAGTCTGCCCTACACATTTTTAAGAGGTTCCTGTCATGGGCTAGGGTGTTTCTAAGTGGCTGCTCTCCCCTTAAGGTAGCTTAACACTGCATAGTAAAAGTAATGGTCGCTGCTGTAGTAGCACTCTCCATCAGAGCTAGTCTTTCTTGCATTTGTCCCCTTGGATCTCCAACAACTAACTCCCTGTACTTCCTCCCACAAGGAGCTAACTCCTCCTACAGGGTTGTGTGTCTGTGTAAGAGAGGACAGACAGGATAGGACAGATAGAAAGAGCACCTACTAGTGTTCAGCATAAAACACATGACAGAAACAATTAACTCATTAACCTAAGATGTGTATAGTAGATATAAAACAGTAGTGACTCTTAGTGGAGAAACTAAGGTACTGCATCCACCCCTTTAATCTGAGTTGAACAGAGCCATTATGATTCCCAGGGACTTTTAGCCACAACATAGATGCAGAAAAGTGGCTGTATAATGCTTGTGTTACAGAGGGCTGAAGAAGTTGGATACAACCCTATGCAGTCCTGGAAAATATGGATACAACCTATGGCTGGGTTCACACTACGTATATTTCAGTCAGTATTGTGGTCCTCTTATTGCAACCAAAACCAGGAGTGGATTAAAAACACAGAAAGGCTCTGTTCACACAATGTTGAAATTGAGTGGGTGGCCGCCATTTAATGGCAAATATTTGCTGTTATTTTAAAACAACGGCTGTTGTATTGAAACAATGGCCGTTATTTACTGATATATGGCGGCCATCCCCTCAATTACAACATTGTGTGAACAGATCCTTTCTGTGTTTTTAATCCATTCCTGGTTTTGGTTGCAATATGAGGACCACAATACTGACTGAAATATACGTAGTGTGAACCCAGCCTATGGCTGTATCCATGTTTTCAGGCAGCCTTAGGGCTGGATCCAACTTCCACAGACAATCAAATGCAGCATGCTTGGGTTCTGACAAACTTAAGCATGCTTGAGGTTTGCTCATCTCTACCTATCACTAGTCTCAGCCTCCCTTATTACTACAATCTGTGACTTCCTGTGAGAGGCTGTAATCACAGTTGTAAATGAACAGGTGGTCCCCATTGGATTGGTAGATATCTCTCTTCCTATATGCAAATAGATCAGGATTAGTCAGAGTTGGCAGACCACCGTAATGACTTAGCCTGATACCCACCTAAAGTTGAAAAGAAGTGCTCATCTGGGGGGCATGGTTTCTGGTACATGTGACAGATCTCCTGAAACAGAGGGACAATGCCTAAAATTTAGGACTGTTCCATTAGATCCAGGATGGTTGGGAGGTCTGGATAAACTTCTGGCTTTATTCAGAATTGAGCTTTTACATGGTTTTGTTGTACCAATCAGATGCTTGGTGCCCGCATTACACTGGAAATAAAACTGGGAGCACTTGGCTCTGTTCTTTGAGTAATGGTGGCCCCATATTACTGCAGCCTCTGCTCCTATTGAAGTGAATAGGAGCTTAGGCTTTAATACACCGATGCGGCTTCGCTACACAGGGCGCAGGCGTCACTAGAAATGGCTGGGCCCCATAGCGAACTTTTGATTGGGTCCCCTTCCGAATGACCACAAACCTGTCAAGTGTAGACATAACCTTTAACATTTAACTTCTCATTAGTACTTGCAGTTAAAGGGACTTTTGCAGCACCCAGGAGGCCAGCTCGGTACCCAGCCAATCAACCATTCATAGCCTGTCCTGTACAAACACCACAGGTTTGTTTTGTTTGTTTTTTCCAATTTAAAAATAAAAAATTGACTAATGGGACAAAAAAAAAAAATCATGAAAATGTAAATAAATAAATAAATAAATAAATAATGGAACGTGTAAATCATAAAATAAACACATTTTAAATATTTTTTTTTTATTAATTAAATATCACTAAAATAATAACACAGACATACATATTTGCTATCCTCCGGGCCAGTTTAAAAATGAATGAATGGATTTTTGTGTATTCCACATTTGATTAAAATTCCTATGAATTAAACTCTAATTTGTATGTACGCCAAAAAATTATACATATATATATATATATATATATATATATATATATATATATATATATATATATACTGAAAGAGAAATAAGAGCAAGAAAACATCTTTGTCCTCTTCCTGAAGGAGTTAATATGAAGTGATATTTTTGTCTCCTTGTGATCCCAGTGCTGGGACCTGGCGCTGCAGATCCATGTCCTGTATGCAGTACATCTGTGTACTGTAATTACTGTATTTGCTATAATTCCGTATATAATCTCTTGCTTTGAGAATATCGCTCTCCAGAAAGCCACTTCCTCTTAATATCTAAAATCCTTTCACCGGGAACATCTTCCAGCACATACTCAGCAACTGCAGGATAAGGGAAGCCTCTGCCGGCCAAGGATTCTTTTTTTTCTGTTGAATTCCATACAGTGGTTCCAAGAAAATCCCAGCACATTTAACTTGGCTCTTTTTGTTCAAGGACTCTTAGGAGTCAAATGAACTCTTATCTTAAAAGCAGCTGCAGGACTGGCAACAGGCTGAGGCGCAGAAGACCAGAGGAAGAATCCACTTGCTTGTCTCTAGTAGTATATTCCCAGGATATTCCCAACACGTTACTATAAAATCCATTCATCAATCATAGGAAGACACAATATTTGTGGAAAGTTAAGAGGAATAATTCTGGAATGTTCTCCCCTTCTTGTGTCAAGTCTAGTCTCTGTATTTTTCTTTTAGTGTCTTATGTTAATGGCAGCAGACACAAATTGTATTTGGCTTGAAAGGGTTTTCTGGCTTAGAAGATTCATTGTCAACTACGCTTGTCGATAATCCTGAGTTAATAGACTGAAGTTTCTCATTTGGATCCAAAATCGTTTAGCTGAAGCGGAGAGAGGCTGCAAACTGTATTCGTCTCTCAGGAGGACCAAAGGCATCTGTGAGTTACATGGACAGTGTGATCATTCCAATAGGAAGCATGAAGTGTTTCATTCTCCCTGCGGAGGCGCTGTAGGGAAATGGATACGAAAATGGGAGGTGATTCAGTAGGTCTATATGTCACAGGAACCGGCATAAAAAAGGCCATGTGATCATGCTAAATTTTAGATATGAGTATGTAGTAACTATTGGGCGTGAGGAGAATTTAACCAACAGCGAAAAGGAACAAGACCAGTAAACCAACAAAGGCCAAACATTGAGGCAAAAAAACTCTGATAATAATCAAGGACTACACATTAGACAAAAATAGGTTGTTGGTCAAAGAACCACTGAATGAATGATCATCTGTAGAGATGAGTGAACTTCAAACATGCAGCTTTTTCTTACTGGTGGCTGAAGAAGGTGGATGCAGCTCTAGGGAGTCCTGGAAAACATTGATACATCCATAAGCATCCGATTGATCCATCTTCTTCAAACACTAGAGATCAAATTCTGCATGCTCAGGTTCGGACCAACCAAAGTGTGCTTGAAGTTCGTTCATCCCTAATCATCTGGTGAATGATCATTTCCCCATATACATTACATAGCTATCAACAGTCTCAGGAAAACAGAAGGGTCTAGCACTGAAGGGTGGTGCCATGTATTTGGTCAGGTTTTCATACATTTTAGGATATATTGACCTACCCTCATTCCCAATCCGAAGATTCCAGGTCCCACCCATCACTGCTTATTACCTATTCCTTTGAATGTGCTTCAGTCAGTGATTAGTCAGCTGTGCGGGCAGTATATGCAGGGACGAGGCATCAGTGGACCCAGAATACAGCTGTGATGGATGAGAATGGGTTGACACATGACCTAGAGCTGTGGGGTGTAATTTCGGCCAGGTATTCAGGCTACTGTCCTCTTACTCACCATCGTGGCCTGCATTCTTCTGGCTTTTGGTCCTAGCTGCATGGAGCAACATGTGTCCTCTCTTTCCTTCCTCCATGCACGCACCCTTCAGAGATTTAAAGGCTCAGTGCCATAATTACTCTGCACCTGTGGCTTAGGTGTTTAAAGAGGCTTAAAATTTGCTCTGCCTGAGTGTTGAGGTCCTATGGTCTTGCAAAGGTGTTTTTGCATTTGCCTAGCAAAAGCATTCCTATGAACCTGCATCTGTCTTATCATTACTTCCTTGCCGGATGTTCTTGTATTCCCCTAACCTGGTTCCTGTGTTCCTGCTGTGGTGTCCTAGTGTTCCTGCTGTCTGATCCTGCACTCCCAGTTGCTTTCAGTATGCATGTTCCCGTCCTGCATTAAGCTACCCTCTTTGTGTGAACTTCACCCTGTAACGTGCCCTGTGACTGTGTCCCCAGCATCTGTCACCTGCATCCATTACTTATATCCAGTGTGTCCTGTGTCTGCCTATTTGACTGTACTGTCAGTCTGGCAACGTGGGTGGTTCCACCCTTGCCATCTTGTCTGCGTGGACCAGCTGTCACAAGCTTTTTCTATTTCAAGAGGTAGCGACCTGGCGTATCCTCTGGGAAAGTCTATCTCCACCATCAGGAGTATCTTGTGAAGAACAGAGGATACGCTTAGACAACGCCCTTAGAGATAGATGGACATGTGACACAGTGGGCTCACGTCCGCTAATCTTGATATGGAGGATCGGGGTAGGTGAGTAGGACTTTTTTTTTTTTAATAACAGATCTGCTAAAACAATTATTCATTACATTTCACACATAAAAATTTAAGTATTGTTAAAACTCTGAATTATCACTTTTAGTCAAACATGTAAGTGGGTATTAAGGCACAATACAACTTTTTAGAAATTAAGATCTCAAAGAGGTTTGTGCTTGAGAATCAAATACTATTATAATACAATTTGTCAAGATAACCTTGGTGGGCAAGAGCCTACAAAATGCATTTACTAACTAACCCTCCGCTGTCTATATTTGCTAATTATATATTCAATATATTGTCACTAAAATTGAAGTATTGAGATGGGAAGGTACATGACCTACATATAATATGGAATGTACTGCTCTGTAAAGATCTGTGACTGATGATTATATTATATCTTAATTCTGCATCAGGGAACATTAATCTGAGGAATACATTATTGATATGAAGACAGAGAATCTCAAATTCTTGCCATAGGGCTTCAATGAGTCGTTATAATCGAATGTGCTTATCCCATCCACCATCAATTATCGTCAGCTGCCGGTAATACAGCCCCATGGCTACAATACTGAGTTCATTCATTATGGCGCTCAGCTCAAGGTGTCATATTGATACAGCTGCCATTAGCTATGTGACACTGCTTCACTAAGGAGACGCGGACTTCCTTTACGTTTGGAAGATGTATGCAGATGCTGTAGTATTGTATGGAATGGGAAAATAGAGGAAATATATCAGTAAGGAGTATGTTCAAAGCGGAGTTGGAAAGGAAATATTTTTTTCTTATAGATTTTGAGGTCAGATTGACGCGTTCACAAGTAAAACTTGAAATTCTTTGGCCATAAGACAGTCATTTATTTATCAGACGGTTTTCTTATAATAATGTTTCCCATTATTATCAGTAGAAAAATTGTCATTAGTGCAAATGTGAGCGGGGAGGAGGGGGAATCAGCCCTTATTTCAAGGGCCGTTAAATTAATTAGCCTTTTTTTTTTAATAATGTAAGTCAATGGAAAACAGATCCTAAAGTATGGCATACGGCAGCATCAGATTTTACAGTACGTTTTTTTTTTTCGCCTTTAGGCTATGTTCACACTACGTATATTTCAGTCAGTATTGTGGTCCTCATATTGCAACCAAAACCAGGAGTGGATTGAAAACACAGAAAGGCTCTGTCCACACAATGGTGAAATTGAGTGGATGGCCGCCATATAACAGTAAATAACGGCCATTATTTCAATATAACAGCTGTTGTTTTAAAATAACAGCAAATATTTGCCATTAAATGACGGCCATCCACTCAATTTCAACATTGTGTGAACATAGCCTTTCTGTGTTTTTAATCCACTCCTGGTTTTGGTTGCAATATGAGGACCACAATACTGACTGAAATATACGTAGTGTGAACCCAGCCAAAGGTATACATAACACGTACAGCAAAAACACAATGTGAACCTAGCCTTAACAAAATGGCTGAAAACTAAACCAAAAAATCTGTAAAAAAAAAAAAAAATTATTGTAAAAGAGTGAAAACTTTTTTTTATTACAATTTAGATATAAAATAGTAGTTTTTGTTTTTTTTTTTAACAAAAACTGGAATTTTTAAGGGCTATAAAAAAAAATTGTGTAGGAGGAAACCACGGCACTCGATGTTGCAAGAATAAGTGAAGATTTTTATTTAGCAACATCGAGTGCCGTGGTTTCCTCCTACACAAGACTTATGGTTGAAGCAACCAATTACCACTGAGCACCGGCATTACTACCTAAGGTAGACGTGTGCAGCACTGACCCTACACAGCATAAAAAAAAATTGGTGAAAAACTATTTGTGAGCATAGATTAAAGTGGTATTCTCATTAGAAGAAGTTATTCCACAGGACTGAGAATAAATTGCAGATTGGTAGGGATCCAACCGCTTGGACCCCTGCCAATCCAGAGAACGCTATGAGTCTATGTTCAAAAAACAAACGATTTTTTTTAAAGAACGGCTGTTGTTTTCCATTAAAACAATGGCTGTTCTTTTCATATTGCAATGAAATGCACTAAAGTCAATGAAACAACGGCCGTTGTTTTCAGACAATGCATAGAACAGCGGCCGTTGTTTGGCACTCAAAAGGTCTGTTATTTTTACTCTGTGATCCATGAAAAATGGTGCGTAATTGCATCCGCATCTGCTAAAATTGTTCAGTGCTGGTCAACAACGTTAAACTGGTAAAAAAAAAAAACAGAACTGCGTTTTTACAGACGTCACAGATGTGACATCCGTGATGCCCGCAAAAACCAAGGATCCCAAAGACTTCTATTGGCTATTCCCTACTGCAATCATGATCCGCACTAGGACTTGTCATATTACTGTGTTAAGGACTTGTCATATTTTTTCACAGAAAGGATTGTGGATCCGCAAAAGAGCAGATAGTGTGAATAGCCCACTCTCCCTCTCTTGTCTTATGTCTCTGAGATTGTACGCTGTGAGAGGGGAGGAGAAGTCATGGGACATTTGTTTGGTTACAGTACAGCTCTTACATCTCACCGGGAAGGGTCCACCCCCTTTAGCAAATAGGAAATTCCAGAAACCAGCAGAGGAATGGGAAAAAAGCCAACATTTCTGACGTCACATAGAAAATAGCTTAAATTCAAATATTTATTTAGAATCAAAATCATCTAGGCAGATATCACCAATAATACAGTAATATAACTTCCTACAAGTAGATTTTAGAATTTTTCTTTTATTCTGTCCTTGATGGTTTTGCAGCATGACTTCAGGGCTATGATCAGTGATCAGTGCAAGGCAAAGGCTACTGGTCCCATCATGCCGATGTCTTCCGCCATACTTCACATGGTAGCTCTGTTTTTTCAGGTTGGGCATGGTGCATGAATAGAATGAATTTAATGAATTCATACAATTCTTAGAAAAGTGTTTCCCAGATATAAAAGTTGCATTATTTGGCTGTAAATCTGCACATATTCCCAATAGCCAAGTGGATGGTCATTTTTAGAAGGTAGTGTAAATCTGAGGCAGAAAGGATACAAATCTCATGAGATTCATGCTCTCCTAAACCTAAGATTGACACCTCCCACAGCCCACTTGACTATTGGAGGAAATGCACTTATTTGCAGTCAAGGGTTAAAGAGGGTTAAAGCAAACAAATATTCTGTTGTTATGAGAACACCATAAACAATATGATGGTCCCACAAAAAACTCTAGAGTATCGTTGAGCGGGTTCGGCAAGATTTGGGTTGGGCAACGTACTTCAAACCTGAACGCTCAGAGCTGCCTGCTTAGCCAATCATTGTCGAGCATGTATTAACCGCCCCCCCCCCCCCCACCAGAAAATCCCTTTAAAAAATGTCTTCTAAACACTTTGTTTATGTTTCCAGCTACAGGGTACCAGCAATATCCAATGCTTCCATTACAATGAACATAGGTGGCTCTTTACGAATGAGGTCCCAAGCAGTCCCCTTTACCGTATGATGTTCACATTCTTTTAAAAGGGGCAGCCTTTTGTCTTTGTAAAACAATCCCTTTAAATTTGTAGCCCTAATTCTTCTTTTGTGGATTATTGACACTTTTTAGTAAATTGGATTCATGTTATACCTAATCTTTGCTGAATACATTATCTGCCTCACAGAAGAAAGGTGCTAAGAGACAGAAAATAAGATTCACACCATACTTTAACATCCTCGCCGTGCTCTATTGTATATGCATAGCATTCGAAGAATGAGGTAATTTGTAGAGCTTTGCGGGTAGTATGCTCAGAGCAGGAATCCTACACAATCCTAATGATGAAATGGAGGCAGAACACAGAAGGAAAAGACGGATAAGTAAGAAAGACTGTATAAAATGATGATCGGTGCAAGGTTCATAAGAAGATTTGGCATCAAAAGAGCTAAAAAGGCAATTACTGTAAGTAGCAGAACCAGGTCTTTATGAAGTTTTTAGATAGAAGTAGACTGGATAACAATACATTACCGTACAGTGGGCCCTCAGGTTACCATGACCTTAAGTTACAATATAATGGTCTTTTCAGTGCTGTTGAAAGCAGCGATAAGTGCCACAGACAATGAGTTGACTATAACATACAGCTAATCGGTATTGTTTGATACACCAGTAACTGAAGTACATCGGAATCAAATGCATCAATTTGTTTAAGAAGTGCACTTTGAACAGCCTTAAAGGGATTATCCAGCATTTAAATAGTTTTTATATATTGCTGTCCTGTTGGTAAACATAAGAAACATGTTATGCTCCCCTCTTCGTGCTTCCCTGGTGTTCCAATGTGGCTTCTCCGGTGTCCCCTGCTGACTGCAGCTCTCCTACTTCCGAGACAAACTCGTCTTGGGAGTGACAGCCTGCTCAGCCAATCACTGGCTGAGACGGGACAGCTCTGTGGCCGGTGATTGGCTAAGCGGGCTGTCACTCCCAGACAAGTTTGTCTTGGAACTAGCAGAGCTGCAGTTAGCGAGGGACATCAGAGAGGCCACACTGACACTGTTAGATAGAAGTTAGGTTAGGGAGATCTCTGGTACTTTTCATCTGTCTGTCTGTGCTTCCATAATGTAGAATAATGCAGGGGCAGGGATGTGAGGTGGGTGTGAGGAGACATTACAGCCCCTAGCACTTCAAAAGCTTGGCACGTTGACACATAGAAAATATTTTTCAGATCAGCCGCTTTTTCTGATCTTTATAGGTCATAATTTGCTTTCTCTAGTAGTTATCTACCTATTTTTGTTAATCTTTAGTTCTCTTTATTTTGGCATGACATTTTGGAGACCGCAGAACCAATGATTTTTGTCACAACTGCAGGTAGAGTTCAGCCAGGGATGGGACAGGGTGGACACAGACAGTGAACCCTGAACTTGCCCTCGCCCACTGTACTTGCCATCTCAGTCCCTCACCTATGACAATCTAAAGCATAAAAAAAGGACAAGACAAACAAACACAAGGAACGTCTAGCAGGCCAAGGTCAAAACCAAATTAGCAAAGTGATACAAGATCAGAATTCAAGTAGCAAGGTCAGATCGTTGTATCAGAGACGCAGAAGCCAGATTGGCAAAGTGAAGGAAAAGTGGAAAGCCAGAGTGACAATCAAAAGCAACAAAAAGGTTAACTCTTAAGTGGCCCAAGGGAACTAGCACAGATGAGATGGGTGTGGTAAGAAAATCAATTACTGAAGTAAAAGTAATAGAGCAGTATTCCGAGTTTCGACAAATTAAACAAAAACATGACTAAAAGGCGCAGTCTCAGCCACATACCACGAGCCATGGACCGTGCCTAGTTCCGAATGGGCACGGGCATGACCATTACTTTTTTTTTTTTTTTAGAGGGTTATGGTCACAAGTTACAATGGAGAAGATTTACCATGGCAAAAGTGCCAGCTTTCTTGAACTGTAGATGCCCCCATAGGGTTCTATGTGGAGTCCCTGATGGAATTCCTGACAATTATAGGACATGTCCTATAATTTCCAGGCCTATTTAAGACACTTACACTCTTCCAGAAATATTCTGAAGGTTGTTCATGCCCTATAGAACTGTACATGTCAAAAATCACCTTTTTCCCAAGTCACACCTACTTTCCACTGAGCTACACCCCCTTGTCGAGCACAACAATGTCTAATTTGCGCTAAAAAATTGTTATATAATACATGCATTTATTTTAATAATCATTCTTGAATGAATTCATACGGTAACTTGAGGGAGTACTATAGTATAAAAGAGTTTCACTATACTATACAGTGCAATAAAATAAAGTGATTGGCTGCTTACAGAGTAGAGTAATACAGAATAAGCAGACCTGACACTAACACATTACTGTAATATAATAGGAGTAGTCACTTATAGAGTACAGTACTTGGAGTAGCTACTAATACCCTATAGTAATATAAAAGGAGTAAATGTGGTACTAATACACTATAGTAAAATAACAGTAGATGCTAATACCTTATTCTATTATAACAGAGGTATATACAAATACAAATCTCTCTGGAAGATGTAAAGGAATAAAGAAGAGCTATAAATTGAATGGATGAAAAACAAGACAGAAAATCAGATGCCATCTTATGATATAAAATATACTTTGTATAAGCCTGATTGAAATATTGACTGTGACAGCGGATGACTGAACGTCTTCACGGTTTTCAGTATCCTCAGAGTCCCCGGTCATGTCTCTTACTTCTCCTTATCTTGGCAACATTTCCTCCAGGTCGGCAACAACATAAGCGACAACCGTCCAGATAGCTGCACAGAGGTTCATCCAGATCGGGTTCTGGACGGTCATCGTGTCGCCTTCCGAATGATGGAACCAGAAATATTTACTTATGTCATCGATAAGACTTGCACCTAGGACAAAGTATAAAATTGGAATTATTTTAGGAGAAAACTACGTTTTTCTTTCTAACAGTACCCGCAAAACAATTGCCATTTCAGCACCCACATAACTATAGTATCCCCAGTGCCACCCTAACAGTGTCAACTACTGAACCCTTATAAGTGTAATAGCTTCAGTGCCCTAAAGGACACCAGCCACAGTCTACCCACAGCTGAAGCATTAGTATCAACATAGCTATAAAAGCTACAGAGCACAATAACAGTACCAGACATAGTGGCACCATAACAGTATTAAAGGGGAACTCCGGGTAGAGGTAAAAAAAATTTAAACTTCTGCAGAAGCACATTTATTTATATTTATATTTTCCTATCCATCCTAGTTTTGAAACTACCAAAAATCCATTTGTTTTGGGGGGTTTTGTTCTGTTTTGTGTTTCTGTATTTCCTGGTTGAGCAGTTACCAGAATGCAGTACAGGTTCCAGAATGCAATGCTTTCCCTCAGCTGTTATATCACAGTCCCCCACCCTGCCTATTCCCCGCCCAAATCTGTTGCAGAACATCTAGGCCAGGGTTTCTCAACCTGCGGTACGCAGGTTTTATCTTTGAAGTTGATTCCCACATAAAGGACTTTATTTGATACTATCTTACATGGGATATACTGTTTATGCCTTGTTTTTTGTGCAGGTGGGATTGGCAGTGCTGGCCCTTATCCTCTCTGCTGTTTAGCATTATCTACTTGTGTTACTGCATCATTTTTGTGCAGATACTGCAGTACTGCAATGATACTCCAACATGTGTGAACACAGCCCTAATTTCTCTGTAGACTTTTGACTTTTGTAGACTGTAGACTTTTGCACAATCAGCGAAGTTGAAACACCTGCTTCTGGATGGTCAGAGATGGTGAATCACACCCTGCCCCCTCTCTGCATCATCAGCCTGTGTCTAGCAAACACACACAATGTGAGACAGAGGCATGGAAGATTTGTCTCCTAAGGTGGGAGAGCAGTGGAAGCAGGAGACAATGTTGATTGGCACAGAGGCCATTTTTCTTCACTTCCTGGATTTCTATCAGCTACCAGTGTGACAGAACCGCACAGATACGGTAATACATTGTATAGACACATCTATATAACTTTTAATGTACTTTTAATAGAAAACAAGTTTTCCTTATCCGGAGTTCCCCTTTAAGTACTGAATTGAGATGGGCGAACCTTGAGCATGCTTGGGTTCATCCCATCTGAACACCTTACGTTAAATTATTGGTGACTGAAAGCATTGGATGCAGCCCTAGGGAATCCTGGAATTCCTGGATACAACCATAGGCAGCCAACTTCTTCAGCCACCATTAATCAAATGCAGAGTGTTCGAGTTCGGACGAACTCAAGTGTGCTCGAATTAGAATTGTAGAAGGTACAGGACAAAAAAACAAATGTACTTTTGGTGGTTTGGTTTCAAAACTGGGACAGACAGGTAAGCAATGCTATACGCTTCTCCACCATTTGTTTTTTAACCTAATGTTGGAGTACTCCATTAAAGTATGTGCCAATACAGCAAATACAGATATAGCTGAAATGGTCCTGCAGGGCATCATACAGACAAATGTACAAGAGCGGTAACACATAAACTGTACTGTGTATGATGCACATAGTACTGTATGCATTGCGGCCCACTACTGTAGTGTAGTCAGGACCGCTCTGAAAAACAGAGGGGTCCCTGCCTTATTATGAATTTTCAGTGACTATTAGCATAGCGTGCCGTCGACACAGAGAAGGGTGCCCCAATGGTTTTGGTGACCGCTACATCTATATAGCAAACGTGCAGAGAAAATTTAATATGAAAAGTGCAGGAGGTGGGGTGGGAGGGAGCGGAGGAGTCTGATAAGTATAAAAATAAGCATTTTTCTATAATAAAATATATTCCACAGCCTCTTATCACGGCATGTTCTATTGATTTATGAAAGGAAATGGAAACGCAGTTCCGCTTTAATAAAGATCAAATAACAATTAGACAAACCCTTACTCAATACTGAAGAGAATCCTTTGAGGTTTCCCGAGTGAATGATGTGTCCATTTAGTGTAAGTATAAACTACCGTCATCTCCTCTGGACATCCCATTGAGGCAAGACAAAGAAGAAGCTATACAATTTCACAGCGTATTTCTTCCCCTTTAGAAAACTTCAATTACTTACATTTCCCTTCCTTGCTCCGTGAGCTGAATTTACATTTTGATTTCTTTTCTTTTTTTCGGAGGACCCGGCATCTGGGCTCTTATCTTGCGATAATAATTACTTTGCCGCCAATAGAAAATGTACAGTACCTTTAGTAAAGTGGCGGTTAATTAAACTCCAACACCCACTTCAGAGTCTAATGAATTATTTAGTAAAGGTCTTATGTAATATAATACTGACTGTAATCACACTGGCTTAAAGAAAACTCATTTATATTGACCCGGATTGGGGAAAAAAAAACCCGAAATTTATCAAATATGACAGCTTGAAATTTATTTCTGTAAGAATGGAAAGATGAGGAAACTTTGTACAATACGATGCAGAAGGGAAATAGATTGGAACTGTAGGCGTGCAAATAAAGAGAGAGCTCTGCAACGGGGACAGAGGAAATAGAGGTTATTAAAACGTTGACTTTTAACAAAAAAAAGAGAGTTTGTGGATAGATTTACACGCCAAGAGGATAAATTAGACGGATGGCGACAGTGCGCTATGCAGTGATATGATCCGTGAAATGAAGCGTACTTGTTTCTATAGTAATGTACCCTTCTCCACACTATCCAAAATCCAATTCAAAATCTTGACATCTTTTTAAGTAGTAGAGGGGACTGTGGGCACCTTCTAGAATTGAGGTGGAACTGCATCCTCTGCACCTGCTATAGTCACCACCTGACCACCATCCATACCCTGTTTCTCCGAAAATAAAACAGTGTCTTTTATAAATTTTTGCTCCCAAAGATGCAATATGTATTATTTTCAGGGGATGTCTTATTTTTCCAAAGAAGAATTTAAACTTCCCCCCTGTCCTGACTCTCCCTTCACTCCCAGAGCTGTGCGGGCTGTGGCTGCTGGAGAGGATGATGGCAGAGGGATGGCCTCCAGTGAAATACAACAGATAAAATTAACCGATTCAATATTCATGACATTGTAAATTGAAAATATTCATTGTTCTTTCATAGGCATCCTGCAATACATCCCCCTTTTCTTAAAGGGATTGTAAGTGATAAGAAAAAATTACTTTTTAAAACTCATCTCTATTTCGAAGGTCATGGGAGTGTCATTTCTTTTAGGGCCAGTTCACATAGAATAAAATTAGTGGAATTCTGAGAGTTCTGCCACAGAATCCCGCCTGCTTAAGTGTGACACTGTTTATCTATGTGATAATTTTTGGAGCGCACAGCCACTTAGACACGCAAGCCCTCCCATAGAGAAACAGTGCCCCACTAAAGTAGGCAGGATTCCGAATTCTGCCAATTTTTACCCCGTATCAACTGGCCCTTATGCCTGATCTTGTATTCTATCTGAAGCTGAGGCTCTGTAGACAAGGTGGGTGGCTCTGTTACCACAAAATAACATAATACTCAGTTCCTAATATCTAATAGATGATATGTAGATGGCATATGCTACATGCCTTTCAATCTATGTCTCACACTCACTGATAGACTAGTACAGGGTTGAGGGATTTTCTGGAGAGATATGGTCTATAGCTAGAACATGCTGTCATTCTAACAGTACTTGGAAATTAAAGGGTTTTTCTTATTTAAATTATTATTTTGCTTTACCTGTTATAAAAATAAAAAAGCATACTCACCTACCTCTGTCCTGGAGGGACATATTCAAGTCCCCATCTCTTGCTCTGCTTCCTACTTCTGAGACAGACTCATCTTGTCATTGAAGGCCTGCTTAGCCAGTCACTGACCACATCACTGTCCCTAATCAGTCAGTGATTGGCTGAGTGGGCTATAACTGCTAAGTCTAACTAAGAAGTAGAACCAGATGATGTCAAACGAAAAGCTGTGGGGGACTGAGGAAGGTGAGTATGCTTTTTTTTTTTTATAGCAGCCACAGTAAAAGAGCAAAACTTTTACATGCCTGAATACCCATGTTTTGTTCCTGTGCAGGGCCCTCTTGTTGATAGTATCTGCCACTAAAAAGAAAATGTGAGGCTAACAGTGTAATGTAGATGGAATCTAAGTAGAAATAATTACATAGAATACAATAGATTGTTGGCAGAAAAATACCACCTGCTCCATCTAGTCTACTCTTATAGAAATTTCCCTTCTTATTATCTTAGGATAGATATATGTTTATCCCAGACAGGTTTACATTCTGTTATTGTACATTTACCAACCACCTCTGCTGGAAGTTTGGTCCAAGCACTTACTACTTCAGTAAAGTATTATTTTCTCACGTTGCTTCTGATCTTTCCCCCAACTAACCTCTTACTGTGTCCTCTTGTCCTTGAGTTAAATTTTTTTTATTAAAGCACTTCCCTCTTGAACCTTATTTAGTCGTTTAACATACTTAAAGGTTTCGATCTATTTTATCAATATCTTTTTGTAGATGAGGTCTCCAGAACTGGACACAATATTCCATATGTCAATAAAGCTCTATACAGCGGGATCCCAATCTCCCTCTTCCTACTGGTTATACCTCTAGCTATACAGCCCAGCATATACCATTATATATACAGCCCAGCATACCATTATATATATACATATATATATATATATATATATATATATATATACAGCCCAGAATACCATTATTTATATACAGCCCAGAATACCATTATATATATACAGCCCAGCATACCATTATATATACAGCCCAGCATACCATTATATTATATATATAGCCCAGCATACCCTTGTATATATATATATATATATGTATATATATATATATATATATATATATATATATATATACAGCCCAGCATACCATTATATATACAGCCCAGAATACCATTATATATATACAGCCCAGCATACCATTATATATACAGTCCAGTATACCATTATATTATATATATAGCCCAGCATACCATTATATATATATATATATATATATATATATATACAGCCCAGCATACCATTATATATACAGCCCAGTATACCATTATATATATACAGCCCAGCATACCATTATATATATACAGCCCAGCATACCATTATATATACACAGCACTGCACAGCTGGTTGCACTGGTGACTCATTGTAAGGCTGTCAGAAATCACCACCCCTAAATCTTTCTCCGTCTTTACTGATAAGCATAAAAGACTCAATCATCTTTGGACCCAATCTATTTTTATAAGTGCTGTGACATCACAGATGTTTTGAACAGGCAATCTATTGTGATCACATGTGGGTTTCGGACAGGTTCAATACTAGGGAATAACAAATGTGTCTCCATTAGGCAACTACTGTGGTATCACAATCGGTTATCTACTGTGATATCACAATTGGATTATAATTCAGTAACCAGCTGTCAACTTTTGACACTTCACAAGTAAGTTAAAGGGGCACTCCAGGGGAAAAAAAGGGGACATGTAGACACAAAATGGTTGGATGTTTCTCTATGTATGTGCACTGCATTCATAAATCAAATATTAGATGCGAGTGCGGACATATCTTTTATTCATAATGATAGCACATTATGTCACATTGTTCAATAATCTCAAAATTTCCGACATCCTACAAACACGGACAGCTACAGATACAGCCACACATATCCTTTCTTGCATTGATTTGATTTATGACTAGACGGGATTGCTTGCACTAAAGGTTATCACTTCCCAATGAAGCTTGTGGGTTTTGAATCACTTCTATATTACAAAGAAATTGTATTCTAAAGGAAGACGACTAGATCAGGGCTGGATGAAGACAAGATATATTGACAGAAGCCATTCCACGCACGTCGTTTCCAATACATATTAAAAGATATCTGAACGCTGAAACATTCAGTGAATTGCTCCACATTGATGTCAGGCTGGAGTTATAGAGGTCAGGCATCGTAAAGGGGATACCGCCAGGTCATTATCAGCTCATTTCCAATCATGTTTTCCTCTTTTCTATCTCTTGAATGTTTTTCGGCCAATATGTTGTCATAAAAAAGTTAATTGGAAAGGTCAGAAGTTTGTGAAGAAGACACAGATGTGTAGAATCCCATTATATACTGCTTGGTGCTTTGATGTATTAGGAGTCTGGGTTGATGGTATCCCAGTATAATTTTATGTCCAATTATTAGTCATTTCTACTTGTCTGAACTTAAAGGCGTTGTCCCATCTGCGAATGAAGCTGTCCAGACATTGGCTTTTATAGCCAGGAAAGCTCTGTGTGGCCGCTCTGCATCAGTAATGTAGTACTACATAGTCAACCGTTCATGACTAGAGATGAGTGCAACTCGAGGATTTTAAGATCGTTCGGATACTTCGGAACATAGACGGCTGATAATAATGATCATGATCATTATAAGCCCCCATCTATCAATGAGACCCATTTGTTCCCGAAGTTCTTCTCTCTTCTGCTCACTCTCTGCAGCCGCTGCTGGAACTTTAGAGCCAGTTATTGGCTGAACGGCCAGTCACTTCAAAAACCAGTATAGAAGCTTCAGCGGTGGCTACGTAGAGCAGCAAGAACCACACGGGGAGCGTCCCTCTTACATGGAGCGATAATCTGCCGAATTGGCCTGATTCGTAGTGTGAGGGTATGTGCCATAGACTCCATTCTATGGTCAGCCAGATTCCGCCGTCCGCCCAAAGAATGAACAGGCTCATTCTTCGGCCGGACGGCGGAATCCACCTGACCATAGAATGGAGTCTATGGCATGGGCGTAGATGCGCGCGGGCATGAGCGAGTGGTGTAATCTGCGGCAGGTTATCCGCCTGGATTTCATAGTGTGCACCATGGACGAATTAACTTTACTATGGGCCCCAGGCTGCTGACCAGACTTAGGCCTCCCCAACCCACTGTAACTATGACGGCACTAACCTAAATCTTTTTCCTCCATAATGCACCTTGTAAAGGACCTGTGGTAACATTATTGTCACATGATAAGGTCCTTCAATATATTCTCTAATGTTACTGCATTGTCTACTGGATGCAGTTTTTCCCTGATTTGTGCAAAATTGTGGTAAAAAGCAGCAATTTTTATGCAAATCATGGCTGAACATAAGTCTGTTTGGGGGGCCATGGGCCCCTCAGAAGTTCAGGGCCCCGGGCTACTGCCTGAAACTGACCCATTATAATCCGCTACTGGTGTGCACAAACCCTAACAGGGCCCTTATAAAGTGTTCACCTGCATGCAATACTATAAGGATCTGGTATACAGGAGCTGTACACATTAACACTGCGGCCTATAGCTTCAAATTGTAGATGTAAACCCTATTCCATATGCTGTTTTTCCATCTCACGTTCAGCTGGTTCCTTTCCCCAATCCCCTATCCGGAATATAATACATATGCGGCGAGCAGAGACGAGTCGGCCGTCATCCCTCGAGTCTGACCTGTGTTAAATTACCATGCTAATAACTGAAGTAACTTGCGACTTCATCTTGTTTTACATATTTTTTAAAGCACAATTTTCTTATCAAGAATGTAAATTACATTTTCCTTCTCTGCCGTAATTAGTGAGACACTACTCATGCATAATTTAGTTTTTAAATAAATTATAGGCAGAGGTCTGGAATAATTGGAATGACCAAACCGCAATGAATCAGCTTTACCCGCCACTTTTTTTATTTTATTTTTTCCGGCTTGTTATTAGAAATTGAGTATTTTTTTTTTCTGTTTAATGAGATGAATTATAATGCTCACATAATACGGGAAGACAATCTATCATCTCTGTGACAGACGGCAATGACGTACAGTTTATGGATAAACTTTGTTATGGGGATCGGTCAGATGTGGGAGGGTAATAAATCAAAAGACGGTATAGTGCAGGTAAGTATCATATAGCATCAGATACACGGTATACGCTCACTGCTTATCAGAAGTGTTCACCATGGTCCAGTGAGTCGTTTGATGGATGACAGATATTAATCATCTGAATATTTGCATATTATTCCAATCAAAGAGGTGTGGGTTAACCCTTCCGTAACCAGGGGCTTTGAGCATTGTTGTCCTCAGCAAATTTTCAACCATCGTATGTTTTGTTTTCTATTTTAAGTCACATATCAAAATCAGTATATTTCCAAGGGGAATAACCAAAAAGGTAAAAAAAATTATGGCAACCATAGAAGAGCAAATCAGGCCAGGATAGAACAGGAAACAATTGTTGGCCAGGGGTTTTCAGGATGGTCATCCATATCAGATGTTGGGGTCCTTATACTAGTAACCTTGCAGAAGAATTATCTTCTGGTGCCTGCTACGTGAAATATAGCCATAAGCGGACTGCTTCATACATAATGCTGGATTGCTAAGACTTACTAAACTTCCATACTTCTCAATGAGATGCAGTAATCCAGCATGGTCACTATGCAATGTATGGAGCCATCTACCTTCGGCTCTATTTTACTGTGTATACTGAGGCAACAGCTCTGGGATACAGCTGACTGGCAGGGATGGAAGTTGTTGGACCACACCAGTTTGGTGTTGATGACTATAGGTGACAGAATCTCGAGCATGCGGCATGAACTAGAGCGTGCGGCATTAGATAACAGGTGGTCGCAGAAGTTGGATGCAACTTTAGGGAGTAATATAAATGTAATTTTAGCAAAGTTTAAAAGCAGTACGTCCCGACCCCCCGAGCATTGTCATGTGGATCCACAAAGTGGAGGACATCAAGCACATGGAAGATCTCACTGCACAGATGCATGGTCGTGACAAGCAGTTTTTTTCGGACTTGGTTCTACTGGGACCAGTTTGTCGAGACGGATGAATACAAGACTCTCCTGGCTCAGTGAGGTGCGGCCTGCTCTCTTCCCCCCCCCCCCATCCCTCCCTACCCCTTCCTTTCTTCTTCTCTTTTTCTCCCTCTTCTCCTTTTTCATTTGCTCAGTGGCTTCTCTTCGGTCTCTGACCGAGTGGTAGCACGCTCCTTGCTCCTACATACCTGCGCAGTTTGTGCATTTGTTTGGTTCAGCACATAAGTCAGCATTTTTTTTTTGTTGTTGTTCCCCCTCCCCTCTTTTTTGTCGTTTCTGTTTACTTGAGTTCCTACTACTTGTACCGTTTCACCTGGTTGGGTGTGGCATGTAATGTTTTCCTTTTACAAAATTGTGAAAATTTTATAAAATTGAGAATTAAAAAAAAAAAAAAAAGTTTAAAAGCAGTAAATGAATTGTACAAGTAAATGTCAGAAGATTCATACAGTAATCTATCTTACCAGATAAAACGCTACTGATAAAACATCTCAATTCAATCATATGTTTGAAACGAAAGACAGGCTAGTGTCTCACTGAGGGATACATTTACATACTGCCTTACGTGTCTATAGAAAGGAGGTGGTCTAGGAGAAAGATGGGAGGGGGGAATCCATAAAGAGAGCCAGGAGCAGACCGAGAAAGTGTTGTAGCATAAGATCTCACCCTAATGCTTGGTTTACAGCTTAAACTGCTCTGTACTACTCTTTAAACTCTTTATGCTGCTGCTTTTCAGAATGTGTAGAGTAGGACCACCTCTTCTATGTTTAAGCAGTGTATGGAAAATGTCAAAAGTTATTTTTAGTGACAGTGCCCATGGTCATAGCCATAGACTTCATCCAAGTTTTCCAGGACTCCCCAGGGCTGCAGCCAACTTTTTCAGTCACCAGTAATCAAATGCCGCATGCCCGGGTTTAGATGAACCTGATCGTCTTCGAGGTTCGCTCATCTCTAATCGGTTATAATTTGCCACATATCATATCTGCGTCCTGCCATTTCAAGAAGATCAGGCTGACACAGTGTCAGTCCAATCTCTATAAAGGCCGAGCAGTCTACAGCATTATCTATCATTACAGAGGACCATGTAAGTTTTATTTTTATCTACCGCATCAGTAACTGGAATGTAATTATATGTATTAAGGATATCATCTAGGAGTTATTAACTGAGCACCTGAGACCCATGCAAAACATGTCTGCAAGATGTCTTAGTACTTTTCTTAATCTTATTGATTATTTCTTCTATGTTTCTATGTTTACTATATGGGCTTAGGTTTCTTTTTTTTTATGCACTGAACCTGGAAGCACTGCAATACCAGGTCAATGCCCGGAGAGGACAGAGCAAGCTCTTTTTCCATCTCCCTGTTCTAAAAATCCATTTAATATATGGTCCCCAGGTAGGGGACATATCAGATATTAAACTGATAAGAACAGATACTACACTTGATCTTAGCCAAAAGGCCGAGAAACGAAGCTTAGGTTTCTTTCTGCCCCCCCCCCTGTACAGATCACCAATCATGTAATGAGCCTCAGATAGGGATGGTCCGAACAGAGTTCGGTTCGGGTTCGTACGAACCTGAACTCTCGGTAATGATTCCCGCTGTCTGCCCGCTCCGTGGAGATGGCGGATCCAGCGGGAGGACTGCCTGGAAAACTGGGATACAGCCATAGGTTCGGACCATCCCTAGCCTCAGACACTGTTGCTTTCAGAATGTCTACAAAAGCAGATTAGTATGTTTTTACCTTATTTAAATATAGAATTAGCCCAGGTTCACACGTAAAAATGAGGGTAAAATACGGCCACATTTTGCCCTTATTTTTACGTTGTAGGATCCTGGCCTCAAACAGTATTTCTATTTTGAATACGTTTTTGGCATGGGTCAGGGGCGTTGCTAGGGTCCTAAAACATCCGGGGCATGGGCCCTCTGAGTGCCGTCGTAAGTGGTTAGTAAAAGAGACCAGTGCAGAAGCTATTGACCCCAATGACCGCTCTATTAGCCCAGCTCTATTGCCGCCACTCATAATAACTACAGCTAAGCAGACACAGGCAGCCACCCGCCCTGGGCTCCTGGCAGGGTCACTGTCATTAGTAGTGCTGCACACCACTGCCCATGCAGCTCCTTCACAGCTCCCCCTGTACACACAGCCTCTGGGAGGTCTGCCCTAACTCCTATCCTCTAGGCCAGTGTTTCCCAACCTTTTAATGCTTTAGGGAACTTTCTACCAGATAACGATCTACAAAATGCAAAAACCTCATTCAGTGACTCACAGGGGACGTCTTCTTTAATCTGAGATGTTCTCTTTCTCTTTTCTTCTCCATCCGGCCCAGACAAACATATCAGGCTCTGCACTTTTCCTTCAACTTCCTTCCCTTTTTCCCCTCCTATAGGCTCCCATACAGGTAATTATACTGCTTAGTGTCAGTGAGTAGGTAGGTATGTGTGTTGCCCCCTGCATGTAGGATCATCTGCTGTGCCTCCAAATTGTAATAATGCATCCTGCTGTATTACCCCACATTGTAAAATGCCCCCCCCTGCTGTGCCCCATAGTAATAATGCCTACTGTTGTGTCACCCCACATTGTAAAATATCCCTTACTGTGCACCCTCATATAGTAATAATGTCCACTGCTGTGCCCCCATATAATAATACCCCTGCTGTGCCCCCATATAGTAATCATGCCTCCTGCTGTGTCCCCATATAGTAATAATGCCTCCTGCTGTGCCCCATGTAGTAATAATGCCTCCTGCTGTGCCCAATATAGTAATAATGTCTCCTGCTGTGCCCCCGTAAAGTAATAATGCCCCCTCTGCTGTTCCCTCCATATAGTAATAATGCACCTGCTGTGCCTCCATATAGTAAAAACGTCCCCTGCTGTGCCTTCCATATAGTAATAATGTCCCCTGCTGTGCCCCCATATAGTAATAATGCGCCTGCTGTGCCTCCATATAGTAATAATGCCTCCTGCTGTGCCCTCCATATAGTAATAACGTCACCTGCTGTGCCCCTATATAGTAATAATGTCCCCTGCTGTGCCCCCATATAGTAATTATGCGCCTGCTGTGCCCCCATATAGTAATTATGCGCCTGCTGTGCCCCCATATAGTAATTATGCACCTGCTGTGCCTCTACATAGTAATAATGCCTCCTGCTGTGCCCTCCATATAGTAATAACGTCACCTGCTGTGCCCTCGATATAGTAATAATGCCTCCTGCTGTGCCCTCCATATAGTAATAACGTCACCTGCTGTGCCCTCCATATAGTAATAATGTCCCCTGCTGTGCCTCCATATAGTAATTATGCACCTGCTGTGCCCCCATATAGTAATTATGCGCCTGCTGTGCCCCCATATAGTAATTATGTGCCTGCTGTGCCCCCATATAGTAATTATGTGCCTGCTGTGCCTTCAAATAGTAATAATGTCTCTTTCTGTGCCCCCTATATCGTAATAATATGCCTGCTGTACCCACAATAGTAATAAAGTTCCCCCACCACACACACACTACCCCACCTGACCCCCACACACTATCCCATCTGACCCCCACCACACACAGACACATACAACCCCAAGTGACCCCCCCACACACACACTATCCCACCTGACCCTCATCCCCCACCACCACCACACACACCTCACCAGACCCCCTCCACACACACACATACTACCCCACCTGACCCCCCACACTACCCTGGCTGGGCTCCATGTTAACCCCCCAACACACACACTACCTCACCTGACCCCCTCCCCTACACACACATTACCCCACCTGGGCCCCATCTTAAACTCCCCCCCCCTCCCCACAACACACACACTGTATCTCACTTGAGCCCCACGCCTCCCCGGGTTACAATACTCACCAACGGCAAAGAAGTGCGGCAGGACAGGAGTTTGCCACCTATAGAAACGCCGGGTGACTTTGTGGAGCGCGTATTCGGTGACAGGAGAGAGGCTGTGCAGGAGTGTAGTGCTGCCGCGGTGCGCGCATCCACTGCACAGGTAACTTCACTGATGCCGCATCTGAGCGGTATGTGAGGGCGGGCAAGGTGCGGGCAGGAGGGAGGTTGTGCAGGAGCTTGGCACCGTTGAGGCCGGCCGCGGCGCACGCATCCAATGCACAAGTGACGTCACTGATGCAGCGTCTCAGCGGTACGTGAGGGCGGGCAGGGTGCTGACCCACACCTTGCCCACCCTCACGTACTGCTCAGACGCTGCATCAGTGGCCAAGGATGAGAGGCCACGGCTGCTGGTAATAGGCGCTGGCTATAGTCGGGATCAAATGACTTTCGGGGCTAGGCATAATTTATTCGGGGCTTGGGCCCCGAATGATTATGCCTAGCGATGCCACTGGCATGGGTGTTGTCCACCAAAGACTCCTCTTTGTTACCATGTTCTACATTGTGAGACCCAGTAGATAATTTTGAGAAGCTTGGTTTATAGTAAAATGTAGGGATGGTCCGAACAGAGTTCGGTCCGGGTTCGTACGAACCCGAACGCTCGGCAACGATTCCCGCTGTCTGCCCTCTCTGTGGAGAGGGTGGATACAGCGGGAGGAACGCCTGGAAAACTGTGATACAGCCATAGGCTGTATCCCAGTTTTCCAGACGGTCCTCCCGCTGTATCCACCCGCTGCACGGAGCGGGCAGACAGCGGGAATCTGATGCCGAGCGTTCGGGTTCATACGAACCCGAACCTCGGCAGTTTCGGACCATCCCTAGTAAGTTGTTCTTTAACAATGACATATCAAAAATTCTTTATAATGACAGGCACCCTTTAAAGGGGTACTCCAGGCCAGAGGACTTTTTTCACTATGGCCAGGAAGAGAGTGGATGAAAGTAATGGCGTTCACTTACCGCCCGTTTCCAGCACAGGGTCCCACATTAGGTCCCTAGCCACTTCCTAGTCTATGATGCCGCTTTATACCTCCTCAGCCATTCAGCAGCTCTAACAGGGTCCCCAGTGGGGGCTTGAACATTGGGACATGACGTCTCAAGCCGTGTCATAGACCAGAGCCAGAACCAGAGCCAGACCCATAGACCCAGCTCTGGAAACAGAAGTAAGTGAACATTGTTGCTTTCATTCACCCCCTCCCCGGCCATAGTGAAAAATGCCTTCCCGCCTGGAGTACCCCTTTAAATCTAAGGCTGGGTGTACACAAAGTATTTGGATCAGTATTTTTAGCCAAAATTAAAAGAGAATCTTTCTCTGTCAGCTCTACTCCTGGTTTTGGCTAAAAATACTGACCAAAATACTACTGTATATGCGAGCCTAAACTATGAATCACACTCACAAAGGGTTTTGAAGGAAAATATATAAGGACTGCTGTACTGTACACAGGATTCTTACAATAGAGAGCTTCTTAAAGAGGACTTGTCTGTTTCAATAAATACATGTATTCTGTATGCAATAACAATTCTGGAATGTATTATAGCTCTGTGATACTCTGATGTGCTGTTCCTTTGCTGTCCTTACTGGAAATGTTTGACTAAGTCGCCAACTGGGTGTTACCAGTTGGAGGCATGTCCTTACACAGTGTCTAACCAATGAAAGCTGACAGTGTCCCACGGTTAAAGGAAGTCCGAAGTAAATAAAAGTTTTCAGTCAGACAGAAGCAGGGAGGAACATAATAAAGAAGCTCTACTTACCTCTCCCCATGACTCCATAGAGCTGTCTTACTACTCCAGGACCGCCACCTAGCTTAGGGAACTCCTCCAGCGATGTCAGAACCGGCTGATGGATTGCTCGTTCAGCCAATCAGTTACTGAAGAGGAGGGGGGGAATTAAAAAAAAAAAAAAACTGGACTGCTTCTTTAAGTCTTCTCTTATCATATTTGGTCCCATATTTGGTCTGCCATTTTGGAGATCCTCTGAGCCTAGCCCATATTAAAGTTGCATAGATCCTTTCACTTACTTAGTTTTTCTGCTTCCAAAATATCAATTTTAAAAGAAACCCGTCATTATGCTAAGCTGTGTCTCTCAACGCCAAACTGTAGAGAACACAAGGCAATGGATAGGGACATACATCCTTTAAGGTGGCATTGTCAAAAGATTATCAATATAATCAATGGTTTGATAAGTTGATAGGTGTTTATGGTCCCTTGGAAGTCTATGTCCACCTCTAATTGTAGATAATGTTGAGTAAACTAGCCAAGCTGTTTGAGTTTGCCAACGTTCTCTGAACCTAAATGCTCAGGATTTGACCCCAAGTTGGATGCCGTCCTAGGAAGTCCTGGAGAACATGGATACAACCATAGGTTGCTGGAAACCCTAGAATGGCATCCAACTTTTCTTGCTGCCGGGAATCAATTGCCGAGCCTTTAGGTTCGGAGAACGTTGCCGAAACCGAACAGTTCGGCAAGTTCGCTCAACACTATCTAAAATGATAGGTGGACAAAGACTTCCGAAAGACCAGTTCGGAAGTCTGCTCTGCACTACTTGTAGAGCAGGGATGGAAAACCTTTGTCCCTTCATGCCAAAGGCTGTCCACGCATGATGGGAATTGTAGATTTGCAACAGCTGGAGGGCCGAAGGTTCCACATCCTTGTTGGAGAGCAAATTCATATATACACAATATAATAGTTTTTTGTGACTTCTTTTTATCAGGAAGAGTCAGAGAGAATAAAATATTTGATTTCTATTTCATCTGTGGTTGGATATTTGCTTGGGAACAGCTGGGGACATAATAACGTTCAGCCTGTGTAAATATCAGAGCTCCACATAGGTCTGCTTGGAAGATGGAACAGTGTTAAAATGCTAATAAAATATCAGCTGGCATTTAAATACTATTTTTAATCACAAATTAAATGCTGTTTTTCTCTAAAAAAAATAAAAAATCCTTAAATAGCCGAGTGGTGATGTGTGGCGAGAAATAACTGGAAACGTTTTCATTACAAGAAAGTTCTCTACATGACCTGAAACGCCAAGTAAATAGTAGGTTAACAAAATCCAGCTTAGAGGCTGTATTAGGGGATTCTGGGCTAAAACTCCCACACCCAAGTATATTAAAGGACAACTCCGGCGAAAATTTTTTTTGGCTTATTTAACACACATTATAAAGTTATATAACTTTGTAATGTGGTTAAATACCCGGTCTGGCCCCCTTCCCTCACTTTCCGACCCCCGACCCCCCACCCCGGAAGTTAAAGAATGTATACATTACCTATTACGGTCGTCACGGTCCTCTTCTCTGGTGTCGGGTGGCGTCAGAGCTGGGGGGCGGTCCGGGTCTTCTTCCTCTTCGGCGTCTTCATTGAGAGTGAATGGGAGAGAAAAGGCTGCTGGTGCACATGCGCACCAGCAGCCTTTTCATTGGCTGGAGCGCATCACATGGCTTCCAGCTTGCTCAGCCCTGATTGGCTAAGCTTGCTGGAAGCCATGTGATGCGCTCCAGCCAATGAAAAGGCTGCCGGTGCGCAAGCGCACTGGCAGCCTTTTCTCTCTCATGGACCCGGAAGCAAGAGACATCGCTGGACGGCGGAGGCAGGTGACGGTGAGGCAGACGGCGGGCGAATGGAGTGGCGATCGTCACCGGAGGGATGGCGAGTATGGTGTCTGTGTGTGTCTGTGTTTTTTTTTTTTGGGGGGTCCCGCCGGAGTTGTCCTTTAACCCCTAGACGACCCTGGACGTAGGGTTACGTCATGGAAGTCTGTCCCCAGACGACCCATGACGTAACCCTACGTCCTGGGTGTTTCTCCGGCTATGAAGCGTGCTCCGGAGCGGAGCGCGCTTCATAGGAGGTGGGGGCCGGCTGCAGTGAGCAGCCGGGACCTCACCGGTAATGACACGCTGCAGCGATCGCGCTGCCGCGTGTCATTAACCCCTTAAACGCCGCGACCGCGGCGTTTAAGTGCAAGTGACAGGGGGAGTCCCCTGTCACTTACCGATCGGGACCCCCGCAGTGTGACTGCGGGAGTCCCGATCGTTGAAACGGACCGCCAGAGGTCTCTCACCTGCCTCCGTGCGGTCCGATCGGCGATCTGCTACACTGAGCCTGCACAGGCAGGCTCAATGAGCAGATCGCCGATAACACTGATCAATGCTATGCCTATGGCATAGCAATGGTCAGTGTAAAAATCCAAGTAGTGAATGTAGAAGTCCCCCAAAGGGACTTCAAATGTGTAAAAAAAAAAATATATAAATAATAACATATAAAAATAAATAAATAGATAAACATATAATATACCGTAGCGCGCGTAATTGTCCGATCTATTAAAATATAACAAGTGTCATTGCGAACGGCGAACGGCGTACACGAAAAGAGGGGAAAAAGTGCGCAGATTACCGATTTTATGTTACATTATATATTAAAACAAAATCAATAAAAAGTGATCAAAACGTCCGATCTTCACAAATATGGTATTAATAAAAACTAGAGATCATGGCGGAAAAAATTACACCCAATACAGCCCCGTAGGTGAAAAAATAAAACCGTTATAAGTGTCACAATAGGCCCATTTTATTAATATTTAATTGCCAAAAAAAAGGATTTCATAAAAAAAAATATATATAACATTAGAGAATCTGTGTAACCTGCATATGGTTGTGTTCAGACTGACCTATAGAATAATTGTATCATGTCGCTGTTACAATATAGTGCAATACGTAGACACAGGAACCGCCCAAACGTTACCATATTGCATTCTTTTTTACGATTTCACCTATTTATATCTTCATAAATAATATATTTGGAATTCCATCATACATGTTATGGTAGAATGAAAGCCGCCATTACAAAGTACAACTATTCCTGTAACAAACAAGCACTTACATGGCCTGTAGATAGAAAACTGAGAGTGCTAAAGCTCTTAGAAGGGGAGGAGGGGAAAACGAAAACACTAAGATCAAAATTTGTGCGGTCCACTGGGTCATTTTGGGCCTGGTCCTCAAAGGGTTAATAATAATAATAATAATAATAATATTTATTTGTATAGCGCCAACAGATTCCGCATGCTTGGCTTATCTGTGTGATAACAAGAAAGCCCGTTGTATGGTCACTGTGTAAGGCTAAGTTCACACTGAGTAATATAGGCGGAACCCAGCCTGCCTCAGTGTCACACAGTGTCTCTAAGGGAGGGCTCGCGCGCCTCAGCTCCCCGCTCAAGGAATTGACATGTCAATTCTTTAAGCGGAGAAAGACGGCGTGCAAGCTGTCCCATAGAGACACTGTGTGACATTGAGGCAGGCGGGATTCCGCCTATATTACTCAGTGTGAAAATACCTTAATGCTGAAAGTGTTCCTGTCACTTCAAAAACCTTTTGACATGCTCAAACCTGGATCTGGATGCTCATGCCTCCACCAAACGCTCTTAAACCAAGTTACTCTTAAGCCAAGGTACCACTATATATATATATATATATATATATATATATAAATTACACCACAACAAAGCTAAAGTTTAAATATCACAATTTTATTACAATAAAAATTCACATTAAAAAATCTTTTTTAGTGCCAACGGAATCCAGTAATAAATGACCGCCAAGACACCTCGATCTTACAAAATGTTGGAATATACCACTATATTGTGTAAACATCAGAAAAAATCAATGAATGTAACCATGCAGTGTATCCACATAGCCTCGCAGGATTACTAAATGCACTATCCAACTAATCCCACAATTACATGAAATGAATATACAAGATGCTTACCCATCGTGTGTCTGGCGCCAATAACCCCGACGCACGTTTCGCGTACAGGTCGCTTTATCAAGGGGCCCCTTGATAAAGCGACCTGTGCGCGAAACGTGCGTCGGGGTTATTGGCGCCAGACACACGATGGGTAAGCATCTTGTATATTCATTTCATGTAATTGTGGGATTAGTTGGATAGTGCATTTAGTAATCCTGCGAGGCTATGTGGATACACTGCATGGTTACATTCATTGATTTTTTCTGATGTTTACACAATATAGTGGTATATTCCAACATTTTGTAAGATCGAGGTGTCTTGGCGGTCATTTATTACTGGATTCCGTTGGCACTAAAAAAGATTTTTTAATGTGAATTTTTATTGTAATAAAATTGTGATATTTAAACTTTAGCTTTGTTGTGGTGTAATTGTTATCTGATAAAAAGCTAATTAATTACTTGAATTGGACCGGTTACACTATGGTAAATTAACTCTGCAAAGCGGAGACCAGTGTTCATTGTTTGTTGTAAGGTCCATTGGAACTATTGTATATAAAATATATATATATATATATATATATATATATATATATACAGTGGTACCTTGGTTTAAGAGCATTTTGGTTTAAGAGCTCACAGTTTTTAAAATTGTGACTTGGTTTAAGAGCATTGCTTTGGTTTAAGAGCTCCCTGTACTGGGTGGGAGTACGAGTGGGGGAGGGGCATGGTCTGCATAGCGGGGTCAACAGTCCTGTACTCTGACCCAGGAAGTCTTCCTCGCCTTCCAAATCATAGCAGATCCACTTCAGGCTGGGGCTTACATCAGGGGACAGGACTGTGGAGGTAATCTCTCTATAGCTGTAACCTCTCTCTCCCCGGACAGAGAGCACTGCTATACTGTGCCCACACATCTGCCCTGCTCATTCCTTCATGCTCTCCGCAGTCTCTGTCCGCCCTTGTGTTTCCCATCCTCTCCATTACTGTACAGTAACTTATAATATCACATATTCTGCTGTTTCTGAATGTTTGTTTCATCTGTTTTACATGTTATTCAGAATATTAAATAATTATTTTTGGGGTGTGGAACCAATTGTCTGCATTTCTATGATTTCTTATGGGAAAATTTGCTTTGGTTTAAGAGTGGATTTGGATTACAAGCTGTGTCCCAGAACAAATGATGCTCATAATCCAAGGCACCACTGTATATTATAATATATATACACAGGGTAGTCTAAAAGTAGGTGGACATTATGTGTAAGAGGGGAGATTTATTGAGCATGGTGTAGAGTGAAACTGGCTCAGTTGCCCCTAGCAACCAATCAGATTCCACCTTCCATTTTCCAAAGAGTCTGTGAGGAATGCAAGGTGGAATCTGATTGGTTGCTAGGGGCAACTGAGCCAGTTTCACTTTACACTATGTTTGATAAATCTTCTCCTATGTCTCTATAAATACATACACACTATACATACATTAGTTCAACCAATGCTTTTACAGCAGAGTGGTGGTGAGTAACCTAGACGACAAATTGTCAACAAGAGAAGGGAAAGAGCGGCATATCATTACCTGGTCGGCGCAGGAATCCTGGTGGTGCAGTCCTTTTTTTTTTTTAAACGCCACCTAGCGACATTCTCTTCTCGTGCACCCACCTGCCTCTATGCACTGGCACTATGCCCCACAGGGTCACGATGTTCCCCCCTTTGTGATGCACCTTTATTAGCATCAACAGTTCTGCGTCATAGAGGGGATATCGTTACACTAGATGGCACCGGGCCTGTCTCCAGTGCATAGAGCCAGGTGGGTGCACGACAAGTGAATGTCACTAAGTGTGGGAATCGGGTGGCGATTTGAAAAAAGGATCGTGCCACGGGGTTCCCTGTGCTGGCAATGACCTGGTAATGTAAAAAAAAATAAATAAATGGTACATTCACTTTAACTTGACAAACCCTATAATTTACACATTTATAAGGAACCAGTCACCCCGGGCAGTGCCCCCGAACTTACCTCATCCCTGGACAGGGCCCCACATATATACCCGCTCCTGTGTGACCCGCTCCCAGTGCTGGTCCCACTGCGGATATGTGGCCCCAGCTTATCTGTGCGCTCAATATGCAATATGCAAAAGTTAGTACACTAAAGAAGCCCATGATCTCTTGCTTAATATTCATTATTTCTCCTCATTAGAGCAATGGGTATTAGCCATCACATGCCAGTGTAATGCAGCAGATATCTCTACCATTAGCTAATAAGGAAATTGTATGAGAGATAAATAGGGCTATAGAGAGGCGCAATACTGTGGAAATGTTCGTCCTCTCTGCTATCAGGTAGAATTATTCTATTGTATTATAATAAGAGAACAGAAATATAACAGCTCTAAATTACAATGCAGCAAGAAAGTCGCACTTTAAAAAGCAAAGCTAATGAATTTATAAATATATTTGTTAAATTTACAAAATTCTGCATGTGGGATTATCACAGTGGGAGAGGCCTGACTATAGCGGCAATTGTCCATTAGAAGGTTTTCTTACAATGACTGCTGGATTGCTTTAGATTAGTTTAGCTCAGAATTGTGACTAATTCTGTAAATTTTTACATTTTTCAGAGTAGAGGCAGTAGGGGGCCACACTGCCCCTCTGCTGCCACAAATGGCTGGCTCAGGAACTGCAAAGCTTATTCCGACATAGTTACATACGTTTAGTGCTGCTGCCTGCAGTGCTGGCAGTGGTAAGAAGGTACGAGGCTGCAGGGGATATGAGCATTTTTGTTAGTACAGTTCTGCCTTTAATTTAAGTCTGAACTCCAACAAACCTGAGGGTTATTATGGTTTTAATAAACTTATAACAAACTATTCAGGATATATCTATATCTCTAAAGCACAAGCTCTGAATGAGCAGCAGCATGGAAGACATTATATTTTGCTGTGTGAGCTGGTAATCATGCACAGGGGTGAGATGTAATACTTAATGTAGCTAACTACTTTTTGCCACCCCCTTTTTATAAGTCTATAGATAGCATGTAACCTGATCTCTCAGTGAATGATGCATTTAGGACAATGAGGGGAGGATAACACCCTTATAAATATAGAAAAATAATTTTTGTCTGGTAAGATGTATTAAAGTCTCTTACATGCTAGTGATCTCTGCAAAGTTTGAAATGACCAGAAATTATTCAGAATCCTTGGGTTCTAATTAAATCAGAAACATTTACACAAATCTTAAGTTTTCCTTCAGTCTGGAGTCTAAGTAGTCCAGCTTACAGAGCACTGCGAGACTAGATATGATTGTATCTACAGTACTTCTCAGCTCTTAAAGGGGTACTCCGGGTGTGGGACTCTTTTGTCTATGGCCGGGGAGGAGGTGGATGAGGGCAATGACGTCCTCTTACCTCCCCGGTTCAAGCGCAGTGTCCCAGATCGCGGCGTTCCCGGTCCGTGCTGCCCGGCCGCTTCCTGGTCTCTGACACGGGCTTGAGATGTGACATTTCAAGTCCGCTCAGCCAGTCAGTAGCAGAGGCGGGATACCGCCCTGTGGACAGGGAGTGGCGCTATCCAAGACACAGCGCTAGAACCGGGGAGGTAAGAGGACGTCATTGCCCTCATCCACCTCCTCTCCAGCCATAGACCAAAAAGCCCCCAGCCCAGAGTACCCCCTTAAAGGACAACTACCACAAAAAATTTTTTTGCTCATTTAACACACATTACAAAGTTATATAACTTTGTAATGTGGTTAAATACCCGGCCTGGCCCCCTTCCCCCACTTTCGGACCCCCGACCCCCCACCCCGGAAGTTAAAAAATGTATACATTACCTATTACGATCGTCACGGTCCTCTTCTCCGGGGCGGCATCTGGTGACGACGACGTCAGAGCCGGGGGGTGGTCCGGGTCTTCTTCCTCCTCGGCGTCTTCATGCAAAGTGAATGGGGATGAAAAGGCTGCTGGTGCACATGCGCACCAGCAGCCTTTTCATTGGCTGGAGCGCATCACATGGCTTCCAGCTTGCTCAGCCCTGATTGGCTGAGCTTGCTGGAAGCCATGTGATGCGCTCCAGCCAATGAAAAGGCTGCCGGTGCGCAAGCGCACTTGCAGCCTTTTCCATCCCCTGGACCCGGAAGTCGGAGACATCGCTGGATGGCGGACGGCGGCGACGGAGAGGCGGACGGCGGGCGAATCGATTGGCGATCGTCACCGGAGAGATGGTGAGTATGGTGTCTGTGTGTGTCTGTGTTTTTTTTTTGGGGGGGTCCCGCGGGAGTTGTCCTTTAAGGTCTGTGTAAGTTTGACAAGTCTTGTCAATCACAGCAAATATCTTTAAAAAAGGTGAAAAATACAACACAAAGGTAGAAAGTCATCCAGCTTTTCAAGTAGAAAATGATTAACCTTTATTTGGATAAACGGAGAAAACCCTTTAAGTAACAGCGAGAGAATTCAGCGCGTTCCCTTTCTATCATGTGATAGCTGACACAACTCTCTCCGTAATGCTCAATTTCATTTATTCTCTTCTGTAACCATGAGAAACAAAATATTATTGGAATGAAAAAAAAATTCTAGTTTTGACTCCATCATCTCCAGTCAACACAGATTTTTCTAATTATAAAACTGTCAAAAAGAATTGGACGAACATTATCTAGAAATAGCTTTAATTACAGAAAAATAAAGTATAGAAAGGACAAACTTTAAATAACTTTAGTCCCTGCCATTATTTTCTTTGACATATTGGGATATTTTTCAATTAAAGGCAGCGCGATCCTTCTACTTATTGGAAATGAACATGTCATGGAATGAGGGATTTATTGAGAGGGTCAAGGGAACCTATTAACCCTCTAAGGAGGTACTCTGGGCAAAAGTAAAAAAAAAACAAAAAAAAAACTGGGAGGGCAGGCGGTGGTGGGAACATATTAGAGGGAATCTGTCAGCACCCTACCTAAGGTGGTGACAGTGTGCTGTAGCTGGCAGTCTCCTAGTAAGCATGGTACCTTTAGGTAATTTTTCTGTGCAAAGGATTAATGAAGTGTCAAAGTGTTTGTGCCACACTCCAACATGCTTAACCACTTCTTCCTCCTCCTTCTTCTTCATGAATAATCAATGCTGACAGCAGTGTCTCTGATTGCAGATCAGTCCTCTGTAGGCAGGTTACCTCTGAAAGGAACACTCAGATATAGTTGAATCTCTGAACCCAAATGTGTTGGAGCTGTGGTCTAGGGGTAATTTACCTGTGTAGAGATATGCCAGCAGTTCATCCTTAGGTTATTTAAGGCTATGTTCCCACACAGTATTTTGGTCAGTATTTAGCAACTGAAACAAGGAGTGGATTAAAAACACAGAAAACATATGTTCACACACTGTTGAAATTTAGTGAATGGCCGCTATTTAATGGAAAATAACAGCTATTATTTAAAAACAATGGTCGTTGGTCATTAAATGGCAACCATCCGCTCAATTTCAACAGGGATTTGAAACAAAGAATGAACTGCTGGCAGGTCTCTAGACAGGTGAATTACCCCTGGATCACAGCTCCAACACATATGGGCTTAGAGATTCAACTATATCTGAGCCTACAGAGGACTGATCTGCAATCATAGACACTGGCTGACAGCTGAGCGAGCAGGAGGCTGGGCAGCATTGATTATTCATGGGCCCGGGTGCTGACAGATTCCTTTTAATGACATTATTTCCTGTCATCTGCTAGTCTATTGTATCTCCTGGTCCTGTGACATCATGGCCCCACTCAGAAATGCCACTTAGCCAATCACTGACTGAGGCTGGACACCACTGCAGTCACTAACTGGCTGAGTGGGTAGCTCCTGTGGTGTCGAGACGACACAAGAACTGGGAGATACCGATGACCTAGCGGGTGACAGGGAGTGATGGCGCTGCAGCTGTGGAGACACCAAGATGGGTAACTATAACCTTATTATTATGTTTCCACTACCCCTTGCCCTCCCTGGATTTTTACTTTTGCCCAGAGTACCCCGTTATTTACTGCACTTTTTTTTTTTTTTTACAAAATCCACTGGTACTAGAAAGTTATATAGATTTGTAAATTATGTTTATTTACAATAATATCAGCCTCCCAGTACTTATCAGCTGCTACATGTACTGCAGGAAGTGGTGTATTCTATCCAGTCTGACACAGTGCTCTCTGCTGCCACCTTTGTCTGTGTCAAGAACTGTCCAGAGCAGCAACAAGTCCCTTGTCTCCTGCTCTGGACGAGCTATGCTGTTTACATCATTCAGGAGTTACTTAAAGGGATAATCCAGAGAATCAGCTGATTTAACAGAATGTTATAAAGATTTGTAAATGACTTCCATTAGACATTTCAGTACTTGTCAGCTGCTGTATGTCCTGCAAGAAATTATGCATTCTTTTCAGTATGACACAGCCCTCTCTGCTGCCACCTCTGTCTATATCAGGAACTGTCCAAAGCAGTTGCAAATCCCCATAGAAAACCTCTCCTTCTTATGAATAAGCTATAATTACACATACAATGATATCACATACAGACTCACTATATCCTTATGCATATTTTGATAGACATGCTATCTTAATACATGTTACGTTATTGTTAACTTTACCTGTTTTATCTGTACTCTTGTTGTACTTTTGTTTGCCAAACTTTACTTTTGTTTGCAAAAATTTATTGACAAAAATTCAATAAAATATATTGAAACAGAAAACCTCTCCTTCTCTGGACAGTTCCTGACATGGACAGAGGTGATGCAGTTGTGTTTGTACAACCTCCTGCAGGGCGTACAGCAGCTGATGAATATGAGAAGTAATTTACAAATCTGTATAACCTAATTGTACCACTTCATTCAAATTTTTCCCTTTTCAGAATAGCCCTTTAAACAGCAAAGCAAGCGGGTAAGAGGTGATCAGGGAACACTTGATCTCGAGAAAAGTGAGGGTCCCAGAGGCAGGACCCATATCATGCTCAGATTGGAGTACTACTTTAAATTTGTATCTTCAATCCTAATCAATGTTATGGCTTTTTCTGCAAAAAAAATATAGATATTTGAAGGGAGGTAGAATTTTGCATACGAACCCATCTGACCTTTATCAGGAATCCCCGGCTATTTTTATACGCCGACCCCGGAGAGATTAATATAAAGCCTAAAGCTTAGAGGAGATTTTGTTTATTCTCTACGAAAATAATCCAAACTGTTATTAAAGAGTAATTCACATCCACCGGCAAATGAGAAGGACGATATGTGAAGGATAGGGAATGCTCTGGGATACGGCTCCTAGAAATGAATTCACCCACCGTTGCGCTTTCTTCAGCAAATGTCACGTCTTATTATTGGCTTCAATGGCCTCAAGATCACAGTGCAAAGTGTTTATACAGAGCACAGGGCCCATTAGAATAATCCAGGCTTTAACCTGCTAACCTCATGGCATCACTGTATAGCTGTGCTGGCAGTGATAGCGGGTGAGTGACTGGTTTATACAGCTTGTTATATTCCCATGGATCACCTGGAAGGATCCATCATACTGCTCATTCTACTGTCTCATTGTTTGTTTCATTTCATTTGTTAAGTTTTTTTATGTGTATTTTGCCCTAGCAAAATTGTGCACAATGTGTCGGCATTGTGTATATATATTTTTTCAGTATTATGTTGTTGTTATTATTATAAATAGAAATATAGGCCCCCAGGGCATCTAAGAGTGTGTTTGCAAATTAAAATGAATGTAACAATACCATCAATAAATAAATATTTTATTCAACCTGGTCAGCGCTGGTGCTCAAATTGTGGTGGTGCCAGTTATTCTTCAAACCACCACTTGGCTCCCGTGTTCAGCTTTGTTTTATCACGTTTGGTGCACTGGAGGCGGGGCCAGCCCACTGATATCTCCTCCCCTTGGTAATGCGCAGACTGGGGCCACCCAGGAGAGGAGATCGGTTAACTGGGGGTGCTGGTCCCGCCTCCAGTGCACTAAACTACCTAATTTGCATATATATAAAATGGAGCCAGTCGCAGGATTCAAGTGACGGTTTGAAACATGACCGGCACCATCAAAATCTGCGTGGTGGCGCTAACCAAGTGGTATAAAAGTACAGTATCTATTTATTGAAGGTAATGGTACATTGGCTTTAAATAAAAATCTTTTGCCAAACAACAAAGCAGCAGATAAGGATCCTAAAGGTGGCGTTCCATACATACTAACCTCCCCTATTCAGCAATACCAGTGGTTGAATATGGTCAAACCAGTTGGTAAAATTCCTTTAAATGGGGTATTCTCATCTAAACTTTTTATTTTTTTGTTAGATAATGTAAAAGCAAGAATATTTGCAATCACTTTTTATTAGCAAAATAGCTTATGTTTGCATTTTTATTATGTACTACCTCTCTATACAGTCTCGGACTGGCCCACAGGGGACCAGGGGAATCCCCCGGTGGGCCGTACCCATTGGTCGGCCCCTGAGCAGGAGGTCTGCATCCCTGTTTAGCAGCTTCAGGATGACATATAATAGTTAGTTTCATGGGACTTCACCTTTCAAGAAACTTAAGTGGACGGCTGTGTTGTTTGCATAGAGCAGGGATGGGGAACCTTTCACCCTCCAGCAGTTGCAAAACTACAACTCCCATCATGCCTGTACAGCTCCTATACACTAGAACAGGGATGGGTAACCTTCAGCCCTCCAGCCGTTGCAAAACTACAACTCCCATCCTGCCTGGACAGCCTTTGGACAGCGTTTTGCAACAGCTGAAAGGCTGAAGGTTCCCCATCCCTGGAGTGTCTGACCAGTTACTAACAGTGAGCGTGCATTGCCTGTCACATACACAGCACTGTGCAATGTCGCTATAGTAATGTGAAAGGTTTGGTGCTGGGTATATCTGGTGTATGTAGGGTGGGCCCCTTAAATAAAATATTCCCCGGTGGGCCCAAGGTACCCCAGTGCGACACTGTCTATATAGCTGACAGATTACAGCCTAGGTTAGCGATCACCATTCTCTGCTCTGGGACCAGGACGCTGACGTCCTGGTGGCTGGGATCCTCGGAGCTGGTAAATATAATTTTGGGGCTTTTATGTCTCCCTCTCAGATCAAAGATGTCTCCAGGGCTTGTGGATTGCTCCTGTTACTGTGATCTCAATGGGAAAACTGATTCAGCTCAGCATCGCTGCATCCCATGCTCATTCCCTCTCAGCCTTACCACCCACCAAACCAGGAAGTGAGAGCAGGATGCAGCGATACTGAGCTGAATCAGGGCAGTTGAGATTACCCCTTAAAGTTTCCCCTTTTTCTGTCCTTTTATACACATGTGATACATATCACACAATGGCAAAAATTTTACACAGCATATTTTTTTTTATAGGATACCAGAGCATCGGTATATACTGTAGCTTACTGCTTTATTCCATACGTTAGTTTTCTGGTAAACCATCATATACTGGCATAAAGGATACTTCTTTGGCCTCCCATAGGTCAATGAGACCCTATGGATACATTCCGCAAGTGTGAACACAGCCTTAGATACAGTATATACTCTTGTAAGAAACTGATTCTCAGAACTGCTCTTTAACAAGATGTGTATTTCATGCAGATGTTTTTTAGATTTCTCACACGCCTTTCAAAAATAGACCAAAAAATTGCGATGACAACCCTGTCACATTTCATTAGTTCAGATGGGATTATTGTAATTACTGCTGGGACAGCGCTTACATATGGGTAAGCCTCCTTAGTAAACACCAACACAACAAAGGAACTTACAACTTAATCACAGATGCAAAGATTTTCCCTTGATCTACAGACTTTTTGAAACAATTAGAATATTTTTCAAGGCAAAATAACCTTGCATTGTCCTGTATGGAAATTCTCATCTGATTTCCATTAAATTTACGCATAACAAGAATCTGCCAAGCAGATTTTTTTACAAATAAACAAAGACTATTGAGGCAATTGTTTCTTACCACCCATACCGGCTCTTTTCTTTGTCAATATATATACACTGTACAGATACTATCATCACTCACCTAGGCCCTGCGCTATATGTACTGTAAATAAAATACCTGTAGTGGGGGTGTTACACAGCAGATCAGAGTCAACAAGTTATCCCTCTGCATTCACTTCTCCCTCTGCTGCAAGTATGCCGCCTAATTGACAGCAGTACATCATCAACAGACAGGAGGCGTGCTTACAGCAGGGATAAAGATTAGAGATGAGCGAACCGGGGTCGGGTTCGAGTCCATCCGAACCCGAACATTCGGCATTTGATTAGCGGGGGCTGCTGAACTTGGATAAAGCTCTAAGGTTGTCTGAAAAATATGGATACAGCCAATGACTATATCCATGTTTTCCACATAGCCTTAGGGCTTTATCCAACTTCAGCAGCCACCGCTAATCAAATGCCGAAAGTTCGGGTTCGGATGGACTCGAGCATTCTCCAGGTTCGTTCATCTCTAATAAAGATGAATGCAGAAAGAGGACTCTCTGACTCTGAGCTGCTAGGTAATGCCCCAACAACTCCAGGTACTTCATTTATATGTAGCATAGGCAGCAAATATCTGAAAACATATGACTCAGCATATACATATCATGTTAACACTGTTAACAGCTTGAGAGTGGTATTACACTAGACAATTTTTCGGCGATTAACGATCTCAAACGACCGATATGACAAACGATCTTAATCGTTAACCCTATCACACAGGACAATGATTGTTACTTACAGTGGTTCTTGCGCTCGTCCTTTCCTGGCTGATAGACCCGAACGACGGGTTATTACACCAATGTTTGAACGATTTGTAAACCATCAATGATGAAAATAGGTCCAGATTCTATTAAACAATGAACGATTTCTCGTTGGTTGTTTAAATACGTTGGAATGTGCCAGCTATTACACAAAACAATTATCATTCAAATCCGAACAATTTAACGATTTTTCGAAGGATAAACGACCCATGTAATACCACCCTTATGCTATGTTCACACTATGTATTTTTATGACAAGAACGGACACTGTTGCCGATTAAAACAACGGATGTTCTTTTAAAAAAATAATGTGTTCCATTGAAATCAATTGAAACACCAGCCGTTGTTCACATAGTGTATTGAACAACGGCCGTTGTTCAATACGGCCATGAAAATAATTGACAATTCACACAGTGTGTGGCTGTCTTGCAGCCGTAGTGTGACTGAGAATTAATGCTTCATTTGATTCTCAGTCACACTCATACGGCCGGAACATTCCGACGTATTTAAGTAATGTTCCTGCGGCCGATATGACAGCAATGGCCCCAGGAACGTGTGTGAACATACCCTTACTTTGCTTTTACTCTGAAAAGCTTCTAACAGGTTTCCTTTAAAGCGGAAAAAAAAAATATATATATATAGACGCGGTAAATTTTTCAAACGGTTGCCCAGTTTCCACCATCCGCACCAGTTTCTTGATCTGCAATTAGGTCAACTATCGGTGAACTATGGGGTGCTGGGCCCTCCCTCCAGTGCACTGAGCAGGCCTAACTGCAGATCAGAAAACCAATGCAGATAGCAGAACACACACACGGCTGAATTATGACCTTATTGTGTGGTAGTGTACGTAGAATCCAGGTGGCCACTTGGGGTTTGGATGGTGATCCGATGCTGGCTCTATTCCCTTGGTACTTGTACCAATAAATTAATAAATGAGTTATAGGTACTCATATCTAGTACCAATGAGGAGTACACAGTCCTCAGCCAGCAGCTTGACATCAACATCACGTGACACAGGGCTGGGATAGAGCTTGCTGAGAGTGGACCTCTCCCGCCTCTTCTGATCGGTTGTGGTTTGAACACTCAGACCCTGACCGATTGAAATTTTTGACATACCTCTGTGACATGTCAAAAGTTTTTTCTATTGACAGGTATGCTTTAGTAATGATGGATCCACTTTTTTAAGGCTATGTTCACACTACGTAAAACTACGGACGTAGTTCTCGCCGCAGGACTACGGCCGTAGTTTGGCGGGGTGGAACATAACCTTACTTTCAATGGGATCCCGGCCGGAGTGTACACACATCGTATACGCTCCGGCTGGGATCTATGCGGCGCCGCAAATAACTAACAGGTCAGTTTTCAGTGAATTCTGGCCGCAGAAAGACCTGTCAGTTCACACAGTGAAGTGAGCGGCTCCGGCCGCTTGCTTCACTGTGGGCTATGGGTAGCTTTGATGCGGGCTGATGCGCCCGCATTAGACCTCCGCGGCCGAAAGATCATCTGGCCGGTACTTAAGTACTGGCCGAGATGATCCGGCCAGAGACCGGCCGTTCCGTGGAGAAATATGACTCCATGATAGGAAAAGTAGTTGCATCTTGTATGATATGAAGAATTGAGAGTAAGTGCAGTAAAGCAAACAACTGACACCCCCCACCATGGGGGGAACCACTGAAAAATGGCCCACCTGTCTAAGGGCTTAGTCCATATACAGCTCATAGACTTCCATAGGGCCATAAGTTCCTCTGTATGCCTATGAGCTTAAATCAGCTATCTTGTGCCTTATTAAAGAGCTAGTACCCTCCTATGGGAGAGTAGTTGTGTAATATATCACTGTATGAAGCACCGTACAGTAGAACATGGTATGTCAGAGCTGCAGGGACTCCACGTTCCTCAGTAAAACCCGAGGCCCAAACAAAATCAAGAGAAATATGCAGAAGGAACGCAGACATAGACGTGTCTCAGGTAAGACAGTGTTCCTTCCTGTAGCTGATCCTCCTTGGACATAAGTCACTTCTTCAATTCACGCTCTAGACGCTTTTGTCTATTAGAATGTGAAGTGTTCTCTTCGCTGCCTTATTGTTCTATTAGAATGACGCCGTGTGCTTTGTGCCGTCAATCAAAGAGTTCCATAGCATAGACTCTTTGCGATGAGATAGGTGCGGATGTGACAACATATTTATTGCAAGACTGCACTTTGTGTTCCCATCTGTCACTCATGCGCTGTTCTATTTTACTACATAGCGCAATGCACTGACCCTATCATTCTTTGAAATAATCTTTAATTATAGCTCATAATACTTGGCAGAAAATAGTCTCTGTGGGCAAGAAGACGTCTTAGACGGTGGTATAAAAAGGGAGTTATTTTCTGCTACATTAAACTAATGCAAATGGCTTATTATGAACATAAAATTATAGATTGGAGGCTAAGAATGCAAATATATACTTCTTGCATGGTTGCTGAGATATGTCACTTGTTTTCATCAATGTTCGTGAATTACAATTTAATTGACTATCTAACGTCTGTGATGGTGTGCAAGTCTCGCCTTCAAGTTTTCTGGCGGATGTACGAGGAACAGAAGTGAAATTTCCATCTCAGAAGTGAAATTGATCTATAGACCAATGTTTACCCATAAAAATACAGACCTCGAATGATCTCATCTTGGGGCAACATGGGACACAGGCCGGCATGGCACGTGTCCCAGGTGCAAGGTGAATGCGAGTTTGCCGGTATGTCTTGGTATCAGGTTATCCAGACTTGGAAAAACATGGCTATTCTTGTCTTCAGTTTGGTTGTGGCTGCAGCTCAGTTTCATTGATGTGAATGAACCGAGATGTAATACCGCACACAACCTGCGGGCAGGAGTGGCACTGTTTTTCCAGCAGCTGTGCTTCACGTAACCCTGAATAACCCCTTTACCTTGAATTTTTACCCCCAGCACTGAGACACCTACGAGTGCTACTACTTTACGAGTGCTACTTCTCTAATATCAGGCCCAAGATATGGAGGCTTACCTGGGACACCGGCTTCCATCCAGAAACTAATGTCGGTCCCCTCAGCATTGTCATAAAGTTTAGTTACATTGATGGGTTCCAGTAGCTTCATAACCTCTGACATTATGGCCCTGGCTTCTGGCTTGCCGGAGAACTGCATACCCAGTGGCATAAAGGTACCGATGTCAGTCTCCATGACCAGATCCATGTTGGCAATGTCTTTCTGTGATCAAAAGAAATACACAACATGATTTATGCACTGTTAATAGAATGAGGTTATTACACATATAAGATATTCTAATATATTCTAAATTATAGTAATATTATCACCATCCAAGATACTTCATAAAAAAAAACACAGAAAGAAAGAAAAAAAAAAGCTACCTACTAGAGATAAATGACAGGAACTTGCTCGAGTCCGATTGTTCGGCATTTGATTACCGGTAAAACATGGATACAATATGACTCTATCCATGTTTTCCCAGACTCCCTAGGGCTACATCCAACTTCTTCAGCCACGGGTTATCAATAACCGAACAATCGGTATCGAGCCCGCTCTAGGTGCTCATCTCTACTACCTACATCTCTCATTATAATTCTTTGTTACAGGAATTATACATGTGTGAAATATTGTACAGTGTGCCACAGTTACTAGGTTATATTAAAAAAAAAAAAATAGACTACACATAGGATACTAGCCATACATTGTCTTGCCATACCCAGTGCCAGACTGGACAGAAGAATGTCAGTGGCATTCACTATAAATGGGTTATCTCAATATTAAAAGTTATCACTTATTATATTATAGGTAGGGATGAGCGAACCGAACCGTAATGAACCAGATTCGTTACGAACTTTGCAAAAAGTTTGGTTCGGCACCGAACCGAACTTTGAGAAAGTTTGCTACGAATCTGGTAAAAATAACAACAACGATGCAAAATTGTACTTTTTTAACAGAATAGACCAGGATACAAGGGATTATTACTCCTATAATCCCTTGTATCCTGGTTTTCTGAGAATTTCAAGATGTGTGACGTCACCCCTGTTAGGGTGAGACCTTAAATTAGTGTCCTCAGATGGGTGCTGCCTAATCAAAAATGTAATGTGACAGTCTGTGAGTATCAACCAAGACACATGAAAGCAACGTCAGTGTTCAAGCCTATTGAATTTATTAAGGGAAAATCAGTTCATATCTTTACAATAAGGTTCAAAAAATAGGAGAACCCAGTTTAGCTGCAACAACAAAAAGTTTAAAAAAAAAAAAGTCCAAAAAAAAGTCCCATCACTTGTCCGACAAAAAAAAAGTTCATCGGCTGTCCCATCACTGCACAGTTGTGTAGAAAAATGTTGGCGACTCATTGGGATTCTTGGTGTCCAAGACCATGCACCCCAGTGCTGATGTCTGGTCCTTTAATTATGGGCAAGGGCAGTACATGTCTGTTAGTGCCCATGGGGTCAACATTCCCCCAGAAGACTACCAGAAAGTTAGCCCATTCTGGCCACTGTCACCTCCCCGATGCTTTAGGGGGCCAGTTCTGCAAAAGTTCTGCCTCCACCAGCTTGCAACCATCCACTGCTTTGACTGCAGTCCAACCTGCCCCGGTGACTTACCAACGTTGTCAGGCCCAGTGCTCTCAGACTGTCCTCCATTTTGTAAACCTGGGTGAATGGAGCCACAGTGGGCAGGAGCTCCTCTGGACCATCAGGTAGGAGATATATGAATGGCTGACCCAAGGTCAACTAACGGTGGGAAGTGTTGTAGCCCACAAAGGGAGGAACCTTTTTTCTGCAGTGCAACAGGGAGGGCTGCGTCATACACCTTGTATGGCACATGTGATAAACCTCATAGTGCACAGGTTTCTTCAAACATGTCCTGCCAATTGTTGATCCCTTTTGAGGACGCGACTCCATGAGCAGGCATCAACGACATCATCCCACTCCTTTGTGTTCTTGAAAAAGCGGTGAACAACATCATCAGTGAGGATTCCCAGGCCACCACTCCAAGGCTGAACATCCTCCTCCTTCTTCTTCATGAATAGTCTGCTCTCAATCATAATGGCCTGGGTGCAATCAGGTACTGCCTCCTCCTCCTCCTCCTCAAGTAGTCTGTTCTCAATCATACAGGGCTGGGTGCAATCAGGTACTGCCTCCTCCTCCTCCTCCTCCTCCTCCTCCTCCTCAAGTAGTCTGTTCTCAATCATACAGGGCTGGGTGCAATCAAGTGGTGCCTCCTCCAATAGTCTCTTTTCAACCATACTGGGCTGGGTGCAATCAAGTGCTACTGCCTCCTCCTCCTCCGTCAATTGTCTGTTCTCCACCACACTGGGTCCAATACAGTACTATTATTGCTGCTGGTTCCACTGTCAAATGTCTGTTTTCCACCCTACTGAGTCCAAGGAACTTTGTGTCCTATGTCCCGTGTAATCACTTACACCTAGGCTAATTTTTTTTCACAATTTTTGCACTTTGATTTTTTCCACTTTTTTTATTGTAACAGCAACTGCAACTAAACAAAACTATACCCTATTAGACTCCCACTATTGTAGCTGCAATTATTCAGCCGTTATAGCAAGGTTCGTTTTAGGTTCAGTTCGTACGAATCCGAACTTCACGAAAGTTCGCTGGATCGAACCGAACAGAACTTTTCAGAAGTTCGGTCATCCCTAATTATAGGTGATAATTAGCAGATATTTCTGATAATCCTTATGATCCTCCTGATCCTTATGTATGTAGCCTGAATGAAACAGAAGATAACAGGGGCGGAACTACCGTCGTAACAGTCATAGTGGCTACTACAGGGTCCGTCTGCTACTAACTTACAAATGGATACTAACATTGGAGAGAGGGGTTAATTTACAGGGTCGTGCCTGCATTGAGGAGGGGGTTTATTTACAGGGGGATGGCTACATGTGAAGGAGGGGAGGGGGGCTAATGTCTACATGGGGTGTACTACTACTACTATACTAGTGGGCTTACTACTAGGGGGGTTAATTACAGAAGAATGCCTACCTATCAGGGACACTACCTATGGGGGAAACAGCTACATGGGGGATAGTACCTACTAGGGGGGCTACTTGCACAACCTAAATAATATATGGTGGTACAGAAGGGTCTTTTACTATATGGATACAGAGGGGACTAACCACTATTTAAAGGGCACATATGCGAAAATATAGACGTTAAGGATGATGGTGGTGCATGAGTGAGAAGCATAAAATGTTTTTCTGGCAGATCCTACGGGGAAGAGAAGTCCTCATGACAGCCCAGGCCTGATAGAGAAGAAAAGGAAAAGTGAGCAACTGTAATTGGGGACCTCCTGTGATTCATTTAAGGAAGATGTTCTCGTGAGTCACTGGCTACAACTGCACTGTAGTCACTTGTATGGTCTGCAGAGCCTGTGTGGAGCTGATATCTCCAGCTATATGGTCACTGTATCAGGTGATATTGGTCCTTGTACAGATTGTATTCAGTAGTAGTGGTCAAATTAGTCAGTATGTGGTTGTATTAGGCAGTATGTGGTGATAATTGTCCCCTGTAAATTGGTACTGTTTCTATTATTTGTCTTAGTATACTGGATTTGGTTAGCAAGAGTATGGTGGTAATGTTTGTGGTCATGGTGTGATGGTAATAGTTGCCCTTTGTTTATTGGTAATATCAGTCTCGGCATATAGGATTTGGTCAGTAAAAGTGTAACGGATATGTACAGTATGGTGATAATTTCTGTTGTGTATATACTAGCGCTATAATACTCTTAATATATATATCATAACCATGTAACATAAGCTTAGGAATACACATGACAGCTTAGTCTTTAGTGGGTGTGGGGGGGGGGCAATCAATAGTATGCTATGGGGCCCGACCACTTCTCATTATGCCCCTGTGCAATAGTAAGGCTGTCGACTGTTGGTAGCACCATCAGATTTGATGGTAAGAATAGTGCAGCATTCATGGTCAAAATGCTGGGGCCCAATGGATCCCATTATACTGGATCCATCAGATGCCATTTCTGTCTGTCATAGGATAGATACAGCACTGCGACACTACTGAGACTATCCCTTAAAGGTCCTTTTAAAATTACAGCAAGCCGAAATCTTACAAATTATAAGTAATTAATTCCAAAAATATATTGGAACATTGTGCAACATTTAATTATAGAAAGAATAAACTCTATTTACTGGAGACGTAATAACCTCTTCAAGTCAATTACCACTAAATACAATGAAATAAAAATTATTCTTCACGGTTTTATCACAATATAATTGCCGCATAGAGATCGCATTTAGAGACTCTTCCTAGTTAATTTAAGTGAATTTGGAAAAAGTAATACAATAAAGATTCAATCATTTCCAAGGACCATTTTTTTTTTACCGGGATCATTACAGATTCTATGCCAGGCACCAGCAGGTCTATTACACAGCTTTCATCCTCTCCCGACCTCACACACCGCTGTCCAGTGAAGCCGATTGCTCAAAGTTCAACTTGTACTTAGAAGTTTGGAACAAAAAAAAAACAAGTGAAGGTGTCAGAAGAGTCCGCTAATGACAAGGATGTTCTCCTACTCTATCATTACCCTGTCCACTTTCCTGGCAGTCTCATCCACCTGTTTGTCGCCGTGATTGCTCCTCTAACCTATCCTTAGCAGAAACATTGGTAAATCCCGTCAGGCTGTAATTTGGAGCCAGAGCTCCACATCATGTCTCAGTTCATCCATGAATTACATTTTCCACTGAAGATAATGACAGTATATCCAAACTGGTCCTCCATGCTGTCTTATAACCGTATAATGTACCCTGTAACATGCGTCGGATGTCACTACTTCTCTTTCAAGGATATGAATGTTTTGTGAGAAAAAGTGGTAGAAAATAGACAAGAAAAAGAACAGAGCGGTGTGAGGAACAACTGTATATAGACTGACGACAGTGCTGTGTGAAGAATAACCATACATAGCATGACGACAGTGCTGTGTGAAGAATAACCATACATAGCATGATGACAGTGCTGTGTGAAGAATAACCATACATAGCATGATGACAGTGCTGTGTAAAGAATAACCGTACATAGCATGACAACAGCACAGTGTGTGGGAAAACTCTACATAGCATTATGACATCGCTGTGTGAAGATCAACTGTACATAGCATGACGACAGCACTGTGTGAAGAATAAGCGTACATAGCATGACGAAAGCACTGTGTGAAGAATAAGCGTACATAGCATGACGAAAGCACTGTGTGAAGAATAAGCGTACATAGCATGACGAAAGCACTGTGTGAAGAATAAGCGTACATAGCATGACGAAAGCACTGTGTGAAGAATAAGCGTACATAGCATGACGACAGCACTGTGTGAAGAATAAGCATACATAGCATGACAAAAGCACTGTTTGAAGAACAACTGTACATACAGTAGCTGGAGGTATTAGCCAAACTGGGAGGTGTAAATATAAGTGAGCGCCGATCAGTGAGACTGGTGTTTCTCTGCAGAGATTAGGGTATATTCACACTGAGCAAAAGTGGCGGAATTCCGCGTGGAGCCCCCGACGTGGATTCCGCTCCGAATCCGAAACACATCAAAAATAGTAATTAATGCAGTGTACACAAAAGTAAAAAAAAAAAACACAGCATATAAGTCACCAAGTGTACAGCAAAGATACAGGGCCAGAGAGGGGATAAACAACATGCGTGTTCTGCCGTTCCTACGGCTTCCTCAAGAGATTATCGGCAGTGATCATTCCTGCTAAACAATAATCAGTCTGTGTAAAGGGATCCTAAGGGGTTATGAATCAGGCTGAGGGGGTCTAAATCATTTCCCCTTCCAAGCAGTCATCCACCTTTTCAAAATAAGGTTCAACCAAGTAGTAAAATGTTTATATCTTGCAAATGGAAGGGGTAACGTAACACAATACAAACGAAACCTGAAGCTACAAAATAATTTTTATACAGTGACCAGAGGTCCTCTTTTAAAAAATGGCACATTTTTGGCTGTTCTAATGTGACAAATCGGTCAGAAATTGAATGCAACCCCAGCTATGATTAGATTTGCCCCATAATTTGCACCAATTTATGTTTAAAGGTAACCTGTCAGTAAGACAATCTTATCTAATCTGTTGCCATCACGTTATAGAGCAGGAAGGGCTGAGCAGACTGATATTTGTAACTTGTAATCCCTGCAGTGGGCGGTATCACTCAATGTTAGGACCACCCACTAGACTCCTTATCATGGAAACATCCGAGACTTCAATCAATAAATTACAAGTTATATGAAAACTTTTTCCATAAAGATATATATCAATCTGCTTAGTTTTTTCTGCTCTATAATATGATGCTGATAGCTTACGTAGCATTTCCATGGTGACAGGTTACCTTTAAGTAATAATAAATCTGTCAAAACAATAGAAACCATGAGTCCTCTCAGGAAACCCTTCCCACTAACCTCGCCACACTGGGAAGAGGCAAGAAAAGCTGCTATTATGCAGTCACTATATAAATATGACAGGCACCATAATTTGTGACCCTCCCCATACAAAATATGGACTGGATCAGGATACCAATGTAGACTAGGAAGTGGGGTGTTGTAATCTAGGTGAAAGTCAGGAAAAATGTAGCAAAAAAATCCCATTGTTACATGAGTTCTGACTATAATCTGCAGGTTTATAAAGACACATTGTATTTCTTCCCGAGAAAGTGTATGGCAGCTGCAGCCTGTAATTTTCTTATTTATAACTTAGCAGCATGTGCTTTTAATATTGAGCCACCCACATGTTACAATCGTATTCTTATTAACATGTACAGCTCCCATACCTGACAAGCCCCCAGAATGAATCAATAGAAACTCATTTATAAATGTATTTAAAACATTGACTGCAAGTGTAATAGTAAAGTATATGTACAGTAAGTCCACTGCACGGACTGTGTGTAACCTACCTGTGCTGAGGCCGAGGTATAGGGAAGGGGTCCATGAAACACGCTCTATATGCTGGACATTTCATGGATTCAACACACCCCTGTGAACAGGAATCACTGCAGCATACTGAATTATGACACAGTTGGAGAGTCAGGACCCAAAATGAACATTTTGTATTGTTGTATTGCCTGGTATATAAGAATTCAGAGGGTCGTGAAAGGGAAAGGGAGGGAATAAAAAAAATGGATTGGAACAGAAGTAAAGATGTATGTTATGTAATGTTAAGTTTAATGTAATAAAGATTAAAAAAAAAAAAATCATGATGCAGTGAGCTACCGAATCTTCAGAGCGCTAACTTACTGCTCTAGACTCACAGCATCATCATTCATCTGCAATCCAGGTCCTGACCACCTTCAACTCAGAAACATTTATGGAATCTGCTCTTTCCTCAACTCTAACTCAACAAAACGGCTGGTAGATGCCCTCATCATCTCCCACTATTGCAACATTCTCCTCTCCGGCCTTCCAACACCAGTGCTCCCTGCGAGTCTATCCTCAACTCTGCTGCCCATCTAAATCATCTCTCCCCTCTGCCGATCCCTTCACTAGCTCTTCATTGACCAAAGAATTCAGTTCAAATTGTTAATCATGACATACAAGGTCATCCCCAACCTATCCCCTCCGTACATCTGTTACCTGGTTTCCCGGTACCACCCCTCACACAACCCCCGATCCTCCCAAGACCTCCGTCTGTGCTCTCCCCTTGTCTGTTTTTCACACAATCACCTCCAAGGTTTCTCTTGAGATTCCCCAATACTCTGGAACTCACGACAAGTGTTGAGCGAACTTGTTTGGGTTCAGCAACGTTCTCTGAACCTAAATGCAGGGCTGTGGAGTCGGTAAGCCGCAGCTCTGACTCCAACTCCTGAATTTTATCAGGACCGACTCAGACTCCCGACTCCGACTCCTGCTCCTTCATAAATGGCCAGTCATATACCAGGGGAGTTATTATCACACTGGCTCAGCAGCTTCTCCCTAATGTCCTACATGATCCTAAGGTTAATTCTGAGGGAATAAGGAAACATATAAAGCAGCTTCTCCTGTGTGTGCAGTGGATGCAGCCAGTCTCCAGCCTCCATGTCCTGAACAACTCAGAACTAGACTAGATGGAGCAGGTAGTCTTTTCCTGCTGACAGTCTTCTATGTTTCTAACTAAATAGTCACCATACTTAAAGAAACACTGCTAACAATGCCAGATACCTGTGATATAGAGGTCAGCCATAGTGATATACAGGGGGTCACACATAGTAATATAGAGAGGGGTCACACATAGTGATATAGAGGTCACACAGTGATATAGAAGGTCAATGTGGGGGCACGCAATTGTACGCACACACACACAGCCTGCTACAGCCATAGCATACACACACACACACACAGCCTGCTGCAGCTATAGCACACACACACACACACACATACACAACCTGCTGCAGCCATAGCGCACACGCACAAACAGCGTGCTGTAGCAATAGCACACGGACACACACAGCCTGCTGCAGCAATAGCACACACATAGCTTGCACACACCACACACACACAGCCTGCTGTGGCCATAGCACACATATACACAGCCTGCTGCAGCCATAGTGTGCACACACAGCTTGCTGCAGCCATAGTACACACACATACACACACAGCCTGCTGTAGTCATAGCACACACACAGTCTACTGCAGCCATAGCACACACACAGTCTACTGCAGCCATAGCACACACACACACACACACACAGCTGCAGCCATAGAACACTGAAGAAAAACACACAATCTTCTCCCAGAGAGAAAATACCACACTGAGGACAGAGGTTACTGCTACACTTCTTATGTCTTCTCCTCCTCCTCTATATTACACAGGATATCTTCATATTACACTGCTGCTCATATACAGTCATCCAGCATCCAGGAAGAGAACAGCACAGATCTCCCCCCACACAATGGACTCTTCCAGCTCAGAAACAAACTGCCAAATAGTGACCGACAACTTTTCCATGACCACCCTTATGTAATAGGGCCAGTGTCCTATTAGAATGTTGCTCATAATATATATTCATGAGCAAAACTTGTAAAATTCATATTCAAATTCAATTCTACATTTTTAAAAGATTTTTTTAAAGCTGGAGTCGGAGTCGGTACGTTTTTTTTTTCCGACTCCAGCCAAAGCTAGCTCCGACTCCGACTCCGACTCCACAGGCCTGCCTAAATGCCCTGGAAATCCTACAGCTATAGGCATGTATAGGCATGGCAGCCCTAGGACGGCATCCAACTTCTCCAGCAGCCAGATGCCAAGCATTTGGAGAACATCACAGAGCCGGAACAGTTTGGCAAGTTCGCTCAACACTACTCCCGACACATCTGGCTCTCAACCACCATCACAACCTTTAAAAGTAACTTAAAAACCCATCACTTCAGACTGGGCTACAACCTGCCATAATAATAATAATAATAATAATAATAATAATAATAATAATAATAATAATAATTTAATCTTTGCCCATTTGATGGATTGTCTTGACAGGTCCCCTTTAACGAAAAAAAAAAATAATTCCTAATTACTGTTGATACTCTCTATATTAAAGTAAGTATATACTGTATATTAAGCGGTGGCATTATCAATAGTTTAGGTAATCAATGGTAAGTATCATAATAAAGGAGAAAGTAATTACAGACAACAGTTTATGAGACAAAGAAGCCTCGTTCAGAAAGGAAAAACAGTCAATAAATCTGCTACATTAACAATGCACACGTTTTGCATCACTGAATAAAGGATCATTCCCTCCATTTAACACAGTATAAAAGTCTCGCATATCTGTGTATTATTGGTTCAGAACAAAAATGCAATTATTCCTAAAATAAAATTAGACACTGGATGCAGTCGAGTGTTTTCTGATTCCGTCTCTTGTCCTTCTGAAACCATCAAATAACCAACACAAAAAAGAAACTATACTTCAAGTACGCGGTTATTCTGCCCAAAAAAGAGTCATTCTTGGCAAGTGCTAATGGAACGCAATTAAACATTTGCAAAGGGCAGAAGTAAGAGAGTTACAACCCGGGCTATCAAGGAGAACTATGAGAGGTTTGATATAAAAGCCACTTCCAATGTAGTGCACATTAAAAGGAGAGAAATTGGTAAAATGTCCTTTAGCAGATAATAAAAAGCCACAAAAAAAAACAAAACAGGTAGACACTATATGAGCTCTGACTAACTGGGAACCTTTCTACTATATTAGGGTGCGTTCACGCAATGGAATCCGTACAGATACCATCCGGTGGATTCCGCCGCTCGCCCTGGGCACTCCTGCTTGACTCCCCGTCCATGTCATAATCTCCATTCTATGCTCGGGCAGATTCCACCGTCCGCTCAAAGAATTGACAAAGAATTTTTTTGTAATGAAAGTCAATGGAAACATGGATCAAAATTGATGTAAACACATTCGTTTTTTTATGTCTTTTTTTTTTTTTTTGCAAAAACAGATGAAAAAAAATGGATTGCAAAAATACAGTGTGCACCCAGCCTTACTGTGATTTGTGCAAGATCAGTGAATTGTGCGCTATTCAGGGGGCCCAAGGGGAATGGCCCGTACCTGTGAGGGCCAGTTAACCCCGGATATGATCTTTGTATTTGGTGGTTCTTCATGTAAGTTTTTTTATTTAAAGTGATTCCATCTTAGAATAGAAACACATACTTGTCATTGACAATACTGTAAATCAGGGCAAGAATGGGTAAACCCTGCCTAAAGGATGGGCATTGGAGAGCTTCCTGGGTACCTCATGGGTGGGGCTTAAATTTCCAAATAAAATATTGGCAAGTATAAAAATAAGCCTTAAAAATGCCCTAGATCTTCCCTGAAATGTAAAGGAGTTGTCTGGAATTATAAAACCATGAAGGCTTTCTTTCAAAAAAAGTACCACACCTGTTCTCAAGTTGTATGTGGGGCAGCTCAGTGCCATTCAGTTTAAAACAAATGTACAATTAGGGAAGGCATTTGTCTTTTTTACATTATCTGGTCGGCGCCGGCATGGGGATCCTGGTGTAACAGTTATTTTTTCAAAATGCTGCCATGCTCCTGCACTCGGCACCATCTTATTCTTGTGCATAACCCCGGCTCTGTGCACTGGAGATGGGTGGGTGCCTCCAATGTGACAATAACCCCTCCCCTCAGAGACATGCCTTCATTAGAATCAAAAGGGCAACATCACCGAGGGGAGGGATTATCATTACATTGGTGGCACGAGAAGTGGGTAGTGTTTGGAAAACAGGACTGCACCACCAGGATCCCTGTGCCAGCCCCGACCAGGTAATGTAAAAAAAAAAAGCCTTCCCTAATGGTACATTCGCTTTACTGAAGATGAGCTGTAATATATAGTGCAACCTCTGGACAGGTGTGGTGCTGTTTTTTTTTTTTTTTTTTTTTTTAAAGAAAGCTGCCATGTCTAATCCCCTTTCTAAAAAAAAAAAAAAAGTGCCCCACTTGTCTACAGGTTATGTGTGTGGTATTGTAGCTCATTCCCATTCAGTTTCATCGTGCTGACCTAGACTACCAGACACAATTCATGGACCGATGTGGTGTTGTTTCTGGAGGAAAGCAGTCCCCCTTTTCTAATCCTATTCAATAACACCTTTAATGTGCAATAAAGGGGCTTTTATAAAATGTTTTTGGTAGCGGCCCATTAATGTAGAACGCAAGCTGCCAAGTTTAGAAGGTAGAGGGATATATATATAGTGTATTTCCTCCTGGAAAACAGGCAAAACCATCATCCACGTTATTTTGACAAGCGCGGCTTAAAAAGGCCGTAAGGGCTTATCAAAAATAGGCTTGCATGGCTTTTCACTTCTGTAAGTAGTTCAAGTAAAATAAGATTACGTTCTAAACATCTTATAAATAGATTGGCTGTTGGTCCAGCTGCTTCTAATGAATTTCGCCTAATGCTTTTATAACTTTAGGTCTTTTAACATTAAAACAACTACTGGCACTTTTTCTACAATTGGCCGAGAAGCTGTTTTTATGCCTTTGTGGCTTCCAACTTCTACTTCTTTTCCCAGGGTCCTTTTAATGGCTTAAACATTCCAAGCCACCCAGCACCAACATCGTATGCATGCCAAGAAAAACTTCAAAACATTAATATCTATAGCTTGGCTGGCCGATAAGAACAAACATACAGAATATAGTTAAGAATGGAAACATTTGTAATAAAAAAGAAACACATAAAGGAAACACTGAAAAAAACCCTAAAACAACCTTTACTAAAGTAAAATCTGGATGGATTATTTGGACCATTCTGTTAAAGAGAACTTATTTGTTTTCAAGGGTCGTGTCCCTGCACAGTCTGCCACTCTCCAATTAAACCTGACACTGTTAAAGAGAACCTGTCTGGTCCCAGGTACTGTGTACCAGAGATAGGCCCTAGGACCTGACAGGTAAGCGGGACAGAGTTCTGATGTTCTTTAATTCCACACAGAACCAGCAAAAAAACTTTGAACAACGGGGCCAACTATCCAGTCATGTGGGAGTAGATGTGGAGGCTCCGTTTATACTCCAGCTAGTCAGGCTTGACTGATATCCTGAAAGTTGAAGAGCTATAAGACAATTATCAGCCAAAAGCTTGGCTGAGTGTTCATCTGTAGCGTTGAGCAGACATGCCTAACTGCCTAACAGGTCGGATTCAGCAACGTTTTCCGAACCCAAATGCTCTGCATTTGATTCTTGGCATCTGGAGAAGTTGGATGCCGCCCTAGGGAGTCCGTATACAGTGTCAGTTTTTCCTCATCTTTGTGTAAACTGCCTCCTATTCCACATCTGCCTACTCACTGGGTGTTAATGCCTTTTACCTCTTAGGCCCCGTGCACACAGAGCAAATGCAGCGGAACTGTCCGCCGCGGAATGCCGCCAGCCTCCGTGTCGTATTGACACTCTATGCGAGGCTCGCGCGCCGTATCTCTTGGTGCTGAAGAATGAACATGTTCCTTCTTCAGTGCGAAGAGGGGAGCCGCCGCTTTTGCTCTGTGTGCACGGGGCCTTAAGGCCCTATTTCACAAAACGATGATCAGCCGCTGCGGCTGCCCAGACGATCAGCGATCCCACACACATTTACTTTAAAAATGGATGTTTTTGACCACTGATCAATTCCAAAAAAAGTAGGACCTGTCCTCATTAAGTCCATTATTTATTTTTTTTAAACCAAAGCTCCAATAGAAGTCAATGGGTCATTTTTTAATGGACAACACACTGATGGATCATCTTTTTCCACTGCAGCACTGCCTAGAAAGACCTGGGAAGGCTCCATCCTGTCAGTTTTTACTGATCCTCAAATACTGATGCACCCTGAATCTGTTGAAAATCCTCACTTCCTGGTGCGCTTTGTCTCCACTCCTCTGTCCTCCCCCTCCCTTCTGAGACAGCGGTCACATGAACTCTGTCTCTTCTGTTGTCAGGCAAGATGTAACGCCTCATATGTAAACCCGCCCACCACTGACATCACACAGTGATCACCTGATCAAGGGCAGGGAAACAACAGTCTCTCCTGAGTTGTATAAGGGAAAGGAGACACTGTTGTTTCATCCCTCTTTTTTTCTAACCTATCTACGTAGATGAACAGATAGATAGCTAAATAGATACATGGATGGATACTGTGTTTTATGTGAAAAGCAGAAGAAGGGGCAAATACTACAAGACAGGGGCAGATACCCAGCAGTTGGTTCTGAGGTGCAATGCATGCTGGGAGACATAGTTTCCCGGCTGGGTGACATGACTTAAAACTGGGATCATTTGTAACAGTTTGAATCAGGGGCTGGGAGCAGCATAGACAAGTGGGAAAGCTGTAAAACAATCACTGGGGATCAGTGAGTGCATCTAAATGCTTTTTATGCATTTTTTTTATAGGTTCACTGGAGTTCCCCATTAAGTTTAACCCCTTAAGGGCAGAGCCTGAAATGGCCTTAATGACAGAGACAAATTTTATGAATATGACCAGTGTCACTTTATATTCATTAATAACTTCGGGATGCTTTTACCTATCTGGCTGATTCTGAGATTGTTTTCTCGTGACATATTGTACTTTACATTTCTGGTAAATTGAAGTCGATACTCATAACGAATCTTTATGAAAAAAACCCAAATAATGTAAAAAATGTGAAAAACTGCATTTTTCCAACTTTGAAACTTTTTTGCGTATACAGAAAGTGGTTATACCACATAAATTATGTATTAAATAGCATTAGCAACATGTCTACTTTATGTTGGCGGCATTTATTAAACGATCTTTCATTTTTTTTAGACAATAGGAAGCTTAAAACATTAGCAGCAAATTTCCAAATTTTCAGTAAAATTTCAAAATCAGATATTTTTAGGGACCTGTTCAGGTTTAAAGTGTATTTGAGGGGCCTGTATGTTAGAAAGCCCCACAAAGCACCCCATTTCAGAAACTGCACCCCCCACACTCTGCAAAAGCATATCCAGAAAGTGTTTTAACCCTTTAGGGGAGTCACAGAAATAAAAGCTAAGTGTGTAAGAAATTAGAAAATTTTAATTTTCTGTGCAGAGATTTTATTGTAATCCAATATTTTTCATAATTATAAACCTATTACCAGAGAAATGCACCCCAATAATTATTGCCCCGTTTCTGCAGTTTATAGAAATACCCCATATGTGGCCCTATTGCGCTATTTGACGCAACCACAAGCCTCAGATATAAGGGAGCGCCTAGTGAATTTCAACGCCTCCGTTATATTTGGTCATTTCTGACTGTACCACTTCAGGTTGGCAGAGGCTCTGGGGTGCCAAAACCTAAAAAACACCCCTAAAGGGACACCATTTAAAAAACTACACCCCTCAAGGAATGTAACAAGGGGTGCGGTGAGCACTTGGCCCCACAGGTGCTTCACAGATTTTCCGAACAATATGGCGTGAAAAAAGAAAAATTTATTTTTTACACTAAAACGTTGTTCTAGCCTTCAATTTTTCATTTTCTTAAAGGGATAAGAGGAAAAAAAAGACACAAAATGTGTAGCGCAGTTTCTCCCGAGTACGGAAATACCCCACATGTGGCGATAAAGTGCCAAGGGGGCGCAGGACGAGCCTCCAAAGGGAAGGAGCGCCAATTGGCTTTTGGAAGCTGAATTTCACCGGAAAGGATTTCAAGGGCCATGTCGCATTTACAGAGCCCTCGTGCTGCCAAGACACTGGAAACCCCCCACAAGTGACCCCATTCTGGAAACTACACCCCTCAAGGAATCTAACAAGGGGCACAGTGAGCATATGGACCCCACTGGTGACGGGCACAAATGTGGAACAATGTGACGTAAAAGTAAAAAATTTCATTTTTTCACTTTCATGGCACAAATGTGCCCGTCATCAAGGGGTCCATATCCTCACTGCACCCCTTGTTAGATTCCTTGAGGGGTGCAGTTTCCAGAATGGGGTCACTTGTGGGGGGTTTCCAGTGTTTTGGCAGCACGAGGGCTCTGTAAATGCGACATGGCGTTCATCATCCATTCTAGCCAAATCCAACCTCCAAAATCCAAATGGCGCTCCTTCCCTTTGGAGGCTTGCCCTGCGCCCACATGGCGCTTTATGTCCACATGTGGGGTATTTACGGACTCGGGGGAAATTGCTCTACACATATTGTGTGTTTTTTTCTCTTTTAACCCCTTGTGAAAATGATAAATTCAAGGCTAAACCAACATTATAGTGTAAAAATGTAATATTTCATTTTCACGCCACATTGTTCCACATTTGTGCCCGTCACCAGTGGGGTCCATATGCTCACTACACCCCTTGTTACATTCCTTGAGGGGTGTTGTTTCCATAATGGGGTCACTTGTGGGGGGTTTCAACTGTCTTGGCAACACAGAGGCCTTTTGAATGCAACATGGCCCCTCGAAATCCATTCCATCCAAATCCAGCCTTCAAAAACGAAATGGCGCTCCTTCCCTTCGGAGGCTTACCCTGCACCCACATGGCGCTTTATGTCCACATGTGGGATATTTCCGTACTCAGGGGAAATTGCTCTACACATTTATTTTTTTTTTTATCTTTTAGCCCCTTGTGAAAATGAAAAAATCATGACAAGATTAATGATTTAGAGTAAAAATTTTACAAAAATTACACTAAATGTTGGTCTAGCCTTGATTTTTTCCATTTCCACAAGGGGTTAAAAAAGAAAATGAACACAAAAAGTGTAGGGTAGTTTCCCCAGAGTACGAAAATACCCCATATGTGGGCATAATGTGCCATATGGGCACAGGGCAAGCCACCAAAGGGACAGAGTGCCATTTAGAGGCTGGAATGGAGGATGGAGGCCATGTCGCAATTACAAAGCTCCTGTGCTGCCAGGTCAGTAGAAACCCCCGACAAGTGACCCCATTCTGGAAACTACACCCCATAAGGAATCTAACAAGGGGTGCAGTGAGGATATGGACCCCACTGGTGACAGTCACTTACGTAGAACATGTGCCGAGAAAATAAAAAATACCATTTTTTTCATTTTCACGTCCCAAATGTGGCCGTCACCAGGGGGCCATATCCCCGCTGCCCCCCTTGTTAGATTCCTTATGGGGTGTAGTTTCCAGAATGGGGTCACTTGTGGGGGGTTTCTACTGTCCTGGCCGCACAGAGGCTTTGTAATTGCATCATGGCATCCTCTAATGGGAATGGCGGCCATACCTACTTAGCTGGGGAAAAAGGACCATTCTAATTTATTTGGGGGTATTAGGCCAATTATTAGTTTATAAGGTTGGAAATGACAGGTGTCCATCAAACTCAATCTGTGTTGATCCAGAGGAAGGCAAAAAACCCTCATAAGGCAGACGACAGTAGCCTCATCACAGGGGAAAAATTCCTTCCCGACTCCATAATGGCAATCAGAATAATCCCTGGATCAACGTGACCCCTGAAATAGGAATAAGGGACAGAATTTAGATAATGTAGAACTCCAATGACGTGTAGTACGCCTTGGAGCGATCCAGTATGCAGAGGCCGGGGGGATCAGGACAGGTGTCACACTGGAAAATGGTGTCCTTCCTGATCCTCCTGTTACGCCACACTCTGCACTTCTTCTGGGGTCTCCCTTTCTCCAGTGTGGGGGACGTCACCTGGAAAATGTTGTCCTGGTGCGATACGGGGTCCTTCATATCCAGAAGTCCGCTCCATGGCTGCTAAATATTAGGGCTCTATTACTGCTTCTGATATGTTCGGATCGTGCCGCAAGCTACAGTAGCTCGGGCAGCGAGGGACCGGAAGAGGGGGTGCTGGTATAAAAGTTATCCCCGTACAGGTGGTGGTGACCTTTATCCAGCAGTGGGAAGATCAGTTCCCGGACGATCTTTCCACTTGTTCCGAGGATGGGGGGGCATCTGGGGGCATTTGGGGGCTGGATTCAGGTGTACCTTCCTACATACACTCTAAGGGTACGTGCACACTGCGGAATCGCGACAGATAACCCTTCGTGCATTCCACAGTTGGCACCCGCCGGCGGAGTGATGCAGGCACACATCTCCACACGTGTCATAGACTCCATTCTATGCACGGGCGGATTCCGCTCTCCGTCCAACGTATTCATTCTTTGGATGGACCACGGAATCCGCCCGTGCATAGAATGGAGTCTATGAAACGGGTAGAGACATGCGCCCGCATCAATCCGCCGGCGGGTGCCAGCTGCGGAATGCACGAAGGGTTATCTGTCGCGATTCCGCAGTGTGCACGTACCCTAAATCTGTAAGAGTACCCTGAGGTACGCTCACAGAGTTTGGAGAATTTCACACCATACCGCCATCTCTTATTGGGACGGTACTGGCAGAAAAGACGTGTCTGGGGGGCAGCGTACGCTACGCTACCCCCAGACACGTCACAGGATGATGAGGATGATGAGGATGAATGGAGGAAAGAAGGATCCCCCCATTCATCCTCACTGGCTGTTTCGGTGTCGGAGACAATAACATATCCCTCTGACGCCGAAAACACCCTGGGGGCCATCTTTATACGGGGATTGGTATATGGGGTATGTAGTGGTGTAGTCTCAAACTTTATTCAATGTAGTGTGGTGTAATGTAGTGTTTTTTACGTGTTTTTTTTACAGTAAGTATAAAAAAAAAACCTACGCCAACAAAGGAGTTGCTGATAAATGCCGCACTTATGTGCGGCACTTATCAGCAGACCGTGGCAGTAGAATATAGAAAAAAAACACCCTACGCCAAAAAGGAGGAGTTGCTGATTAGCAGCGCACTTTCGTGCGATGCTGATCGACACTCAGCGGCGATAGGGTGCGGAAAATAGAAAAAAAAAAAAACTTGCAAAAAAAACAAAACTTTTTCTACATTCTGAACATCCCTGTAGCTGCTGATAAGTGTATTACACATATCAGCCGCTAGAGGGCAGCAGAGCGCAAAATCCGGAAAATGACGAGGCTGGAGCCGAAAATGGCCGAAAGAAGACGACAGGGACCGCCGGAAAGACCCGAAGACCGAACGGAATGACGGAGGACGCCGCGAACCCGGAAGACGCCGATCAGGACCCCGGGACAGGTGAGTAATGTACAAATATCTGCTCTGGACCCCTCCGCTACCTAGCTGAGGGGTCCAGGGCAGGTATTTATTATTTTGTGGGACTCTGATCGCCGTGCCACCATTACTTTTTACAGTAATGGCGGTCGGTGCCGTCCTCGGACAGCACCGACCGCCATTTTTTTCCGGGTCATCGACTCACCGATGACCCGGAAAGGTTCCGATCGCCGCTATTGGCTGATCTAAATTGATCAGCCTATAGCGGCGATCGTAAGCACAGGGGGTGTTAACCACCCCCCGTGCCGAGAAGCTATGATGGCCTGCTATGATTTATAGCAGGCCATCTTCCCCGATCGCTGTGTGCGAACACGCAGCGATCGGGGAAACATCGGGCGTAAATTTACGCCCTGATGCGCCAAGTACCAGGGCGCGAGGGCGTAAGTTTACGCCCGATGTCGTTAAGGGGTTAATTTTTTTTTCTTACGTAATATAGTTCTTTAAAAAAAAAGTTTCAAGTTTAGAAAAAAGTTTTAGCACCTACTGCTGCTTGTAGAATGTATATTGCACGTGGTACGTGAAAGCTATCGAAAACCATGCAATATAGAAGCTGAGCAGGACCATGGGCCGGCGAGGTATCTGGTAATCCTATATCTCGAGGGTACATTCGCGGAGTTCCCAGGCATGTAATCTGATAATTTATTTAATTCGCCATTCTCATATGAAGATTAATCTGACGCCTCTTTAGGTAAACAGCAGAGTCAGACAATGCAGTGCGGTTTTACCATCTGGATATAGTACAGGGCTCTGTTTATTATGCAAGATCACAGGATTTCTCCACCTTACTCATTCATGCTGCTAACAAAAGTGGCAACTATCGCTATAGATTGACCTTTGCCAAGAATAATTAGCCGGGCCTAATTGCACAGATCACTCTGGGTGACATTAGACAGCGTCTTAAGACACAGATGACATCGGTCAGAAGCCTCATTACGTGACTCACTGGCCGCACCACTGGAACCCTCAGTAGGTGGATTACACAACACATCATAAAATGACAGCATATTTGCCCAGGGTTTAGTGTGAGATTTGGCAAGTGCTTGCGCTTACAACCAGGGGAGATTAAAAAGTATAAGAAGCCAAATTACATGACTATGAGCGGTCAGTGCAGAGAAACACTGAGCCAAAGCCATGGTACAACAATCAGTATAAAAAAAAAATTGTTATGCTGTTAGTTCACACTAGCAATGTATAGAAGTATTGGGAATTTCTATGAGTTAATAAAATAAATAAAAGTAAAACAAATATAATAATCATAATAATAATATAAACTAATATAATATAAAAGTGTGTTATTAGACGACAAAGGAGCGTGTCCTAATAGAAAATGGGTGTGGTTTATAAATGCACCATTTGTTTCCCCCATGTCTCAACAGGTGGTTTTGCTCCCTGACTGAGAGTGGGTGCATACACATTCAGGCCAGGGGTGTAGCTAATATCTCATGGGCCCTGGTGCAAGAGGTCAATTTGGGCCCCCCCAGCAATATCATGCCACTTCAAGAGCCACTCCCAATCACAACGTGCTTATCATGGCAGCCAGAAGCCTAGTAAAGGCTTCCAGACCTGCCACGATTTTGCGAAAACTGGTTCTGCAGGGCTGCTGCGACTGAATCTATGCTGTGGACAGCGCCACAACTAAAATTACTGGATAGTTGCTATGCTGAGTTACTGCAGCTCAACTCCTGATGCAATGTATGCTGCAGTAACTCAGCATAGCCACTACATAGGAAAGGAAATTATTTGCTTTTTGCCCCTTCACAGTGCAGACTCTCCTGCGGCAGCCCTGCAGAACAGCTGATCAGTGGGTTTTTTGCACCCTGATCACATATTGATATCCTATCCTGAGGACCGGGCATCAAAATGTAGAATTGGAACTACTATAGGTGGTGAATGGGGATATTTGGCCTGAGTGTCCCCAATACACTGGCTGGTTGATATGGCTGCCTGCCTTCTGTCTGCTCCCCGCTGGGCTGGCTTGTGGCTCCCAGTCTCAGTCTGTCCCTATTCCTCTCTGGTAAGCTGTAGGTTTAAAGGAGAAGTCCAGCAACTTAATAATAAACAGTCATTACTTACCTTTCCCTGTGCCCGCAAAGCACCACATAACAGTCCCTGGGACCCTGGCCGGGAGACATTTTCCCCCTAGCTATATTCACTGTACATATACCATCATACCTGGGGCATCTATCCTCACTGTACATATACCATCATACCTGGGGCATCTATCCTCACTGTACATATACCATCATACCGGGGGGCATCTATCCTCACTGTACATATACCATCATACCTGGGGCATCTATCCTCACTGTACATATACCATCATACCTGGGGCATCTATCCTCACTGTACATATACCATCATACCGGGGGGCATCTATCCTCACTGTACATATACCATCATACCGGGGGGCATCTATCCTCACTGTACATATACCATCATACCGGGGGGGATCTATCCTCACTGTACATATACCATCATACCGGGGGGGGATCTATCCTCACTGTACATATACCATCATACCGGGGGCATCTATCCTCACTGTACATATACCATCATACCGGGGGCATCTATCCTCACTGTACATATACCATCATACCGGGGGCATCTATCCTCACTGTACATATACCATCATACCGGGGGCATCTATCCTCACTGTACATATACTATCATACCGGGGGGGGACGGGACAGATATATGTGGCACAGTGTGGGAACAAGCATGAGGCAGGATGGATACATTTATCATGAGTTGTAAAGAGATCACAGATATACATTACATTCAAAGGCAGATGAATGCACACCCCTGTTACACCTACATGACACATGTACACTAGGACATACACAGTATGGCTGCACACCCACCACCCTGCTGAGGGGCTCTGGGATCCATCTTTAAGAGGGCAGTGAGGGGCTCTGGGATCCATCTTTAGGAGGGCAGTGAGGGGCTCTGGGATCCATCTTTAGGAGGGCAGTGAGGGGGGCTCTGGGATCCATCTTTAGGAGGGCAGTGAGGGGCTCTGGGATCCATCTTTAGGAGGGCAGTGAGGGGGGCTGGGATCCATCTTTAGGAGGGCAGTGAGGGGGGCTCTGGGATCCATCTTTAGGAGGGCAGTGAGGGGGGCTCAGGGATCCATCTTTAGGAGGGCAGTGAGGGGGGCTCAGGGATCCATCTTTAGGAGGGCAGTGAGGGGCTCTGGGATCCATCTTTAGGAGGGCAGTGAGGGGCTCTGGGATCCATCTTTAGGGGGGCAGTGAGGGGCTCTGGGATCCATCTTTAGGAGGGCAGTGAGGGGCTCTGGGATCCATCTTTAGGAGGGCAGTGAGGGGGGGGGGCTGGGATCCATCTTTAGGAGGGCAGTGAGGGGCTCTGGGATCCATCTTTAGGAGGGCAGTGAGGGGCTCTGGGATCCATCTTTAGGAGGGCAGTGAGGGGCTCTGGGATCCATCTTTAGGAGGGCAGTGAGGGGGGGGGGCTGGGATCCATCTTTAGGAGGGCAGTGAGGGGCTCTGGGATCCATCTTTAGGAGGGCAGTGAGGGGGGGGGGCTGGGATCCATCTTTAGGAGGGCAGTGAGGGGGGGCTGGGATCCATCTTTAGGAGGGCAGTGAGGGGGGGCTGGGATCCATCTTTAGGAGGGCAGTGAGGGGGGGCTGGGGGTCTCTGAACACAGGACAGGACTATGGAGCCAGAACTGCTCTGATCCTGCATCCACACAGACTGATCCTCCCCCATCCTATCTTCCCTGACTCGACTTCTGCAGCCACACAGACTATACAACAGAGCAGCCACATAAGAGAGGAGGGGGGGGGGGGGGAGGGTAACCTCCGACATGACTGATCTCAGGAGAACAGGACAGAACAGTCATTACAGCTGCCTGTTCCTCCAGCTCCATCTCACACACAGATCAGTGACACAGTACACTTACCTGCTGTCACTGCTGACTCTCTGGCTTCTGAGGAAATGCTCAGCCCTGCGCCCCCTGCAGGCCGGGAGGAGCCATGGACGGCAAAGCTCTTGCTTCCCCTTCTGTGCTGCACACACAACCTCCTACTGCCGTCACTGTACGGCCTGAGGGAGGGGCCACAGCATCCTGGGAGAGGGGAGATCATTACACACAGTGGGCAGGAGCAGTGAAGTGGTGAGTGAGAGGGGAGGGTGGTTGCCTGCCGGGGCCCCCCCAGGCACCGGGCCCGGTCGCCATGGCGACTTCTGCACCAATGGTAGCTACGCCACTGATTCAGGCTATGTTCACACTGCGTATATTTTTGCGGCCGGACATATACGCGGTAAACTCCGGAGGGGGATTTACACTACTTGCGGCCGGCTACGTACGGAGCGCGAACTTACGCCCGAAGTCTACTTACGCTTCCCGAGTGCCCTACGTAGCGATCTGACAGCGGTCTTTTACTTGGAAATCTTCGCCTAGCCCCGGTCACCCCACAGAACCTTTTGGATCGGCACAAAAAGATAGGAAAATGAAGAAATCACCACTACGTACGGGACCGCATGTTACGCTACGGGCGTAAGTTACGGCATTTTCGTCCTCAAACAATGGTCTGGTTCATTTTTCACGGCGCCGCGTGCGATCCTGGCGTAAGTGTGAACTGTGCCGCCGTATATCGTATACTCTCCATTGAAAGCAAACTACGTAAGTCTCCAGCCGCTTATTCACGGAACGCGCTACGTCTGGAGACTTACGTAGTGTGAACATAGCCTCATACAGGAAAGACTGTCAGCCACGAAGTAGGAACGCCCACTGGACTCCTAAGCCCAGGATGAGCGGAGGTTTTAAGTGTCACTGTTGTGTGTTTTTTTTTTTTTCTTTTTGCAGAAATCAATAGTACAGGCAATTTTAAGAAACTTTGTAATTGCATTTATTAGGCAAATATGCCATTATCTGCATTCAAAAAGACTTTCCCCGGGTCCCTCCCCCTCTCATTCACTGCTCATTATAAAGAAATCTTGACTCTTTTACATCAGTCGACCCCTATGTAATCTATGGAGAGGGGAGAGGGGGAGGAGGGAGATTTGTTGTCAGCAGAGAGCAGAGAACAAAGGATTACACAGTGGGAGCTGTGTGAAAGCAGGTATTCAGAGGTCAGAGAGGTCAGTGCTGACTTCAGAGGAGAGAGCCCCATGATGTAGCTGTAAATTAACTCTTTGTTGTCCTGTTTTAGTGCCTCGTCTCCCTCCACCCCTCCTCTCCCCATAGACAACCATGAAGACAGGGGGGAGATAAAATTGCATTTTCCGCTAATAAACCCAATTACAACGTTTCTTAAAATCGCCTGTACTATTGATTTCTGTATAAAAAAAAATTAAACGACAGTGACACTTTAAATCAATAGATAAAGTTATACTGAAAAATTAAAGAGGTTGTCCAGAAAACCACTATACAGAGAAGAGAGCCAACTGCTTTTGGCACTGCTGTCAGTGTAGTGCTGGTACGCCGATGTGTCTGTAAGCTTTGAGGAACAGTATTGTGTATTAGATTGCAAGCTCTCAGGAACAGGGCATATATAGTATATTAGATTGTAAGCTCTTAGAAGCAGGGCCTACACTCACCGGCCACTTTATTAGGTACACCTGTCCAACTGCACGTTACCACTTAATTTCTAATCAGCCAATCACATGGCGGCAACTCACTGCATTTAGGCATGTAGACATGGTCAAGACAATCTCCTGCAGTTCAAACCGAGCATCAGTATGGGGAAGAAAGGTGATTTGAGTGCCTTTGAACGTGGCATGGTTGTTGGTACCAGAAGGGCTGGTCTGAGTATTTCAGAAACTGCTGATCTACTGGGATTTTCACGCACAACCATCTCTAGGGTTTACAGAGAATGGTCCGAAAAAGAAAAAACATCCAGTGAGCGGCAGTTCTGTGGGCGGAAATGCCTTGTTGATGCCAGAGGTCAGAGGAGAATGGGCAGACTGGTTCGAGCTGATAGAAAGGCAACAGTGACTCAAATAGCCAACCGTTACAACCAAGGTAGGCAGAAGAGCATCTCTGAACGCACAGTACGTCCAACTTTGAGGCAGATGGGCTACAGCAGCAGAAGACCACACCGGGTGCCACTCCTTTCAGCTAAGAACAGGAAACTGAGGCTACAATTTGCACAAGCTCATCGAAATTGGACAGTAGAAGATTGGAAAAACGTTGCCTGGTCTGATGAGTCTCGATTTCTGCTACGACATTCGGATGGTAGGGTCAGAATTTGGCGTCAACAACATGAAAGCATGGATCCATCCTGTCTTATATCAACGGTTCAGGCTGGTGGTGGTGGTGTCATGGTGTGGGGAATATTTTCTTGGCACTCTTTGGGCCCCTTGGTACTAATTGAGCATCGTTGCAACGCCACAGCCTACCTGAGTATTGTTGCTGACCATGTCCATCCCTTTATGACCACAATGTACCCAACATCTGATGGCTACTTTCAGCATTTTCATGTCATAAAGCTAGAATCATCTCAGACTGGTTTCTTGAACATGACAATGAGTTCACTGTACTCAAATGGCCTCCACAGTCACCAGATCTCAATCCAATAGAGCATCTTTGGGATGTGGTGGAACGGGAGATTCGCATCATGGATCTGCAGCCGACAAATCTGCGGCAACTGTGTGATGCCATCATGTCAATATGGACCAAAATCTCTGAGGAATGCTTCCAGCACCTTGTTGTATCTATGCCACGAAGAATTGAGGCAGTTCTGAAGGCAAAAGGGGGTCCAACCCGTTACTAGCATGGTGTACCTAATAAAGTGGCCAGTGAGTGTATATGAGTATATGAGATTGTAAGTTCTTAGAAGCAGGGCCTATATATTATATTAGATTGTAAGCTCTTAGGAACAGGGTGTATATAGTATATTAGATTGTAAGTTCTTAGAAGCAGGGCCTATATAGTATATTAGATTGTAAGCTCTTAGGAGCAGGGCATTTATTGTATATTAGCCTATAAGCTCTCCAGCACAGGCTATAAATTATACATTAGATTGTAAGCTCTTAGAAGCAGGATGTATATGTAATAGTAATAATGTCTCCTTACAGGATAGGTTCTCCTGAGCCTATAATTCCCTACATATATAAAGCAATATACAGCAGGCTAGTTGTGAGCCAGGGATATATCCATTTGTTACTTTTGGGGTCAGGAAGGATTTTTTTTTCCTCCGGAGGTATAACTCTTTTTTGTTTGCTCTCCTCTGGATCTTAAGATCTGGTGTCTCTCAAATCAGGATACTGCTGGACAGGTCCGAATGACGGGCACAAATTCTGTGGTTTCCACTGGCCGGACCTGAGAGTCACTTGATGAATTATTTATTACAGAGCAGGTAATATGTCATTACAGTATTGCTTATTGCTATTCAAACTGAAAAATAAAAGCAAAGAATAAAAAAAGAGTTTAACCCCTTAGGGTATGTTCACACTGACTAAAACAGACAGAATTCCATGGTGGAGCCCCCGCCGCAGAATCCTACCTGCCTCAGTGTGTCAAAGGGATGCCTCGCGCGCCGCCGCTCTACGCACAACGAATTGACATGTGAAGCATGAGCATACCCTTACTGAGCAATGATGTTTATTTTCATCAGGGGGCTGTTAAGGGGGTAAGGAGAGGGCTCGGAACGCTAGCCCACTCCATACCCAGCGACTTGCAGATCATTTCAGCTTGGGGCTGCCGCTAATAGCCAGCATGGGGCAATTGAAGTTATGGCTATTTAACCATTTAAATACTGCTGTTAAAACTATCAGTGACATTTAAATGGTCTTAAAGAAAGTTGTTGGTGATGCAGTGGCATAAGAAGGTCTGTTGTCTGGGTATCCCAAGGCCTCTGCCCCCAGACTAGAAGCTGTTGCTGGATCAGAAACAGTAATAACTTCTGTTCCATGTTCCATTATAATAAGAGATGAGCAAATTTACAGTAGTAATGAAGCAAATCACTCTGTTAGCTTGGAAACCCGCTCTTCAGCCTGCTGCCTTTTAACTCTGTTAAACGGTTGCTCCATGCTGCTCCTCCCTGGATGCCTGGAAAAGCTGCATCCAGTTCTGGGGAACTTCTCAGTTTCCCAGGACTGGAACCAGCTTTTCCCGGCACCTGGAGCAGAGCGGCAAAGCGTGGCACGGAGTTCTAAAGGGGCCAGCTGATAAGCAATTTGCTTTGTTATTACTGTAAATTCAGTAGGGTTCAATCTCTGTGATGGAGAGACCTCAACATTGTATGTGTCCTCACTAGTGTTGAGCGAGCATGCTTGGTCGTGCATGGTGCGTGGTCTTGCATTGGGGTGCTTGATTGAGCTATATGTACCTTGTACTGCTCGCTATACAAAAAGTTTATTGAAAGGACCAACAAGATTTAGGGCAGTGGAGCTGCACAATGCATATCCCCAGCCATGAACCCATGGGGGGGCTCAAATTATACTCGATGCTCTAGTCTTTTAGTGTCTATCTTCACTATCAGAGGATTCAGCAGTGTCCTGACTGCCTGACCGGCAATAGTGAAGATAGAAGCCTTAAAAAAAATTAAGCGGTAAGAATAAAAGTATAATCCCCACCCTACCAACAGAACACAATCAGGACCCCAGGGGTTAACCTAATCCTGTGGGGGCCAGATTGTCACTTTGTGAGATTTTAAAGCTTAATGTTCGATTCCCCTATTATTTCTAATGGGGCTTGTTGAGCATTGTAAAAGCAACAAGCTCTCGAGCATTTAAGTGTTCACTCATCTCTAGTCCTCATCTCTACATCCACACACTGCCTAAAGGAGGACTGAAGACTGGACCAAGAAGAGAATTAAAGCCAATGTACCACCGGTACATCACTTTTCTGATATTAACATGGATAGAGCGGCGTCAGCACAGGCATGTTGGTGCTGCTGTCCTTTTTTTGAACCGCAGCCCGATGGTGCCGACGGTGCCGTTCTATTCCCGGGCACCAGTTGGAGCTGAAGCACTGGAGGCGGGCCGGCCCGCCCCCATAGGGAAGAAACCCCTGGCCTCTATGATGTTGCTTCATTACAATCAATGGAGCAGCGCCATAGAGGGGCAGGGGTTTCCTCCGATTTGCTTTAAGAACTACCTAACCAGCCTATCTTTCAGAAGACTAGACAATGTCCCTAAACAAACCACAAAGGTTCCTTTCACGCTATATTTGCCAGGTCTATCGTGTGGTACAGTAAATATTATCAGCAATCCTCCCACGTACGCCTCCAACAGACGCCACTGTTGCCTAATCTTGAAGATTTATTATGAAGTTTATCTTTGTGCTATTGATTTATGGATTTAAGGGGTTGATAATTGGAGGTTTACTTTGAGTCAATGTTTTATAGTTTTTGTTTTTTCAATCCATTTTGCTTCTTTCTTCCATCCTATCTTTGTTTATCAACCGACAATTTGTGAAATCCTTGGAAACTGATCTATCAGACTTCTATAGTGTGACTTCTGCCGAACACTTCAGAGGCTGATGAATAGAAAAGCAAAACAAACTCCGGGATCTGAACCACATTGCACCTAGCAGTCTCCTCTCACAGCAGTTACACAATGGAACGTTCCAACAATTCTTTTCAAGCATAGGTCACATCATAAAACTTTAAGCCATTCAAGTTAATTAAAAACTATGTAACATCAACCAAAATGTAAGAAACTTGGGCACCAGACAGGACCCAACCGAAAATAACAATGGGAACAACTCTGGGGGGGTCATTATATACGAGCTGTAAAAATAACTCCGCTCTTCCAAACTTATCTTTTTTAGGAAAGAAAAGCAGAATTTATTAAGTGCTTATCCAACCTCAATTTTTTTTTACAAACAGCTAATAATCATATAAAAGAATAAAAGTAGTAGTACTCACTTTCCTAATTCCCTTGTTAAGAACTCACCTGCCATGGCTCCTGCGGCGTCATCTTCAGTCCCGGCTCCGTCGGTCGGCGCTAGGACTCAGCGCCGACGCGGCCGCCCTAGCCGAGTGACGTCATGGAGACCCGACGGCGTCCCTGGTAACCTGGCGGCTCCGAGTCACTCACGGCGGCCGCCCAGACTCTGCAGCTGAACGGCATTATGCTCGGGCTGAGGGGCGGATCGCTTCCCCACCCGGTCCGCAGCATGCCAGCTGCTGTGTCTTTGGGATCAGGAGGTCGGACCAATGGTGTGCTGGTCCGGCCTCCTGACCCAGTATAAAGTATTCTCACTAACCAGCTCACGTCGCTGGCTATTAGTTGTTTCTGATCCCAGCTCCCCAGTCCCCTGTATTCTGCCATACCCTTTCTCTATTGTCTTGCCTGGAATCTGACCTTTGCCTGTCCCCTGACTTCCCGTGTCTTTCTGATTTGGTACTTCGCTGCTCGTTCGGTTTCTGACTTGGCTAGTTGACTCCCCGCATTGTGTTTGTCTGTCTGTCTGCGTTTTATGTTTTGCACGTATACAGCATAGGGATTGTCTTCGTGGTTGTCCGCGACCGCTTAGGGTCGTCCGAGGCAAGTAGGCAGGTGTCAGTGGGTGGGATCAGATTCAGGGCCCACTGTCCCGTGTCTTGTCTTCACCTGCCAATCTTGACATCCCTGCTGCCCCCCTGCCAATGCTTCCCCACTGATCTCTGCTTGCTAGGCTCCAGTGATCTCCCTTATAGTCACAGAAAGTAAAGTTAACATGATTATAATTTTATTTTTTTTAGGATTCAGGATGTTAGCTCCTCTCATTCTTATTACATGGTATTTGCTTTTTTAATATATTTAATATTTGCATAATTTGTGGAATTGCACTTGGCCCAGTGCTATATATATATATATGGTCACTGGGTTTAGTTTACATTTTTAAAGCATAAAAAGGAAATTTTTATACGTTTTTGTATTTTTACAAACCTCTTACAAATCTTATCACACATGATGAGGCTATGTTCACACAAAGTATCTTTTACTTTGCAACAACGGCTGTGATTAATGCAAAATGATTGAAATCCCGGATGGAATGTATACACATGGTATACACTCCGGCCGGGATTTCAACCAGCCGCATGGAAAACTCACATGTCAGTTTTGTGCAGCCCCTATTCATTGAATAACAGCTGCACAGACATGTCAGTTCACACAATGGAGAGGGTGGCTCCGGCCGTACTCTGCATTGTGTGCTATGGTAAATTGGGATGCGGGCACACACGGATGCACCCAAATCCCAATTTAGCACTAATGAAGTTCTCCCAGCCGCATAAATAATGCATAATATCACATCAGTGAGCCGTGAAAAACAATCTGTGATTGCGTCCGTTGTTACCTCCATGTTCGTTTTTTCACTGAAGTGCCTAATATCACCCCAGTATGTATTCTACTATGTGTAGGCATCCCATCCTGCCCCCCCACACACACTGCCCCAAGTATGTATTCCACATAGATTAAGGCTGGGTTCACACTATGTATATTTGAGGCTGTATTTGTGAGGCTGTATAGCAACCAAAACCAGGAGTGGATTGAAAACACAGAAAGGCTATGTTCACATAATGTTGTAATTGAGTGGATGGCCGTCATTTAATGGCAAATTTTTGCTGTTATTTTAAAACAACGGCTGTTATATTGAAATAATGGCAGTTATTTACCGTTATATGACGGCCATCCACTCAATTTCAACATTGTGTGAACAGAGCCTTTCTGTGTTTTCAATCCACTCCTGGTTTTGGTTGCTATGAGGACCTGACTTGAGGACCAAATACTGCCTGAAGTATACAGTGTGTGAACCCAGCCTAAAAATAAATAGAGCAACGTCACTCACCCAGTCTTCTCTTTTGTCTTTATTGAAGTATCAAAAACACATATTGTTTGTGCCCATCAGCACACAGGTGAGGGAGGACAAAAACAAGTGCAAAAGAGAAGACGGGGTGAGTGCCGCTGCTCTATTTATTCTTTATCTGCTGAAGAATTGTGCTGGACTCTATCTCTTGACTTGCTTAGCAGCACCGTGTGTCTCTATATTGGAGCTCCTTCTTCCATATGGATGTATTCCACATAGCATTGCTGAACATGTCACACTGCAGCGTATCTAGAGCAGATGTAGCAGAGCTGCATGTGTCACACTCTGCAGCGCATCCCCACAGCCAAACCCAGCCATGACTATGCTGCCCGCTTGCTTTGAATGTAATCACTTCCAGCAGCCATGCACAAATGGAAACACCTTTTCTATTCTTTAAAGACAAGCAGAGATGTCGGTGCAAAAAATACTGTGTGCAATGTTTAAGCCGTCTGCAACTTTTTGGGGATGTGCACAATTTTTGATAAATTCATCAAGCACAAGGAGAAATAAGAATGGCTAAAGCTAGATAGAAAAATCACAGCTGTTAGACTCAACCATGAATTCCCCCCCTTAGTGTCCTCGTAACTGGAATGAGATTTATAAAGGAAAACCTTCTTTAGTTTGATTTCTATGTACATCATGTTTCTTAGAAACAGCAAGTTTTCCTGTAAGTGTTTTTGTTGGGAGACAACGGGGCAATGACACCACCCATAATGTGCAGCCAACAACATCTCTACACTGGGAGAAGTGTGACCCAGCTTTATGCCTTCTTAAGACGTTACTTATTTAATTAGCTATTATTCTGGGATAATTCCAGTTAAAATGTAGATTAACATTCTGTGGTGACCCACTGAGTGGTGGTTGTGTCGTGATGACGGTGCTTGTCCAGCACACAGGTGTGATGTTGGTACCTGCTTTGTTGGTGTGGCTGGCTGTACTCCTCAAATGGTTGGTAACCTGCGGGGTTGTAGTGGGTCCCTTGGGCTCTTGTCATGGTAGAAATGAGTGGCAGTCCCAATGATGTAAAAATAGAACAGCTTTTGTGCAGTCTTTCCGCAGTACAATACACTTTTGCAGAATAGATAAATCTTGGATACAGACTTTTAATACTGAAACTCGTGCTTAAGGAGGTGCTGGGAGAAATAGAGTAGAAAAGAGGTAGTTGTAGCGGTGCTTGGAGAGTTGAGCAGAGGAGAAGAGCTTGTCCAAGAAGTCCCAAGCCAGAGTAGCTGTGTACTCTGCCGGAACTTGAAGATATATACTTTATAGTGAGAAGTTTACTTGTAGTTGTGTTTACGCTGTGTCTGATCACCTTGTGCCCTATAGTGTTGAGTTACCTATCCGGTCAGGGTACTACAAGCCACAGCCGTGGTTATCTGGGCTTAGCTAAGTGTCCAGGGTTGTCCCAGTTACCTGCATTGCAAAATAGGATACGTAGACCTTCTTTACAGTAGCTTTGTCCTATCCAGGCTAGTTCCTTTTGTGTTCAGGATACTGCCCCTGCACTTTTTAGACGTGTTCTCGGTGTGGGTTAGGGTGTTCCTGGACTCCTCGCTTAGCACTGCAAACTGAATGTAGTGGTTAAAGAACTGGTTGTCTCTAGCTGCATCTGTACACACCTGAGTGTCTAGATTAGACTAACCTTTGTCCCTGTCAGGGGTCCTGGCATTAGCCAGGCCCTGGCTTATTTACAGCAGGAACAGTAGGTTTTGAGTCTTTTCTCTCTAAGAATCTGGTTACGACTGACTGTGCATTTCCTCCACCAGTGTCTCCTCCTACAGGGGCCTGGAGTCAACTTCCCTGTGAGTGGTGGGGATGAGTGTGTGCATATGAAAGAAGAGAAAGGATTGGTTAGAAGTAGAGAGCACCTCCTTTTGGTCAATAGTAACACATGGTACACATAAAACATTAACCCGTTACCTTCCTTCAGCTGTGCAATGCATACAAATATATCATATATCATAACAAGGCAACGATCAGGCAAGCAGCGAGCAATCGTCCATTTGTTGGCTGATTGTTGTCTTTCAACAAGTTTAAAAATTATCGTCCACGCATCACTCTTTGTAGTGGGTGATGCACTGATGACGGCTGATTAAAAGGGTACTTGGCATCAGTGTATAGTAAATAATAAAGATGTTTATATAAAGACCTCTCCAGCCTCCACCCGATGTCCTCCTGACACGTCTCTGTGTCTCCCACAACTGACAGATTTACTAATCAAACCATCATTTTTTGATGGATTTTTAATTCTAAAAACCAGCCACCTCTAGAATGGCGAGATGCTCAGGTTTTAGTTTTTTCCTGTGAAAAACCTTCCATATTTACATAGGGTGTGCGTCACATTCATGAATTTGGCATGAAAAAAAGAGACACAATGGCTTAAAAATGATGAATTGTTAGTAAATGAGGCCCAGAATGTCCAAGACCCCACACATCCACCTTGTCATGCTTCTAAGTTATGGGATGCCTCCTTACACCAGCTTTTGGTTGTGTTGTACAATCATAAGACTAGACCAAAATCCCTTTTTATTTATTTATATGTTACTGTATGTTATTTTATGCCACAAGACATTTTATATTACATGTTAAAATATTTCACTGTCTACTCTTACTCTGATATACATATTGTTCAAGGTTTAGGACCCAGTTGATTTTATTTTGTAAGGGTATTTACATATTATATTCATCACAAGTGTGTTTGTTTAGACAAAGAAGTCCCTATAAATCTCATTTACATGTAATTGGTCAAAGAGCTGACAACTACTGAACTCAGGATGTTATAGGATCTTTGGGGGAATACAGAACACGCTCATACCGGTAATCATGAGTATCCATGGCTGTCCCACAGTGACAAATTTTGAGTTCTAGGCACCAAATATTTAAAGGAGAAGTCCAGCCATTTTTTAAATCTGGCAGCCAGCAGGGGCAGGGGGGAATATTATCAGGAGTATGACCTTACCTCTCCCCATGCCCGCAATGGGCGACAGGACCGGCCTCAGGACCCTCGCCAGGCTCCGGGATCTCCGAAACTGCACACATCATGACACGGCTGATGGACTGCGGCTTCAGTCACTGATAGGCTGAGCGGCCAGTCCATTAGCCGAGACAGGCTTGTCATCACAAGGGAAAATGCCTTCCTGCGGGGGTCCTGAGGCCAGTCCCACCACTGCGGACACAGGGAGAGGTAGGTTCATACTCCTGATCAAATTCCCCCCTGCCGGCTGACATATTATAAATGGCCAGACTTCTTCTTTAACCAAATTTACAACCATTTGTGGACTATTCCAATGCTATGTTATGCAGCAAGTACAGAAATGGCTCCTCACCTTGTGTTTGTTATAATACTGGCTGGCCCCCACTCCTCCTTGTTCTTCCCCAGTCCATAGCACCAGACGAATTGTTCTTTTTGGTTGAAGACCTGAGAAACAGAAGAAATACTGGATTTATAAACCAATCTTTGTAACAATTATTGATATTATTAATATGTAGTGTACATAGCGGCATTATTTATAGGAACACATCGTAGATACATTATTTGTCTGATCAGTTTAGTTGGCACTGCACGGTTGGTACTGGTACTTTTACATCATGTTGTACTATTATTTGCAAACTATGTTACACTTGTTGGCTCTCCGGATATTTCTGTCCTTATAAAATATAAATCCTTATAGCTCTGCTTTGTGTTATTCCTCCTAGAAAATTATTAATAAATAGACAACAGAGTGTTTCCAGTTGGAGTAAAGAATCAAGGCACTCACCAAAATCGTGTTATGCTTATTTATTCAGTGTAGTAAATCACAGATAAGTTACAAGCATGCGTTTCGGCCAACTGACCTTTATCAACTCTACAGCTGATTGAAGCCAGTGGGCCAAATGCATCCTTGTAACCTGTAATCTCTGATTTACCACACTGAAGAAATAAGCAGCAATTGATTTTGGTGAGTGCCGGGAGTCTTTACTACATTTTCCTGGATTTGCCTGGAGTACTACCGACCCACAGTGTTCTGTCTTTTTACTCTAACACATTCCAGTTAGGATTGTGTCCCGACACCCTCTGACTATCCAATCACAGCTGCCAGCGCCAGACTATGTAGAAGAAGAATGATAACACGTAGGGACAACCTTCAGACATAAATCACATACCATTTGTTAGAGATGATAATGTTCTGTTTATATGTACCAGCGCCATATTAGTTTCTACAGCATTTACTAGCACTAACGGCTAAGCACTAAGATTTTTTTGAGCCAAAGCCAGCAATGGACTATAAACAGAGAACAGGTAACAAAGGAAAGACTGAGATTTCTTTTCAAATTCATTCCCGGCTTTGGCTTAAAAAATCTCAGATAATCTGATGGTGTAATAGGGCTTTTAGACTCCGGAAGAAGCCATGGAAACTGTGAAACACGTAGGGTGTTTTATAAACTGTGAAACACGTGGGGTGTTCTATCCGTGGAATAGAGACAACGATCAGCCGATGATTGTGTCATCGGCTGATCGTTTATTTAGGTTAAAACCTAAAATCACCGGGCACCCACCGTGCATTGCTGCGTGAAATAGCGATGCGTGGCGGGTAACCGACGATTTCAAAAGCACCATACATTACCTAAGCATGTTGCAGGTCTTCTCCTGTTCTCCTTCTTCCTCCTGGTCCCGCGAGCAGCAGCAGCTTCGGTGCCTTAGCTGAAAGACTGCTCAGCCAATCACTGGCCAGATTGGCTGAGTGGTCTGTCAACTCAGACAGGCCGCACCGAAGCTGCTGCTGCGTACGAGACTGGGAGGAAGAAGGAGCGCAGGAGAAGACCTGCAGCATGTTTAAGTAAAGTATGGTGTTTAAGGTGTTTAAACAAGGGCTGCAAGGACATCGGTTACAATGTCCCTGCAGCTCTCGCTAAACAATTATCCGGCCGTGTAAAAGGCCCAGTAAACGAGAGCAGATCTAGCAGATGAGTGCTCGTTTACATTATTGATCGGGCCCCCATCGGCCCGTGGAATAGGACCCTTGGCTCTCGGTGTAGTGGTGCCCTCCTGAGTATCGGATTCCTGACCAGTAATGTGACAGATAGAGCTATGATCTGTGAGCACTAGGAGTAAGATCCCCAGTAAAATGATCTAGTGATGTGACTATAACCGGGTACGAGTGAAATGATTCCAGTTGCAGTTACTTCTCTGTACAGCAAACACTGGGCTGATATACAATATGTAATAATGAGATCCTCATGTGTCTCTACGGTGGAGGGAATTATGCTTGTGAAGGAGAAACGTCTGCCCTCTGCCCCTTCGCAACAGTATGCAAAGAATGACATATAATAGCAAGACTCTCAACATTTTTTAACAAGGCCATTTCATGTTTGATGTTTTGGAGTCGCCACTGGAGCTTTATATCAGGGCGACAGGTCGCTTTTCATTAACGCATTGCCAAGGAAATAGCCGGAGACTTTATCTCCTATCTACAAAGCAACACGTTGGGTTTTCGTTCCCATACTGGTCATTCATTTACGGCAGAAGACGCTGGAGATGACCAAAGGGCAAGAATAAAGAAGTCTTGGAGGAAGCATTGTAAATGTTCTGCTATAAATAATAACACATCTACTTGTATTGTGTAGTGAGCTATTCCTACTGAAATAACATCGGGAATCACAATATAATGGAAATGCTTCTTCAGCTCTTCAGAACTCCGACTATGGGTATATAATAGACGGCATTGTTCCTAAGACGCTCTCTACATTTTTCCACTAATGACTGATGAAAGGTATTCCTTTGCTTCAAGCCCAGACTGGAAATAAAGACATACCTGGAGATTGCCATAAGAAGATATACTCTATACTGTCCCCTGCATAAGTATGTGGAAACAGGCCGGGGTGTGCGTGTATTGTCTTGTATGCAGAATAAAATGAGCAGCAGGTTTGTAATAGTGTTATATTGTCTTTAGCCCGAGTCCTGTGGACAATATGTGGATTTACAAGCACACAAGGACAGGCTGTTTATATACACTAAGGATTCAGAGCACAATGCGGTATTGTCTATTAATATGGCAAGGAAACGGTGCGGTTGTAGGGATAAGTCTAATGAACCACAGAATAGAGTTTACACCTTTACTGGACAAGGCAAGTACTGTAAATGTAAGGCTAGATTATCTGTCTACTTATAATTGTCCTTAACCCTTTAAGAACCTTGGACATTTCATGTTTTCTCCCGAACTCCAAAACATACAGATAGGAGAATTTCAATTTTGAGGCCTAATGGGGAAAGGGACTGCTTTTATGACAAGATATGTGCAGTGCTATGGAATAAGTCGGTGCTATATAAATAAAAGAATTTTTACGTTTTACTACATTAAAAAGATAAATATAAAAAATCTTAAAAAAAAAAAAAGAATTTGAATTTCTATTTCTATTTTCTGACCCCTATGATTTAAAGGGGTTGTCTGGGGGAGCAAAAGACATTGGACAGGCAAGCCTAAGGGGGTATTCACTTGTTTGCAAATTTGCGATGTTACAGATGGGGAAGGAATGTAATGGATTCGTTCCCCACCCGGCATGATCAGTGCCATGGTGATTCAAAGTGTTTCCCCGCTGCCAGCATGATACTGACACATCATGCCGGACAGGAAACTAATTCATGACATTCCTTCCCCGTTCATAACGTCCACAAATTTGCAGACCTGTGAATGCCCCCTATGTCCTGATCATTGCATGTGATGATTAGGACTTAGATGTGCCCCTTCACATTTTGGAAAGGATACATTTCCACAGTGATACTAAATATGTTTATGTAGTTTTTTTTTTACTCTTTTACACACACACTCTCTCTCTCTCTCTATATATATATATATATATATATATATATATTTTTTTTTTTTTTTTAAATACACTTTTGTAGTCACCCTAGGGGCCTTGTGCGAGCAATCATCTGATTTGCCATAGCGATCAATGCAGTGCACATGTACTGCATTGATCCATTAGCTAAGCACTCCATCAGTACAGCAATTGAGCCTAGCAGGGGCTAGGATTGGCTTGCATTGCAGTGAGCTGACTCAGATAACCACCAATGACATGATGTAAGACCATATAAATGCTACTGTCAACCCAAGACCTCACCACACACTCTCATAGGCCCATGACAAAAATAAGCATAATGTATGTATCACTTTATGGACACAACAGAGAAGATTATAAATACTGTACACCCTAACAATCCATGGAATCCATGGACTAATTGGTGGGCTATACCATATATATATTTTTTTTATAGACAGGTGCGATTGCAATAAGATTCACACTGCACTTTTCACACAGCACTTTTGCTGTCCGTTTAACAGAACCGTTTAATGGGGGGGGGATGTGTGTTTGCATCCGTTTTGATCCGTTATTTCATTTACCGCATAAGGCGACTGGGCGTAAGGCGATTGGTCCCTATGACAAGTCATCTCAGCAGGAACTGCCTGCTTGTCCTATCACTGGCTGAGGTGGGACGCAATACTGTGGCCAATGATTGGCTGAGTGGGCACTTGCTGCTCTGAGAACATATCACAAGAACCAGGGGGCATCAGTGACAAGTGGGGCCTGAGAGGTGTTAGAATGGTAGCTGCGGGGGTAGAATAGGATGAGGTTTTTTATTTTATTTAAAGGCATTAGAAAAAGCACAGCTACTTCCTTGAAAAAAACAGCGACCACCCCTGTCCTCAGGTTGTGTGTGGTATTACAGTTCAGCTTAGATTCATTTCTATGGAACCTACATGCAAAACCCACATCCAAACCGAGGACAAGAGTGATGCTTTTTCTGAAAGACAGCGGCCCCGTTTTTCTTGAAAGTGCCCCTCAGCTATATGTAAAAAAAACAAAAAAATTAAAAAAAAACATGTACCAAGACAACTTCTTTGAGATGTCAATGATCCCTCAACATTTCTATTCCAATATGTGAACCAACCCAAAAAAACAACATGTGATGGTTGATTTATCCCGTTCCCTATATTATTGCTAACAGGCCAAAATAATCCTAACTGCCCCCATGATGAGTTATGTGTTGTGTGGAGGTGAGAACTCTGCACCAAATAAACTTCTCCGGCATGTCCCAAAAATGTCACGTTAATGTGATATTTACTTTTCCAGCCTCATGAAGAGGTGAGGTTGATGTATGTAATAATTCAGACACACAAGGCTAAGCAGTGGTCAGAAGATCCGGCCTGGTGGTGTACGGTAAATCATTAGAATGAGCTCTTTATTCTATGGACTGCTGAAATACAGGTGTGTATTCAGTGTGTTCTGCATAACAGGAAATGATGCCTTCTTTATAACCCATTTATTATAATATATATATATATATATATATATATATATATATATATATATCAAATTCAGGTGTCTAATTACATTTCACTGCCACAGGTGTATGGAGCCCCTAAGAAGGAGTCTAACTTTACAACCATAACATCACCCCACCGAATCCATCATGGTGATAGGAGTGGTAGGAGCCACCAATGAAACATGTCAGCTCAGGAAATTTCTTTCCTTCTAGATCAGAGGTATCAAACTCTGGCCCTCCAGCTGTTGCAGAACTACAATTCCCATCATGCCTGGACAGTCAAAGCTTTAGCTTTGGCTGTCCAGGCATGATGGGAATTGTAGTTTTTACAACAGGGTTTGTGATTGCAAACAGTTTTGCGATAAACTCTTTTTCCCCCCTATTTTTCTATGTTTAAATCAACATTATACACGTGACCACCATGTGTCTCCCCTCCTGTCAAACTGCGGTCCATGCCCCTTCCATGACGGTATTTTGATCTTTACTGAGCATGTGTATAGCTGCTGCTGCATTCAATAGCAGGGAATCCTGGGGGTCCTCACATTGTATGGTAAACTCTCCTGTCATACAGCACCAAAACCCCTGTAGCCACACAGTGACCTTATTATGCTGTCTGGGGTCAGCCTTTTTTTTTTTCCCCCATAAGGGAAGTGGAGTAACATAACAACATGCACCTAACTCCCCGGCTCCAGTGCGGTACCCTGCCCTGGCCACTGACTGGCCGAGAGGGCCTTACACATCACGACCCAGGTCCTCGCTCAGACCAGGAAGCGACCGGAGGACCGGGAATCGCAGCAGAGCATAGTGGACCCCAGCGCTGGAGCTAGGTGCATGTTGTTATGTTCAGCCACCTTCTCCCTAGCTCTTTTAAAAATAAAAAAGGCAGATCCCGGACTTCTTTAATAATATACTGTAATTAGCCTAAATTAATCGCCCTCAGCAATTCAGCACAAAATCAGCACAAAAACTTCGCCTGACTGGAAGCTTCATAGCATAGGTTTCCATGGCTGAGCAGCTACATGCAAGCCTTACATTTTAATATGTCGGGTAGAGTGGTGTAAAGCACTCTACCACTGGATATGGTGAGGTGGAAATGTGTTCTGTAGAATACTGAATCATACTTCTCTATCTGTAAACCTGCCTGGAATAAATATATATCTATCCTAAGATAATAACTAGAGATGAGCGAGTAGTGAAATATTCGACTTTCGAGAATTCAAATTGAATAGGCACCGAGATTCGACTATTCGAACGAATATTCGGTACCATTATAGTCTATGGGAAAAAAATTCGCGGCACTTGGAAATCCAAATTCGACCACTTGGAGGTCTCCAAGTCCCCCATGAAACTTCCTTAAACAATGCCAACACCTCCGGAATGACACTGGGACATTAGGGGGAGCATGCCTGGGTGCACCCAACACGAATGTTTATGGCAATGTTCACACATTTCGTTCGTATTTATTGCGCAGCGTCACATACATGATTCCAATGTGCGTCTGTAGAGCGTCATGTTATTCGCGCTTATCATGCGTCATGCTGTACGAACGTTACTGGAACAGTATGTATGACGTGCCTTTTTCTGTGCTACTGGAACAGTATATATCAGGTGCCCTTACTGGGCTACTGGAACAATATGTATCACATGCCTTTTTCTGGGCTACTGAAACAATATGTATCACGTGCCTTTTACTGGGCTACTGGAACAGTATATAAGTTCTGCCTTTTTCTGGGCTACTGGAACAATATGTATAATGTGCCTTTAGTGGGCTAAACCAGGGACACTATAAGTCACTTGTACACACAGGGTACTGGAATGAATATACCTGCTGATGCTGCTGTTATATTATCTACTAGAAAATGTACCCGGTGCTGCCCGGGTATAAAGTGTCAGTGTGTTCTAAGGTGCCCAGGAGGCCAAGCTAAAGGTATTGTTTCATCTGAGTTAATCAGTGGAATTAGTGTATACCTGTAGTGCATAGTTGGAGGGGTTTTGTATTCCCACAATGTATAGTTTTTAGGGGTCTCGCATATCTGTAGTGCATAGTTGGGGGGGCTGTATACCTATAGTGTATAGTTGGGGGGTCCTGTATACCTGTAGTGTGTAGTTGGGGGGGGGCTGTATACCTGTAGTGTATAGTTGAGGGAGGTCCTGTATACCTGCAGTGTACAGTTGGTGAAGGTCCTGTATACCTGTACTGTATGGTTCGGGGGTCCTGTATACCTGTAGTATATAGTTGGTGCTGTATACCTGTAATGTATAGTTTGTGGAGGTCTTCTATACCTGTAATGCATAGTTTGAGGGTCCTGTATAACTGTAGTATAGAGTTGGTGAAGTTCCTGTATACCTGTAGTATATAGCTTTGGGGTCCTGTATACCTGTAGTATAGAGTTGGTGAAGGTGCTGTATACCTGTAGTATACAGTTGGTGTAGGTCCTGTATACCTGTAGTGTATAGTTTTGAGGTCCTGTATACCTGTAGTGTATAGTTTGGGGTCCTATATACCTGTAGTATATAGTTGGTGGAGTTCCTGTATACCTGTAGTGTATAGTTTTGAGGTCCTGTATTCTGTAGTGTATAGTTTGAGGTCCTATATACCTGTAGTATATAGTTGGTGGAGTTCCTGTATACCTGTAATGTATAGTTTTGGGGTCCTGTATACCTGTAGTGTATAGTTTGGGGTCCTGTATACCTGTAGTGTATAGTTGGTGGAGGTCCTGTATACCTGAAGTATATAGTTGGTGGAGGTCCTTTATACCTGTAGTGTATAGTTTTGGGGTCCTATATACCTGTAGTGTAAAGTTTGGGGTCCTGTATACCTGTAGTATATAGTTGGTGGAGGTCCCATGCACCTGTAGTGTATAGTTTCGGGGTCCTGTATACCTGTAGTGTCCTGTATACCTGCAGGGTCGTATTTACCATTAGGCACCCATGGTCTGGTGCGTAGGGTAGCACCTTGCAGAGTTCAGACTTGCCAGAAAATCTGGTGTCTTTCGAGGGGGGTATGGCGGTATTGGTCAGGTCTGGTATAGCGGTGTTATCCAGTCACAGTATGGCGGTATTGGTCAGGTCTGGTGTGGCGGTGTTATCCAGTCACAGTTTGGCGGTATTGGTCAGGTCTGGTATGACAGTGTTATCCAGTCACAGTATGGCGGTATTGGTCAGGTCTGGTGTGGCGGTGTTATCCAGCACAGTATGGTGATATTGGTCAGATCTGGTATGACAGTGTTATCCAGTCACAGTATGGCGGTATTGGTCAGGTCTGGTGTGGCAGTGTTACCCAGTCACAGTTTGGTATACCTGTAGTGCCCTGTATATACATGTACTGTATAGATGGAGTAGGGGGTCCTTCCAGGGTCCCTTACGGCCTCCCTGCATGGTGATTGGATTAAAAAAGCGCCAACTGCGACGGGAGGGCTTTCGAATGTTTCCTGCGTATTCGTCACACTACTCGATTGGATTCGAATCTTTCGAATACCGCAATATTCGATCGAATATCATCTCGATCGAATCGTATTCGCTCATCTCTAATAATAACATAAAGTACAGTAGATGGACCAGGAGGGCTTTTTGTGACGATAATCTTCTATGTGTCAAGGTGTGTGATCAGGACACCCGATATCATGGGTCTCCAAACTGCGGCCCTCCAGCTGTTGCAAAACCACATTTCCCATCATGCCTGGGCAGCTAAAGCTTTGGATCTGGCTGCCCAAACATGATGGGAAATGTAGTATTGCAACAGCTGGAGGGACGCAGTTTGGAGACCCATGCCCTATATAATGATATTACCATCTAATGTCTGGGGATTGGCTACATGTCCTTTATAAACTGCCATTCATTTTACCAAAACAATAAACTATAATGAACAAAACAGAGAAAAAATTCTTATATTCCCTGCCATGTTTCTACCCCAGATAATAGTTGACTACATCTGTAAGCTGTTAAAACCAGTTATTTCTAATATAGCAGAATGAAGTGTTATATAGTGTCATTTGTTGCGAGGTTTAACAATAGATCCAAACAATACAGTTACCAAATTGTAAACAGATTGTTAAGGTATTAAAATGACTTTTTTTTTTAATGTTCTGACAGTCCAGAATAAAGTGATGTGTGGTGCTGGGCTACGGCATCTACCGGAGTACAACAGATTATTGATAGACTATCCTCCAATCCGTGGGAGTACAAATCACAGCACCTTTCCATCAGCTGATTAAGGTGCCGCAGTGCTTATGCTGTGTCCTCTTCTTTTCCGACAAGGCACAATGCTGTATACTGAGTAGCAGCTTTACCTGGTATCGTGTCTTATTGAAGTAAATAGGATGAACTGCAATACCAGGTACAGATGGCACAACAGTGTGGCTGCTTGGAGGAGAAGAGATTGCAGAACTCGCATGAATCCAGAAGTCCCTTTAATCTGCTAAACAGCCGAGCGTTGGCACTCAGACCCCTTATTTTTGGTTATGAATGGTCTACCCAAAACATAGACCTAAAACTAACCTAGGGGACCACTTTAACATTCAGGTTCTCAAGCATTCCATTTGTTTATGTACAGCAGGGATGGGGAACTTTCGGCCCTCCAGCTGTTGCAAAACTACAATTCCCATCATGCCCTGGACAGCCTTTGGCAGGTCTTTCTGCACAGGGAGGCTCCCAGCCACCTGGCGATTAGGGTACTGAAAACAGCCTCATTTATTTCAAGTCTGTGATAAGGTCATTGTAGGGTCACTGCGTTGGGAACAACAGGGAAAACTGGACCTAGAGATGAGTGAGCACGCTCTACCGACTATAGTATTCGCTACTCGAAAGTATGTGATACTCAAGCGCGTACTACGTGCTGATTGGGTGCTTGTTAACAAAGAGCTTGTTGAAAGGCTGCTGAGTTTATAGGCTGCGGAAATGCATAATACACAGACTTAAAGTGTAACTATAATGATCAGCCCTTCTGGATCAACGGCAAGATCCTCTGCTAATCCGGAAGGTTGGGTCTTCATAGACACGGATGATCAGCGGTAGTTGCAGGACACTGCTACAGCTGTTGATTGGCAAAGTATACTTACCACTCCAGACTTCTATCTGTCTTCACTATCACTGCTCAACCAATCAAAGGCTGCAGCGGTGTCCCACATTAGCCTTTGATTGGCTGAGCAGTTATGGTGAAGACAGATAGAAATCTGGAGAGGTAAGTATACTTTGCCTGCCCCCCCCCCCCCTATTTCCCCCACCAACAGAGCACAGTCTGACCAGACTGTCACTTTCCGATTAACCAGGTATCCTTCGCTCTGCAACGGGGGCACCTGGTTGAATACTCGAGTCTTCAATTGATTTAAATGGGGATTGTTTAACTCAAGTAATGAACATTCAAGTATTTTGGTGCTCACTCATCTTTAGTAGGCGTTGGACCCCATCGATCAGAACACGATGGCACATGCTATATAGAAATAACCTTTCCAAGTAATAGATCAGGAACATAATTAAATTTGATTAATGGTCAAGAAACTAATGGACAAATACATTTTCATAGCCCAATATGTGTTCTAGTGTACTACAGTATGTTCCGGTAAAACAAACAAAAAAATTAAAAAGTGTAGTCATTAAAAGCCCGAGGCATATAGAATATAATACTTTATCACAAATCACATTATAGAAGTTTACTACTTTTAAATGATCTCCAAAATAAGAAAAAAAAATATTTTACCATCATTCTTAATCAAAATTGAAAAAAATTCCATATTCTGAATCACAGTAAATTGTAATATTTTTGCCATTTTCTCGCATAGTTGTGTACGCTAAGTAGTTTTTTATGTTAATATGAGGTTGGATGTCTGTTGAATATGTATAGAGGATACAGAGTGAGTAGCATCGTTTTATCCTAAATCTTCTTAAGTGCCTCTCCCTGGACAAGTGAAAGTCCTTGAGGTGCTTTATGTTATACCATATCAGCGCCGTATAACTGATCTTTGCCTGAATCCACGGTCACGCTCAGTATTTGAAAGAGGATCTGTGCCCAGCTTTAGAAATTTAGATTTTTGTTTTATATCAGTTTATAGCTTCTGGTGCACTGGTTAAAGGATAACTCCCACGGAAAATTTTTTTTGGCTTATTTAACACACATTACAAAGTTATATAACTTTGTAATGTGGTTAAATAACCGGTCTGGCCCCCTTCGTCCACTTTCCGACCCCCGACCCCCCCACATGCGCACCAGCAGCCTTTTCATTGGCTGGAGCGCATCACATGGCAGCCTGATTGGCTGAGCTTGCTGGAAGCCATGTGATGCGCTCCAGCCAATGAAAAGGCTGCCGGTGCACAAGCGCACTGGCAGCCTTTTCTCTCCCATGGACCCGGAAGTGAGAGACATCGCTGGACAGCGGACGCAGGTGACGGTGAGGCGGGCAAATCGAGTGGTGATCGTCACCGGAGCGATGGTGAGTATGGTGTCTGTGTGTGTCTGTGTTTTTTGGTTTTTTTTTTTGGGGGGGGGGGCCTCGCCAGAGTTGTCCTTTAAATTGTGTTTTTTGGGTTTTTTTTTTGAGATGAGCAAAGTTTGGGTCCATCCAGACAGAATCTTAAACGGACCGTATTAAAACCGCATAATAATCACATGTGTTTAGCTGTTTTAGTGAGGTTCATCAAGTTTACTCATCACTGCTTACCTGTCTGTGCTCCCCCGATGTCCTCCTATGGGTCTCCAGTGTCCCCCACTGATCACAGCCACCTCCACTTCTGAAACAAACATGTTTTGAGAGTGACAGCCTCCTCAGCCAATTAGTGGACGCAGTCACAGTCAGTGATTGGCTGAGCGGGCTGTCACTGACGAGTTTGTCCCAGAAGTGGAGGCAGCTGCCATCAGCAGGGGACACCGGAGACCATAGAAGGACACTGGGGGAGTGCAGACAGGTAGGCATAAGCTCTTTATTCTATATACCAGCAGCAATGTAATAAAATGTGTGGCTGCCATCTTGGACCGGGTTCGTTACAAACTGCAAAAAGTTTGATTCTGTAACTAACCAAACTTTTTGCAAAATTCAAAATAAATCTGGGTTCATAAAGTTTGGTTCACTCTTCTTTATTGCTTTTATTTAGTTTGTACACCTCACTCCCCTGCCAATATAGTATTAACCTTCTTTTGGATAGTAATTAGAGATGAGCGAACCTCGAGCATGCTGAATCCATCCGAACCCGAACGTTTGGCATTTGATTAGCGGTGGCTGCTGAAGTTGGATAAAGCCCTAAGGCTATGTGGAAATCATGGATATAGTCATTGGCTGTATCCATGTTTTCCAGACAACCTTAGAGCTTTATCCAACTTCAGCAGCCACCGCTAATCAAATGCAGAACGGTCGGGTTCGGATGGACTCGAGCATGCTCAAGGTTCGCTCATCTCTAATAGTAATATGAATCTTTTGGTCAAGGAAATAAGTCCAGACCTGATAGACTAGGTGGTCTTTTTCTGACGACAATCATCTCTGTTTTTATGCTGTCTACTGTATACTGGATAAGAAAGTGTAAGATGACTAGAACCACATTGGGCAAGGATTGGCAGCATGAGGTGTAATTTGCTAAGAAGGTCATTCCAGGTTGTTAGCTGTAACACAATACTGTGAGTAGGAATGTGGTGTCTGAAATGTTTAGTGTGTTGTAATATGCTTTAAATGAGGGAAGAAAGAGAAAGCCATCCTGTGGGATATTTTACAGCAACAAATAGCTCATTAATCACTGATTGGGTAAGACGGGCTATTGCCAGGCCAGCAGCCATGCATGTTGATATGCAGCAATACAAGATGGATTTGTCATGTCTCTGCATTGGGAGGTTTGCCTAAAATATTTATCTTGGGTTTACCAAGGGAATGAGTCAAATGTGGCCAAATAAAGTGTGTACTCACCTGCCCCGATCCACCACCATTCTAGAGGTGTTCATTCTCGAAGCCCAGAACTTCCTGGTTAGGGGGGGGGGCAAAGTGGGCACTTGCCCAGGGCCCCCATCCCCCTGCCCGGGGGCCCTTTCGTCCTCACAGCGGGCAGGGGCCCCCTAGGACGAAAGGGTCCCCGGGAAGCCGCCTCCCATGCCCAATGGGTAAGACGGCCCTGCACGCCCTCCCCTTCCCCTTCTCTTGCGACCGCAAGCACTTTCTTGCTTACGGTCGCAAGAGGAAATCCGGCCCCGGCTGATGCGTCACTCCCTGGGGGATTCTCAGGGAGCGCACACATCAGGAACCTCAGTGCACGTCACTGGGGCTTCCTGTACCGGAGCTTCCGGATGTGTGCGCTCCCTGAGAATCCCCCAGGGAGCGACGCATCAGCCGGGGGCAGAAGAAGAGAGGAAGCAGCGAGCGCTGGTAGGTGAGTTGGGTGTTTTTTTTTTTTATCTGCTGTGCAGGGGGGAGCCATCTATAAGGGGGGGATAAAGGGGGAGCCATCTATAGGGGGGGATACAGGGGGGAGCCATCTATAAGGGGGGATACAGGGGGGAGCCATCTATAGGGGGGGATACAGGGGGGAGCCATCTATAGGGGGGGATACAGGGGGGAGCCATCTATAAGGGGGGATACAGGGGGGAGCCATCTATAGGGGGGGATACAGGGGGGAGCCATCTATAGGGGGGATACAGGGGGAGTCATCTATACGAGGGGGGGGATACAGAGGGGAGCCATCTATAGGGCGGGATACAGGGGGGGAGCCATCTTTACGAAGGGGGGGATACAGGGGGGGGCATCTATAGGGGGGATACAGGGGGGAGCCATCTATATGAGGGGGGGATACAGGGGGAGCCATCTATAGGGGGGGATAAAGGGGGGAGCCATCTATACGAGGGGGGATACAGGGGGGAGCCATCTATACGAGGGGGGGATACAGGGGGGAGCCATCTATACGAGGGGGGGGATACAGGGGGGAGCCATCTATAGGGGGGGATACAGGGGGGAGCCATCTATACGAGGGGGGGATACAGGGGGGAGCCATCTATTAGGGGGGAATACGGGGGAGCCATCTATAGTGGGGAATACAGGGGGGAGCCATCTATACGAGGGGGGGATACAGGGGGGAGCCATCTATACGAGGGGGGGGATACAGGGGGAGCCATCTATAGGGGGATACAGGGGGGAGCCATCTATAGGGGGTAATACAGGGGGAGCCATCTATAAGGGGTTAATACAGGGGGAGCTATCTATAAGGGGGTAATACAGGGGGAGCTATCTATAAGGGGTTAATACAGGGGGAGCTATCTATAAGGGGGTAGTATAGGGGGAGCCATCTATACGGGGGGATACAGGGGGGAGCCATCTATAAGGGGGTAATACGGGGGGGAGCCATCTATAAGGGGGTAATACAGGGGGAGCTATCTATAAGGGGCCAATACAGATGTGCAGTGTGTAGAGAGATGAGGATGGTGACAGAGTGTTGAGCCTAATATGTCTGTCTGGCAGATTATGTGGATTCGTGGCTCGGAGAAGTTCTCATAACGGCACTGGGCAAATGGAGAAGAAGATGAAAAGGGAAGAACTCCGATCAGAGAAGACGTCCCATGTGAGTCACTTGATGTATCTGCACTGTAATGTATATGGAGTACAGAACCTGTGTAGAGCTGGGTACCTCTAAATGACTGGATAAGGTGATAGTGATCTGTGTACAGTGGATTAGTCAGTAGCAGCGGTGGTGTTAGTCAGTATGCGGTGGTAATATTTGTTGCTTGTTATCTGGCATATATATAGAGAAGGGCAAAACAACATGTCTCATATAGACAGAGGGGCAACAACATGACTATTATATTATATATGAACCATGTTGTTTCCCTGTATTCTGTATACAGGGAAACAACATGGTTCTCATATATAATATAATAGTCATGTTGTTGCCCCTCTGTCTATATGAGACATGTTGCACTGGTGTGACAATAAACCCTGCAGATTGCTGTTGGAAGTGCTGTCTCCATTGCGTTTTTTGGATACTTTGAAGCCAATCTGGTCTGGTTTGGTGAGGCACGCACGGTTATGTTTTGTTTTTGCGCTGCTGAGAGACTGTGTTGTGAATTAAAGTTTATGTTAACAATAATTTGTATTTTTTATTGTACGTAATTGTACTGGCTAGGGGCGTGGTTGCAAAGATGGGGGGTTTTGATGGCGGCGGCCGCGGGGGGTGGGGCCCAATTCGCACCTCTGCCCAGGGGCCCATAATGCTGTTAAGACGGCCGTGCCTGGGGCCCCCTAGCTCCTTCCTTCATTAGTGGAGCAGGAAGCAGAGCAGCACAAGCAGCTCCCCTGCTCCACTAATGAACGAAGGAGCTGAGCTGTGAGGACCGCAGAGAAGAGAAGAACGGCTGTCTGTGCCCTAGAGAAGAGGACGAACGGCAAGCCCAGGTAAAGAAAAGGAGGCTGGGGGGGGGGGTGTTTGGGGGGCAGAGGGTCGCGGAGGCTGGGGGGGGGGTCTTGCGGCCAAGGGGCGGGGCTTACGGCAGTGGGTGGGCGGAGCCTCGGGGGTCTTTATAAAACAGTAACCCCCTCCCCATATACCTAGCGAACAGTATACAGGAAGGGGGCAGGGGAACTTGTATGATGCAGTCCCCCCTTCCACCATACAATGTTCAGGGCCCTCTTCCCTCTGTATCTACGTGCACCAGGCCCTGAGCAGTACGCAGTACATGATGGAGGTGGGTGCTGAATCACACAGGATCCCCTCACCCATTCAGGGCCTAGTGAGCAGTATATGGGGAGGGGATTCTGTATGATACAGTACCCCCACATCTCTCCCCTGCTCTACTACTATCCCCAATACTACTCCTAATACTGCTCTACTACTACCCCCAATAGTGCCCTACTACTACCCCCAATACTACTCCTAATACTGCCCTACTACTACCCCCAATAGTGACCTACTATTACCCCCAATACTACTCCTAATACTGCCCTACTACTACCCCCAATAGTGCCCTACTACTACCCCCAATACTACTCCTAATACTGCTCTACTACTACCCCCAATAGTGCCCTACTACTACCCCCAATACCACTCCTAATACTGCTCTACTACTACCCCCAATACTGCTCTACTACTACCCCCAATACTACTCCTAATACTGCCCTACTACTACCCCCAATAGTGCCCTACTACTACCCCCAATACTACTCCTAATACTGCCCTACTACTACCCCCAATAGTGCCCTACTATTACCCCCAATACCACTCCTAATACTGCTCTACTACTACCCCCAATACTGCTCTACTACTACCCCCAATACCACTCCTAATACTGCTCTACTACTACCCCCAATACTGCTCTACTACTACCCCCAATACTACTCCTAATACTGCCCTACTACTACCCCCAATACTACTCCTAATACTGCCCTACTACTACCCCAATAGTGCCCTACTATTACCCCCAATACTACTCCTAATACTGCACTACTACTCCCCTAAATACTGCTCTACTACTACCCCAAATACTGCCCTACTTCTACCCCAATACTACTCCTAATACTGCTCTACTACTACCCCCAATACTGCCCTACTACTACCCCCATACTGCCCTACTACTACCCCAATACTACTCCTAATACTGCTCTACTACTACCCCCAATACTGCCCTACTACTACCCCCAATACTACTCCTAATACTGCCCTACTACTACCCCCATACTGCCCTACTACTACCCCCAATACTACTAATACTGCTCTACTACTACCCACAATACTGCCCTACTACTACCCCCAATACTACTCCTAATACTGCTCTACTACTACCCCAAATACTGCTCTACTACTACCCGTAATACTGCTCTACTACTACCCCTAATACTGCTCTCCCTACCATTGCTATTATTACCTCTCCTCCTGATACTACTACTACTACTCCCAAAACTGCTACTCCCCTTATCTACTACTACACCCCTCATCTTCTATGCTTCTACTATTACTACACCCAGGGCCGTTTTAATACATTGGTGGGCCCAGTGCACAGCCCTCAAGAGTGGGCCCCCCCTTACCTTTCTGCACATTGTATAATGTACTGAATTTGCCCCCACACTGTATCAAGAGCCCCAATACATACAGTAGTTACCTTATAACACTATTTCCACCATACAGTGATTACATATTACATAAAAACTGCACTAAACAAAACAGAAAGATTTCACCAATGATACCATTACATAATACCGCCATACCATGACCCCTATCAGTACAAGCCTATAACAGAGTGAAGTTACATCCAGTGACTCACCGGAGGCGTCTTCTCCGATCAGAGTCTGTCACCTTTTCTTTTTCTCTCCATCCAGCGTGGGCCACCTTGAAGTCTTCTCCTGGCTGTGAATCTTCTCTCCAGAATCTGCCAGACAAATATTTTAGGCTCCAACACATACAGTAGTTAGGTCCCTTATACCCCTATACAGTAGTTATACCCCTCTGTACCCCTACATAGTTACACCCCTCTGTGCCTCCATAGTTTTAAGGTGTCCCTGTAGTATATAGACCCTCATGTGCTCCTCCAGTTATATATAGCCCTCCTGTGCGCTCCCCCATTAGTATATAGCCCCCCTGTGCACTCTCCCCAGTAGTATATAGCCCCCTGTGCTCACCCACAATAGTATATAGCCCCCCTGTGCTCTCCCCCAATAGTATATAGCCCCCCTATGCTCTCCCACAATAGTATATAGCCCCCCTGTGCTCTCCCACAATAGTATATAGCCCCCCTGTGCTCTCCCACAATAGTATATAGCCCCCTGTGCTCTCCCCCAATAGTATATAGCCCCCCTGTGCTCTCCCACAATAGTATATAGCCCCCCTGTGCTCTCCCCCAATAGTATATAGCCCCCCTGTGCTCCCCCTCAATAGTATATAGCCCCCCTGTGCTCTCCATAATATATAGCCCCCTGTGCTCTCCCCCATAGTATATAGACCCCTGTGCTCCCCAATAGTATATAGCTCCCCTGTGCTCCCCAATAGTATATAGCCCCTGTGCTCCCCAATAGTATATAGCTAACCTGTGCTCCCCAATAGTATATAACCCCCTGTGCTCCCCCATAGTATATAGCCCCCTGTGCTCCCCCATAGTATGTAGCCCCCTGTGCTCCCCAGTAGTATATAGCCCCCTGTGCTCCCCATAGTATATAGCTCCCCTGTGCTCCCCCATAGTATATAGCTCCCCTGTGCTCCCCCATAGTATATAGCCCCCTGTGCTCCCCCATAGTATATAGCCCCCTGTGCTCCCCCAAAGTATATAGCTCCCCTGTGCTCCCCCATAGTATATAGCTCCCCTGTGCTCCCCAATAGTATATAGCCCCCTGTGCTTCCCAATAGTATATAGCTCCCCTGTGCTCCCCAATAGTATATAGCTCCCCTGTGCTCCCCCATAGTGTATAGCCCCCTGTGCTCCCCCATAGTATATAGCTCCCCTGTGCTCCCCCATAGTATATAGCCCCCTGTGCTCCCCCATAGTATATAGCCCCCTGTGCTCCCCAATAGTATATAGCCCCCGTTCTCCCCCATAGTGTATAGCCCCCTGTGCTCCCCCATAGTATATAGCTCCCCTGTGCTCCCCCATAGTATATAGCCCCCTGTGCTCCCCCATAGTATATAGCCCCCTGTGCTCCCCCATAGTATATAGCCCCCTGTGCTCCCCCATAGTATATAGCCCCCCTGTGCTCCCCCATAGTATATAGCCCCCCTGTGCTCCCCCAAAGTATATAGCTCCCCTGTGCTCCCCCATAGTATATAGCTCCCCTGTGCTCCCCAATAGTATATAGCCCCCTGTGCTTCCCAATAGTATATAGCTCCCCTGTGCTCCCCAATAGTATATAGCTCCCCTGTGCTCCCCCATAGTGTATAGCCCCCTGTGCTCCCCCATAGTATATAGCTCCCCTGTGCTCCCCCATAGTATATAGCCCCCTGTGCTCCCCCATAGTATATAGCCCCCTGTGCTCCCCAATAGTATATAGCCCCCGTTCTCCCCCATAGTATATAGCCCCCTGTGCTCCCCAATAGTATATAGCCCCCGTTCTCCCCCATAGTATATAGCCCCCCTGTGCTCCCCAATAGTATATAGCCCCCGTTCTCCCCCATAGTATATAGCCCCCCTGTGCTCCCCAATAGTATATAGCCCCCGTTCTCCCCCATAGTATATAGCCCCTTGTGCTCCCCCAATAGTATATAGCTCCCCTGTGCTCCCCAATAGTATATAGCTCCCCTGTGCTCCCCAATAGTATATAGCCCCCGTTCTCCCCCATAGTATATAGCCCCCTGTTCTCCCCCATAGTATATAGCCCCCTGTGCCCCCCCATAGTATATAGCCCCCTGTTCTCCCCCATAGTATATAGCCCCCTGTGCCCCCCCATAGTATATGCGCTCCCCCTCCCATATAACATTGAAAAAAACAAACACTGTTACTCACCTAGGTCCACGCGTTCCTCTTCTCTTCCCTCCTGTGGCCGCACTTCCTGCAGTCACAAGAGGCTGCACTCCCCTTACCCTCGCGCCGACGCTCCAGTGACGTCGGGCGCTAGAGGGAGAGTGCGGCCTCTTGTGACCGCAGGAAGTGCGGCCACAAGAGTGAGTGACTGACAGGGAGGGAGCCAATGGCTCTCTCTCTGTCAGTGTCGCTGCTGCTGCAGCGCTGAAGCGCCGCAGCAGCAGCGGACGGGGGCAGCGGCGGACGGGGGGGCCCTGCAGGGGGCGCCATGGAGGGGTAAGTAGATTACCCATCCATGGCGCTCCCACCTGACAGGCTGGTGGCCGGAGCCCTGTGCGACCGCACTGGTCGCACATAGCAACGGCCGGCCTGCTCGGGGGGGCCCCTTTAACCAGTGGGCCCGGTGCACGTGCACCATGTGCCCTCTGGTTAAAGCGGCCCTGACTACACCCCTTATCCACTATGCCTATACTACTACACCCATCAAAAAATAAATAAAAAAATCGAGAAAAGAAAAAACGAGATTTTATTTTTTGCCCACATCGCCCCAGCCCTAGGAGATGCTATGTGCTGGGGGGGGGGGTAACTATCAGTGGAGATGCTATGTGCTGGGGGGGGGGGGGGTTAACTATCAGGGGAGCTGCTATCTGCTGAGGGGGCAACTATCAGTGGAGATGCTATGTGCTGGGGGGGGTAACTATCAGGGGAGCTGCTATCTGCTGAGGGGGCAACTGTCAGGGGGCTAGCTAACAGGTGTATAACCTACAGTGAGATGCCTCCTATATTGGTGGATACTACATACTGGGTGGTGGAGGTAACTACCAGAAGAATTACCTACAGAGGGATACCGACTATATGAACTATGGAGGCACAGAGGGACCTATCTACTATATTGGGCACAGAGGGGTCTTATTTAAGGTCACAGAAGATCACCCCACCTCGAGCAGCGCGCCAACCGCTGACAAAAAAGTAAAGAGTACGGGGACCTTAAATTGCTGCTACAATGTTTTAGCATTTGGGGCCCCACCTTCAACTTTGCCCAGGGCCACATTTTGTCTAAAACCGGCCCTGTCTATGTCGAATCTGGGAAGCACTAAAACTTTTAACCCAACATGTTGATATTGGGGTGAATCTGCAGGTAATCCAACAGCACAATCTGCAGCAATCGTCCTTGTTTTTGGATTTCTTCTGCCTCACTGAGTTAAATCATTGAAGCATAAAAGACTTCCTGCTCCATCTAGTCTTCCCTTATATTATTTCCTTTCTTATTATTTTAGGGCAGGTTTAAAGTGAATGTACAATCTGGTACTTGGCACCAGCCCGGCCTGAAGCACTGGAGGTTGGCCCGCCTGCCCCCAGAGCGACATTCTGCTCTTCCCTCTGTGATACGACTCCATTAGAATTAATAAAGCGGCAACACAAAGGGGAGGTGATTTTGTCACACTGGGGATGGATGGACCCGCCTCTAGTGCTTCAGGCCGGGCCGGTGCTCGGGAAAAGAACAGCACTGTGCATTTTAACAGGCCACGACTCAAAAAAGGACCGCGGCACCGGCATCCCTGCGCCTGTGCCAGTCTACTGATGTAAAAATATTAAACCAATGTACCTGATGGTACATTCGCTTTAATGTCAGTTATAGTGGATTTACCTACCGCAGCTGCTGGAAGTTAGTTTCAAGAATCTAGTACTCTTCCAGTAAAGTTCTATTTTCTAATGTAGCTTCTGATCTTTGATTGATCGTTTGATTGTTGCATGCATACACGGAAAGATTATCTCTTAAAATTCAACTTTTTACACAATAATTAGAGATGAGCGAGTAGAGAAATATTCGACTTTTGAGAATTCAAATCGAATAGGCACAGAGATTCGACTATTAGAACGAATATTCGATCCCATTATAGTCTATGGGGAAAAAATTTGCGGCACTTGGAAATCAAAATTCGACCACTTGGAGGTCACCAAGTCCCCCATGAAACCTCCCTAAACGATGCGAACACCTCTGGAATGACACTGGGATATTAGGGGGAGCATGCCTGGGTGCACCCAACACCCCAAAATCGCAGTATAATGCCACTCTCCGCAGTAGGGAAGGAAAAATATTTGCTAATGTTTACGAACGTTTATGGCAATGTTCACACATTTCCTTCGTATTTCTTGTGCAGCGTTACATACATGATTCCAATGTGCGTCTGTAGAGCGTCATGTTATTTGCGCGTATCACGCGTCATGCTCTACGAACGTTACTGGAACAGTATGTATGACGTGCCTTTTTCTGGGCTACTGGAACAGTATGTATGACGTGCCTTTTTCTGGGCTACTGGAACAATATATATCAGGTGCCCTTAGTGGGCTACTGGAACAGTATGTATGACGTGCCTTTAGTGGGCTAAACCAGGGACACAATAAGTCACATGTACACACAGGGTACTGGAATGAATACACCTGCTGATGCTGATGCTGCTGTTATATCATCTATTTCTTAGCACTGAGAAGTGATTTGGATTCAGAGATGACTTTTTCGCTTGATCTTAGCCCTAAAAAGGACTTTTGGGTTCTGTAGTTAGCCTGCCTAACCAAAATGCTACTAAAACCTATCTCTCCCTGCTCGAAGAACTCTCCCCGACTAGATTAAGGGTATAAACCCACACACCATATACACAGCGTATTTACTGCTGCGATACGCAGCAAAAACGCAGCAGATTAGGTCTAAATAACTGAACACAGCATCAAATCTTCACCATCAAACTGCTGCGTATATGGTGTGTGGGTTTGTACCCTGATCTAAGCGCATTTGCGGTCGAGAGGCGGAAGTCAAGTATTAAATATTTGAGGTCATGTGGTTCAGCCATCCAATGAGGGTAGTTTTCGCGCTGCGTGAATACTCCCAGGGTCCCTCATGGCCTCCCTGCATGGTGATTGGATTAAACAAACGCCAACTGCGATGGGGTGGCTTTCGAATGTTTCCCGCGTATTCGCCTCACTACTCGATTGAATTTGAATCTTTCGAATACCACAATATTCAATCGAATATCATCTCGATCGAATCGTATTCGCTCATCTCTAAAAAAAATCTTTCCGTGCAATAGGGCCCTTAGGCCCACAGTCCCAGTCCTGTATTGTGTCTCACGTGACATTTTCAGAATAGCAGATCGGGGCGATGAAAGCACCAGTTTTAGAGACAATACTGGTACGTGTTCTCCATTGTGTTTTGCTCCAGATGTCAATAATTAAGACTCAAAAATATAACCAAGAATGCTTAACAAATCTCATAATCATTCTTTTTTGCTGTATTTTAGTTCACACCCCTCCGTACACTTCTCTGTTTTACTCTGACAACTGTTCAACATGTTTAGTTGCGAAAACAATGTATTGGCCCATGTAAACCAGCTCTGTCTCATGATCCTCATTTTACCTGCATTAGCCATAGTACTACAGAGTTTTTAATACAAATATCATAGTTACATTACAATTATCATAGCGCTATCAGCGGTCGCTTGCTCCTTGTTCCCCGCTCGCTGCTGCCGCTATTACATGCGTCGTCAGCGAGCAGGTGAGTACAGGGAGGGCTACGGGGAGCTGCGGGGAGGCTGCCCGGGTGATCGCTAGATTGTCCGGGCAGCCAATAGCAGATAGCAGCGGTCTGCTGACGCCGCTCCTATTCCACGGAGTGATGGCAGCAGGTCGTTGCTATACGAGTCGTTTTTCTTTCAACATGTTGAAAGACAAACAACTGTAACGATCATCCGACACTGTTTATGCCGACTGATCGTTGTGTTCTATTACACAAGACGGATATCCGCCGAATACGGCCGATAATAGTTTTGTGTAATACTGGCTTAAAGTGACACTGTCACCCCCTTTGTGCATTCTGACTTCTCTACACAGGTGTAAAGGGTAAATTTAGCGTTTTTTATACCTTATTTCATATCATACGTCATGGTGTTTGTTCAAGTAAAAAGTGTCCTTTTATCAACTGCAGTGGGCGTGGCCTCGCGGCATTAGCACCACTTAGCCCCACCCACAACGGCCCCGCCCCTTGGCGCCCATTAGTTTACCAACGTAAAGGGGGTGGGGTCTAGACCTTTCGGCCAGCCTGTTCCAATGGCCGGCGAGGGGGCGGGATCCGCTTTCTGCCTAAAGAATTGACGTGTCAATTTTTTGAGCAGATTCCGCTAGAGGAATCCTAAAAAAGTCAATGGAGCTTGAATTCCACTTGCAATCCGCTCAAATTCTGCTCAAAATCTGGCAGAGCTGAATAAGGGCCCATGCACACAAAGCAAAAGAGGCAGAAATTCTGAGCAGAATTATGGCTGTAGAAAAAAAGAAAAAAAGAAATTGAGTTGCCAAGGGGTTAAAGTGGCTGCTTATACAATTATCTGAAAAATTAGACTACGAGCTCCACTGAGAACAAGGACTAAGGGCCCTATTACAAAAGAACGATTATCGTGCGAAAAAATCGTTATATCGTTTGAATTTAGACGATAATCGTTCTGTGTAATTGCAGGCAACGATTGAAAAATCGTTCGTTTGTCGTTGATCGTTGTCGTGGATCGTCTGAACCTAAAATTATCGTTAATTGTTCACTAACGATCGGTAACGATCGCAGTAACAATTGTAGTAACAATCGTAACTAACGACCATCGTTCTGTGTAATATGGTGAACGATTTCAGGTTAACGATAAACAATCTTGTTTGCGATCGTTTATCGCTAGTCGTTAATCATTAAAAATCACTCCGTGTAATAGGACCCTTACAGTATGTGGGGAAAAAAAACCATTATTGATATCCATGTGCAATAATCCAAGTTAGGTCCGGTACAATATCCAAAATAATTCAGAATTTTACAGCGTTCGTCACAGTGATCTTCATAAAATGATTCAGCTTATACAGACTGCCACTTTATCCTGGAAGATTTTCCCCGTCCCTAACCTTGCAGCACAAAGAAAATAATTATGCTTCATAAAGTGAGATTGAGATCCCTCCTGAGGAGTCTCCTTTATTGTACGGTACATTGAGATCATGCCCAGCAGCTGGACACATGGCCGAGAAGCGAGGGGCACAAGGAATAATAGACATGGAGGCTGGTAAACAACACGGGGGAACGCTGAGGACAGCAACTATAGGAACAGCTGCAGATGTAGTGCCGATACATGCGGGCAATTAAGACAACATATGCTGCCGTATATATGTGGCAAGGACAAGCCGGGATCCAAGTCAGATAACGGATGTCAGACAGATGTTGGCCAACACTTAGAGACTGAATGATTACCCTGTTTAGTAATCCAGTGTAGCCGAGGCAAAGAAATGCTGGTACTACTGACAGCAGTAAATGGTGATAGGAATCGCTGCATGGCCGTATACATAGATCATAGTCATAGTAACATGTGAAAATGCATTCTAGCACTTATAAACCCTCATGTAACTTTTACACAATGAGCCGGCATCACTCTCTACATTTGTAGATAATAGATGAAAAAAGTCTGACTGCAAAACCAAAATGAACAATGGTGTAAAGAACATTGTCGAATACAGGTGGTACAACTTGGAGTATGGAATTGGTCCTTATTGTGAAATAGTGTTTCTTAATTTTTCTAAGGAAGGAACCCCCATCAAAAGAAAAAAATATATATACAGTATAAGAAAATCTATTATCATAAATAGGTTAAGTTCATAAAGACGTCTGATATTTGCTAATGATAGCCGTCTAGAATGATCATGACGGCCTGAAAAATCCCGTAGTGTGAATTTAGACATACACAGCAAGTGGTGTGGTGAGTGCCCCTTAGCAGGGCCGCCATCAGGGCAGTATTAGCGGTACAGCTGTAGGGGGCCCGGCCTCAAACTAGGATCCAGGGGGGCCCGGCCATCCAGCCTCCCTTCATACAGGCTCCTTACAGCTGTACCGCACAGGCAGGAAGAGGTAGAGATGCAGGGCCCCCTCCCCCTCTCAAATGCTGCTAGGTCGGAACATGAGAGGGAGGGGACGGAGCCGCTGTGTGAGGCGCAGAAGACTGTAGCACGGCCCAGAGCTTCCCTGCATAGAGTAAGGGTCCTATTCCACGGGCCGAACAGGGCCTGATCAACGATGTAAATGAGCGCCGATCTTCTAGATTGCCGCTCGTTTACTGGGCCTATTCCATGGCCCGATGATCGTTGAGCAAGGGCTGCCGGGACATCGTTACCGATGTCCTTGCATCATACATTACCTGTCAGGTCTTCTCCTCTGCTCCGCCTTCCTCCCCGGGTCCTGCGCGCTCTAGCTTCAGAATGGCCTGTCATCTGTGATTGGCTGAGCGCTCCATCAGCTGACAGGCCATTCTGAAGCTAGAGTGCACGGGACCCGGGGAGGAAGACAGAGCGGAGGAGAAGACCTGACAGGTAATGTATGCTGTGCTTCTCAAATCATCAGTTGCCCGCCGACGAATGATGATTTCAGGTCTGGCCCTAAATGAACGATCAGCCGATGACACGATCATCGGCTGATCGTTCTCTCTATTCCACCGAGCAATAATCGGCCGAAATCGGGCGGAATGGGGGCGATTATCGTTCCTGTGGAATAGGGCTGTGTGTGTGTGTGCGTGCGTCCCTCCGTCCTGGAATAGTATATAAATCTGCAACTGCTGAACCAGTCCCTACCGCACTAACAACTCAGCTCTGCTGTGCCTGCCTATAGTCCAATGTAATACAGCTCATTGTCCAGGTTATTATTACAGTGTATGGGGGGCTGAGGGGGCTCTGCTATAGTATATGAGGATATAGGGGGGATTATTACAGTGTATGGGGGGCTGAGGGGGCTCTGCTATGGTATATGAGGATATTACAGTGTATGAGGGGGCTCTGCTATGGTATATGAGGATATAGCAGAGATTATTACAGTGTATGGGGGGCTGAGGCGGCACTGCTATGGTATATGTGGATATAGGAGGGATTATTACAGTGTATGAGGGGCTGAGGGGGCTCTGCTATGGTATATGAGGATATAGGGGGGATTATTACAGTGTATGAGGGGGCTCTGCTATGATATATGTGAATATAGGAGGGATTATTACAGTGTATGAGGGGCTGAGGGGGCTCTGCTATGGTATATGAGGACATAGGAGGGATTATTACAGTGTATGAGGGGGCTCTGCTATGGTATATGTGAATATAGGAGGGATTATTACAGTGTATGAGGGGCTGAGGGGGCTCTGCTATGGTATATGTGAATATAGGAGGGATTATTACAGTGTATGAGGGGCTGAGGGGGCTCTGCTATGGTATATGAGGATATAGGGGGGATTATTACAGTGTATAAGGGGGCTCTGCTATGGTATATGAGGATATAGGAGGGATTATTACACTGTATGAGGGGCTGAGGGGGCTCTGTTATGGTATATGAGGACATAGGAGGGATTATTACAGTGTATGGCTATGTTCACACTTCTTAAAAGTACGGCCATTGTTGTTGCCATACTTTTGCCGCGGTGGAACAAAATGAGAGAGAGAGAGAATATGAATGAATTTGTGCTGATTTCTGTGGACATGGAATCTGGAGGGGTGAGGCTGTATGGCTATCTGTATACTATATCCAGGTTGTACGATATTTGTATACTATATCCGGGCTGTATGGTATCTGTATACAATATCCAGGCTGTATTGTATCTGTATACTGTATATATCAGCAGTGGCTGACCAGGCATGCTGGGGTTTGTAGTTGCACAGTAGGTTAAGTGTGTTAAGTGTGCTGTTTGTCTGCCGGAGCACCCACACCCAGGGGCGGGCTGGGCCGGGGGGCAGGGGGGCATATGCCCCCCGGGCTGGTCTTCCCCCAGCTGTCAGGGCCGCATGGCTGCTGACAGCTGGCTGGAGTCCTCAGCGCCTCCCCTGCTTACAGCCCCGGCCTCTTCAGTTTTATTTACCTGTGGCTTGCTGTGGATCCGGACTGTGATGGAAGCGGCCGCTGAAGCCCCGCCCCCCATTACGTTAAGCCCCGCCCCCTTTATGGCCATTATGCTTTCTATAAGCCTATGAGGCTTATGGTAAAAAGCAAACTGCTGTACGCAGTATCTTCCTCCGGCCACCAGAGTGCGCTCTCTCCTCCCAGCTCGTTCTCCTGTGTCTGGGCTAGAAGAGCCTGAAGACAGAGAAGATGGTGTCTGCAGAAAGCCAGGTACCTACACAGCAGGACATAGGGCAGGGGGAGGGGACCAAGGCCCTCCAGATGTTGCAAAACTACAACTCCCATCATACCTGGGCAGCCATAGGCTGTCCATGCATGATGGGAGTTGTAGTTTTGCAACAGCTGAAGAGCCAAGGTTCCCTATCCCTGACATATAGGATACATATACACAGGAGACCTACACAGGAGGATACATATATACAGGAGACCTACCCAGGAGGATACATATATACAGGAGGAGACATACAGAGGAGTATATAGAGGATACATATATACAGGAGGATACATATATACAGGAGGAGACATATATACAGGAGTATATAGAGGATACATATATACAGGAGACCTACACAGGAGGATACATATATACAGGAGGAGACATACAGAGGAGTATATAGAGGATACATATATACAGGAGGATACATATATACAGGAGGAGACATATATACGGGGGTACATGGAGGATACATATATACAGGAGGATACATATATACAGGAGGAGACATACAGAGGTGTATATAGAGGATACATATATACAGGAGGATACATATATACAGGAGGAGACATATATACAGGGGTACATGGAGGATACATATACACAGGAGGATATATATATACAGGAGGAGACATACAGAGGAGTATATAGAGGATACATATATACAGGAGGAGACATACAGAGGAGTATATAGAGGATACATATATACAGGAGGATACATACAGAGGAGTATATAGAGGATACATATATACAGGAGGAGACATATATACAGGGGTACATGGAGGATACATATATACAAGAAGAGACATACAGAGGAATTAGGGCTGGGTGAGTAATCAAATTAATTCGCCCAGAAGGTTAGAATCGATTAGATTTTTTGTGAAAATCTTAAATTAAATTTTCACAAAAAATCATTGCAGGCGGAGCAGCATGGATTGTCGGGTTGGCGGCCGGGCAAGAGGTGCAGGTCAAGCGGGCGGCGTGGAGGTGAGGTGCATGGCGGGCTTATGGCGGTGCGTGGAGTGTCGGGCCGGAGGTGAGGTGCAGGGCGGTCGGGCAGTCCGCCTAACAGAGCTGCGACTGACCTGCCTGAGCTATAAATATCACGTCCTGCTCCCCTCCTGGCCACACGTGCAGGTCCCCGGTCTCTGGAGCAGGCCGCAGGGACTGTAGTGGTGATATCACCACTACAGTCCCTGCGGCCTGCTCCAGAGACCGGGGACCTGCACGTGTGGCGGGGAGGGGAACTTGTGTGCCAGGGTGAGAGGAAGAGGAGGAGGGCTATGTGCACTCCTGCCCCAATCACCCCCAGCTGCCCCAGTCCCCCTAGAGTCACCCCCAGTCTGCCTCAGTGCCCCTCAATCACCCCCAGTCTGCCCCAGTCCCCCTCAGTCACCCCCAGTCTTTCCCATTTCCCCTCCGTCATCCCCAGTCTGCCCCAGTCCCCCTTCAGTCAACTCCAACTGTCCCCAGTCCCCCTTCAGTCACCCCCAGTTTGCCCCATACAACCCCAGCTCTCCCAGTCACCCCCAGCTCCCCCAGTTTGCCCCATACACCCCCAGCTCTCCCAGTCTCCCCCAGCTCCCCCAGTTTGCCCCATACACCCCCAGCTCTCCCAGTCACCCCCAGCTCCCCCAGTTTGCCCCATACACCCCCAGCTCTCCCAGTCACCCCCAGCTCCCCCAGTTTGCCCCATACACCCCCAGCTCTCCCAGTCACCCCCAGCTCCCCCAGTTTCCCCCAGTGACCCCTCAGCTATACCCGTATTACTACTACACCCCTCATCTTTACCTGTACTACTACAGCCCACATCTGTACCTGTACTACTAATCCCCCTCATCTGTACTACTAATACACCCCTCATTTATACCTGTACTACTACACCCCTCATCTATACCTGTACTACTACTACTACACCCCTCATCTATACCTGTACTACTACTACTACACCCCTCATCTATACCTGTACTACTACTACACCCCCATCTATACCTGTACTACTACTACACCCCCATCTATACCTGTACTACTACTACACCACTTATCTATACCTGTACTACTACTACACTCCTCGTCTATACCTGTACTACTACTACTACTACTACACCCCCATCTATACCTGTACTACTACTACACCACTTATCTATACCTGTACTACTACTACTACTACACCCCCATCTATACCTGTACTACTACTACACCACTTATCTATACCTGTACTACTACTACACCCCTCATCTATACCTGTACTAATACTAAACCACTTATCTATACCTGTACTACTACTACACCCCTCATCTATACCTGTACTACTACTACACCCCCATCTATACCTGTACTACTACTACACTCCTCATCTGTACCTGTACTACTACTACACCCCCATCTATACCTGTACTACTACTACTACACCCCTCATCTATACCTGTACTACTACTACACCCCCATCTATACCTGTACTACTACACCCCTCATCTATACCTGTACTACTACTACTAATCCCCTCATCTGTATTACTAATACACCCCATATCTATACCTGTACTACTACTACACCCCCATCTATACCTGTACTACTACACCCCTCATCTATACCTGTACTACTACTACACCCCCATCTATACCTGTACTACTACTACTACACCCCTCATCTATACCTGTACTACTACTACACCCCCATCTATACCTGTACTACTACACCCCTCATCTATACCTGTACTACTACTACTAATCCCCTCATCTGTATTACTAATACACCCCATATCTATACCTGTACTACTACTACTAATCCCCCTCATCTGTACTACTAATACACCCCTCATTTATACCTGTACTACCACACCCCTCATCTTTACCTGTACTACTACTACACCCCTCATCTTTACCTGTACTACTACTACTAATCCCCTCATCTGTATTACTAATACCCCCCATATCTATACCTGTACTACCTCACCCCTCATCTTTACCTGTACTACTACACCCCTTATTCACTATACCTCCACTACTACACCCTACCTAGATGAAGGCACCAGTGGTATGGTGGTATAAGTAACTACCGTATGTGGTGAAGGAGTGGTGATAATATTTGTTACTTATATAATGGTAATAGATGATGTGGCTATGGGGTCATAGAGCGCAGTTATGGGCGTGGCTATGTCCCTCTTTCCCCCCAGCAAAAGTTGGGGGGTATGCATATATACAGGAGTACATAGAGAAGATATATATACAGAAGTATATAGATGATACATACAGTATATACAGTAGTACATAGAGGAGACATATATACTGAAGTATATAGATGATACATATATACAGGAGTACATAGAGGATACATCATATATCCTCTATGTACTCCTATATATATGCATCCTCTATGTACTGCTGTATATATGTCTCCTCTATGTACTCCTGTATATATGCATCCTCTATGTACTCCTGTATATATGCATCCTCTATGTACTGCTGTATATATGTCTCCTCTGTACTGCTGTATATATGTCTCCTCTATGTACTGCTGTATATATGTCTCCTCTATGTACTCCTGTATATATGCATCCTCTATGTACTGCTGTGTAGGTCTCCTCCTGTGTGTATATATATATATATATATATATATATATATATATTTATATATATATTTACACTGATCCAAATTTTCCTGCATTGCATATTCCCTCGTGAATATATATATATATATATATATATATATACACGCACACATAGGAGGAGACCTACACAGCAGTACATAGAGGATACATATATACAGCAGTACATAGAGGATACATATATACAGGAGGAGACATACACAGCAGTACATAGAGGATACATATATACAGGAGTAGACATACACAGCAGTACATAGAGGATACATATATACAGGAGTAGACATACACAGCAGTACATAGAGGATACATATATACAGGAGTAGACATACACAGCAGTGCATAGAGGGGACATATATACAGGAGGAGACATATACAGGAGTACATAGAGGATACATATATACAGGAGTACATAGAGGATACATATAAGTATGTGTGTTTGTTGTTTTGTTTATTATTATTTTTACTAATGGGGGGTGCACACACGAGGGGGGTGTTCTAAAAAGAGGAATGCCTATACCCACAGGACCACAGAAGTGATATAAACTATTGTAAAAAAAAATACAGAAACCCCAGCTTTCCCAGCATCTTGTATTTGTAGTCAGTATAATGGAGGTCACCCAGCTTTTCCACCATCTTATACTCAGTATGATGGAGGTCACCCAGCTTTCCAGCATCTTATACTCAGTATGATAGAGGTCACCCAGCATTCCTAGCATCTGTCTATGGGTACGTTCCGTGTCATCGCTGAGCCGCCCCATAGACTTATACAGGAAAGTGACTTCTGATCCCTTCACAGGGCACAGTAGGATATTTGCTCACAAATGACGAAGATGTTATAGGTAAGGGCCAGAGTGGTCCTTAAAGGATGGGCCGCCAGCCTGCTACTTATGGGCCAGTGCTGTGTGCTTGCCCCCCGGGCTAAAATTTGCCAGCCAGCCCCTGCCCACACCCCAGCTAGCTGGGAGTGATGCACGCTGTGCAACCGCACAGGTCGCACCCCCAAAGGCCGGCCCTGAGTCAAAGAAACAACCCATATTTTTAGTGTGTGTGTGTGGGGGTGGGGGGCAGACACTTCAGCTGTATGGGGCCTCAAAATTCCTGATGGTGGCCCTGCTGCAGCCTCAGGGGAGATTCAGCATGGGCAACACAGTGACTTCTTGTGTGTTCCCACTCCCTGGACGCCAGTCCTAAACTAAGGCCGTTCCTGCGGAGTGGTAGACCTGCCAGATCAGTACCAGGTACACAGGTAGTAAAAGTTATGCAAACTGGAAAGTCACAGCTTGCAGAGCTACAAGCTGAGGCTTTCAGGTTTGCATAACTACAACCACCATCATATGCCAATTATAAGGCATGATGGTGGTAGTAGTATTTCTTCAGTATTCCACAACTAGGTACAGGAAAGCAGGAAAGTAAGAATAGCTAGGGATAGAGGGCAGAGAGTGGGTGGAGACTGAAGTGGGAGGGAGACTGACAGTGTAGTGAGGCATGCTGGGAGTTGTAGGCACTGACAAGTATTTAAATAGGAAGAACAAGCAGGAATCAGCTGTAAGATATTAGTGTGGTGGGCACTGACAGCTGCCAGACTGGGCATAAAATAGACAGAAAGGAAGCCACTACGGAGTCCTTAATGTGCGAGTAGTTTTTATTTTTTAGGGGGGTGGACGGAATTCTTCTTTAACCTTTTGGGTGACATACTGAAAAATCTAGCCGCCAGGGGGTTAAGCCAGGATACTTTGCATCTCCGATAAACTAATAAGCAGATCTGTTGTACTGGGCCAGTGGTGGGAGGAGCTATTGGAGCACTGAGCCCGCCCCCAGTACAACACGAAGGGTTAAAGCAATGAATCCCTTCCTTTGTGGGCTGGCTGTGAGCTGAGGATGCAGCACAGGGAAGCTGCTTTCTGTGTCTGTATCCTGCACTGCGTGGGGGGCGCTGTAATGTCATAGGTTCTCTTCAAGCTTTGTAATGGTAAGCCCATAGCAACCAATCACAGCTCAGCTTTCATGTTCCTGGAGCAATGTGAAAAATGAAAGCTGAGCTGTGATTGGTTGCTATGGGTCTCTTGCTATAAAACAGCACAATACTTTTCCCTTAGTAGCCCATAGCAACCAATCACAGCTCCCCTTTCACTTTTCCAGGGCAAATAATATGTGAAAGCTGAGCTGTGATTGGTTACTATCTGGAAACCAGGACGCTGTGTGATAAATCTACCGAGACCCCACCGGGTGTTTTTGTCTGGGCAGCGTATAGTCCTATAGCCAGTGGCAGAGAGAAGAGCTGGAGAAGGAGAGTGACCAGTAGGGGGCGCTCCTGTGTGCCGTCCACCATGGTTGTAGTTTCCCTTTCCTCCTCACCTCACACAATAACGATGAGTACGGCAGAGCGGCCATCTTTGGGGGGCAGAGCTGACAGGTACAGTGTAAGAGAGGTGGTGTAGGGTGTTTTAGTGTCCCACATTATCATTATTACACACTTACACCCTTGGACGCCTTGCTCCAATGTAAAGTGACATATAGAATTCTCGTCTATAATAAATCCCCCCTATGTCTATTTTTTTTTATAACAAGAAGAACAAATTTTTGCAAACAAAAACACATTTATTTAAGTTCTTAAATCGTTTTGCTGTCGGCGGTCAGGATGTCCCTCGGAGCGTGCTGTGGTGGTGGCGACGGGGAAGCCGCTGAGCACTTTCTTGGAGATGATGGCCAGGCATTTCCTCAGCTCCTCGGTACTGGTGAAGCATCGCAGGATCAGTCTGATGCTCTGTAGGAAGCCGATCAGCATCCTGCTGGTGGTGATAGTCCAGGACAATGTCGCACTCGCTGTGATTGCTTGCAGATCGCTGGTGCTGATGGTGGAAATCCACGTGATCCGCTCACCGGCAGTAGTGGTGGTGATCCAGGTGGCTGTGGTCATCCAGATCTCCAGGAAGCTGGTGAGGGTGGTGGTCCAGATGATCAGATCTCTTGTGCTGCAGATCCAGGTGATGAAATCACAGGCAGTGGTGATCACACTCACTGGCTCTACAGCAGCTGTGATCCAGGTCAGCAGGTCACTATTAGTGAAAGTTCAGCTCAGCAGGCGGCTGGCGGTGGATGTCCAGCTAAGCAGGTCAGTGAAGGTGGTTGCTGCACTTTGGAGATGGCTGGTGATGGAAATGAGGTCACAGGTGGTCATATTCCAGTTGGGCTGGTCTCCAATGGTGTTGTTTGGGCTCTGCATTTTGATGGTGCTGGAGTTGCTACGCTGCAGGTTGGTGGTGGTGGAATTGGGCCTCTGCAGGTTGGTGGTAATCTTCCAGCTGGGCTGCTCTCTGATGGAACTGCAGGCCCCTGGTGATGTTGTCCCATCATTTCAAATCATTCGCTGTCGGCGGTAGGGATGTCCCTCGGAGCGTGGTGTGGTGGTGGCGGCGGGGAAGCCGCTGAGAACTTCCTCGGATATGATGGCCAGGCATTTCCTCAGCTCTTCGGTGCTGTTGAAGCATCGCAGGATCAGTCTGATGCTCCGTAGGGCGCCGATCAGCATCCTGCTGGTGGTGTTCATCCAGGACAACGCCTCACCCGCAGTTATCAGCCAAGCACACCTGTTGCAGCAGCTGGTCATCCAAGTGAGAAGCTGGAGGGTTGTGGAAATCCACACCAGCTTCTCACTTATGCTGCTCAGGATGGCTTGTAGATCACTGGTGGTGATGGCAGACATCCACGTTATCAGCTCACCGGTGGTAGTGGTGGTGATCCAGGTGGCTGTGGTCGTCCAGATGTCCAGGAAGCTGCTGCAGGTGAGGGTGGTGGTCCAGATGATGAGGTCTCTGGTGCTGCAAATCCAGTTGATGTAATCACAGGTGGTGGTGATCACACTGACTCGATCTACAGCAGCTGTGATCCAGGTCAGCAGGGCGCTATCACTGAAAGTCCAGCTCAGCAGGCGACTGGTAGTGGATGTCCAGCTGAGCACATCACTAACAGCAGTCATCCAGCTGAGCAGGTCAGTAAAGGCGGTTACTGCACTCTGGACATGACCGATGATGGACATGAGCTCACAGTCGGGCAGGTCTCCAATGGTGGTGTTTGGACGCTGCAGGTTTCTGGTGTTGTAATTGGGCCTCTGCAGGTTGGGGTTAATCTTGTGGCTGGTCTGGTCTGTGATGGTACTGTTTGGCCACTGCAGGCCCCTGGGGATGTTCTCCCAGCTGAGCGGGTCGCTGATGGAATTGCCCCAGCTCAGCGGGTTGAAGAAGGGTTCAATCATGCTGAGTGGTTGTCTGGTGGAAAGACAGCCCACCAGGATTGGAACCAAATAGCAAAGGAGGTTGCCAAAAATGGCAAGCTCCCTCTCAATCCTCTCCTCTCTCTCCATGGATTGACGAAAATCAGAAGCACTAGAAATAACTGTCAGTATACACAGGCAGAATGCAAGGTAATACCAACAGTGTGATCGCTAGTGAGTCCCTAAGAACAGAGAGTCTGGGGCTCTGCACCTTCTTTTATAGGGCCCTTGGATGACATCACCAACTGTGTCACTTACATGATGTCACAGCTTGTCGTAGTGATGTCATGAGCATGCCCGGGCACGTTGTCAGGTTGTCATGATGGAAGCTGTTTCAGGTTGGAGCACATTGCACTGCAGTCTATTAGCCATGTCATCCACTGTACAATGTCAGATATGTATAACACAGAGCAGGAGTCCGGGGGCAGGAGATTGAGCATGGGGCTCCTGCCAGCCGTCTATTCAGTTGCTGATACAGCTGAGATGGGAGAGAGAGCAGTCTGGTCTCCATGGCGACCACTGCAACCCCTATAGCTACACTACTGGGCATCTGATTACCGGTGGCTGAAGTAGTTGGATGCAGCCCTAGACCATAGGTTGTATCTATGTTTTCCAGGACTCCCTAGGGCGGCATGCAGCTTCTTCAGCCTCTGGTAATCAGATGCCGAATGATGGGACCCGAGCATGCTCCAGCGGTGCTCATCTCTACTGACCACATAAGCTGGCTGCACTTATTTCTCTCAGTGGTCAAGAGACTTGTGTTCTTGGAATTGGTGGTGGTCCTAGTGGTCAGACTCCCACCCATCAGCTTTTGCTGATTTTTGCTCAGTATTTTTGGACAGTATTTTGCCACCAAAACCAGGAGTGGATTGAAAACACAGAAAGGCTATGTTCACACACTGCTGAAATTGAGTGGATGGCCGCCATATAATGGCAGATAACAGACAATTAAAAAAAATAAATAACAGTAATTTTTTTTTGTCATTAAATAGCGGCCGTCCACTCAATTTCAACAGTGTGTGAACATAGCCTTTCTGTGTTTTCAATCCACTCCTGGTTTTGGTTGCAAAATACTGGTCAAAAATCCTGTGTGGGAACATAGCCATAACAAGGATATGTAAGTGATCCCAACCTAGAGCTCCCCAGAGGTTGCAAAACTACCCACAATATCCAAACAGCCTTCTTCATTTACTTTTTATAAAAAATCTCAAGTCTTCCAGTAGTTATCAGAGCGGTTTTCCATTTTTTATTTTATGTCGTACCCAATAAAGCTTTGATACTTTTTAAGGAGCTGTGGAAATCATCCGTTTGAATACTTATCAGCTCATGTCCCTATAGGAAACCTTTTTCTGCTCTCCAGACTGGAAAGAAAATACCACTTCCTGCAGGACATGCAGCAGCTGATAAGTACTGGAAGACTGGAGATTTTTTTTTTTTAACAGAAGCAAATTACAAATCTCTGGCACTTGCTGGGACCAGTTAATAGGAAAGGTTTTTTGTTTTGTCTTTATTGGAGGGGGGGGGGGGGGGGTAAACTGTCTCTTTAAAGCGGTTGTCCTACCTCCTAGTGAGATTGGTCCCCTAAGGTGGAGATGGGGAACCTTTAGCGCTGCTATACTGAGCCCACATCTGTCCTGCTCATTCCTTCATGCTCCCTTTAGTCTCTCTCAGCCCTTGTGTTTCCCATCCTCTCCATTACTGTACAGTAACTTATAATATCACAGATTCTGCTGTTTTTGAATGTTTTACATGTTATTCAGAATAATAAATCATTATTTTTGGGGTCTGCATTGTCAGCATTTCTATGATTTCTTATGGGAAAATTTGCTTTGGTTTAAGAGTGGATTTGGATTACAAGCACAGTCCCGGAAACGGATTATGCTCGTAATCCAAGGCACCACTGTATATAGTTTCATTACTTTTCTGGGTTATTCAGTCAGACTCCTGGTTGTGGCATTCCAGTCTTTCATGTGACAGTATTAGTGACATGTCTATAGAGCAGGATCACACACCATACAGTAATGCCAGGCCTTGTATTATTGCCCCTTTGGCCCTTTCAGCCTCTGTATAAAAAGACTGTAATGCACAGACAGCTGTAATAGCCAACATCCCATCTTCACCTGATATCAGAGAAGATTCCATTAAATTCTATATATTTTATTGCATGATTATTACATGAAGCCATATCTCCCAAGTGTCCCTCTTTTGGAGGGACCAGGGATGCACGATGCACCAAAATATCGATACTACTATCGATATTTTAGGCAAAAAATGGTTTGGTACCAGGTTTTCCTGGTATCGATAGTAATTGATAGCTTAACACAAAGTATAGCGCAGAGAACATGGCGGGCGGCTATCTTAGCGCCGACAATGTTCACTGTGTCGCCTCCTGGGCACACACACCCTGGGCTGAGCGGGCTCTGTTATCAGTGGCAGCAGGAGAGAGACAGAGCGCACACGCAGGAGGCATAGAGAGACGGAGCGCACACGCAGGAGGCATAGAGAGACGGAGCGCACACGCAGGAGGCATAGAGAGACGGAGCGCACACACAGGAGGCATAGAGAGACGGAGCGCGCACACAGGAGGCACAGAGAGACGGAGCGCACACACAGGAGGCACAGAGAGACGGAGCGCACACACAGAATTAATAGAGAGACGGAGCGCACACACAGGAGGCACAGAAAGACGGAGCGCACACAGGAGGCACAGAGAGATGGAGCGCACACACAGGAGGCATAGAGAGACGGAGCGCACACAAAGGAGGCATAGAGAGACGGAGCGCACACACAGGAGGCATAGAGAGACGGAGCGCACACACAGGAGGCATAGAGAGACGGAGCGCACACACAGGACTAATAGAGAGACGGAGCGCACACACAGGAGGCATAGAGAGACGGAGCGCACACACAGGACTAATAGAGAGACTGAGCGCACACACAGGAGGCACAGAGAGACGGAGCACACACAGGAGGCATAGAGAGAAGGAGCGCACACACAGGAGGCATAGAGAGAAGGAGCGCACACACAGGAGGCACAGAGAGACGGAGCGCACACACAGGAGGCATAGAGAGATGGAGCGCACACACAGGAGGCATAGAGAGACGGAGCGCGCACACAGGAGGCATAGAGAGATGGAGCGCACACACAGGAGGCATAGAGAGACGGAGCGCACACACAGGAGGCACAGAGAGATGGAGCGCACACACAGAATTAATAGAGAGACGGAGCGCACACACAGGAGGCATAGAGAGACGGAGCGCACACACAGGATTAATAGAGAGACGGAGCGCACACACAGGAGGCACAGAGAGAATGAGCGCACACACAGGAGGCATAGAGAGACGGAGCGCACACACAGGAGGCACAGAGAGACGGAGCGCACACACAGAATTAATAGAGAGACGGAGCGCACACACAGGAGGCACAGAAAGACGGAGCGCACACACAGGAGGCACAGAGAGATGGAGCGCACACACAGGAGGCATAGAGAGATGGAGCGCACACACAGGAGGCATAGAGAGACGGAGCGCACACACAGGAGGCATAGAGAGACGGAGCGCACACACAGGAGGCATAGAGAGACGGAGCGCACACACAGGAGGCATAGAGAGACGGAGCGCACACACAGGACTAATAGAGAGACGGAGCGCACACACAGGAGGCATAGAGAGACGGAGCGCACACACAGGACTAATAGAGAGACGGAGCGCACACACAGGAGGCACAGAGAGACGGAGCGCACACACAGGAGGCATAGAGAGAAGGAGCGCACACACAGGAGGCATAGAGAGAAGGAGCGCACACACAGGAGGCATAGAGAGATGGAGCACACACAGGAGGCACAGAGAGACAGAGCGCACAAACAGGAGGCATAGAGAGATGGAGCACACACACAGGAGGCACAGAGAGACGGAGCGCACACACAGGAGGCATAGAGAGACAGAGCGCACACACAGGAGGCATAGAGAGACAGAGCGCAGACACACAGGAGGCACAGAGAGACGGAGCGCACACACAGGAGGCATAGATGACCTGAGAGGAAACCGGGGGGGACTGGTCTGTCGGGAGAGGGGGGGAGGGGGGACACTGCCTGGACTGCAAGTTAGGAGCTATGTGCACTGCCCCCGAACTGCTCCACACAGAGGTTACAGGGCACCGTCAGTCAGCAACGGGTTAACCAGTGTGGTGCCGGATGACATTGTGGTTGCAGGGTGCTGTCAGTGTGCTTGGTGCTTTACACATTGTGCAGGGTGTGCAGCCACTGTGGGAGAAGGAGAAAGAGGAGGGCGGCTGAAAGTTACTGAACCATAGACAGTGGCTGCATGGCCTGCCGGGAGAGCAGGGTGCTGATGTTATAGGGGAGGTCACAGGTCACAGCAGCACAGAGGATGTCAGGAGAGGAGGGTGCTGATCTTATAGGGGAGGTCACAACAGCACAGAGGATGTCAGGAGAGGAGGGTGCTGATCTTATAGGGGAGGTCACAGCAGCACAGTGGATATCAGGTGAGGAAGGTTCTGATCTTATAGGGGAGGTCACAGGTCACAGCAGCACAGAGTATGTCAGGAGAGGAGGGTGCTGATCTTATAGGGAAGGTCACAGCAGGTCAGAGGATGTCAGGAGAGGAGGGTGCTGATTTTAGAGGGAGGTCACAGCAACACAGAGGATGTCAGGAGAGGAGGGTGCTGATCTTATAAGAGAGGACCCAGCAGCACAGAGGATGTCAGGAGAGAGGGTGCTGATCTTATAGGGGAGGTCACAGGGTCCCAGCAGCACAGAGGATGTCAGGAGAGGAGGGTGCTGATTGCGGGTGCAGAGAGCTGTCAGTGTGCTGGGCGCTGTACACATTGTGCAGTGTGTCCAGCCACTCTGGGAGGAGGAGAAAGAGGAGAGTGGCTGAAAGTTACTAAACTTTAGACAGTGTCTGCATGGCCTGCCGGGAGAGGAGGGTGCTGACACTGCTTGCGGCTGTAGCCATGGCAACATGCACAGTGTGGGGCTGTCAGGACTACAAGTCTCAAGAACCCTGATGCTGAGAGTTGTTGGTATATTGGAAGGCTGCTGCTGCACCACTGAAACTTGAGGCAAACCTCATTGGGCACTACAACTCCCAGCATACCTTCTTGTGCACAAGGGGGTATGCTGGGAGTTGTAGTGCAAATGAAGGTATGCTGGGAGCTGTAATGCAAACAAAGGTAAGATGGGAGTTGTGTTGGGAGGCTACTTCTGCAGAACTGCAACTCCCAACATACCTCCTTGTGCACTACAACTCCCGACGTACCTTCTTTTGCACTACAACTCCCAGCATACCTCTGTGTGCACAAGGAGGTATGCGTGGAGTTGTAGTGCTCAAGGAGGTATGCTGGGAGTTGCAGTTGTGCCGCAGTAGCCTCCCAATGCAACAACTCCCAGCATACCTCCTTGTGCACTACAACTCCCAGCATTATATTTGTATTTTTTTTCGAGGCATCGAACTATCCAACTTTCGAGGTATCGAGTATCCAAATAAGAAAGCTGCTATCGGTATCGAACTCAAAATTCTGGTATCGTGACAATACTGCAGATTATTCCGCCATACAGTTTTTGTAGGAGTGGCAGCAACAACCAACTCAGCTCTGCTACACACAAGAATATAGTAGAGCAGAGCTGACTGTGTGACACACTGGAGTGTAAAAACATATAATAGTCCAGTGGCAGCCATGCCTGGGGCAGACACACTGGAGTGTAATAAGATCTAATAGTCCAGTGGCAGCCACACTGGAGTACAGGGTGAATTTGATTTAAATCTAACTGATTTAAATCACTATTTAAATCATGATTTAAATCACTAGTCAGTAAGGCTTGATTTAAATCAGTGATTTAAATCAAAGTTTCTACCGTAGGCCCCATTCCCACTGAGGAAAGGTAGCGGAATTCCGCGACGGAATTGTCCGCTGCGGAATGCCGTTAGCCTCCCGCTCATAATGGGAGTCTATGGGAGGCGCGCGCTCCTGCTCTGTATGCGCTGAAGAATGAACATGTTTTTTTTTCCAAATAAAATGGCAAACGAGGGGTGTGGGCATGTTATTTTATGAATAAAAACCTTTTCTACACTGTGTTCTGTTTTTTTTTATTTTCTTCCAGGCTTCGTATTGGAAGCTGTCTGATAGATGGAATCCATCACTAAGTCTGGGCCTAGGGTTAGCATGTATAAAATGGCTAACACTAACCCCCCCATTATTACCCAAGTACCCACCGCACTAAAGGTACTAGGAAGAGCCAGGTGGCAGTAGTCCTGGAGCATCAAATTTGGCGCCTCTGGAATGGGCGGTAGCAGGCTAGTATTATTAGGCTGGGGAGGGCAAAGAAAAATGATTTTAATCCTGGCTGGTTATGGAAATAAGGCAAACCCTATGCGTTAAAATAAAAAATTTGGGAAAAGAAAATGTGTAGGGTTCCCCCTATTTCCATAACCAGCCAGGTTTAAAAAACAAACAGTAGCAGCCTAGTAGTACCAGGGTGGAAAAGAACATTTTTCTTGGCCCTCCCCAGCCTAATAATACCAGTCTGCTACCGCCCAGCCCAGGAGTGTCAATTTTGACGCTCCGGGACGACTGGAACCCGGCTCTTCCCAGTACCCCTAATGGTAATGATGGGTAACACTAGGCCCCGACTTAGTAATGAATGTCATTTATCAAAAAGCCAAATAAAGCAACTGAAGACAGCACCTCTCAGTGAAAAAAATGTGATGTCTTTATTCACATCTTACTTGCGCGACATTTCGGCTGCTTCTCAGCCTTTCTCAAGCGTGAGAAAGGTTTGAGAAATGCTGAGAAGCAGCCGAAACGTCGCGCAAGTAAGATGTGAATAAAGACATCACATTTTTTTAACTGAGAGGTGCTGTCTTCAGTTGCTTTATTTGGATTTGAGTCCGGACGGAGGGGTCCTATCCGGTGAGGCGAGCACTCTATATCCAGTATATCTGTATATTGCCAACCTGTGCTGTTCATTTGGAGTATTTATCAGAAAGCTTCCACTACTTAGCCTTTAAGAAAAAAAATAAAATAAAAGACAACACAATAGAGAAAAGTATTTTATTAAAAAAAAAAACCACACCCTTCGTTGACCAGTTTATTAACCCCTTAAGGACAGAGCCAATTTCGATTTTTGTGTTTTCGTTTTTTCCTCCTTGTGCTTAAAAGGCCATAGCACTTGCATTTTTCCACCTAGAGACCCACATGAGCCCTTATTTTTTGCGTCACTAATTGTACTTTGCAATGACAGGCTGAATTTTTGCATAAAGTACACTGCGAAACCAGAAAAAAATTCAATGTGTGGTGAAATTGAAAAAAAAACCGCATTTTGTTTATTTGGGGGAAATGTGTTTTTACGCCATTCGCCCTGGGGTAAAACTGACTTGTTATATATGTTCCTCAAGTCGTTACGATTACAACGATATGTAACATGTATAACTTATATTGTATCGGATGGCCTGTAAAATATTCAAACCATTGTCAACAAATATACGTCACTTAAAACCGCTCCATTCCCAGGCTTATAACGCTTTTATCCTTTGGTCTATGGGGCTGTGTGAGGTGTCATTTTTTGCGCCATGATGTTTAATTTCTATCGGTACCTTGATTGCGCATATACGACTTTTTGATCACTTTTTATTAAAATTTTTCTGGATTTGATGCGACCAAAAATGCGCAATTTTGCACTTTGGGATTTTTTTACGCTGACGCCGTTCACCGTACGAGATCAGAAATGTGATTAATTAATAGTTCGGGCGATTACGTGCGCGGCGATAGCAAACATGTTTATTTATTTATTTACTTTTATTAATAACCTGGGAAAAGGGGGGTGATTCTGACTTTTATTAGGGGAGGGGGCTTTTTATTGACAACAACACTTTTTTTTTAAAACTTTTACACTTATACTAGAACCCCCCCCTAAGGGACTTCTAGTATAAGTGCACTGATCTCCCATAGAGATCTCTGCAGCATAGATATGCTACAGAGATCCATGAGATAGGCACTCGTTTACTTTCGGCTGCTGCAGCCGGAAGTAAACGAGTGCCGAGCCGGGGACGGCGCCATCTTGGAGCGGTCCCCGGCCGGCTTCAGAAACGGAGATCGCTCCTCCGGGATAACATCCCGGAGGAGCGATCTCCGCCACTAGACACCAGGGAGATGCTGGATCCAATAATCGGATGTAGCTGTCATGTTTGACAGCTGCATCTGATTACTGTATTAGCGGGCACGGCGATCGGACCGTGCCCGCTAATACCTGCGGTCCCGGGCTACAAGCGGCACCCGGGACCGCCACGGTTCAGAGCGGGGTCGCCGTGCGGCACCGCTCTGAACGTCCTTAATGGCATCAGGGTGTAAATATACGCCCTATGTCGTTAAGGTGTTAAAAACAAAAACGTTGGTCATCTATTTAGTCCAACAATACCAATATCTGAAAAATAAAAAGGAGAGACACAAAAAAGAGGCAGGAGCAGAACACCCATCATTTTGACAGGTGTTCTGCTCCTTACAGTATGAAGCATCTTTCCAGAAAGCTCCAGCCCTCCCTCATGCCGGCCCCCCTCCAGCGCATCATGCATAGAGTGCGTGTGTGTGTGTGTGTGTGTGTGTGTATGTGTGTGTGTGAGAGAGAGAGAGAGAGAGAGTGTGTGTGTGTGTGCGGATTTGTGCTGATTTCTGTGGACATGGAGTCTGGAGGGGTGAGGCTGTATGGCTATCTGTATACTATATCCAGGTTGTATGATATTTGTATACTATATCCGGGCTCTATGGTATCTGTATACAATATCCAGGCTGTATTGTATCTGTATACTATATATATCAGCAGTGGCTGACCAGGCATGCTGGGGTTTGTAGTTGCACAGTACGTTAAGTGTGTTTGTCTGCCAGAGCACCCATGCCCCTGCTAGCTGGGAGTGATGCATGTTGTGCAACCGCACAGGTCGCACCCCCCAAAGGCCGGCCCTGAGTCAAAGATATGTTCCACTTCGGCTGTATGGGGCCCTGAAATTCCTGATGGCGGCCCTGCCCCTTAGAGACCTGTATTCATGTATGGCATGTATTTCCCATATCACATAACACAGATTGAAAACTGAATTTACTACAAATGACACAGTTTAATCTTTTATGCAAGGTTGTAATGGCCCACAAGAGTATCATAGGAGCTTCTGGTAGGCCAAAGGTCCAACTAAAGCAAACCCTACTGGAACAGACTTAAGGGCCAGTCACTGGACACTAGGATCTTCTTCTTATTGGGTTGGTTCAGAAATAGCCTTTTAGATCTCAGTGATGATGTGTCCTTTGTTTTTGACAACCACCAAGTCTATGATAAGAGATGAGTGCAACTCAAGCATGCTCGAGTCTGATTGTTCAGCATTTGAATACAGGTGGCTGAAGAAGTTGAATGCAGTTCTAGGGAGTCCTGGAAAACATGGATGTTTTTCAACCAGCCTTAGGGCTGCATCCAAATACTTCAGCACATGTTCTGCAAAGAAGGTAAAATATTCCCTGGTGGGTCAGAGGAAGCCCAGTATGAGATTTATATTTTTAGAAAAACTATAGGACTCTCTTATTAAGCCTCATGAATGGACATAGCTGATAATAGAGTACTCGTAGAGGTCAATGGGGCGCTAGTGTATTACATTATGTTCTGTTTTCTATCATAGAGATTATGTTTCTCATTGAGAAGAGTTCCATTAAGAAGGTGTGGAGACCCATCATGGTCCACTGGGAATGTCGGGAAGAGGGGGAACGCAAAGTAGCTCTCTCAGAGGAAGCTTTTCCTTCAAGTCAATGTCTGAATCCATTAAGAAGTCTTAAAACATGACTGCAGATTTAAAGAGCCAAGCCAGAAACTACACCCCCCCCCCCAAGGAGACATTTCACCAGATATTGTATTAAACATTTCTTTCCTAGGAATCATTGTTTTTAGGGAGACAATCTCCAAAATTTGACACTGTAGAGTAGAGAGTTGGCTTCATGTGCCACCAATGGGAAATCTATATTTTGGTCAAAAAGTTTCCAACCATTTTGGAAATAATAAATCCTTCTCTCATTGCCCGTACGCTTTTGAATGTAATACATTAGATTGGTTTGATATCTGCGGCTGTGTGAGGTCAAAATGTTTGTAATACAAATGCAAAATTATGCTAAGAAAAACAAGTTGATGCAGTGTGGTGGTCTGGCGCAATAAGCCCTTGTTCGGAGGAGAAAACACATATTGGATTGTTTAGACCAAGACGTGAACAATCTCCACATGTACGGCCAGTTAATGAGAATCAGACAGAGAATGTTCTAAGCTATATTCTTCCCCCTTATCAAGTGGCCTCTTGTTGTTGTTATTGTTGTTGTTGCTTCGAGTTCTGCTTTCATTAACAGTATAATGTAGTGCAAGTACAATAAGCTGCATTTACATTTGTATGGGCTACCAAGATCAAAACCAAAGCACAAGCATTGGCACTCGCATCTCGTCAGCCATCAGATGGCTCCGTTATGTAAAGGTTAAAAAATATTTGTTACGATAATAAAACCAGAAAACTGATTTATTTTTACAGTGAAATGTCAATACAGAAGAAGTAGTAATGAGCATTTCCTGGAATTTTTGGTTTTTTAAGCATCATCAGATCATAAATTCTGGCAAATGCTGAAACGACACTGTGGCATATGGGACCTTCCATGTTTGGCATAAGTACTGCATTGCAATGTAAGGAGGGGTATCAAAGAAGTTTATAGGAGTTTTTAGACCAAAAATATTTCATCTATATCCACAGGATTGGCCACTAATCACTGATTGATAGGGTTACAACAAACTGCCACTGCGGGATCTATCCAATGAGCGAGGCCAGAACCAGTTGGCTCTTTTCAATGCATAGGGGTTGTGCCTGGTTACTGCCGCTTGCCCCCTGTTAGGCACCCTACCGATCAGGGATTTTACGCAGAAAATCCCTTTAAAGGGAACTTGTTAATAGGGATCCCACCTCAGTCAGTGCTTGGTTGAATGGGCAATCACAAAATTTGGTAGAAGAGTAACAAGTGGGGGACCAGAACACATCACAGTGCGAGGTGTGGGGGACCCAGGTAGTTGAGTAGGTATTTTTTTATTTTTGCTGCCCAGATATCACCTTTAAGGTATCTAGCCTAGTGACTTTTGACAAGAAACAATAGCTAGAGTTAGAAGTTCCAATCAGTTTGACAAAACATCAAAAGACTCAGAACACAGTATAGGTAATCTTTAAAAGGGGTTGTAGGCGGTCGGCCTTTAAAGTGACTCTATACCCACAATCTGTCCCCCCCAAACCACTTGTACCTTCGGATAGCTGCTTTTAGTCCAAGATCTGTCCTGGGGTCCATTCGGCAGGGGATGCAGTTATTGTTTTAAAAACTACTTTTAATCCAGCAGCGCTGTGTTTAACGGCCGGGGCTTACATTTGTATATGCATTAGGCTGGCACAACCTCTCTGTCCTTTCTCCCCACCCTCCTCATCATTAGAAATGCTCCAGGCAGATTGCTTCCTATTCCCCACCTGTGTGTATAATGAACATGGGCTGGATCATTAAGACACCTGTGCAAAGCTCAAACAGTAGTTAATGTTCCTGGATCATTCCTAATGCTGAGGAGGGCGGGGAGGAGGGAAGGACGGAGAGGTGATGCCAGCCTAATGCATATACAAATGTAAGCCCCAGCCATTAGACACAGCGCTGTAGGATTAAAAATTGTTTTTAGGACAATAACTGCATCCCCTGCCGAATGGACCCCAGGACAGATCTTGGATTAAAAGCAGCTATCCCAAGGTACAAGCGGTTTGGGGGGGGGGGGTCAGTGTTCTTCTCTGGTGTCGCCTGTGCCCCCTGCTAACCGAAGAGACTCCACTTCAGAGATGAACTTGCTTTGGGAGTGACAGCCCGCTCAGCCAATCGCTGGCCCATCTCAGTCACTCCTGAAATGAATTTGTCTTGGGAGTGGAGGCTCTGCAGTCAGTGTGGGAACCCAGGCAATACCAGAGGAGGACACCAAGTGAGCACAGACAATTAAGGAGAACATGTTTATCATTTAACCCCCTCCCGCCGCTGGGCAGTAAACTAACGTTGCTGCAGCCTATGTCTGATGCTGCAGCGACGTTAATTCCCGCCGCAGGATGACACAGACGCAGGAGCTGCGCCTGTATAATCCGTGGCAGGTCCCGGCTATCAGTGATAGCTGGAGACCCGCAGTGGCTCCGGTGCTGAGAGTTAACTCTATAGATACTGCTGTCAGCACGACCGCAGCATCTATAGGGCTTCTGACAGAGAATTGTCCCTCTACAGAGAAAGAATTTTCTGTCCGTTGTCCATCAGGGCTCTGCAAAGTAATCGCAGAGCCCTGATGGTAGCCATGGAAACCGGACAGCGGCTGGGGACAGAGGAGAGGGAGCAGACATAGGGACATCAGCTTATGGGATCATTATGATCCCATAAGCTGATGTCCTAAAATGACCAGTGCATTGATGCATCAATGACCCGAGGTCGTGAAAGGGTTAATACGAATCAGTAGCAATACAAAAAATGGCTTAACGCTGGACAACCCTTCTACTGGCATCCCCAATATTTAAAGTCTTTTTGCACTGCAAGTAATAAACAGGGATGGTCCGAACCTGCCGAGATTTCAGGTTCGTACGAACCCGGACTCTCGGCAATGATTCCCGCTGTCTTCCACCTCCGTGGAGAGGGTGGATAAAGCAGGAGGACCGCCTGGAAAACTGGGATACAACCTATGGCTGTGGCTGTATCCCGGTTTTCCAGGCGGTCCTCCCGCTGTATCCACCCTCTCCATGGAGGTTTAAGACAGCGTGAATCATTGCAGAGAGTCCGGGTTCGCATGAACCTCGGCAGGTTCGAACCATCCCTAGTAATAAACAATTGAAAATACATTCATAGTCTGGGGTCTACAAAGGAGACGAAGTAGGTCCTACTATAATCTCTGAATCATGATAGTTGAATATATGTGGCTGACAAAGTTGGATGCAGTCCTAGGGAGACCTGGAAATCATGGATCCAGCCATAGGCCATAGGCTGCATTCATGTTTTACTGGACGCCCTAGGGCTGCATCCAACTTCTTCAGCCATTGGTATTTGAATGCAGAATGATTGGACTCGAGTATGGTTGAGTTGCGCTCATCTCTAAGTTGCACTCATCTCTAAATTAAGACGGGATTTAGTTTTAATACATCTTTAGGCTATGTTCACACTGCGTATGTTTCCGGCCGTAGTGTGAACCGCGAATATACGCACATATTTTTGAGGTTGATGCGTTCGCTTGAGAGTATACAATATACGCCCGTACAATGCACACTACGTATGAGCTTACGGCCGGATCGTATACGGCGCCGTGAAAAATTAACAAGACCATTGTTTGAGGACGGAAATGTTCCAACTCATGGCCGTGGATTTCCATGCGGTCCCGTACAAAGTACTTATTTCAGCCAAATTGAACTTGATTTTTCGATCCAAAAGGTTCTGTGAGTTTTATTGGGCTGGGCGAAGATTTCCAAGTAAATGACCTGTTTCAGATCGCTTCGAATCAAGCTAGGAAGCATAACTGTACTACGGGCGTATGTTCGCGGTTCGTGCGCATCCGTCCGCATGTCTATTTTTCCCACGCCCGTAGTTTCAGCCGCACATGTACAGCGGCGTACGAAATGCGGCCGGACTCGTACGCAGTGTGAACATAGCCTTAATTTAAAAAAAATCAGTAAAACAATCTGAGTCCAGGACCACAACCTAACTTGGATACAATATAATAGAAACCATAAAATGCAGAAAGCTGCAATTACATTCCTCTAACAATACGTTGTATAGTAATTTTTCTCTTTCAAGCAGGAATAGCCAGTATAAAGCACTCTAACGAATATCGTTTTTTCCCCCCTCAGAAATATGAATGCTAATGACTGTAGAATAGGGAGCTGATACGAGGCTCATAATCACTGGCACAGAATATCCTCTTTGAAGAACCTTTCTGCGTAATGTTCTTCCTCTAAGTGAACAGTCGAAAACCTATTATTTAGAAAATGATTTTCATTAATTGAATGTTAGAGAGCGCAAAGAAAATAAGAAGACTAGAAACCATTTGTGGCAAAGTTTTGACAAGCATTGTACAAGTATAAATTATACTGCAAAACAAACAATAAGATGAAGGGTGGAAGAAATTACAAAAGTCAATGTACAAGTTGCAACACAAAAATAGCTTAAAAAAAAAAAAAAAAAAAAAAAATACCACCAACCTCAAGTGTTTTAAATAGATTGTTACTGGAGAATATATGTCAAGAGTCTGATCCGAAAACTGTTTAAAAGCAGCGTCTGTATCTAATCCAATTTAACCAATTACACTCATAGACTAAATATACCGCACCAAGAAGGGGTTGTTGAATTCAAATGAAATTTTTTATGTGTGATGTAATGATGATCTATGTATACGTACACTTATTGGGAAAAACTGTAAAACTAAAAGGAGGTTTTAGTACTTGTTGGCCACTTTTAGCATTGATACAAGACGAGATACGTCTGGGCAGGACCCCTGCTAATAGAGGCGACACATGTGGATGTAGGATTTTTTATCCATATTACTGAGCCATGTACCCCGTATTACTACTAGGGTTGACTGACGATGTATTTGATAGCTCCCCAGATCATCACACCAGTGGTTGGGGTAGTGTGTTGCTGAACAGCAAGGGCAGGAATGAAACGCCGACCACGAGGCCTCCATACTTGAACCCAACCATTGTCAAATCCCAAACAGAATCTGGACTTGTTGCTAAAGATGATATGATTCCATTCCTTTACAGTCCAGGTTCTCACTCTAAACAACATTGCAAAAGAAGGTGACTGTGGCTGGCTGTCAATAGCAGGAAACCTCCAAATCTCCTTTTATGCCCCTGAAAATGGCCCAGGAAGAGATATGGGTGTGAAATAAAGGTGCCACCTGTGTCTGGCTGGTGAACAAGGAAACTGTGGAAGCTTCTTATGCTGTGTGTGTGACCTCATGTAACCTCTACTTTAAACACCTCGTAATAGCTTGGTCAGAACCACCTAGATGTTGGGGAATTTGACAAAACAACTATCCTGCTTCTCGCAGTCAAGTAGTGCACCACCTCTAAAAGTCTGTTAACTGGGCAAAATGTCTCCAAGTTCATTGTATGGGCGCCTTTACACCTACTGGATCCGCAGCAGCTGCAGATCCAGTGCCATTCATGCCTATGATAGCACATACTTGCAGCGGGATTGACATCCTGCTGTGAGTATGTGCGTTAACCCCACGCAGCCCGCTGCTGAGAGCATATATTACCTGCTCGATGACGCGGCGGCATGTCAGGCTCCCGGCTCCCATCGGTCCTGCTCAGCCAATTAGCACTGATTGGCTGAGCGGGACCAGAGCCGGGAACCTCACATGCAGCCGAGCAGGTAATGTATGCTCTCGGCGGCGGGCTGCGTGGGGTTAACGCACATACTCACAGCAGGATGTCAATCCCACTGCAAGTATGTGCTATCATAGGCATGAATAACAATGGATCCGCAGCCGATTTCGCTGTAAAACCGCATTGTGAAATTTGCTGCGGATCGCGTAGGTGTGAAGGCACCCTAAAGGCATGTCTAGTAGAGATAAGCGCAATTCAAGCATGATCAAGTCCAATCATCCGACATTTGAATCCCGGTGGCTGAAGATGATAGTTGCAGCCCTAGAGAGTCCAGGAAAACATGGATGCAACAATTACCTATTCAAATGCCAAATGATCGGACCTGAGCATGTTCAAATTTTGCTCATTTCTAAACACCATATTGTTTCACTGGATTCTAACTCAACAAACACCAAACTGTTGGCATGTACATGGGCTAAAAACATTTTTCTTCATCATCTTTCCCATCCTTGTCGTCTCCTTCATCACCACTTACCTGTCAGACTTAGGTATGCTACTACCACAATTAATATTGGATTATTTCAGGCTTTTTCGGGTTTCAATGACACTCACTTATCCGAATGAAAACGAGTCCATTGGGATTTTATTAAATTTCAATGAAAGCAACAGTCAGACAGAAAGCCATTATGTTTTACTAAGGTAGATCCAGTATAATATAATAAGTATATATAAGTAATACAATATAAGTATAATATACTTTCTGCATATAGTGCTATATGTGTGTATTTCAGTAAGAGAAATGGGGATGGGGACCCTTTGGACTTTCAGCTGTTGCAAAACCACAATTCCCATCATGCCTGAATAGCCATAGCTTTTGCTGTCATGGCAGGATGGGAATTGTAGTTTGGAACAGCTTGAAATATGAAGGTTCCCCATCCCTGTACTAAGTTATGAATGAGCAGGGAATGACAGTTCTATTAGGATGAGCGCAGACAGATGAGCGGAGAAGCTTATAGTAAACAGTGCTGGTTGGATGATTCATTGAGTGATTGACACATAATCCGTCCACCTCTATAATAGAGCATCAAGCAGGATAGACAGCAATAACCAACAGCAGGAAGTTGTGCCCGGACAGAACATCTTTGATGTACAGTACTAAAGGAACTGTCTCCACTGATGTGGCAGAGGTCGAAAGCTAAATGATAGTGGAATGGCTTAGAATCAGAAATCCATGATGAAGAAAGAGAAGTTTCCTCCGGAGGAGTGCTGAGAGGAGGGTGACAAATCTTCGACAGTCTGGTAAAGGTTGAAGATGCGTAAAACCAAAAACTATTGATTTATACACAAGTCGTGTAACACACAAAAAGAGGTTATCAGAAAGAGGTTAAAATCTAGAGGACTTGGTGTTACTAGGGAAAAAGTGAAAATTGCTAGTTGTAGAATATGTGTTTTAAAAAATACCTCTATATAGACAGTTTACTTCTTTATATAAAGCCACAAGGATAGAGGAGTCTCCAATTATACAGAGAGTTAGTAGTTAGAAAGCATTAAAGGGATTGTCTAGGGAATACTGACATTTTCTACAGGGCTTGTAGTGGTGTAAAAATAGTAAGCATGCCATACTCACCTCCCTCAGTCCCCCACAGCTGCTACACCGACTCTACAGGTGCCCCAGAGTCTGCTCTTCCACCAAACTCTGTGTTATCCTGACCCTGCAGGGCCTGCCTAGCTAATCTGCTGCAGCAAAGTTACGACTCACTGACTGTGTGGACAATTCTTGTGGAGTCAGAACAACGCAGAACCTGGAAGAAGTGGAGACCAGCGGGAGCTAGGAACATTGGCATGGCAGCCACAGGAGACCAGAAGAGGTGAGTATAGAATGCTTATTATTTTTAAAACACCCCCGGCCCTGACACAAATTTTGTCTCAGTTGGTTTTGTAAGTTTCTGAAGTGCTGTATACTCATCTTTTCTCTCCATAGCAGTGATAATGGCTGTTTTATAGCATGTGACACCAAGATTTTAATCGAAGTGTAAAGTTAGTAGTTTCTTCCAACATATTAATATTTCGGAAAAAAGTTCTTTCCAACCAACAGTGAGATGTCCAAATGTTCCTCGTAGCAGATTCAGACGTCAATCTGGAGTGAATCGGACTCCCCCCCCCCAAACAAACAAACAACCACGGACAGGTGATGGTGGTGGTGGTGGTAGGGGTCGGCCATGGGGAGGGTGAGTGGCGGGTGGGAGATTTAACGAACGATCATTCAGCCATCAGTTTTTCACAGAGTATGGGGCCCTTAATGGCGGAAACAACAGTGCGATCCCCTAAGTGTTAATCATAATGCTGAAGGCTGCATTCAGTCTGACTTCCAAAAACCCCAAATGATCTGTTGTTGCTAGAAAAACTAAGGAGAGGCATACTTTCCTGATCGGACCAGTATAAACTCGATTCACAAGACTTAATAATGATGTCGACCTCTTAGTTTCTTGAGAATGCCTCTATGTAGAGACTTGGCTTAGACTAAGAATTGTTACTTGTCTCTTGTGTCATTTTGCATTTCATTATGTATTTCTGTAGTCTGGTGTAAGCAGTATATGAAGGGCGAGGCAGGCACAAGGGACCGCAGACAAGATTACTTTGTCAATTTGCTAGAGTAAAATGTAAGGAAAACAGTCACGAAATGCTGTCTGACTGGAGCAGTCCGACATCTAACAGGTCACTGTGTAAGTATAAGCACAATATATCTGTGATCCCGCTAGTCTTTAGAAATAAGGGTATGTTATCGTAACTCTTAGCCAAAGGAAGGTATTCCTGGAATTATTTGCACATCTTTGATGTGAAAAATCCTACTGCTAGCACAAACACAAATGTTCATGGGTTATATATAGCCAAGAGTGAAAGAGTCACTAAATAAGAGGCACTGTCCTCTTCAAAGACGCCCAATGGAATCTTTAACAGAAACAAGATAAAACACTAGCTATACCTCACCCCGGATAACAATAGGTGGTGATATTATTTAAAGTGTGCCTGTTGTTATAACTTTCAAAATCTAAATCAATGGTAGATGTGATATGAAGCAAGTTTGCAATATACATTCATTGTTTTCTTTATCATGCTGTAAAACAAAGCTGTACTTACCAGAAATCCAGGTCCTGTCTCCTGAAGGAAGATTTTCTGACTTGTGCTGGTTGAAAAAAAGAGACTCAATACAGGAATTTTGGCCAGTACAGCTCAATGTTTCCATCAATCACATGACTGCCTTCTCTCTGTGAGTGCTCAGATGACCTGAGATACACAGGACTTCCTGTTTTCTGACTCTCTGAGAAAAAAAAGAGTCAGAAACCAGGAAGTGGCGTGTTTTCCATGATAACTAAAAAAAAAATGAATGTAAATTGCAAACTTGCTTTATATCACATCTACTTTTGGTTTAGATTTTGAAAATTTTATTGACAGGTGCACTTTAAAGAGAGCCTGTCAGTTTTCTATCTTTTCCCAATATTGGTCCCTCATTGGTTTGGTTGCCATTTCACCTACACTCACCAACCACTTTATTAGTTACACCTGTCCAACTGCACGTTACCACTTAATTTCTAATCAGCCAATCACATGGCGGCAACTCAGTGCTTTTAGGCATGTAGACATGGTCAAGACAATCTCCTGCAGTTCAAACCGAGCATCAGTATGGGGAAGAAAGGGGATTTGAGTGCCTTTGAACGTGGCATGGTTGTTGTGCCAGAAGGGCTGGTCTGAGTATTTCAGAAACTGCTGATCTACTGGGATTTTCACGCACAACCATCTCTAGGCTTTACAGAGAATGGTCCGAAAAAGAAAAAACATCCAGTGAGCGGCAGTTCTGTGGGCGGAAATGCCTTGTTGATGCCAGAGGTCAGAGGAGAATGGGCAGACTGGTTCGAGCTGATAAAAAGGCAACAGTGACTCAAATAGCCAACCGTTACAACCAAGGTAGGCAGAAGAGCATCTCTGAACGCACAGTACCTCGAACTTTGAGGCAGATGGGCTACAGCAGCAGAAGACCACGCCGGGTGCCACTCCTTTCAGCTAAGAACAGGAAACTGAGGCTACAATTTGCACAAGCTCATCGAAATTGGACAGTAGAAGATTGGAAAAACGTTGCCTGGTCTGATGAGTCTTGATTTCTGCTTGAACATGACAATGAGTTCACTGTACTCAAATGGCCTCCACAGTCACCAGATCGCAATCCAATAGAGCATCTTTGGGATGTGGTGGAACGGGAGATTCGCATCATGGATGTGAAGCCGACAAATCTGCGGCAACTGTGTGATGCCATCATGTCAATATGGACCAAAATCTCTGAGGAAAGCTTCCAGCACCTTGTTGAATCTATGCCACCAAGAATTGAGGTAGGTCTGAAGGCAAAAGGGGGTCCAACCCGTTACTAGCATGGTGTACCTAATAAAGTGGCCGGTGAGTGTATATGCAACACCACCATATTTAACACCTTTCTGAATGCAGGAAAACTAGGTAAAAAGTGGCTTTACAAGACGGTGAATAATATGGTAGTTTGACAATTTTTAAGTCGTCCTACCTATTCTTAGTTTAGAAGTAATTAAACCTTGTCTTGAATAAACTAACTTGTAGAGATTGAGAAAAAAAAGTTAGGTAGTAGAGTTGAATGGAATTCAAGCCCAATCTTTTGGCATTTATGTTCCTCTAATCTGCAGCATGAAAGAAAACTGTATAAATGCCACCCAGTAAATCAAGGTAAATAGCCCAAAATATGCTGATTCCAGATCAGATTTTTATCATTATACTGACTAGCATTTTCCAACTGTATGGGCCCTATTAACATAGGGTGATAATAGGCTGACATCACCCTTTGTAACAGGGCCTATGTTCTCCCGACAATTAAGAAAACTTAAAATCACTGCACATATCCCCGTGTAACAAAGGAAATGCGGCCAAAAAACTAAATTCTTGAAAGGATACTGACTGCTTAAGACCTAGACATCAAGGCTAATGTCCTGGAGACTGCCTTTAACTCAAATTTCTTGACTGTAGTATTGGCCTTCTCAGGGGGGTACAGGGCTCAACTGTCCACTACCATGAGCATGCGCATGGAGAGATGCCTTTACATGAAGCAGTCTTCATGTTGAGGTTGCTATGCCCATATTTATTTCTCCTTCATTGTCGGGATCTATTCATTTTACACATTGAAGAAGGGTCTGGCTACTGAACCCCCTTCATCAGGCCTTCCAGACAGGTCAGTAACCAATATATTTGAAAAGCTTCTTTAAAGTTTCCATTGACATATGGTTGAACATAATGTAATTCCCATCCAATTTGAGTGTACCATGGCCGAAAAATATAATTTTATTTAGGATTATTGCTATCTCAGCTCTAAAATATTAGGTCAGGAGTACCGAGCAATTCTCAAGAACCTCAAGACTATTTTCAAAGAATGTTTAAACTAAAAATGGAAAAAAATTTGCTGATCATGTGAAAACTGAGTGGGAAGTAATGCAATATTTCCCATTCTGTCATCCTTTCCTTTTGAAGCTCATATATGGCCAAGTTGACATATGGCCAAGTATTTCCATGAGGTTCGGCCCTCAGACCCTTCTTGTAATAACATTTTGCCATGAAGTTTTAGAACTTACCCATCATATTATACAGTAGCTAATCATCTGGAATCTTTGTATCCCATAGGAATAGACAGAGACTATTCTTCATCATTTATCATGTACAGTACTCACCAAATAGGTGTTGCTTTTATTTTTTCAAACTTAAAGCGCAACTATTAAATATTTTGACCATTCAGTTTTAGTTAGCTTAGGTCATGACAAGACTTTTTGCAATATACATTAATAACCTAAAATGAACAGTTTTTTAAATACATAAAGCGGAAAGTCCCCTCAGAGCTCTCTTTGCCTCTGACTTGCAGATCCGTACTTAGTGTACAGACTCTGAAAGGAGGATCAGATAACAGCCCTGACACAGAGAGAAACATAAACAAACCCTCCTCCCGCCCTCCTAGCAGCACATTCTCCCCCCTCCCCTCACAGAGGTGACTAAGCAGAGCTGAGGGTGTTGTGTGTGAGGAGCAGCGCAGGGGAAGAGATGGATGGAAGCACAAGTGTATCCAGTGCCACCATGACTACAATGTACTGCATGAGGGAGAGTGGGTGAGTCACTGAGGGGAGGACTACAAGTCCCAGCACAACACAGCTGTAGTCCTTTCATAGTATATATAACATTCACTATCAGATGTCTGCAGCAGGTGCAGCAGGTGGTCCTCCATGGCTGACATTATCCTACAGTGTAATAAGAGCAGATGACTGTATCTAATCCCACTGTGTGTGATACCATCTGCTAGGGCTCTGAATCTAATCTAATTTTTGGATACTGAAATTATAGTTAAGCTTTAATTTTAAATTTTCTAAATATAAAAACAATAACACATTTGATAATTATAGGGCAAAAAGAGCCATTAACCCTGACACCATAAAAATACATGTATACTGTAGAAAAAGTAACTATAAATGGTAATAAAAATATGTTTACAGACACATTTATGCTTACTAGAGATGAGCACAACTTATACTTTAGTCCGATTCTTTGGCATTTGAATACCAGGAAGTCCAGGAAAACATTTTTCCACAATATTTGGTAGGAGTTCTACAGCTGGGACCCTACTGTGCATAAAATTTGAATGTGAGTCAATGAGGCAAAAGGACCGGCGAAGGTGGCTGACTACAGTACGCTTTGAAATTTCCATGGTATACGAATTTAGGGGGAGATTTATCAAACATGGTGTAAAGTGAAACTGGCTCAGTTGTTCCTAACAACCAATCACATTCCACCTTTCATTTTCCAAAGAGTCTGTGAGGAATAAAAAGGTGGAATCTGATTGGTTGCTAAGGACAACTGAGCCAGTTTCACTTTACACCATGTTTGATAAATCTCCCCCTTAGTCCTTAATCCGCACTTCTCACTCCCGTCTCCAAGACTTCACCCGCGCTGCACCAATTCTAAGGAATGCACTACCCAAGACTGTCAGACTCACCTCCAATACCCAAAGCCTCAAACGTGCCCTCAAAACACATCTGTTCAAGCAGGCTTATCAGGTTCCCTAAATTGACCCCCCCCCCCCCAATACATACGTCAGGCATTTAAGCACTTAGACCTGTAGCAGGCAGGCATTGGTTGGTGACTGGTTTACCCACCTTTACCTGCACTGCTTTATTTATAAAGATGGCCGGACCATGCTAAAAAGGAAGGACTTTGCCCCTCTGCCATTTTGTCTCAAACCCCCTTCTAATAGTCTGTAAGCTGTTGCATGCGAGCAGGGACCTCACTCCTCATGTATGGATAATTATATGTAGATCTCTGTAATGTCTGATTTATGTCTATGTATGTAACCCCAGAATTGTAAAGTGCTGCGGAATCTGTTGGCGCTATACACATAAAATTATTATTATTACTTTAGTAGTGGCCAAGTATGTACATTACTTCTCCATATACTCTGGACCCTTTATTCATATACTTATCATCAATTCTGTGGACCTTGGGGTAACCACATCAATAACATGAATGGCAGTACAGTGTGGCAAAGATAAAAATTTAATATATGAAAGTACAAATTATTATAGCCCTTTCAGTACATTACTGAAGCCATACAGTAGATAAAGTAGGAGATTTTCCGGAAATTGGCAGAAAAAATACTTCCCCATTAGTCCACACCCACAGTGGGGATCGCAGTTGGATTTCCTAACCTCAGGCAGTCACACGCAGAATACAATTTCTCTCAAAGCCAATTATTCCGAGTACATTTTTGGAGTGTGAGATTGGGTGTCGTGACTTCCTAATCTATACAATATATGGGTTCAGTAAGGATGCATTCACACCTGCTGTTTTAGTGCTACAGCTTTGCAAATCTGTTTTGTATCTGCAGCTGTTTCATGAAAATCATGGCAAAAAAAGCAAAAAAAAAAACAACAACAACCAGCGTGTAACTACAACGTAAGGCTATATGCACACAGGAGAGCCGCATGTAGGATGCTGTAAGGCGGCACATAGTGTCCTCAAAGCTTTGTACTACACAGCCATAGTCATTATGTATGCCCTCGCCTGGTGCTTTGTAGGGCACCACATCCATGAATTATTCTCTCCTAGAATCATAAATAATAACTTTATACAGCAAATGATTCAGCAGTATAAACTTGAGAGAAAAATCCTTTGAATGAAACTGAAGACCTATAGAGGTATATACAGTAGGCCTAATACACATGTAAGGACTTCTTCTTATACAACTTGGAGGACAGACAAAGTAGTTATGTGTATATGGTCTTAAGCTATGTAATTTTATACATTGCATCATGTGTGTTGTTCGGAGGTATACATTTGGGGGGGGAGGGGGTTACCTTACGCATATGTCCAAGGCATGCCACTGTAGGATGCAAGTACACAGTACACCTCTCTATGGAATAGCAGTGTCTCCATACAGAAGATTAGAATGTTCCTAGCCAAATTTTTTTGATACCTTTACCATACATGTCATGCGATTGCTGTAGCCTAAGGGTCCTATTTCACTAAGCAGAACAATGATCGTTACTTATGATCGTTCTTGGAGGTCGCCCTGTCATCGCTAGTGTGAATGACCGAACAACGTCTTATTACACCGATTAGATGCTACAATTTGCAAATAACCACAATAAAAATAGGTCCAAATTCTATCAAGCGACCAACGATTTCTCGTTGGTCGTTTAATCGTTGTCCGTTATTACACAAAACAATTATCATTCAGTTACGAATGATCTAAAGATTTTTCAAACGATAATCGTCCCGTGGAATAGGGCCCTAACATAAGCAAAAGTAGAGAAGAGCTGGCATGTAGTGATAGCGGAGCCAGACAGAGATGGCTTTCACTCAGAGACAAGATCCAGCCGAGCCTCCTGAAACAGCAGAGGATAATGTGTTATCGAGAGAGAAAGAGAGAGAGAGGAGCTGGGTTACTGCTGAGACAATACCACATTTAAAATAAAAGGACTACACAACTTCTTGTCAGGTTTATATCAAGCATTAACATGCAGAAACCAGTATAATTTGTGATAACACTATATTAGTAAGTTACATATCTTGGGATGATAGCTTTATTTAAATACGATTCTCTGATAGCAGAATACCCCTTTAAAGCGACTCTGAACCCACAATCTGACCCCCCAAACGCTTGTACCTTCACATAGCTGCTTTTAATCCAAGATCTGTCCTGCGGTCCGTTCGGCAGGTGATGCAGCAATCATCCTAAAAACAACTTTTAAACTGGAAGCCCCGTGCCCTATGGGCGTGGCTTAGATTGTGTATGCATTAGGCTGGCACACCCTCTCTGTCCCTCCTCCCCACCCTCCTCATCATTAGGAATGCTCCAGGCAGATTGTCCCCACCTGTGTCAGCCCGGCACATGGGCTGGATCGTTAGGCCACCTGTAAAATGTTCCAGTGGCATTCCTAATGATGAAGAGGGTGGGGAGGAGGGACGTAGGGGTGGTGCAAAGTTAGGGCACAGATACTCACTTTGGGCACGGGGCTGCAAGTTTAAAAGTTGTTTTTTAGGACAATAACTGCATCACCTGCCAAACGGACCCCAGGACAGATTTTGGATTAAAAGCAGCTATAAGAAGGTACAAGTGGTTTGGAGGGGTCATATTGTGGGTACAGAGTCCCTTTAGGCAATGTTTCAGGCCCAAATGCTTCTTCAGGTTTAGGTAAACATGATAAGCTTAGTGAATGAAAGGCCAAAAAAAAGGACTCTTTTCTACTAGAGATGAGCGCAATTCAAGCCCAATTGTCTGGCATCTGAATACAGCTGGCTGAAAAAGTTGAATGCAGCCCTTGGAAAACTTGTATACAGCCTATGGCGCAATGAATGAAGGCAAAACAAAGGATGTCTACTAGGGATGAGCGTAACTTGAGCCCAATTGTTCAGCATTTGATTACCAGTGGTTGAAGAAGTTAGATGCAGCCCTAGAAAACATGGATACAGCCTATGGCCTATGGATGTATCTTTGTTTTTACAGCCTGCCTAGGACTGCATGCAACTTCTTCAGCCATTTGTATTTAAATGCAAAACCGTAAAGCATGCTCGAGTTTCACTCATCTCTAATGTCTAGAACTGAGCGGAGAGATGGTAGGTGAGAAGACTAAGGGTGTGTTTACACGTACAGGATCCGCAGCAGATCTGCAGCAGATCTAATGGTGCAGATTTGATGCTGTGTTCAGTTATTTGGATGGGATCTGCTGCGGATCCGCAGCAGAAAATATGCTGCAGATTCGGTACGTGTGAACGTACCCTAAAAGAGATGTAGTCCTATACCTTCTTAGTGCTCTCAACATCACATTTCTCAGCTTGACCATAGACATCCCTTATTTCCAGCATTTTATTCATGAAGCTTGTTGTATTTTTCCTGCCCTGAAGAAGGGTATTTTCACCCAAAACATACACCTGGGACATGGAGAATGAATGTTAAACAAATATGCAACTCACTTATGATGTGCCAACTCTTCTCTTCTTTCGCATACGTCATAATGGAATAGAGGCTTACCACAAAAGCCTGGCACCACCATTCTTTAGGCAATACTGGAGAAATTCTGGTTGCACTTACAATATGTTCTAAGTGCATATGGAGTAGCCATATTTGTAGGACAGTAACTCTGTATAAGCAGTCTAAGAGGACTGTGGACCATTATCCAATTCCATATGTATCTGACCAATGTCAAGGTTCCATTGACATTGCTTCTAGGAGTAAGTACCTCCACACATATGCCTCCTTACATAGCCTGTTCTGCAGCACCTGGAGGATATGTGGTCCTATACCAAAGCAACCTAGAGCTTTTGAGTTTGCCATTTTATTCACCGGAGAGTGGTGTGAACATTCTTCTTGCTGGATGCATACTGTTACACTTGTGATCTTATGATCTATGGTTTGCTGAGCGCCACCAGGAGAAGGTGCAAGCTAGAGGAAGACTTTCTTGATATTCCATAGTACAACTAGTGTCCGTGTGTTTCAAGGACTTGTCTGTTTATGTCTATACTAAGGAGATTTATGGCACTTCTGCACCTGTGCTCGTTCCTTGCAGGGAAGGGGGGGGGGCATAATTGGGGATAATATATATATATATATATATATTATTATGTACGCAACAAATGGGCTACCCATATAAGGCAGAACAGAGATAGGGGGTTAAAGGGGTACTCCAGTGTGGGGGCACTTTTTTACTGGGACCGGGGAGGAGGTGGCCAAGGAAAAAGACGTCCACTCACCTCCCCAGTTCCAGCGGCGGGTCCGCATCGCGGCGCTCTGGTGCCTGGTTCCCGGCCGCTTCCGGGTGTCTAACGCGGGCCCGAGACGTGAAGTCTCAGTTCCGCTCAGCCACTCAGTGAAGGAGGCGGGATCCGTTTCAAGTCCGCTTAGATCCCGCCTCCTACACTGAGTGGACCTGAGACGTCACGTCTCAGGCCTGTGTCAGACACCCGGAAGCACCCGGGCACCGGAGCGCCGCGATGTGGGACCAGATGCTGGAACCGGGGAGTTAAGTGAACGTCTTTTTCCTCGGCCCCCTTTTCCCCGGTCCCAGTAAAAAAGTGCCCCCACACTGGAGTACCCCTTTAAGTCTGCCAAAACAAACTCACGTAACTCTTTTCCTTATTAATCAAAATGAGACCAATCCAGATTTATACAAGGGTCACCGGCTGTATCACCACTATAACATGATACTTGTACAATCAATAAGGAAATGCGAGAAGACTATCAGAGGAACAGTAAAAACTAAAACACAAAAACACATCTATCAGCAACTTAAAATGACTAAAGGCAAAAGTAAATGCCGAAGACTATAAATATTTACCAAGATCTTTAATAAGGGAGAGCGCTTCCCATGAGATAAAGGCTCCACCACCATCATCCATGGCTCCTTGCCCAACATCCCAGCTGTCCAAATGTCCACTGACAATCACAACCTACAACGAGGAGTAAACAGATGAAAATATTGTACAAGTTTTTACTTATATCATTTCTTCATTAGTTCTTCCCTTCCAAGACCCATCTGTTCCATAAAGGGGAATCAGCACAAACATGAACGTAATAGATGAATTTCTCTCATTATCTTTGGATACCTTACAATGTGTTGTACAAGATTCCTGGCAGTAAAAGAGTGTGTGGCTGTTTCATAACTGGATGACATGTGCATTCTGGAATGGGAACAGATATTGCAAGAGCCGGAAACTAAGTGTCTCGATGTGGGTGTAATTCCTAATAGGGCTGTGAAAGCCATTTGGACGCAAAAATTTCAATGAGATGCTTCATGAGATCATAAAATAACTTCACTTTTTTTTTTTTTTACACCAGAAAAGACTGACCTATTTTTGGAAATACTTTTGTATATTGTTAAGTTCTTAGGTAGCAGATTTTTTTCCCCCATTTTTGTTAAGCAGCTTGTTGTTACGGTAGAAGCCGCTTCATGAAGTTATTGTAGCTAACCTTGCTGCACAGACAAGATGAGTAGGGTTAACAACGCACTTTTGTACAACTCTGTAAGAAAAGACAGTCACAGCTATTTTATTTGAATTTAGGATATACATTCATACATAGCTTTTTGCCATTATTTTGAGACATAAAACACTCATTGTACCCCCCCCACCCGCACACACACACTGAATACAATAAGAAAATCAATATTAGAGCCATAAAATTAAATTGGTATTCGGGAAAAAATTAACTTAAAAATTAAAGTAGGAGGTCGCGATGGGTCCAACCTCTGAACCCTCCGACGATCCTTGTACCAGACCACGCCAGCTCTGTTATAAATAGAGCCCTGGGTCGGCACACGACCCCCGCCTTTATTCATTCTTATGGAGCGCTGGAAAGAGACGAGTACAGTGCTCATCTGGCAAACTCACCTCTTTCCGCCACGTCATACAAATGTGTGCCGACCTAGGGCTCAATTCATAACAGAGCCGATGGGGCCCAGTACAGAGATTGCCAGGGGGTTCAGAGGTCAGACCTCCTATTTTTCCTGGAATAACCCTTTTAAGTGAAAGGCCCCTTCAGTATTTTAGGCTCTTACATGAAAAAAAAAACTGATTTTCTTTTAGCTGTTTAGGGGTTAATTTCTGGACCATAAAATGGTTGGTTTCACTGTAACCCGTTCCCACATGGGTGCCAAAGTGGACAGCAGTTTAATTAGCAAAAAAATATATATATATATTTAAAAAGCTTAAAAAAGGCTCCATAACTGCTAAATGCAAAAAAACAAACAAACACCTAAAGGCTATGTTCCCACAACGTCTTTTTAGGTAAACAAAAACGACCACTGTGTAAAGTAACAGTGTTATTTCATAATGGCGGCCGTAATGGCCCTCATTATCAGATAAAAGCCATTTTCCACCTAAAAAAGACGTTGTGGGAACATAGCCGGAAAACTGTTGGTAAAATGAGCCCCATTAAAGGAGAAGTCCGGCGAAAATATTTATTTAATTATTGTATTGCCCTCGAAAAGTTATACAAATCACCAATATAAACTTATTACAGGAAATGCACATAAAGTTCTTTTTTCCCTGCACTTACTACTGCATCAAGGCTTCACTTCCTGGATAAAATGGTGATGTCACGACCCGACTCCCAGAGCTGTGTGGGCTGTGGCTGCTGTAGAGGATGATGGCAGGGGGACACTGAGGGACACAGGACACTGGAGGGACACTGAGCATTCCTCTGCCATCATCCTCTCCAGCAGCCACAGCCCGCACAGCTCTGGGAGTTGGGTCGTGACATCACCATTTTATCCAGGAAGTGACATCACCATGTTATCCAGGAAGTGAAGCCTTGATGCAGTAGTAAGTGCAGGGAAAAAAGCACTTTATAACCTTTTACTGTAATAAGTGTATATTTGTGATTTGTATAACTTTTGAGGGTCAATACTATACTTCAAAAAAAAATTCGCCGGACTTCTGTTTTAAGCTGGCCAAACACCTTCAATATCTGACAGACGATAGTTCAGCCATAAGTTCTCTTTCTCGCCTCCTCCCTATACACAGGAACATTCAGCACAGCTGAGCGTTCCTGTGTTCTCTATGGGGAGGGTAAAGCCGCGACTTGAATTCTCTCGCTGCACCTAATGTCCTATTGAGCAGGGCTCATTTTCTCCAACATGGATTCCTAAGCAAAGTGATGCCATTTTTTTTTGGCAATGAAGATTTTAAATTGATATCGGAAAATGTCTGTGATGTGTAAACCAAAGTGCAAGAAATAGAGGGAAATACCACGTTTTTAATATCATCACGACAATGCTGCCCCTGTTCATCTACTGCCCAAAGTAAGCAATCCCTTCAAAACTGCCATAACATGGAGGGGTCAGCCCTCTGACAGAGCTATGCGGGATAGTATAAGAAAGAAACAAACTTCAATGTACTCTAAGCACTGGAATCGAGCCATTCTACTCACTGACATCATACAGGTCAAAGACACTGGTCGGCCTGTCTCAGATTTACCATCACGCTTCATCACTAAAGTCAGACTCACAGACTGAGTTGCCTCTTTGTATCAATTTAGCAATGGTTTACTCTGGCTCGGGTCCATAGCTAAAGCATCCGTGTCTCCGACTGTTGAATTAGAGGCCTGTTCTGCCACAAATGAGCATGAAAACTTGTTTTGCCACTGTATATTTCCTGCCTAATAGTTTCTGTGCGTGAGACAAGGCTAATATTGGTCTTCCCCTAACACCCTGATTTCGACCGAGAGGAAGCCATAAACGAAGATTGACGCATTGACATTTAGGATGTTTTCCACATTTCAGGACTGAATTTGTCGTATGGCCCAAGATATGACTTTGTGACTTCTTGATGAGTTAGGAGGGATTATAAGCTGTGTATAGTGCTGTGGTATATACTGGTGTTATATAATCATCAGGAAATATATAGTAAGCCTATCATTTTTCCTAGAATAGGCTAGTCCTGTGCTTCGAGACTCTTAATGTACGCTCCACGGTCTACTTTTTGTATATTAATATTTCCCAGGGAGCAATACACCTAGGTTTTTAGTCTACATTGTCTTCTTTGTCTGGTGTCCCTAAGGTCAGTGATAGTTTTGTTGTGGTGGTCGACTAGACATTGCTCCCGTCTAGCCAGAATCCTACTCCACACTGATGAGGGGCAACTGCCAGAAACAACTGTCTGTGGATGGCTACGTGGCTTTGGTAGTTCCCTTGCCATGTCCTTAGACTTGTAATATAGTTGGATATCGATTGAAAGAGACATTTAATATGGTGGTTTCCTTACAGGAGCCACCCCTCTGCTAGGTCCTTCCCTGGAGGGATATCTGTCTAGTCCCATGATTTGAGACTTTTAATTGAGGCTCCACAGACTGTTTTGCCTAGAATATCTAGACACCTCCCAAAGCCCCACTGATCACCTGTTTTGTAGAGGTATGGCCCTCAGGTGTACATATGATGAAAGAAGACTACTAATGTGTGACCTATTCACTACATTGCTCATAATTACTTCAATGGGAGAGCAGACACTTTACAAGGGGTGGGGGGGATTTATCAAGACCAGTGTAACAGTATGCCAGTCTAACATAAAGCTTGCAGGTTTTTGTCTGGTGTCTGTCAAGTGCCACATTGATCAATTTCTCTCAATCTAAGTAACCAAAACCTACGTCTCATTTCATTGTGTACATCCAGGCACTAAACAGATGATCTGAATGGAGCAGCGTATGGTCATCCTACTGATCAGCTATTAGAAGACAATCAGTGATACGATTACTGGAAAACTCCTTGAAGTCAGTATGGCTCTCCAAATAGGTGACTGTACCCCCCCCCCCCTCCAACCACTCCAATCTATAGTATGTATAGAATTATACAGATATGGAAGCCTTCCATGAACATCCCCTTTAAGATCTAACACAAAAACAGACAAAAATGACACATTAGTACTGCCTGTGAGAGAATTTGCATATTTTGCTCATTTATGGTTTAATACTCAGATCTATAGAGGTAGTAAATCGAAGCAAGTTGGGGAAATAGTAATTAAGATGACAGAGAATGAGTTCCAAAATGTTTTACTTTACAGCTAATTCAATGTGACTAATTAAAGTGTACCTTTCAGCCGTACTGGAGGATGTTACATGTGAATTATTACATCACGGCAGCTGTTGTTTCATCTAGCCATAAAAGAGAGATGGCGAAAGGCGGCAATCACTTCTCAGCATTGCCTTTAGTTATAGGAGGAATAATAAAAGAAAAAAGAAAAAAAAGTCTTCCCTTCGAGACAAGGCAGCGGCAGATGACTTCCCGTTGCCTTATTCATTTCACGGGCAATCAGACAAATCGGGATTCACGGCTCCTGACGCCAGAGCCACTACAGAATCATCAAAAGGTGGATCCAGACAAACAAGCGCCTTCCAAAAAACTGTTTTCAAGAGGCAACAACCTTTATGAATCCTCTGCTGCCACTAATACTGGCGCCTATGTTTTTCTCTCTCTCTTTTAACTCTGGCAACAATCCAACGACTCCAGTGATGAAGAACACAGTTGTGTCTTTTAGAACATTTCATTCCCAAAACACGAAAAGGCCTCTCTGTGCATTGGCTAAACAGCGACATGCTTCAGAGGCTTGTGAAGGGAAGGCGTCTTCTCGTCACTATATGGAATGCGGCAGTACCGTGAGTGGTGGCTTGTACCTGCTCTGTTTATCCGGGTACAAAGTGAAATCTGTTCCCAGAGGCCCGGAGAAAACCACAGGATTAGTAAAAGGAAAAGAGGGCATTGAAGGTCATTACCAAAGTGTAAAAAAATGCAGAACCAAATAACAGTTTTTTTTCCTCATTTCTGGGCGATACCGATGTTCTAGAGTGATATTTCTTGTAGTCCTCTGTCGGACTATATAAAGTATTACATTTGAAACATAAGCCATCAAATATGCAAACGTTTTATAACCTTTGCACCTTCTATAGCTACATCCCGGCGAGTAAGCCCTTGCTGCTGCTGCCTTCTAGGGAACGACTGCCCAGGTTCAGAACGTGGGCTAAAGGTCCTATTACACAAAACAATTATCGTCTGTATTCAGCCGATACGGACCGCTATGGCCAAAAATCGCTTTGTTAAATAGAAGACAATGATCAGCCGACATGCACGATGTCGGCTTATTGTTGTCATTCAACATGTTGAAAAATCAACGATTACGATAGCAGCTATATGCTGCTGTTGCTCCGCGGAACAGGAGCGGCAGCAGCAGACCGCTGCTATCTTCTATGGGCTGCCCGGACAATCTAGTAATCACCCGGGCAGCAACTCCCTGTGGCCCCGGCTCTTACCCGTTCTTACCCTCTTACCCGAGGAGCAAGCGAGCGCTGACCTGACAGGTTGGCACTCGCTTGCTCCCTCTCGTCGCCTCGTGTGATAGGGGCTTAAGAAACGTTGGCATTGCACAAACTTGTATTAGAGAAGTCTCTATAAATCCAATGATTATCCCTTTGGTCCCACGACAATAGGTCTCTGAATTACCTGCCAACACCCTGCTCTGTACAGACCAGGGTCAGTAACCCCCAAAACAGTTGTCTAGAGATTGTTATTCTTTCTTCTTGGAGAGATTTTTGGCTCAGCATATATCACCAGTCATGTTCTAAGACTCCTAGTTGGGTTAAAGCACTGACTTTTTAAGGTGGTATGAGAGCTACTTTGCATAGTCAGAATCTTTAGTGGACCATGAATAGCCTGTAATCACCCTATGTCTTTAAGACCCTCTCCTCAGGGAAAATTAGTATTCCTTAGGTTTACTAATAAATTTCCAATTGTTTAAAAAAAATACAAATAAAGTCATCTGGTTGTCCTCTGTTAATATCCATTGTCCCCGGTTACCCACAATTCCATTTTTGTACTGTTCTGTATTTCTGTACAAATGGATAAGAAACAGATGGGAAAATGATTGCAACATTATGTGTAATCATCAGTTTTCTGTCCCATCCAATATAATTAAGCGAAGGACAAAAAGAAGGACCTCTTAGTGGACTGTCCCTCCCCCCCCTCCCCCCTCCCCCTTCCCAAAAATAAAATGAATGGATCATCCCTTGCTGCAATAGAAATCAGCTCTTTTTGTACTGACTTTCTGGTGAGCCTGTGTTTAAACCTTTTAGCACACAGACTATTTTACATTTTTGAAGGAATAAGTTTTGTTTTCTTTCTGTACATTGTCGCTTTTCTTGAGCCAAAACTTTTTATTCTTCACTTATGTAACCCTATGAGGGGTTTTTTTTTGTTTGTTTCAACTAGAGATGAGCGAACCTGGAGCATGCTTGAGTCCATTCGAACCCGAACCTTTGGCATTTGATTAGCGGTGGCTGCTGAAGTTGGATAAAGCCCTAAGGCTATGTGGAAAACATGGATATAGTCATTGGCTGTATCCATGTTTTTCAGACAACCTTAGAGCTTTATCCAAGTTCAGCAGCCCCAGCTAATCAAATACAGAACGTTCGGGTTCGGATCGACTCGAACCCGGTTCGCTCATCTCTAGTTTCAACCTTTTCATTTGGAATGATATTTTGGGGTACCTTTAACTCATTGATTAAAAGGGTACTGCGGATAAAGGTCACTTACTGGAAGTGTTGAATTCTTGTGAAATTGCTCATGTCATGGCCCAGCTGCATTCCAGCACCGCCATATTGTGCCACTTGCAGTGGGTGTCTCGTCTTTCTGGATGTATTGCCCTCCTCTTTATAGAACGCGCTTGTATGCGGCACAGAAAACAGGGCAGAGTCATTGGCCCTGTCTTCCTCTATGACGTTTACAGGTCACATGATATTCCTGGATGCATAAACGCATGCAGAAATATTATGTAAAAAAAAAAGAAGAGAAATTTTACCAGGATTATATTTCTAGCGACCAGAGGGAATGGAGACTGGAATTGATATGGTGCAGAAGGGATTGAAAGAAATATTGGGGGATATTTATAAAGACTGCCGAACGAGTAAGCCCTGCCCCCTTTTTATGGGCCTGATTCATTAGGAGGCGCATGCCGCTTAATAAACCCGGACAGCTCTGCGATTGGCACAGGTTCTGCACAGCAAATGTATACCTACTTCCAGTAGGTGTAGATATGTATCCTTATAAATCAGGCGCAGAGCAAGCCATGCCTACTCCCCACCTTGCTTGGCCCCACCCCCCACCCGCCCACGCAGCTGCATACACTAAGGAGAAGGGGCGAATCTACGCCCCTTCAGGTTGTCTTATATATGCCCCATGCCAGCTGAGCCACATTAATTAAAATAGGGCTCTTGCACAAAACTCGGTCAACATGGAACAAATCCGAGGTAACCCGAATATTAAAGCGAATGTACCATCATGGATAGATCGGCACGGGCGCAGGGAAGCCAGTGCCGCGGTCCATTTTTTGAACCGTGGCCTCGTTGCTGTGTACAGCGCCATTCTATCCACGGGTTCCGGGCCGGGGCTGAAGCACTGGAGATCCTATGACGCGGCTCCATTGATTCTAGTCAGCGCCAATCTATCCGTGGGTCATGTTTAAGCGAATGTACCTGATGGTACATTCGCTTTAGGTGGCAGCTCTGTCTGCACACCACTCTGGAGTCATCAATGTAATGAGATGTCCCACCGAGCCAGCAGCCCCACTGGATAGAATATATCTGTTACCTGTGTCTGTTTTTATTTTAATAAAAAACACGTTATTTTTTATGTGAATAGTGTCAAGGAGGTGGGGCCTAGGGTTTTATGGGCCTCACTGTGCTATATCCCCATAATCAGTATTGTGCAATTTGCATACAGTTACATAGTGGTGGTATGGCCCAGGGAACATAAGGCCCCACCTCCTTGACACTCTTCACAGCTTTTTTTTTTTTTAAAGCTTTCAACTGGATTGTCTTCCTAAATGGTAATTCCGTAATTCACTTCCAAGGCACGGATAAAACTCCCTTTATCTTGAACTGGCCGTATATTTCTGTTGACTAGTCCTGAGCGTATCCAAACATTTGTTTGAATGAATCACAACTTACTGGCACATCTTGTTGCATTTCACAATGTGCCATTTGTTATGTTTTTACACCAAAGGGTGTAAAATTTAGACTGGGGCAAACTGCCCACAGCAACCAATCACAGCTCAGCTTTCCTTTCAGCACTGCCTAAAGCTGAGCTGAGATTGGTTGCTGTGGGTAGTTTGCACCAGTCTAAGTTTTACACCCTTTGATAAATCTCCCCCTTTATCTTACCCCGATCTTAAAGCGACTCTGTACCCACTTTTGCCCCCCCCCAACTACTTATACCTTCTTGTAGCTGCAGAGCAGTTCTTTCAGATAGTATATTTGTCCACGCTTGTTGTTCTTTCCTGAGGGCGAAAATAATCCGTGCATGACGATCCCACGTAGGCACAATGATGCACCAGGATAGTGGAAGAAAGACGCGTCACTGCGCCTACACAGCTGATTCCTGGATCCTGGAGCGGAGGCACCATGGTAGGTGGGGAGAGGGGGGGGCGTGACAGACAGGAAAGGCGGGGAAGGCCATAAGCATCAGGAACATGGGTCGGGGACAGCGCTACGTCATTGCATGGGCACCGGAGGGGGGGTCAGGAGGTGGCGCAGGCGCAATTACACAGAACTGTGCGGCAGACAGAGGGTGGTACAGGAGGCAGGGGGAGACTGAAAACACCACCACAAAGGCGGCACTGACCTTGGGCACGAGCGCTCTAGGCCACGCCTCTAGGGCACGGCTGCACCTCAACTAAAGTCTTATTTTCGCCCTCAGGAAAAACCAAGCGTGGACAAAGATACCCTTGAAAGAAGCTACAAGAAAATATAGTAGAAGTAGTTGGGGGGTGGGCAAATTTGACAAAATGCATTATTGAGCACAGAGACATCCTGGCGTGTAAAAGTAGCTGAGGAACGTACATTTTTCTATCACATGGACAACAATGTAATCTGCTTATGGTGTCCTAGGTAACATTATCATATACACTCATTGGCCACTTTATTAGGTAGACCTGTCCAACTGCACGTTACCACTTAATTTCTAATCAGCCAATCACATGGCGGCAACTCAGTGCATTTAGGCATGTAGACATGGTCAAGACAATCTCTTGCAGTTCAAACCGAGCATCAGTATAGAGAAGAAAGGTGATTTGAGTGCCTTTGAACGTGGCATGGTTTTTGGTGCCAGAAGGGCTGGTCTGAGTATTTCAGAAACTGCTGATCTACTGGGATTTTCACGCACAACCATCTCTAGGGTTTACAGAGAATGGTCCGAAAAAGAAAAAACATCCAGTGAGCGGCAGTTCTGTGGGCGGAAATGCCTTGTTGATGCCAGAGGTCAGAGGAGAATGGGCAGACTGGTTCGAGCTGATAGAAAGGCAACAGTGACTCAAATAGCCAACCGTTACAACCAAGGTAGGCAGAAGAGCATCTCTGAACGCACAGTACCTCGAACTTTGAGGCAGATGGGCTACAGCAGCAGAAGACCACACCGGGTGAGTTCACTGTAATCAAATGGCCTCCACAGTCACCAGATCTCAATCCAAAAGAGCATCTTTGGGATGTGGTGGAACAGGAGATTCACATCATGGATGTGCAGCCGACAAATCTGCCGCAACTGTGTGATGCCATCATGTCAATATGGACCAAAATCTCTAAGGAATGCTTCCAGCACCTTGTTGAATCTATGCCACGAAGACTTGAGGCAGTTCTGAAGGCAAAAGGGGGTCCAACCCGTTACTAGCATGGTGTACCTAATAAAGTGGCCGGTGAGTGTAGATAATCATTGAATTCCAAAACAAAATGGGTGTTCTCATATGGAGTAGTTATGGAGGGATATCTGGCTAGTCCTGTGTTTTGAGACTCTTCAATGAGGCTCCATGGGCTCCTCTTTTGCATATTCATGTTTCCCAGGGGGCAATGCACCTAGGACTTCACTGCATTGAGCGCTTTCACTAGCAGCCGGCAGTGTTGTTGTTTGGCTGGTCTCCCTGAGTTCAGCAATCTGTTTCTCTTATGGCTCTACTAGGCATTGCTCCCACCTAGCCAGAATCCTGCTCCACACTGATGAGGGGCAACACCCCGAAACAGCTGTATGTGGATGGTTACTTAGCCTTGGTTTATCCCTTGTCATTACATTGACTTATAGGACCACTTAATATGGTGGTTTCCTAACAGGAGCTGCCCCTTGGCTGGGTCCTTCCCGGAGGGATATCTGGCTAGTCCTGTGTTTTGAGACTCTTCAATGAGGCTCCACAGGCTCCTCTTTTGCATATTCATGTTTCCCAGGGGGCAATGCACCTAGGACTTCACTGCATTGAGCGCTTTCACTAGCAGCCAGCAGTGTTGTTGTTTGGCTGGTCTCCCTGAGTTCAGTAATCTGTTTCTCAAGATGGGGAAAGCAGCAAACCACCCTGACAGGTAGCCCCTGACAGGCCTTATTCACACATCGGTAGTTCTGTCTGCTATTGTGGACAGCACTAAGGACACATACATCTCAATGGCCCTGTTTACACATTCGAACACGGCCAATGTGACAGGTCCTAGTACGGACCTGCACTTGCTGCAGGGATCGCTATCTGTCTATGCTGAGGTTTGCAAAATGCAGAGGACTACTGATGCACATCCGTAGTGCAGTCCACAATTACAGGTTGCACTTTGGACGTGTGAATATAGCCTCAGCAACGGTCAAGTTCTGTGATACTGAGGGCCGAAAAAGGTCAAACATGCTACTATATGACTTCTGTATGTATTTAGGTGGAAATACGTTTTACCCCTATGAATTATGAACTTTGCTTTATTCATAATTTTTGCTGTCGTTTGATTAAAAAATGATGAGATGTAAGACCTGTGAAAATATGTCCCCAGAAATAAGGAAGTATCAAGCAGGTCTGATTACTCATTATTGTGAAAGAAATAATTTTATTTTTTTCTACTATATAAGTAAATTTTGCTGATCAAGTATATGAGTGGTCACCATTTTACAGTGTTGAGAATAAACCCATAAGTCCATACACCAAAGCTTAGTGAAGAGATATAGTAAATTTAAAGGAGTATTCTCACCACAACAACTATATTTAAAACTGTGGGTCATTAAAAGTTAAGAAACTTTGCAATTGGTTCTATGTATCTTATTAGATGTTTCTCCTTGCTAGGCACTCTGAGGTGTCATGTATACAGCTGGTTGTCTAGGTTCCCAATCATCTCTCTGTGTTCTCAGTGGTGGCTGGGCTGATAACTCATCTGCCTGGCCACCTTATCTACAGTAATCAATGTTTACATCGACAGGTGCCAGTGTGCAGCTGTCAGAACAGGACTTGGAATAGCAGAGCTGAACAGAACAGCAAAGTGCAGAACTAATGAGCACAGTGCTGCTGGCCATAACAGCCAATGACTGTGGAGGTGACCGTCCTCCATCCAAAGCAGGAAGCGAAAGTAGGCCAGAAGCATAAAAAAAGGGGTAAGTTTGGCAGCTGAGAATATCCCTTTAAGTGATAAAGCCAAACACAAGGCAAACATGCAACAAGATACAAAGATGTAAACAAAAAAGAGGTAACAAGACATATATAGTGATAAAGTCCTATGAACAATCCAGGGGGGCCTCTTGTGAAATTATTTTTTTTTATTTTTTTTTATTTATGCCGAGGGCAAAATACCGTTCTTGCCCCAAGGTTAAAACTTAGCTTTTAATGTAATTCACATAAAAGTAAAATCAGTGGTTGTGTATATACAGTGTTAATTAAAATAGACACACGTTGTTATACGTTTTGGGATCTTTAAATCGTATGCATTATGGCTAGCACAGTATGGAGTCCCTGAGAAAAAAACCTTTGGAGCGGGATATTGATCACTGTGACCGGTACTGGACAGTATTAAAGGCTATCCAGTAGTTATTGCATCACGATTAATAGTGTATGTACTGTAGAAAAGGCTCAGGTCCCACATCAAAGGATTACTTTTATTGCTGCGTGCAATTGTACGTATCGCCGGCCGGCAATGCTATAATGCAGCTAGTAATCCGTATCAAGGTTAATGTGGTGGCCTAGTACAGTACTCTCACTAATAGCGTGTTGTGCTATGGGGGAAGTAGAGGAGTTGTGTTTCGAACCGTATACTTATCGCTGCGATTTGCGTGCGATAAGGTTCATCTCCAATCAATAATCCTCATACAGCACTAACACTAAGTTGCGTGTAGCGTACGAATCATCGTATAGATATCGCCGCAACTGCGCGCGATGTATAGTTCGACTTCACTTCGTACACCATGTATCGTACAATTCACCGCCAGAGTATCACCGCGATCTGCGTGTGGTTAAACTCACAACGGGAATAAATTGCGTACGATACTATGATATTCGATGTATCGTACGCTTGTACACGACTATGAACCCAGGTATTTCCTGGCCAAATAACTTTGAAAAAGTCGGAGACTGCCGACGAAACTAGTTAGAAAAATCGGCATTTTTAGAGTAGACACATGCTCGGAAATACCTGGGTTCATAGTCGTGTAGAAGCGTACGATATATCGAAGTTTGAGTTGTCTTACATATGCCCATGCTGAGACCCATTAATTAATAGAGGGCTTCTGCACAAAACTTGGTCAGCGTGGAACGCATCCAAGGTAATCCAAATTTCAAGTGGCAGCTGTGTCTGCATGCCACTCCAGAGCCATCAATGCCATGAGATACCCTCTGAAGTGAATATGTAACCGCCTGACCAAGGTTCATACTCATAAAAGCATTCAGAATTTATCCGTTGCCTGTGTCTGTTTTTATTTTAATTGAAAAAAATATATTTTTTTATGTGAATAGTATCAAGGAGGCAGGGGAAAATGCATACAGGCTAGCAAAAACAGTCCTTCATACATCCAGCAAAGATAGAAGAATGAGGGACACTCACCATTCATCCAAAGTGGTGAGTGCCTGTAACTTTTCTTCTTCCTTTGCTGGATATAAGAATGAGGATTAACCCCTTCCATAAAGAGTCACTTATGTCTATAGTATGCACGCTGGGGATTTCAGGCTTTGTACTATAAATGAACTGAGTTTACGGACCCACCCCTAGAGAAACTCATATTATACCTTGGTGTCTTTTGTCTCTCCCTGACTGGTAGATCCCCCCTATTGGAGAACACTTAAATTAGCGCTCTGAAGTTTACCATCCCACCTATGATCCAAAAAGCATAAATGTATACTTAAAAAACTACAATAAAGAAAATAAATACATAGCTGATAAATTCTTGTTATTTTGTATGACAAGCGAAAGGCATTGTGTGCCTTCATACATTCGAGTCGCCTCCCTTCCCTAGGCTTCTAATCATAATCAACCCATGAAAACCGCCAGGCATCTTATTTTGCGGAGCTAAATGTTAGAAGTCTTGAAGATTCTGTGATTTTGTTTGTATAAGAAAAGATCATGTATATAAGTCACAATACCTAGCATCAGCGGGTTGATTCTTTATCGCATGTAGCGGTTTAGAGATTATTGTTATTGTTATTTATATAATGCTGGAGTAGTTAATGTACAGCTGTAAATCCACAAAGGTAAAGTGAATATGATTAAGAATAGAGCACAAGTAATGTAACAGCAGGTGAGCGTGCCTGACTCCCCGCTAATGGCATACTTAGGTGGATGACAAAGTTTCCATTGTGCGCAGATACATTTACAAAAGCTAATGGGCTACAATAAAAATGGAACAGCATAGTAAAGTATACAGGCAGATATAAAAGAGTTAAAAGGTGGATTCCAAATACAAACATTTATATCTACTCCATACATATTATTGAATGAATACCACCTTATAAGGGTATTGCACTTAAAGGTAACTTTTAATATGTGAGACTAACAATTCCTTCCATGCTTGTTATTATCTATTCAGTCTCCTTACCCTTGTTCTCAGCTGCTGCTTTCTGCTGAAAACACAAAAATCTGTGTGTGAGCCTTTCTCTCTCTGCCTCCACCTGCTGGAAATGAAGTGATATTTTTATTTAAATTTGAAAACGAAAAAATATATATTTTAGGGACTGCTCATTCCTTTTTAAAAAAAAAAAAAAATAGTTTCCTTAAAACTGTTCCTTTAAGAAATGTCAGGACTGTAAAATTAGTAATAAAATGGCATAAATAGATTTTTAAAATTAGTTTATTGCACTAGTGGTTCATCTTCGTGTTACAATTCTTGGCTTTACCTGTCATACACATAAGCAAAAAAATACCAATTATAATCCAGAGTAACTTCATTTACCTTGAAGAACATGAGAACGGAATGAGAGAAGTAAAATAAATCTAATAAACATAAGATACAAAAGTTCACAAAGTAATAACGTGCATGTCAAAATAATTATACTAATGAGCAGAGCGGCACGCCGGAGGAGACAAGAGGATTTCTTGGAGGTTACTGATAGAACGCCTGCAGTGAGGAAACCAAACCTCACAAAGCTCTGTCAATTATGGTGCTTCAAGATATAAAAATTCTCATTGAAATCCAATGTTGTACTTCTTATGGGCAATACAACGGTCTATTGGTTTGGGGATAAGGACTAAAAGTATCAGTGAATGAGGCTATTGCCGCTCAAAAATTATACAAATCCCCAATAAACACATATTACGGAAAATGCTTATAAAGTGCTTTTTTCCCTGCACTTACTACTGCATCAAGGCTTCACTTCCTGGATAACATGGTGATGTCACTTCCTGGATAACATGGTGATGTTACTTCCTGGATAACATGGTGATGTCACTTCCTGGATAACATGGTGATGTCACTTCCTGGATAACATGGTGATGTCACGTCCCGACTCCCAGAGCTGTGCAGGCTGTGGCTGCTGGAGAGGATGATGGCAGAGGGATGCTCAGTGTCCCTCCAGTGCCCTGTGTCCCTCAGTAGCCACAACCTGCACAGCTCTGGGAGTCGGCGCGTGACATCACCATGTTATCCAGGAAGTGACATCACCATGTTATCCAGGAAGTGACATCACCATGTTATCCAGGAAGTGAAGCCTTGATGCAGTAGTAAGTGCAGGGAAAAAAGCACTTTATAAGCATTTCCTGTAATAAGTGTATATTGGGGATTTGTATAACTTTTAAGGGCAATACAATACTTGAATAAAAATTTTCACCAGACTTCTCCTTTAAACAGAACTCTAGAACTGTCTTGAAGCCTGTTATATAAACAGCATAGGCTATGTAAATAAAGTGGAAGTGCACAGCTGGTGAAATCACTCTCAGCTGATGACAATACTCATGGGTAGTGACATCACTTACAGTTGGTGACATCACTCACAGATCGTGAAATCAATCAAGGCATCATGCAAGTAAATGTCCACCTACTCACTCCATCCAGTAAGAGTGGAAGAGTTTTCAACCTACCCTAAGGGGGTCCCATGGTGGCTGTCTGGTCAGGGGTCTGGTGACATGTCTTTTGGTGCATAAAGAGGTAATAATACCTATTAACATTTTTTGGATTCATCACTGCTGAACTAATAACAAGAAAAAGGTTTTTGGCCGAAATTAAGAGAGTTTGGAAGGGAGAAGCCCTTCCAAAATGAAAAATCTGCTGAAGGCAGGGGGAGCAGGAACATAATAAAGAAGGTATACTTACCCATCCCTGTGTCTCCGCAGTGCTGCATCACTGCTCATGGACCCCTGCCGGTGTGACAACGCTGCAGTCACTGATTGGCTGATCGTATACTTTCCCCTGGGTCATGATGTACCAAGAAGCCTGCAGAGACTGGAGCCCAGTGGCGGTCAGGGAGCTGGTGATGTGGTGCTGCAAGGGGACTATGGTAGGTAAGTATAAATTCTTTATTATGTTCCCATTGCCCTCTGCCTTCAGAAGAGTTTTCATTTGGGCTGGACTTCAAATAGAAGAAAAACATACTCACCTCCTACACTACCCCACTGCTGTCATTTTGAATAAGTCTGGCCCCACTTAGCAGTACTTCCTTGTGTCGTATAAGCACTTGAAATTGCCTTTCTATACAGTATGCAAACAGTACATCTTAGAAACGGCTCAACTATTTACTACAAGACTCCTCACAAGGGGGGAGATTTATCAAACCTGGTGTAAAGTGAAACTGGCTCAGTTGCCCCTAGCAACCAATCAGATTCCACCTTTCATTTTCCAAAGAGTCTGTGAGGAATGAAAGGTGGAATCTGATTGGTTGCTAGGGGCAACTGTGCCAGTTTTACTGTACACCATGTTTGATAAATCTCCCCCAAGATGTATATTCAGGCTTTGCGTTTTCTATAGGAGGAAGGGGCTTGAATGTTTCCCTTAGGGACAGCACCAGACTATGGTTTATTTTTGAGGAATCCTTCTAACAAAAAGGCATTTATTTCAGGAAAGATTTAACCTGATTGTTTTTCGAGTAACTCTCTGATACGTTACGGTACACTGATCGCATTATACAGGGTCCTGGTCTCTTTTCAGTATCTTTGGAAGTGTTTTACAGCCGGCAATACAAAGTCCTCCCAAGTAGAAGAATCTCGCCAGAGCTATGCGCCAGTCACAGTCTCTTGAGCTTAAATTAAAATCAGTGTTTAAACTTCAGAGGCAAGTTTACCCAGACTGCAGGCATCCACAGGCCCGTGTTTATTACAGTGTTCATGCCGAGAATCTTGAGCCTAAACATTGTGTTATATGTCCAAGTAAGAAGAAGTTATAGGATTACTGGGTATACACAGACTGAAATAAGCGTCAGATGTCTGGGGGATTGCTCTCTAAAACTTCTATAGGAAAAAAAAACTTTTTATATCTCATTTAAATAAACTTCTGACACGTCATAGCAACATATCAGAAGTTTGTATCGGGAAGGGGGCAGGGGGGGTGTTCCAGGTGCCGAGACTGTTGGCGATCATTCAAATGAAGGAGCCCTATGGATCTTCTGATACAGTGATAACCGGAAGTTCAATAGGCTCTCATTATAATTCTGTCGACTTCGAGCGTGCACTGCTGCTTGCATCTGCCTCTTCATTTTAATGATTGGCCCCCACCAATACAAACTTCTGGCATGTCAGAAGTTTGTTTAAATGATAGGTACCCTTTAAGGCCCTTGAATAAATATTCATTTACACCGCTAAACATTTAGAATCACTTAGAAAAAAAAAGTCTATTTCTAGACGCTTCTGTTACATACTTGTTATGGCGAGCCCTAGTGTTCTTATCGGTCTTCTTCACAATGTCCACCTAATGTGATGGTGGTCACACATGCTAAGTAGCTCATTCCTGTTGTCTGTATTCTCTTGCATATAGATGTAACGGTGATCCCTGCTACTGTGCCTAGCAGCTAACAGGAAACAATGGGGGACATTTATCAAGACTGGCATACTCGTACACCAGTCTTAGATAAAGTCCAACCCCCATTTCTCAGCAAGATTTTTTAAGAAGTTCACATCTATTAGTAAAGCCAGCCAGCCCTGCATGTAGCACAGGCAATGTGCAACAAATCTACACTTCCTCGGGAGCAGGTGTAGATTTGTATCATGATGTATGCCTGCAAGTGGGGGTAAATCTTATTAAATCAGGCATGGGGGGGGGAGGCAACGCCTCCTCACCATCTGGCTGCGCCCCTTCCCACCCATCAGACAAGCGGGGGATATGTCTGGCGTACCCCATGGAAATCTGCCCCTTTTCCATGGCGTACACCAGGGGGCATGTTGATAAATATCACCCAATGTGTATTTCTGGTAAGTTAAGGGGGTTTCCCGGCCTTCTGCAGTGACTGGCTGCCGCCCTGCTATTCACTCAACCACTGCAGAGGGGGGCGGTGTCTGGTGCCACGGGGCCTGCTCCAGCTCTTTAACTGTGAGGCTCGTAATGAGCGTTCACAGTTAAATGATACGGCATCCCGAATGACAGAGCGAGGAGCCAGTGGCTCCCCACCCTGTTAGTTACTCTTCTGGCCACAGTCAGTTTTTTGTCTGCTGTTACATACTTGTTAGGGCGAATACCTAGTGTTTTTTTCAGTCCCTCTTACAATGTCCAACTAATGTGATGGTGGTCGCACATGCTCAGTAGCTCACCCCTACAGTCTGTATTCACTTGCATATAGGCGGCACAGTGATCCCTGCTATTGTGCCCAGCAGCTAACAGGAATCAATGTGTGCTGCCTAGATTTGTTTACTTGGTTATGTACCTTTAGGGAAGTAATATATCCTTCAGTGCAAATGATTGCCTTTCTTTTTGTAGGATGGCCATGGTGCTGAGCTATTATTGTATATATGTTATTTATATTGGAAGTCTTTTAATAATAGTGTTTACTGCTGTTTCTTTTTGCTGAAAAATCTATACTAGGATTTGTAGTACCCTAGGGAGTCATTCCGGCAAGTTAAATGTGTTTATATTTGTGTATGTACATATACATTTTGCCATTTATAGATGGTTGATGCATAAAATACACAATAACCATAGTTCATTATGTGTAATTGTTTTAGGTTAGTAAGCAAAGCACGGATGTAGGCATATATTTACGCCTCTTTGCCTTGTTGGTGGTTTGTACAGTGTGGTAGTGTTCCACCCCACGCTATGCTATAGATTTGTGTACTGTAGAGCTGGACTGAAAAAACCCTGTAGGAGACAATATATGGCAGGTGCTGTGTTCAAACCAAAATATTAGTGTAGTGGGAGACTGCTCTGCATTTGATTACCGGTGGCTGAAGAAGTTGGATGCAGCCTTAGGGAGTCCAGGAAAACAAGTATACAGCCATAGCCTATGTCTGTATCCATGTTTTCCAGGCAGCCCTAGGACTGCATCCAACTTCTTCAGCGTTCTCAAGGTTTACTCATCACCTTGCAAACCGTTAAAGACATATCCACAGGATAGGGTAAAAGTAGGAGATTGTGGGGGTTGGGGGTGACCAACCTCTGCAGCCCCGCCAATCTCCATATCGGGCTCCGGCTTCTATGTAATGAATAGAGCCGCGGGTACGGCATATGACCCACGTCTCTATTTATTCCTTTGGAGCCGGCGGAAAGAGCCGAGCACAGCACTGTTCCAGCGTATTTGGCTCTTTCTGTTGCTCCATAGGAATGAATAGAGCCGCGGGTCACATGCTGTACCCGGCTCTACTCATAATACAGAAGTTGGGGCCTGATACGGAGATCAGCGGGGTACAGAGGTTGGACTTCCGCGATCTCCTCCTACTATGGATAGGGGGAAATTGTTTTTTTTCCTGGAATACCCCTTTAACTTAATGCTGGTTTCACACATGGCATTTTTTTTGGAAATCTGCCACTGCAATTTTTGGGACAAAACCAGAATTGGGTAAAATAAAGGAAGCACTAATATGTCTCCTACCTCTCGGATCCACTCCTGGCTTTTCCAAAAAACTTCCATGATGATCCGGATTTACATCCGCCCCCTCTATGTCTCAGAACTAAGCATTCCGAGATGTTGACGGGGCGGATATATATCCCAATTGGTCACACAAAAAACAAGCCCTCAAGTATTGTGACTATACCCTATATAATGATTGATACACCTTGCCAAATCATATGGTGCACAACACCCTATTGTGAGACGCATATTAAGCACGGTCCTTGAAATGAAATGTATTAGTGCTATTTGTCGGGCAGCCATAATGTCACACCTTCACTTCCTTCTTATATGACAAATGAGTCGTTAAAAGGACAAATTATGGAAAACAGATGGATTGTGTCTCGGGACGCAGGCTATAAGACAGAGGCCTATGTTATTTTATATAATAGACTCAGTGATGTGTGAGCTGCTGGCACCACTAGAAAGAACACACACAATGGCTGCAGTTTCAACACACGGGCCTGTTTGGTTTTTGCTTCAGGGATAGTGAATACTGAAGTCAATGATTTGAAGATTTCATCAGTTTGTTTTGATGGATAAAGCCAGTAATAAAATATCCGTATATGATTGTACTACACTAAAATGACGGCCAATGTAGCTAAAAGGCCTCACTACAATGAAGACGTGCAGTAATTATTATAGTATGTATTACTATGGACACATAGAAGATTCTGGATAACGTTGCTATACGGATCACTTTTTAGGTGTGGCCTATGGAAGAAAGACAGGACGGTGCTCATGATTATCTGTAATAATACATAGACAACATGAAAGCAGTGACCAATCTATTGGCATCGTGTTATAGAGCAAGTAGAGCTGAACGAAGTGATGTCAAAGATTTGATAAAACTTATAATGAATGGAGTGAAATCTCTGTTCATTCTGGAATTAGGAGTCCAGTGGGCGGTCTAATTGGTGATTGACAGGCTTGTCTATTATAAAATGTATGGCTAGTAGAGACGAGCGAAGCGTGCTCGGGTTCTTCCAAACCCGAATGCTCTGCATTTGATTACCGGTGGCTAAGGAAGTTGGAAGCACACCTATGGCTGTATACCTGTTTTACAGGCAGCCTTGGGGCTGCAACCAACTTCTTCAGCCCACGAGGTTCACTCATCATGACTGTTAATCACTGAGCAGGATCGCCCACTGGACATTTGAACTTAAAGGGAATGTACCAGTGATGCATCGCTTTTCTGTTTTTACCATGAATAGACCAGGGATGCCAGTGCCACAGTCCCTTTTTTGAACTGCGGCTCATTTCCCGTGCACAGTGCCGGTCTATTACTAAGCACCGACCAGGCCTGAAGCACTGGAGGCGGGCCAGGGTGCTCCTAGGGGGAGGGAACCCCCTCCTCTCTATGACGGGGCTCAATTGATTCTAATGAGTATCAGTATAATATTATTCACCATACATTATGTTTAGTGAGATTTGATAACCACCATAAATCATGCATACAGAAAACATATATAATAATGTCCATGTTTACCACCCTGGGGTTTTGCTAATAAGAAGCTGTGTTAGGGTGCGTTCACACCTACAGGATCTGCAGCAGATTTGATGCTGTGTTCAGTTATTTAAATGAAATCTGCTGCAGAAAATCAGCTGCAGATCCTGTAGGTGTGAACGCACCATTAAGGTGACATCAGTAAGGGTCCTATTAGACAAAGTGATTTTTAATGATTAACGATTGCAAACAACATCATTTATCGTAACCTGAAATCGATCACCATATTCTACAGAGCGATAAGTTACTAGGATCATTTACTCCATCTGAGCCCAGCAGATGAATGAACGGTGTGGAATTACAGTGAACGACTAGTGAATGACTGCGGAATTACAGCGAATGAAGGTGGAATTACAGCCAAAAATTAACAATGATTTTGGCGTTGGCACCAAATGAACGACAATCGATTTCTTGTTGGTCAATGTCTGCATTTACCCAAAACGTCGGAGTTGCTCAGAGGTGATGACATAACTCAGGGGGTGGAGCTTGAGCTTAAATAAAGCCAAACCTCCTGTGACATCGGAGGATGATGTGTCATCTCCAGAGAGAAGAGGGAGCCAGAGAGCTGCTGCCCTTCTATGACGCATCTCTATTGATTCTAATGGAGCCACGTTACAAAGGGGAGGGGGTTACCTCCTACTGGGGACGGGCCGACCCACCTCCAAAGCTTTAGCCAGGGCAAGTGCTCAGCAATAGACTGGTGTCATGCGCGGAAACCGAGCCGTGGTTCAATAAAAGAACAGCAGCACTGGCTTCCTCGCACCGGCACCGTTCTACTCATGTGCAACACTTCAAGCGAATGTACCTGATGGTACATTCGCTTTAAATACAGTTTTCCCTATACCAGAATATCTCTTTAAAATGAATGGACTGTCCATATAAGAACAGAGTAGTCTAGCACATCCACTTAAAATGCTAAATGTTCAATAAAGATCTAGCAAAAAGTCAGCTAGGATGCATGACTACAAGACCCATATGGTGCTGACACATATCAAACCAAATGGCTTTTAGTCATAGACTATCCACGCAATGCTTGGACACACCAGGTCCTCCAAAACAAGCGATATCTTTCTGTGATCTTTCTCTATTATGACTAAGAGATGAGGAACCCGAATGATGCTTTCCCTCCATTAACTGAAAATAGATTTTCTACACCAGACAACCCCTTAAAATAACACGAATAGTGGACAAATTTCTCAGAAAACCAATTCTCACGGCAGCTCATGCATCGTTATTTTCCATTATCTAACCTTAAAGTGCTTGTTCATGCATTCACATTTAACCCCTTCTACCAAAGTTTTTTCAAGGCATTTGTGGGATTGTCTGGGTGCGACTGATGGTCTCGTCTGAGAATACGGAATGTGTCTTCGATACTGTTTTCTATAACTCTGGGATCCTGGACTGAACCCAATCATCACCACAGTTACTAAAAGTCATTCTGATTAGATGGTCATTGACAATGAGGGTGAATGTACTCTTCTGTTACATCCAATAAAAACACTGAAGTAGCCTCCTAAGCAGCGTAAGCCTTTCTTTCAGAAAGCCGGGATTACTTCTGAATTACATGACTAAATCACTTCACTCATCTTGTCCTGTAAATTTTAACACATCGACCTGACACAGTTCCATTAATAATACACAACGCTTGACTAGGGGTGGATGGGTCAGCCTTGGCTCAAATTAAAAGCCTAGACCTCTATGCGCTGTGTTACAGTCTGGGTAATTGCTGACATTTCCAGATGTGATCCGTTTTATGTCTTTCTTCATAATCTGGCACTAAATCCCATTGTTAAAATATGTCTCTAATTTAAAAAAAAAATTAACCAATAGAAAAGAATAGAAACCAAGCCAAGAAAGCTTAATGGAGCGCAAGACATCGGCACATGACAATATTGGCATCCACCCCATCTCTGCCAGATCTTCCCGTGATGCGTTACAAACATTGGACTAAAAATGATTGTTAGGAAAGTTAAAGGGATAATTTTACAAGGACACTTGCTTTTGCAAATGTATGCTGTTCTTTATGTTCACACAGGGAACGGACATTGACCGTTGTTGCACTGAAAATAGCATTGCAATCAAAGCACAATATGTCAATTATTTCCACGGCTGTAGCAAACAATGGCCACTGTTCAATGCATTGTGTGAGCAACGGCCGTTGCTCTATGACAAGAATGGCTGTTGTTTTAATTGAGAACAATGGTCGAAAACATGTTGTGTGAACATAGCCTTAGGCAGCTTTTGGCCTAATGTCTCTGCATCATAGGCCTACTCTATAATTGCCCCTCTCATTCATTTGTCATTCTTAATCCCCTTGTTTCCCAGCTGATATCTCTCACACTCCACTAGTTCTCCGCCTCTTGAATGCTTAAGAGCCAACTCAAGTTCCTTTCCTGTTAGGGGCCCTTGATCCCGACACAGGTCATGCCTAGAACACTCTCCCAGGAGGGTGCAGTGAAGCATCTCTCTAAATGCTGGTAACTGAGCAGAATGGAAGATTGATTTATACGGCCATACCAATAGTAATGCACAAAACTAAAATTACAATCCGGAAATAGAAAAAAAAAATGTAAAAAAAAATATGTTTAAAGGGAACCAATCACGCCGAAAATCCATCTTAAGATAAGGAAACGTGCTGGCACATCACCCAGCACGTTTCCTAAACATCCCCCTGTAACCTCCGTGCCCCCCTCCATCAATCAGTAACCTTACTTTGAAGAAGTCCTGCGCTGTATGTACATTTCTGGCAAGTAGTCACGGTGGGCGGATTTAGTCAAGGTGGGCAGAATCAGTCATAGGTCCTGGGCGTCTGTAATGGCTGTAATCACGCCCAGAGGGGCGTGCTTGAGGTCTGCCTTCCATCCACGTGACCCGGTGGCTTGCGTTTCATGTCGGCGGCGCGCTGACATCATCCGCACGCAGCGCCGTCATCTTCAGGAGTCCGCACATGCGCAGTACGTCGTCGGCGTCTCCCGCCATACTGCGCATGCGCGGACTACAGAAGACGTCTGCGCTGTGTGCGGATGATGTCAGTGCGCCACCGACGTGAAACGCAAGCCGCTGGGTCACGTGGATGGAAGGCAGACCTCAAGCACGCCCCTCTGGGCGTGATTACAGCCATTACAGACGCCCAGGACCTATGACTGATTCTGCCCACCTTGACTAAATCCGCCCACCGTCACTATTTGCCCGAAATTTACATACAGCGCAGGACTTCTTCAAAGTAAGATTACTGACTGATGGAGGGGGGCACGGAGGTTACAGGGGGATGTTTAGAAAACGTGCTGGGTGATGTGCCAGCACGTTTCCTTATCTTAAGATGGATTTTCGTCGTGATTGGTTCCCTTTAAAGCGACTCTGTACCCACAATCTGACCCCCCAAACCACTTGTACCTTCGGATAGCTGCTTTTAATCCAAGATCTGTCCTGGGGTCCGTTTGGCAGAAGATGCAGTTATTGTCATAAAAATTTTTTTAAATTGCAGCCCCGTGCCCTACGGGCGTATCTGTGCCCTAACTTTGCACCACCCCTCCGTCCCTCCTCCCCATCCTCTTCATCATTAGGAATGCCACTGGAACATTTACTTCGGTTTGAACATTGCACAGGTGTCTTAATGATCCAGCCTATGTGCTGTGGTAACACAGGTGGGGAATAGGAGACAATCTGCCTGGAGCATTCCTAATGATGAAGAGGGTGGGGAGAAGGCACAGAGGGGTGGTGCAAAGTTAGGGCACAGATACGCCTGTAGGGCATGGACCTGCAATTTTAAAAGTTATTTTTTATGACAATAACTGCATCACCTGCCAAACGGACCCCAGGACAGATCTTGGATTAAAAGCAGCTATCAGAAGGTACAAGCGGTTTGGAGGGGGGGCCGATTGTGGGTACAGAGTCGCTTTAAGTACCTGGCTCTAATCAGTTAAAAGAAAAATCCATATAATACATTCTGTGTAAAGTAACACTTTATATACAGTAAATCTACACGTGTAAGGTGTTACATTAAATGTGGTAATTAAAGAGAACGTTTTATATACACACTTGTAAGCTGAATAAAATATTTTGTGAGAGAGGAAATGTTTTGTACCTAGTGGGGAAAACTAGACACCATGGGAATGTAGTGCTGATTCTCTATGTAGATCGACAACCTGTGGTGGACAAAGTGCGCACACAGGAGTAGTTATAATGGATCCATTACCCAACAGGAGCAATACAAATTTTTTTCCCCCACATATCTAAAAAATTTCAACGAGCAGCAGGTAAGTGTTTCGTAGTCGTATCTACTAAATGAAATACGTAATTCTTTAGAGACAACATTTCATTTGTTGTATTATTCTGTGATAACACCAGACTGGTCTTATCAGAATAGGATTATTTCAAAAATGTCCTTTTTTTGTGGCTCAAATCAAACTTCTGTGAAATCAAACTGTCCAACTAGGAAGCAACACTGACTGACAATCATTGTCACATACTGTTGTACAAATGGAATAGACAAGAAGTGGAAATTATTGGCAATTAGCAAGACACACTCAATAAAGAAGTGGTTCTGCAGGTGGGGACCACAGACCATTTCTCAGTGCCTATGCTTTCTGGCTGATGCTTTAGTCACTTTTGAATGTTGGTGGTGCGTTCACATTCATTGTAGCATGAGACAGACTTTACAACTAGGGATGAGCGAACCGGCTGAGGTTCGGGTTCGTATGAACCTGAATTATCTGCTTCTGATTCCCGCTCACTGCCCGATCCGTGGAGAGGGTGGATACAAACTTGAGGACAGCCATAGGCTGTATCCCAGTTTTCTAGGCAGTCCTCAGGCTGTATCCACCCTCTCCACGGAGCGGGCAGACAGCGGGAATCAGAAGCCGTTAGTTCAGGTTCATACGAACCAGAACCTCAGCCGGTTCGCTCATCCCTATTTACAACCCACACAAGTGGCTCAGGTAGTGCAGTTCATCCAGGATGATACATCAATGCTGTGGCAAGGAGGTTGCTGTGTCTGTCAGAATAGTGTCCAAAGGCTGGAAGTGCTACCAGGAAACAGGCCAGTACACCAGGAGATGTGGAGGAGGCCATACGAGGGCAACAACCGAGCAGCAGGACTGCTACCTCCGCCTTTGTGCAAGGAGGGACAGGAGGAGCTCTGCCACAGCCCTGCAAAATGACCTCCAGCAGGCCACAAATGTGCATGTGCCTGCACAAACGGTTAGAAAAGCCATTTAAAGTCTCTGTCACTGACTAACGGAGCAGGCTGGACTGTGCACCAATGGACATTTAAAGGGGTTGTTGGGTATTCATTTCTGCCATTTTACAGAAGTCTAAGGGTACAAACCCACTTGCCGGATCCGCAGCGAGTCCCCTTGCTGCAAATTTGCAGCGAGACTCGCTGCGGATCCCGGCCCTATACTTTCAATGCCAGACAAACTCGCAGCAGGAATGTACATCCCTGCTGCGAGTTTGTCCGCAGCCCACCCTGTTAACCCCCTGCCGGCTGGACACTATACATTACCGGGTCCCCGCTCCTGCTTGCTTCGGGGCTCCTGGTTTCTGCACATCCCGCTCAGCCAATCAGCGCGCTGCGGCAGGGCAGCGCCCGGATTGGCCGGGCGGGACGTGCTGGGAACCGCCGAAGCAAGCAGGAGCGGGGACCCGGTAATGTATAGTGTCCAGCCGGCAGGGTGTTAACGGGGCGGGCTGCGGACAAACTCGCAGCAGGGATGTACATCCCTGCTGCGAGTTTGTCTGGCATTGAAAGTATAGGGCTGGGATCCACAGCGAGGGGATACGCAGCGAGGGGACTTGCTGCATATCCGGCAAGTGGGTTTGTACCCTAAAGGAACCAACAAAAATATATTGTAGGCAGCGTTTTCTGAAGTGATCGTAGACTAGAGCACATACTAGCTAATAAAATCGCCCAATAGTCGATAGTCCCTGAAGCTGCTATGGGGTCCTACTGCCTAATAAAAGGTGTTTTGGCATGAACCAAGACCAGGAGATGGAAGCCCATATTCATTTTAGCTTTGAGATCTCCAGTCCCACGTGATGTTTTGTTAATATTCACATGCTAAACTCCAAAAAAAAATGAAACCCATCTCTACGTAGGGCTCTCATTTGTTACAGCTACCGACCCTTAAAGCACAGTACTAATCCACTTATATTCGGTTGTATGAGAAAATTACCAATTATCACTATGACATTTCATTTTTGCACATTGAAACCACCTTGCATGGCTTATACGTTTTTTGGAAGGTAATTTTATTCTTAATTTAGAATAATTATGGCGGGCTCTCTTCTGTGCTTGTTAAGTGTATGCATGAGCAAATTCATTAGCATGGCCCTTATAAGTAAATCCAATCCGCCGCAGTGTGATAACAGGAAAATTGCATCCCAAATTATAATGCTCTTACACCTTAAGAGGTGTTGCGAATGCCACAATGTGTGCCAATCATTGTTACTGGAAGCACCAGCTGTGCCCTCCGACCTGTCCCTGCCAACTGATTATACCATTCTCTTTGGTTCCAGTTATGTAAAGGATTGGATTTTTCATGTACAGATACAAATATAAATATGACCACATTGACGATTAAAGGCACAAAGAACGTTCTTTGCCTTCATTTATCCATCTTAGGCAATAGTCACACCTGAGGCCGAGCCTTTGTCTGTAATTGTGTCAAGTGCACACAGCGCTATTCATACTGTCTAAACAAAGTAACCTTGATGGACAGCACTTACTATATAAGTCAATGGGGTAGATTAGGCACTGTTGGTGCCCATCATGTGACTGATCCAGCACTGCACCATTAAAAACTCAATTACAGAAGACAGTTACAATTAGGAGGAAAATAGAGACCTAGTGGTAATACACATTCATTTAGTAAGTGAGAAAGTAGTACAATAGCCCAGCAGTATTTCCAATAGGCGAAAGCAATGAAAACTGATCCTCTGAATCATTCTCATATTTGATACAGAAACCTTTGTTGGCAATTACAGAGGTCAGACATTTTCAGTAGTTCTTGATCAGGTTTGCAGACACTGCAGCAGGGATTCTGTCCCACTCCTGCATACAGATCTTCTTCAGATCTTTTAGGTTTCGGGCTTTCAAAGTAATGATGGTTAAACTTAGGGAGAGTAACCAAAACACAGTAGACACCATCACGTTTCTCAACATTAGAGAATATATACCCAAAAATACTGCAGAGACACCATCACATGTTTCTCAACATCAGTGAATATATATATACGCAAAAATACTGAGAATACATTACGTGTTTCTCAACGTCAATAAACTAGCCAGACCTTCTACCGAAAAGGAAGCCTACTAGGCTTGGCTCCCACTAGCCAGAATCCTGCTCTAAACTGATGAGGGTCAATACCATGAAACAACCATCTGTGGATGTAATCCTTTCTTAGGTATTTCCCAAGTTATGTCATACTTGACTGTGGCTTGTTGGAAGGTGGTTTCCTTGACTGGAGCCCCCCTTGGCTTGGTTGTTTCTTCCCGGTAGAAGGTCTGGCTAGATCACTGATGTTGAGAAACACAAGATGGTGTCTCCGCAGTAATTTTGCATATCAGGTTTCAGGGCTGTCATTGGGCAACAATAACTTTCTGCTCGTTCCAAAGATTTCCTTAGAGATCAGGTGTGGAGACTGGCTAGGCCACTCCAGGGCCCTGAAATGCTTCTTAAGGAGCTGCTCCCTAGTTGTTCTGGCTGTGTGTTTCAGGTCATTGTCATGTTGGAAGACCCAGCCAGGACCCATCTTCAATGCTCTTACTTAGGGAAGGAGGCTGTTTACCAAACTCTTATAATACATGTCCCTATCCATCCTTTCCCCAATGCAGAAAAGCACCCCAAAGTATGATGTTTCCACCTCCATGCTTCACTGTTGGGTCTGTGTTCTTGGGGTTGTACTCATCCTCATCCTCCAAACATGGCAAGTGGAATTGATACCAAAAAGTTCTATTTTGGTCTCCCATGCCTCCTCTGGATCACAGAAATTAAATTTTTTTTTTATAGATTATGTCTCTTACAGTTGAAGTGTACACCTCTGAATTATACACCTCTTAATTTTGTGTAGGTGGGTAAACTTGCAAAATTGGCAGTGTATCAACCCCCCCCCCCCCCACCCCACACTATATTTGGGAATATTGGATATATAGTCTACTACATATATAAAAGAAAGATAAATCGACAGATAACATAATATCCCTATGCTAACAAGCCTATCGTTAAACAAACATTTAGTATCTTATGACCTTGTGTTTGAGGTTCCTCTGCCCTTTTCAGTACAATTCCAGTTCTCATGCCCTTGTCTAACAATATGAGTAATGTAGCACCAAAGGTGCTGGGCTTGGGACTTCAGCCGGCTGTGCCAAACCACTCTGGTTATTTTTTCCTCTATGGTTTGAGCTATTCATCACGTCTGCGTTTGCCACATACTTAAATTTATGCAATTCTGTCTATGTGAATTTACTCTTTAGCAAATATCTCTAATGCAACAAAATAAAATGGCAAATTACAGCTTGACAGTCAGTCCGTGTCTCTGCTCGGTTATACTTCTGTGATCATGTAAAGTCTTTGCCGAAAAACATGAAAAGCAAAGCAAATAGACATCATTTACAAGCTGCCGCCATCAAACGTTTCATAAGAAGGGTCTGGGGCTCCATCATTTGTGCTGTTCAAGATGCCTTCAGTAGACTTAAACTGTCACCCCCTTTCTGCATTATGACTTCTCAACGCAGGTGTAAAGGGTAAATTTTGCAGTTTTCATACCTTATTTTATGTCATATGTCATGGTGCTTGTTCCAGTAAAAAGTCATTTTTTTTATCATCTGCAGATTGCGTTAAGCTGCACAGCAGCAGCGCCACTTAGCCCCACCCACATCACCACCAGTGGCTCCGCCCCTCAGTGACACCATTACCACATAGGCCCCGCCCCTTGATGGCCATTGGTATGGGCCGACCTAGAGGAGGTGGGGCCTAGACCTTTAGGCCAGCCTGTTTAATGGTAGGTGAGGGGGTGGGGCCTATGTCCCAACTACGTCACGGAGGGGTGGGGCTAAGTGGTGCCGCATCAGTGAGGCACCGCCAACTTAGCATAATCTGCAGATGATAAAACATCACTTTTTACTTGAACAAGCACCACTACATATAATATAAAATAAGGTAAGTATAATAATAAGCATACGTGTTTTTCTAAGCCTTTACAGGCTCTCCCTTTAAGGAGAACTTGTCAGGGCCTCAGAAACCTGCCTCAGGACCTGTCAGGTCAGGAGAATGGCCCCAGGACTAGACAAGTCTCCTCACAGGTCAGGAGAATCAGGCTGTCAGTCACAACTGTCTGGGCGGGATGAGGCACGCATCATGTCCACAGTCCTTTTATCAGCTCTGCGGGGTCACACACAGCTCAAAAGAGAAGCCAGTTCGTGATGCCATAGGGACCCGACAGATTGTTTTTAACCGGTTCATGACACAGGACGAACATGCTGAACCTGGTGCCATCAACAGTGTGTGGAGCCGGTTCGGGACTAAAGTCTGTTAAATACATGGTGACTCCTAGTTGCTATTTAACCATTTGGATGCTGCTGTCAAAATTGACATCAGCAATTAAGGTACGTGCACACTACAGAATCCCGATGGAAAACCCAGTGTGGATTCTGCAGCTCACACCGGTTCGCGGACTATGGCGGTAGCGCGCATTTCCGTCCTTGCCACAGACTCCATTTTATGCAGGGGCGGATTCCGCCTTCCGTCCAAAGAATGAACAGGTTCATTCTTTGGACAGATGACGGAATCCGCCCAACCATAGAATGGACACTATGGCCCGGGCGGAAAGCTGCAGAATCTGCAACGGGTTTTCTGTCAGGATTCTGTAGTGTGTACGTGCCCTTAAAGAGTACTTGTCATTACAAACAACTTTTGACATATCAACAGACATGTCAAAATCTATTGACTGCTGAGACCCACTGTGATCAGGAAATATAGCCAAGGAGAAAGCGTGGAGGCTGTGTGATCCCCTCCCTGACTGTATCTCCTGATCAACTGATTCTGACAGAGCTTACAAGGGTACATTGCCGGAATTAGTCAAGCTGCCGCTGCAATCTCTCATGTCTCGTGATCACAGCGGGTCTCAGCATTTAGACTTAATGCCAAAAGTTATCTTTAATAACAGTGACTCTTTAAATGGCCTTTACAAACTTCATTCGTGGTCAGGTGGTCCAGAGGTCCAGATTAGCTCCTCGTGGCAAGACTGCGAGAAGCTCATTCATTGTCAGGGCAGCCCAAGGCCTCGTCTAGGCCTCTTACAGGCTGAAGCAATAAAATGCTGAGTTCACGGATCAATGCAGTACATAGGTGTTCCCTGTATAGAGAACACATAAACCAATAAAGTCCTGCGATCACAGCAGTATCAGCATTGACTCAAATGGGCAGCCACTCTCTTCTTTGTGGGATATGTGGGAAGGGGTAGGTGTTTCATGATCTAGAAAGCTTGTAGTAACTGTGACCAGTGATCATGTTGCAGCTTCACAGTATCTATAACATGGCAGAGGATGATGAATACAGCACTTATAGAAGAACATGTGGCACAAAGAAAAGGCTCTATAAAAGGTGATATACATACTGTATATATCGAAAAACACTTGAACTTTGTCTCGTTCACTGAAGGTACACTTTAAAGAGTCCAACACATGGCAATGTCCTGTGGTGATGATATGCCATTTAAAGGACACTTGTCTATCTGTCAGCTACATCCCATATCATGACATCAAATCTTTTGCTGTGTCAAACCGATAAGAAATAGAACATGTGCTGCATCGAAAGCAATGACATAACATTTATCAAGGAAGCAGATCTAGGTCAAACTAAAGGTCAATAAAAAAAAAGTATACCTGTTGTTTCAGAACGTTTAAAAACCTTCATTGTTTAATTAGATTAACCCTTCAGAGTGCTGCCAATGTGATATCAGTGCTTTCCCTGTACTCTGGTGACTCCCCCCCCCCCTCCAAAATCAACTGGTACCAGAAAGTTATATAGATTTGTATATTACGTCTATTTAAAAATCTCAACCTTCCACTACTTATCAGCTGCTGTATGTCCTGCAGGAAGTGGTGTATTCTTTTCAATCTAATATGGTTTTCTATGGGGATTTGCTACTACTCTGAACAGTATCGGACATGGACAGAGGTGGCAGCAGAGGGCACTGTGTCAGACTGGAAAGAATACACCACATCCTGCAGGACATAAAGCAGCTGAAAAGTACTGAAAGGCATGAGATGTTTAAATAGAAGTAATTTACAAATCTGTATAACTTTCTGACACCAGTCAATTGGAAAAAAAACTTTAAAAGGGCACTCTGGTGATAAATTTATTTTTTTTATTTCAAATCAGCTGGTGTCAGAAAGTTCTATAGATTTGTAATTTACTTCTATTTAAAAAACTGAAGTCTTCCAGTACTTATCGGCTGCTGTATGCCCTGCAGAAAGCGGTGTATCTTTTCCAGTTTGACACAGTGCTCTCTGAACTGTCCATAACAGTAGTAAATTCCCATAGAAAACCTCTCCTGGTCTGGACAGTTCCTGACATGGAACATGAGGTGGCAGCAGAGAGCTCTGTGTCAGACTGGAAAGAAAACACCACTTCCTGCCGGACATACAGCAGCTAATAAGTATTGTAAGTCTTGATATTTGTAAATTACAAAGCTATATAACTTTCTGAAAGAAACACTTTTTTGCCGGTGTTGCCCTTTAAGCCAGATTTGCAGCAGTCAGATGATGGACTAGTTATAAAAGGGTTGTCTTCATGTCACAACCTATTTGGGGGCTGTTTAAAGTTTTTGTAAGATCCAAATAATTGTAGATTGTTGCTATAACACCAGCGAGAGGACAGCTTTACCTTCCCAACCCCCTCAGGCCCTGCACTAGGTATAACACAGCTGTACCTAGAATGCATCTACTCATCTTACTTCTAGAAAATGACAATGAAGGGTATGGAAACCTTTTAGTACATGTGCCACTAAAGTATTTCTTGTTTTTATAGTCCGAGTTCCGGATTTTTCCCCCATTACACTCCCTTCTCACGATATAGCTGTCACATCCGTTCCTTATGAACTAAAACCCGACTTTTTTGGTGTTATCGTCAAAGTTCTGATACAGATGTCAGCTTGCAGCAGTGAGACATCCTTCTTTGACATGTGCAACATAAACAGGCCGCATCTCAAACCGCAGAGAACATTGTGTTATTACTGGAAAGCCTCGTATACCGATAATGACTGCGTATTACGTCCAAATGGCAGAAAGAGTGGGTCTGCTCGATGCCCAACACTACGGCATCATCTGACTCCCAGCTTCAGTGCCAGACTCCCGCCAAGTGAAGTGGGTAAGAGAGCATTATCTACCTAATACCTGTATTGTACTCATCTATCTCTTATCTACCAGTCTAATGTCTATGGTATGTGTCTATAACCGTGCCTTACAATGTTGGAGAATATGGTATGTTGGCGATCCGACACTAGAAAAGATGAATAAAGCCAAAACCACCGTTACTTCCACTTATCATGTAATGGTGGGATCCACTGCAAAATTCTTCAACAAATTACAGCAAACCCCATATACTACCTATCTTTTCCAGATTTTAGACATGTGTCAAGCCCGAACCACTCCAAGGAGAAGATTTTTCAAGATTGGCCATCAAGTATGCCAGTCTTTAATAAAGCTCTGCCCCCTTTCCTCAAGGCTGGATTTACAAAGAGGCGTAGGTCTTGGAAAGCGATTCATTACTTCAGGTAAAGTCACTGCAAATGAGCGCCGATCTCGCTGACGCAGGTAACATGACACTTCTGATTCTGACGTGACAAGCTTAGAAGGGATAAGGTTGCTAGATCCTTCCTTTGGGTGAACTCATAAAGATTGTCCCAGCTGAGTTACTGACTATATTAATATATATTTTAAAGTAAACCAATCAGCCCAATTGGGCTAAAATGGTTCCCTGGAGCACCGTATACAGCTCTTGAGCAGCCCACGGCACATGCTGGCCACGGCTGGAGCAGAAGCTGTATACCGGAGAAAAAGTGGTTTTATTACCGGGACGCGCAGCAGGCAGAGGGGGTAGGACACAAGCGGGGAGCCGCCCAGATGACTACCTACCCCCTCTGTCTGCCACGCGTCCCAGCAATAAAACCACTTTTTCTACGGTATACAGCTTCTGCTGCAGCTGTGGCTGGTATGTGTTGCCGACAGATTGGTTCCTTTTAAAATATATATGTATCAATTCTAAAGAAAAGGAAAGTTTTGAGAGCTTTTTTTAAAAAAATTCTGAGAAAAAATATATGCTCACCTGTCTATGCTCCTCTGGTGTCCTCCTCTGTGTCTCTGTCGCCTGCAGATTAGCTGAGCGGACTGTCACTCTCCAGACAAGAGTTACAGCCTCCTCAGCCAATCACTGGCTGCAGTGCTGTCCTGTTTCAGTGATTGGCTGTGTGGGCTGGAGAAGCCAGAAGACCCCAGAGAAACAGAAGAGGACACCGGGGGGAGCACAGATAGGTAAGTATTGCACCAAAACAGCTGAACAAGTGTATAGCTTTTTTAGTGTTGTTTTTTAAGGTTCGGTGTGAAAGTTCGCAAATTTAAGGCAAAAAATATTGCGAACCTGGCGAACTGAATTTTTGAAAACTTTGCTAATTTCTAACCAATTTCAAAATCAAGTCTGCGCTAACTTTTTGGGAATTTTATTCAGGTGAATCACATGAAGAGCTAGGAACCTTGCTTCTGTACACTGAGAGATGGAGGATATACTGTATGTGCCTCACCACAGTTCCTGGGCCAATCACAGAGCTCCAAAGGAGTGCACCTGCCGCAGGTAAGCTGTAAGCATCACTGCTAACAATCACTACATCTACATGGCTAAGTGATCTGCACCCGGTCAGTCAGTCATACAGTATATACCTCATCTCTCAGTGTACAGGATTAGGGACCCCTGCCGGTCTCCTGCAGCTACTAGTTTTGCAATGTCACGTCTTGGCTCAGAAATGCCCACTCAGCCAGTCAGTGACTATGCAGATGATGCCAGGAGAAACAGGAGACCATTGGCTATCAGTCAGCTGGTGACGCTGCACTGCAGGGGCAGAGGGACAGGTAAGTATAGCTTCTTTATTATGTTCCCCCACACCCCTGCCCACCCAGGATTTCTACATTTCCTTTTAGTTCCCCTTTAACCTCCATTTTATCTAGACAAAAGAAGCTTTCTGTATCATAGAAAGTTTTTTTTTTTTTACTGTAAGAAGAGAAAGAAGATGGATTTCCCCCCCTAGTTTGGCAACTTCCTCATTGGGAGGGGGGGTTGCTGTCCTCTGTAAAATGATGCACAATAATAGCTTGACCTGGATGACCTCATGTCCTTTTTCAGCTTTACTATTGATTACTGTATATTACTATGATATTACAAATACCACTTTGCAGAAACCAGTATGTACTGAAGAAAGTCTGATAGCACAACTTGATATTGTATAGTATTTGCTGGTGAATACCATATGTGTAAGTGAATTTCATTTAACTTCAATAAATTAATATCGTCTGGCAACTTTATACCAACATATGGCTTGGCGGAGGAAGTAGTGTGGCGTTTTGCATCACAGAGAACGCTCCTGCTTTATGGCTTATTTTTAGGCTTATATCTGTTTAACACACATTATTAATATACATGTTTCATCTACAATATGAAAAAACAATGCGTGAACGTAAATGCTGATTTAATTACATTGAGCTGGTAGACGAATCACACATTGTAATATACTTGTTTATAGAAAATACAGAACGTAATAAAATATTCTACATATAGCTGATCATGGTAGTGCAGGTGCTGTATACAAGGTCGTCCACCTTACCAAATGGTGTACATCATCATCTACTAATTTTTATTCTTTAACCTCCCTAAAGTCACTACTCTGCATTGTGGTAGTCACCTTGTCAATAGGATGTAGCCCCACACAGACTAGGTTCACATGTGATATTTTGGTCCAAAATAGGACCAAAATGCAAAAAAGTGCAAATCTTTCCATTATAGTTTTTCTCTGTGTTTGTTCCACTAATTTTGGCTACACACCCGACTGACAAAAGGAATGGTAACTATTCATTCATATATTCCCAGAAGTAGAGGATGATGGAGGAACAACACAAAGGACAGAGCTTAAAGTAAATATATGCTACAGTATTGTTACTCAATGCGTACTACCCGTCACCTCCTCCGATCTGCTGTTCAGTCCCCGTAATACAGTGTGCATGCCCAGAAGCAGTTGGCCCGCTCACTGTTTAGTGGTGGCGACATGCCCATGAACCAGGTCCAGCCACTACTGAGTCAACTGCTTCCAGCCCTATATTCACTGTGTGTGGGAGTTGAACTGCTGATGGGGGGTACTGGGTGCTGGCACTCTTAGTTATTGAGACACAAATAGGGAAATACCAGGGTGGCCCCTATTGCATCAAAGTCTAACTGAGTTGTGAGTATTGTAACATGACAAGGTATTACCTTGTCTAAAAGGGCTATGTATCAGGGTGGTTTGGTGATCTCCCCACTGGGAGGCACCCCTTAGCAACAGGTTTCCTTCCCTAGAGAGATATCTGGTTTTAGACTGGCAACCGAGGCTCCACTGACCCTTTTTTTTGCATATTCAAATTTTATAGGGGTCAATGTATTAATGGAGACTCTTGAGTGAGTACTCCATTGGATTTTTTACGCTGATCTCCCTGATCTCAGTGATTGCAGTGTTTTATTTGGTCTATTACTTATTGCCCCCCGTTACCTAAAATCCTGCTCCACACTGACGAGGGGCAATACCCCGCAATAGCTGTCCATGGATGGATGCCTGGCTTTGGTAATACCTTGTCATGTCGCAATACTCACAATTAAGTTAGACTTCGACGTAATAGGGTCAACCCTAGTATTTTCCTATTTCTGTCCCAGTACTCGCAACCGACTTAAGGGGCTATGTATCAGGGTGGTATGGTGATCTTCCCACTGGGAGGCACCCCTTGGCAACAGGTTTCCTTTCTTAAAAGGAATATCTGGCTATTCCCGTGTTTTGAGACTCGCAATCTAGGACCCCTTTTTTTTACATATTGCAAAAAAAATAATGTTTGTAAGGCTGTGGAGAGAGTTATATGGTAGATTCAAATTTTAAGAAAAATATTACAAAAGCAGTAATCAGTGATCCTTTGCTGCTATTCCACTAGTGCCCAAGTCCCCAATTTCCGATATCTAGTCCATTTTTCAACACAATAAAAGTGCCTGCTCAACCAATCAAGGGCCGTCGCAGTGACCTTCTGCAGCCAGTGACTGGCCGAGCAGCTGCAGACATGTCCTTGTATTGAGATGGGGGCAGCCGAGATTAGTGGGAACCTGGGCTGAGTGGCACGGCAGCAGTATAAATATTGGTAGTAGAGTAGTGATCGGTGAGTTAAATGCTGCCCTTTTATTTATTTTTGTAGCCCATTCTGCCACTTTTTTTCATATTTAATACCCCTAGGCAAACGCTTTAATAGTTCCCATCCATGGAGATACAGAACCGGAGCTGGGAGGGATCTTTATACCTTTACTTTTATAACCCAACAGGAATTTATATACAGTTCCACAATTGGAGGCTAAAAATAAAAGTAGGATATGGAATGTAGCCTCATTGGATGGAACATGGCTAATACCTAAATCCTCAGTAATAAGTCAATGTGTGAAGTTTGCAGTGTTTTTTCATCCATGCACTAACGTCATCAATCCTTCTAACAAGGGAAATGTCTGGAAAAACACATTTAACCACATTTCATCCATGGGAATACGAGATCTCTGCCTGATTATTCCAAGAACAATTTCCAATGCCAGAAAAGCAAAAGGAAAATTATTATTATTACTTATACCGCATAAAACTGTTAAACAGTACTGAAAGGAAGACCGCAAAACTATAGGCTTGAATGAATAATGACATCATCGGATTCCTGAAGTGCTGTAAAAATATCATTATGGCTGGTTAAAAAACATAATTACGATGGTTTCCACTGTGCTCAGTATTCATGTGGTAGGAGGGTTTCAGGTGGCGGATCGGGTTTTATTAAGTCCAGGCTGTCTTTTATTTTTTCATCAAGAACATGGTGCCATATTAAAAGGACCTACATCAGCCTCTGACCATACATGGGTGGATCTGTAGAGACGGGTCGAGAATGAGATCACGATTTGATGCCCGGTGCTAAGAGCGTCTGTGATTCTGGGAACAGTCGTCGTCTAACGTGATGAATTTCCAGAACATACCGTATCAATCCTTCTTAGTAATGTGATATATAGCTGGCAGACAGGTGGGCGGGGCTTAGCGGAGGGGGGAGGGGGGGATTTACATTATTTAGACAGGGAATAACAGCTAATTTTCTCCCAGCAAGACACAGGGGCTTGAGGCTATGTTTGCACATGTTGCAGTAAGTTTTATTGGGTTAATGCAAAGAAGGTCGGCTGGATGGCAATTAAATGATGTATACTGCAATGAACGGGAAGTAACACGATGAAATAATCAATTACTGCAATTAACCCCTTAGAGACCGCCAATAAGACTTTTTACAGTGGTCACTAATGAGCTTTATTCCACCCAAAAGGCCTTTTTACATCATGGTCAGAATAAGCATATGCCGTGCTCCTATGCAGCCATCGTGGGAAAATAGCTGGGCTCCTGCTGAAGCTACCAGGAGTGAAGAATCATCTGCCCTGGGTAGTTTAACCTGTTACATCATGTCTGTCAAATCATGGCTGTGGCGTGTAACAATCACAGGTGATTTGATGAGTTACACTTACCCATCAGAAGTCCATAGTCTCGGTTCTGATCGGTAACCATTGCAGTCCTGGGGGCTTTTTAATGGGCCCTGGGCCTGCCATAGTTATGCCTCTACACAGGCATGCCCGAGGCATGGCAGCTGACATATACAATACATTGTACTTTAGTGGTAGTGCAGTGTATTGTAACAGTGATCAACAGGTCACTGGTTAATGTTCACTAAAGTAAAAGTGAAGACAGAGTGAAGTAAAACAATTAAAAAAAAAATCTCTCTGTCTTACCCCCAAATTTACATTTTATTCCCTATAAAAAATAAATTGTTACCTAAGGCATTATTAAAAAACCCAAGACACTATAGGTTTGGTATGGCCTTGTTCTTAAAGCGACTCTGTACCCACAATCTTACTCCCCCAAACCGATTGTACCGTCGGATAGCTGCTTTTAATCCAAGATCTGTCCTGGGGTCCGTTCGGCAGGTGATGCAGTCATTGTCCTAAATAACATAGACAACAACAAAACCTCAACTGGCAGCCCCGTGCCCAATGGCCGTGGCCTAGATTGTGTATGCATTAGGCTGGCACACCCTCTTTGTCCCTCCTCCCCGCCGTCATCATTAGGAATGCTCCAGGCAGATTGCCTACTATTTGTCAACTGCGTGAATACTGAACATGGGCTGGATCGTTAAGGCACCTGTGCAATGTTCAGACAGGGGAAAATGTTCCAGTGGCATTCCTAATGATGAAGAGGGTGGGGAGGAGGGACAGAGGGGTGGTGCAAAGTTAGGGCACAGATACTCCCGTGGGGCACAGGGCTGCAAGTTTAAAAGTTGTTTTTTAGGACCATAACTGCATCACCTGCCGAATGGACCCCAGGACAGATCTTGGATTAAAAGCAGCTTTCCGAAGGTAAAAGTAGTTTGGGGGGGTCAGATTGTGGGTACAGTCGCTTTAATGACCGAAGCTACAAAAATATACTATTATTTATACAGCACAGAGCGCTGTATAAAACAAAATAAAAGTACCAAAATTGCTGTACTTTGTCAATGTGCCTCAAACATCACAAAAGAGATCAAGAAGTCATATATATATATATATATATATATATATATATATATATATATATATGTGTGTAAAACTTGGTATCAATAAAAACTACATATCTTCCAGAAAAAAACAAGCCCTCATATAGCTGCGTTGGCCAAAATTAAACAACGGTATGATGAGAAGAAGACAGCTTGGTCACTAAGGGTCTTATTACACGGATCAGTAATGTAAACGAGCACCGATCTGCTAGATTGTTGCTCATTTCCTGAGCCTATTATATATGGCTTGATGATGGTTTAGTAAGGGTTGCATGGACATCATTAGCAATGTCCGTGCAGCCCTCGGCCTAAACTGTTATACAATACTTCTCCATGCTCCTGGTCTTTTTCAGTTCTCTGCTTTAACTCCCGACGCTGCGACTGCACCTTCAGAGTGGCCTGTCTGAGCTGACAAATTGCTCAGCCAATCACTGGCCGGGACTGCCGCAGCCAGTGATTGGCTGAGCAGCCTGTCAGCTCTCATGGGCCGCTCTGAAGCTGCAGTCGCAGTGTCGGGAGTTAAAGCAGAGAACCGAAAAAGACCAGGAGCATGGAGAAGTAATGTGTAACAGTTTATTCAATCGTTAGCCATCGGCCGCACATCGCTATTAAGGGGTTAAATGATTTGAATTAATTCAAATAGCATTTTTCTCGTGTCGCTGCATGTGTGAACACAGCCTGAGATTTGTGGCTGTGGAGGATGGGTGACTAATCTCCTGGGACACATAGAGGAAGGGTCCTCTACATATTCCCTCTATCTCTATAAATAATAATAATAATAATAATAATAATAATAATAATAATAATAATAATATCAATATCTGATTACGGAATAGTAAAAAGTAGTACAAAGTAGAGAAGGATTTTTTTTCTTGTGTGTATTATTGTTTAAGTTTTCTTTACAAAAACATTACTGAATGTTTCTATTTAATAAATATAATAACAACAATAATAACAACATACCAACTATACCCCAGATAAAACGCTTTCATACACAATACACACGGGATGTATACAAAGTTTTTAAATTCTAAAATGACAAAGAGCGAAGAGACTGAAAACAAAGATAATATGCGCAGAAGACTGAAAACCGTGCACTGTCTGCAACAACACTGAGGAACTGTACTGACCTTTGGTATAAAGAAAACAGTTTGTGTGATGAGACATACGCGCGGCTCACATGGGGATTGCAATCATTCAAAGAATGTGTTCTAATAATAAACAGAATAATCAAAAAGGTAGAAGAGAAAACATAGCAATGTGCTTGCATATGCCGGGGCAATTAGCCTGGCTAGAAATAAGCTTAGCGCTGCATTGATTACATCTGATGTCTGTCAGGAAATTACCCGTCTGAGAATCATCGCAGTCACAATATTTTATTAGGATATATACCAGTCAATAAAGGTGCGACTAACTACATACACCTCATTGGTAAGAGACCTAATAACACACTCCAAATAAAGTGCAAGACCCCGGACCCCGTCCGTCCGCCCGCACCGCCTGCCACCCCGAGCATACATTACCAGCTCCATGCCGCGGCTTGATTCAGGCTCCCGGCTCCCCACGCTCCTCTTCAGCCAATCAGGGCACGACAGCCCTGATTGGCTGAAGAGGAGCGTGGGGAGCCGGGAGCCTGAATCAAGCCGCGGCACCAAGCTGGTAATGTATGCTCGGGGCGGCAATCGGTGCGGGCGGACGGGGTCAGGGGGTGCGGGTGGGCAGGCTTTCAGCTGACAGCGCAGGGGGTTAAAGAGGCCGGGTCCCATACACGCAGCGGATGCGCTGCGTGTATGGGACCCATTCAAATTCACAGTACTGGATCCGCAACGGATTTTGCTGCTAACTCGCAGCGTCAAATTCGCTGCGGATCCGGTAGGTGTGAACGTACCCTAAAGGGGTATTCCGTTCAGGTAAAATACACATTTAATCATTCCCCCTCCTGGAGACTAACAATTCGCTCAATACTTGTTATTACCTTTTCAGTCTCCTTCTGAGTTCTGAGTCTGCTTTGTGCTGAAGACACAGAAAACTGTGTGTGAGCTGTTCATTCCTTCTCCACTATGAATCCCCCTCCTTCCCCTCTCTTCCAAGATAACTCTTGTAAACAGCTCTTTGGCCGGATGTCTCTGCACTCTGTAATCCCGGGAGGGTTAATCACAGTGAGGTCACCAGAAACTTGACCTGAAATGAACCCTTCCAGTATTACAGAGTGCAGAAACAGCCAGCCAGGGACCCAGTTTACATGAGTTATGTCAGAAGGGAGTGGGGAGAAGAGGGTTCAGAGCGGAGATGGAGTATACAACATTAGTATAGATAACATGTGGAGGGAGAAGGGGTTAGCTGATGCACTGGATTTGTAAGGGGCTTTAAGGTAAGAAACAAGTAGCAATGAAGAGGCTATACTAAGCACTGAGCTGCTGCTGTCAAAGTGGTGGTTGGGGAGATCACACTGACTGCAGTCCACTCTATGGCCACTAGGTGACAGAGCAGGAGGAGCTGCGCAGACTGATATATAGTTTTGTGGGAAAGATTTTGTATAACCTGTAACTTCATTAATTCATGTACCTCTGCTCATTCTAAACTTAGGAGTCCAGCGGGCAGTCCTTCATTGTGACTGACAGCTACCTCTGTATGCACTCTCAGGCTATGTTCAGATTATGTAAGAGACCAGCCGGGTAACAGAATAGCCGGTCTCTGAAAAGATCATCCTAGACGGTACTGCAGTACCGGCCGGATGATCTTTGCAGCCGCATCCGTGCGCACACGCATCAGAACTCCCCACTGCACACTATGGATTGTCCGGCCGCTCGCTCCATAGTGTGCACTGACAGGGTTTTCTGCAGCCACTATTTAATGAATAGAAGCCGTGGAAAACTGGCATGTCAGTTGTTTGCGGTGCCGCTAGGGTGCCGTATATTCACGTAATAATCACGGCCGTTGTACAACGGCCATGGTTTTCCGTAAATATAGGTTGTGTGAACATAGCCTCATACAGAGAAGACTGTCAATTAGTGATAAAACATCAAAGCCTAGAAGACAAGTAAATTAGTAAAATACAAGATATACTGGATCTTTTCCCATTCTGCTCAGTAACATTATTGTCATTGTGATGCTTTCCTCCTCTTAATAATAATTCTGTATACACCAAGCTCCTAAGCACCATCTAGTGGTGGCTGCATATATCCAACATTTATAATCAATGTGCCATGAAGCAGATCTTGAGCTTTGTACCAGAAAAATAGAACTTTGCCATACGTCATGATACATTAAGAAAACTGCATACTGGATAGGTGGGGTATAGGTATCTTTTTGGAAGGCAAATGGTATACACAGTATTTGCATGCCTGCTTACCTTGGTGAAGATGCATTTGTGGTATATATCTGGAATATTTCTCTACACATGTACAACAAATGCACAAAAACTTACACATTCAGAGCACTCCTAGAGGTGCAGTTCTTGCAAACAAATATGCACAGTATATACACTATATGCCATAGAAGAAATTTGCTGATATTTTCTTTGTATAAATATATAGTGCACAATAAACTAAGCTGTTGGATTATAACAGTCCTCCATAAAGGAGACTATATCTGCGTAAAGATAAAGGTCCCATCCCAATCCTGCCAATAAACTGCTGTAGATAGGATGAATTATTTTACATTGTAGAGAAGAGGTGGAATTTCAGCTTCACTGAAGAATAAGCAGCCGTATTAGATAAAGAAATATTGGTTACACCTGGTGAATTCCGCACTTAGAAAGAAGATTCCACCTAATGAATATTTCATCCTTTCAGCGCTAGAAAGTCGTTCGGTGGAATAACCTAATGACAACACGCTGGAGCCCATAAGGTTTGAAATTGGGCAAATTAAAATATAAAAAGATTTATGGCTTTATACGACCTGAACGTACAGGAATTCGATGGCGCAGGAATGTATATGTACATTCCCACTGCACGGGGTATGTGTATATGTATGTATTACTGACGTGAAGGGGTTAAATGGCGCCCATCCACTAAATTTCAACAGTGTGTGAACATAGCCTAAAATCCGCTCCTGGTTTTGGTTGCAAAATATTGACAAAAATACTGTGTGTGAACATAGCCTAAATCTTTGCGCTACTGTACTGACCTGTGCTGTATCAGTACAGAAGAACAAAAATTTAGACTGTTTCGCAGCTCCTGGCATCATATGGTATCTTGATACTGAGATCTCTGAACTCCGTTCTGTAGCACGTCGTCTGGCATTTACAGACCGTACACGGAACGTGTGAGTGCTCCATCCCTATGATCTTTGAGTTTGCTCCCTCACCCCAAAAAGATACTGATTTCTAACATTTAAACATTCTTACAACTTTTATAACAAAGAACCAATAATAGAATGCAAAGAACAGGAAAAGCTGACCGATTATTTCTGCATTATTGAATTAGCTCGGTATTAGCGCTTCGCCTTATCCTGCGGAGACTGGGACCTATGTAACACACAGTATAATGATCCCTTACTATGAGCAATGACTGCACAGGCTCTTATACATATCTGCTGCCAGGTCATTATAGATCATTCCTTATTCCTGATGCACACAATGAGACGTCACCATCATCATCATCTCCTCATATCCTATTCACGGAGCTGTGAACGAGGTACAGATCATTAGCATCACTTTCAGCCATATAATGGTCATTTCCTATATACAGATCATTATCCCAGGGGGCTTTAGATTACAGTATGTGGCCTATTACCTATTGTCACTACGTCTGTGTAGAAGATGTTGCCTGGTTAACATTCTGTAACAAGAGCAACCATGTAAGAACCATGGTGATGCACATTAAGCTGTGATGTCCGGCATGTCGGCTACTTGTGTAATGGAAAAAGCTTGATGATCTGTTGTTTATGAGTGTGGGAAAGAGGAATAAGATGAAATACAGTATATCTGGATGTAGTGTAATCAGCACTGGGGTGGATGAGCGGTAAAAGCTCTAAAACAGGGTTGGGGAACGTTCAGCTGTTGCAAAACTACCATTCCCATCATGCCAGGACAGCCAAAGCTGTCACACCACTTCCTGCAGGACATACAGGAACTGATAAGTACTGGAAGATTCGAGGTTTTCTTTAAATACTTAACAAATCTATCTAGCTTTCTGACGCTAGTTGATTTAAAAACATTTTTCTCTTCAGAGTACCCCTTTAAGTAGTAAAACACAAAAACTTTATAAATTGTGTATTGTAACACAAATAATGCCAGTTTTATTGGACAGTAAAAACAAAACTTTTATGCTGTCTGTTAAAAAAAGAGGTTCCTCAGCAGCTACAGTGTGTAATATGCAGTAATAGGCTAAGTTTACACTTTTTTTAATTTCATTAAACAACGGCCGTAGTAGCGGTTTTGCAACCACGGCCGTTATTTAATGAAATTGACGCTTGCTTTAATTGCTATGGAATCCCGGCCGCAGTGTATACAAACTGTATACACTCTGAGTGGGATTCTTTGCAGCCACACGGAAAACTGACATGCTATTCAATGAATATCAGCCGCACAAGACTGACAGAGCAGACAATGTAAAGTGCGGCTCCGGCCGCACTTTACATTGTCAGCTATGGTGATTTGAAATGCGGGGACACCCGAACGTGGTCACATTCCGCGCCGCTGTCATACTGTGTGTGAAACTGGCCATATACTGTATATGTGATGAAAGCTTCACTGTCGATGGAAGGAACAATGTAACGTCTACTATAAAGAGCACAGAATAGATGTCACTATGGTGTTTGGTGACCTGTATAATCCATTCAGTCTGCGGTCCATGTACCTTATAGAAGGTGATACAACGCCAGTGTGACTTCTAATAGTCTTATACCAGTAGGGGGCACTATCCTATATATTATCCCTATAATAGGACCTTTCTGTATTATATCAGCACTGTACACAGCTGATTTCTTGGCAGCTCTATACTATATGAATAGTCACTTGACTCTTCCACTTGTGTTTTGGCATGTAGAAGACCTTAGCTCCTTGTCATAACATTTTTTTTTTTATATTGCAAACATAATAGAGATGTGTAACTTTGGGAAAACAGATAATCTAAAAAGCTGCTGCCTTCCCTGGATCCGTCCTGGACATGTACAGGAGATTTTCCTATCACTACAGTCTGCTCCAACCTCCAGGTCTTGCGGAAAGTAAATAATGGAAACTGTTGACTCCGCTGTTATAGGACCAATGTATTCACTCCCGTTTCTTAAGGAAATGACTACCTGAAGATGTTTGCTCAGTGCAGAATTTTTCAGATCAAATTGTTTTCCCACAATGTGGTTGAGAATCGAGTGTTTTTAGGATACCTTTTTTTTTTGGCAACTTAATTCAGTGGAAAATCTGTATCCTACAAAACCATATGTAAAAATATTACGACAGTAAACAGAGCTGATTACTGTTAGCGTATGTTCACATGGGGGTTGTATATGCTGTGGATTTGCTGTCTGGATTTGCATTATAAGGCTAGGCTCCCACTATGTCAAAACAACGGCCGTATTTCATAACAACGTCCCAGTTGTTGTTAAATACGGACCACTAAAGAAACAGAAATGTCATACATAGGAGCACACCAACAATGATTGAGAAAAAACAAAAATATTTTATTGGTAATGGCCAAATGCAAAAAAATGGCCAATTACCAATAAAAATATTTTTGTATTTTCTCAGTCATTGTTGGTGTGCTCCTATGTATGACATTTCTGTTTCTTTAGTGGTCCATATATATTGGTGTGTCTTAGGAAGCACCCTTTTCTTCTACATATTGGTAGTGCAGGCCCCCCTCTTTCTTTTTGGTATATTGTTGTGAAATACGGCCGCTGTTTTTACATAGTGTGAACCGAGCCTTAAAGGGGTAGTGCGGCAGTAAACAATTATTCACAGAATAACACACATTACAAAGTTATACAACTTTGTAATGTATGTTATGTCTGTGAATGGCCCCCTTCCCCGTGTCCCACCACCCCGCCCGTGTACCCGGAAGTGTGGTGCGCTATACATACCTGTCACGTGCCGACTCGTCTCCGATCTTCAGTCTGCGATGCGATATTATGGGAGGTTCTGGATCACTAATTTTGCATGCAGCTTGAGTAATGCTGCAGTTCCCAAAACATCCATTGGGTTGGGGGGGGGGGGGGATTTTTTCTGCCAAGGGCCATTTGGATATTGATAACATCATTTAAGGGTAGTGTAGAACAGATCTGTCAAAAGGTTTGGGGTTCAACAAGGTTATCCAAGCCTGAACGCTAAGCATTTGATTCCCCGCGGCTGCAGAAGTCAGAAGCCACCATAGGGCTGCCAGGAAAACCTAGATAAAGCCTATAACCCATGGCTGTATCCATGTTTTCCAGAACTCCCTAGGTCAGTATTTTGCTGACCCAAAAACCAAACAGCAGTGTATAGTGGTTCTAACCTTCTAGTCCCCTGTACTATTTTTAGGCTATGTTCACACGTCCATTTTTATTTTTAATGGCAATGCGGCTCCCACCATGCTGCATTAAATTTATGGGGAGTTGTAATCCATGCGAGTCTATCAAAAGGTACATTAGTTTCATAGACTCACTTTTTGGTGGTGCTGCACAGGGATAACTGGTAGTGAAGGAGAAAAACATTGCGGGCAGAAACCGTGGTGCCAACATCCCAACAGCGCACAGTAGCATGGCTCATGATTTGGGTGTCTGGATACTGTTCACAGGTGGAGCTTTGCTACAGTTCAGCTTTTCCGAAGAATCACTGTACTGCCCCATTAACCAACTTTTAGAAAAAAAACGAATAAAAAGAAGACAGAAAAAGAGCAGAAGTCACTGGATATTTTATGTGTGCTCCTCTGTGTTCAGACCTTAGATCCTGTAGTAAATCATTGACTAGGAGCAGAGTGATGTGTAAATATACTGTTATTTGATTTACAGGTATAGGTCTGAGTGGGGACTCCTTATTCCTACACAAGAGTACGGCTGTAAAACAACATTTATCTTCTGTGTTTTATCTTCTTTTCAACTTTTCTTAATTGACTTTAAAACAAAAATAGAAGAATTTTTTTTAAAAAGAATGCAAAACTGAACTGAAGTTGGTTTCTTCAGGTAGAACAAAAAAACTAAACAAAGACAACTAAACAAAAAGGCCTAAGACTAGAGCTATAAAGTGAACTGAAACTACATGGCAAACTACTCAATAGAAAACTTTCAAAAATTTTGACATCCTCAAAAATCCTTATTTAGTCTCAAAAAGACAAAACACTACATTAAAATTACGACGATAACTATATCTCTACATAAATCCATTGTTGAAGGATGGCTCAGTTTTCTGAAAAACATCTTCCAACCACAGCAATAGACTATGTGCCCACTAGGTAAAACTGGCAAATAATGGCCGTTAATTTAAAACAAAGGTCTTTATTTGAATAAAGTCTATAGAAATGCAGCCCATTTAATGGCACGTCCTATGTTTCTTTTTTAGAGTCTGGGATCCAGGCCACCTTGAAATCCACTGTCATGGACATTGGCCCATAGACTAGAATGTGACCATCACTGCATCCACAATTGCAAATTTTTAATTACAGACAGTATGTAGATTGTATTTTAGGGTAGTGTGCAAAGGACCTAAATGCAGATTTATTTATTTTTTTAATGAACGTAGCTATATTTTTTCGGACAAAATAAAGTTCAACTAAACGCACTAATCTAACACATAAGCTACTAATAACTGGCAATCGGCCCACCGGGCGTTTGCCCGATCCACCAGATTGTCAGTCTGGGCCTGACTACATACATAACCTAAAAAACAACTACACAAAATTACTGCTGTGTAAATCAAGTATACTTTACTGTTTGTGCTCCAGGCTTCTCCCGCTGTGACCTGGACAGTAAGCAGTGGTCTGAAAGCTACCAGAGGTGGTGATATTAGCTCTTATGGATCGACTTTCTTTATCATCCGATCATACAGAAGGTCAGAACAGTTACAGCTTGTAAGGTAATTTAGTTCTAGCTGTATTCTTAAGGTTAAGGAAGGGATGACCTTCTCTTTCTTGGAGGTTGGGTGAATATATTTTAGAAGAATGAAAAACTAACCAGTATTCTGAATTACTTCCAATATTGCCTAAAAGCTGTATACTGCAGACAGTGTCTTTCTATGTTTCGCTGTTCATAAATTGTAAGAAACGATAGTCAGCTAGGTACGTAAGCCCCCTTTTCATCATTATCGGCACAGAGACTCTGTAAGTAGCTTTATTATAAGCCTAAGCACCAGAATTTACTGACATGATGCTGATTGTTTATTCCACCTGTGGTATCCTATTAGTTCTTTGTTTACAAGAAGCAACATTCTGTTTTTTTTTGTGTTAATTCTTTTGTTTTTAATATATCCCCTGATGACTCCACTGACAAATGTGAGAAACATGTTGAGACCAATGTATTTTCTTATATAACGTAACGTTCCACCCTAATTTGGAAACTATCAGCAAGTTAGACTAATTTAAAATGCTGATAGCTCCCTATTGCACATAGGGCACTGAGGATGGAGGTAAGACTCTTACCTTCATCCTCTGCACAGCTCCCATGCAGTTTGTAGTCCTCCCTTCATTTGGAGGGAGGGCGGTGCTAACGCCCCCAGCAAATCATTCCGGTCTGCCCCAAGCTGACTCGCCTAATTGATAATCATCAGATGGGGCAGAGCAGCGCTCTAAGTGCGGTAGCCCCGCCCCCAGTGCTCCAAAAGGCCTTACCGGATGCAAGATTAAACTACAACTACAGGAACGGCGCTAAGGATGAAGGTAAGAGACTTAACTTCATTCTCAGCGCCCTATGCGCAATCAGGTACTATTAGCAGGTTAGATTCATCTAACCTGCTAATAGTTTCTCTTTAAAGGGAAATTGACAGCAAAGGTATGCATATATCCATGCTGCCAGTTTCCAGTTACCTACTAAACGGATATCTCGTAGGTACCTTCCTCTTCACTGTGTGATCTGTCACTTTCGTAAAAAAGGATCTTTTTATATATATATATATATTCTCCGACCACCAGTCTATCTTCAGGTGTCTCCCAATCCACCCCCTTCCCCCTGGCTCATCTTCAGCTGCACTGGATTTTAACTTGTCAATCATTCTGGAGGAGGTGGGAGCTGCCTGAAGACAGAATGGTGGCCGAAGAGTGGGGAGGGAGCAGACAGCACTACAGTCCGTAATACAGTGGTACCTTGCTTTAAGAGTAACTTTGATGGAGAGCGTTTTGCAAGAAGAGCTCACAGTTTTTCAAAATTGTAACTTGGTTTAAGAGCTCCCTGTACTGGGTGGGAGGGGAAACAGGGAACTGTACTCTGACCCAGGAAGTCTCCCTCACCTTTAAAATCATAGAATATCCACTTCAGGCTGGGGCTTGCATCAGGGGACAGGACTTTGGAGGTAATCTCTTTCCCATCCTCTCCCTCCCTGCTATAATGTACCTGCACTTACACTAAGCTATACACACTGCAGCAGCTATAATGTGCCTACACTCAGCTGTACACACAGCTGCTATAATGTGTCTGCACTCACACTCAGCTATACACACTGCTGCTATAATGTGCCTGCACTCACACTCAGCTATACACACTTCCTATGGGAAAATTTGCTTTGTTTTAAGAGTCCCGGAACGAACTATGCTCGTTTTTTCTTTCCAGAAAATGCCAGATCACACAGCGAACAGGATGTTATCTACAGAATGCTCGCTCAGTAGGTATATGGAAACTAGCAATGTGGATATATACTGTACATATCATTGCTGTCAGTTTACCTCTAATGTTTATCATAGTAACCTAAGTGAAAAGCTTTACCAGGCTTGTGGTTCTGTGATAGCTGGTTTTTGTAGTTCTTATACAATGTCTATATTTGATCTGGCCCCTACTATGCCTCCAAGTGTCTTTTATATGTAAGCACAAATAATTTTTTCCCATGTTGGTTCTGTAAGATAAAAAACAATCCTTTATATGCTTTCTAGGGAAGAATACAGGGCTGCACAGAGGCGAGTGCAATGTGAAGTGCCAATGGCAATAACCATCACTCTAAACTACTAAAGGTTTCTGCATATACGAGTAATAATCACCTGAGCGCAGTGATGAAATTGGTGATTTTCTGTGTGACTACCTATGCTACAATGTTTCATTCAAACGTATCCTAAGGCAGGTGTGTCATCATCTTTATTTCTGTATGGTGGAATGGAAGTGTCAACCCCCTTGAGGGCCACAAAATATAACTCAATTTTAACCTCTGCTTATTGCATTAAGAATATGGCTTCCCCAGGGAACTCGGAAATACATTTAAAGGTGTTTTCTCTGTTTACACTCTTAAAAGTGTCTTCCAGAACTCAGAAGGCTGATCTGTATAACAACCAGAGAGTCGTAAAAACAAATTTATGAAAACACATCAATGCAAGAAGGTAACAAACAACAAGAAATGGAACCCATCAATTAGGGTATGTTCAGACTGAGGAATCCAGGTGGATCACCCACCGCGGATTCCACAGCTCACCACCGCTCACAGCCATGAGCATCTCTGCCCGTGCCATAGACTCCATTCTATGGTCGAGCGGATTCCATTGCCCGTCCAAAGAACAAACAGGTATATTCTTTGGATGAACGGCGGAATCTGCCCGACCATAGAATGGAGTCTATGGCATAGGCGGAGATGCACAGCCATGAGTAGGAGCAAGCTGCGGAATTCTGTGTGAACATACCCTTAGATATAAGAAAAACTTCAGAAACTGTCCAGTTCCTTGAACAACATTTCTTTATTTTATCATGTGTAAAACCAATGTGTTTTGGGCTAACTCACCCTTATTTGCGGTTCTTAAGAAAATTCATATTTAGTGCATAATTAGCTATAGCATATTAGCTGATCATGCACTAAATATGAATTTTCTTCAGAATTATGAAAAGGGGCGAGTTAGCCCAAAATGTGTCATGTCACACATTATAAAATAAAGAAATGTTATTCAAGGATCTGGAGAGGATAGGTAGGCAATTTTTTCTCTGCTCCTTGCAATGATCCCTAAACCACCACCACCACCACCCCCCTGCTACCCATCTGCCTACCAGGTTGACAAGGGCAGGGTTGATAAATCCACCCCACAGGGGTAATACAGGGCTAATCAATCAGAAACTGAATCAGCATGATCCATACTAATTCATCCGCTGTTAGGCAGCTGTATAGCAACTGCTCTAAGCAAACTACTCCAAGGGTCCTATTACCTGGAAATCGTTGTATTTTCTGTGTGTAGGCGGGCAACAATCGAACGACTAATGTAAAATTTGTTTGTATGTCGCTCATTGCATCTTTTGAGCTGACCACAAAATGGCCACTAATTGTTTGCAAATCCTTCGGTCTATGACTGGGCTTCATAGCAAACTTTTGATTGCCCCCTCCCCTTTCCGACTGACCACTAAGCCGCCAAGTATAGTCATAACTGCATTTCTGCAAGCGCTTGTCAGGAGTGTTTTCAGTTAAGGGTGGGTTCACAGGTACGGGATCAGCAGATTTCACAACAAAATCTGCTGCGGATCCCTTCACTGTCACGTTCCCAACGATTACATACTCACAGCAAAATTGTTATTCTGCTGCAAGTATGTAAAAGACAGCCCCCTTAAGCCCCCACATACTTACTTTACTGGGTCCGCGCTCCAGCTTGCTTCTAGGTCTCCCAGCATCCAGAAGTCCGGCTCAGCCAATCAGTGTTCCGCTGCAGTCACCCTTGACGTTGTTTGTTCATTATTAAGATCGATTGTATAATAGGGTATGTGCACACCAAGGAATCCGGGTGGGCCACCTGCCATGGATTCCGCAGTTCAGCCCTGCACGCGCCTGCATGCATCTCCGCCGGTCCCATAGACTCCATTCTATGGTCAGACAGATTCCGCCGTCTGCCTGAAGAATGAACCGGAATTACGATTGTAACTAACAACTATCGTTCCGTGTGTTATGGCGAATGATATTTAGGTCATTAGCAAAAATCTGATCATCTAATAGGACTCGAACAGACAGGAGAGAATGAAATATAAGAAGGACAGAATTAGAAGGAAAAAAAAATTGAAGGTTGCTTTTTATAAACCTTTGACTACATCTCAGCACTGTGAAATTTACTGTTCTGTTGATGTCAATGCTTGTAGAGTACGAAGAGCAGCTTCAACCGCAATTATTAAACCATGCAAATGTCACCGAGCCGCCCGCACGAGTGACAGCACCTTTCAGTCCTCAGCTCTGCTCAATCCCTGGATTATGCTGCAAAACAAATCAGTCCTGCCGTACAAAGATCTACTCTCCTACGCAGGGTTCTGTTCATTAAATAAACATTCCTGCTGGGAGAATACATCTAAGAAAATGTCATGTTGTATGTAGAAGTCAAGATGTGCTGCGGAGTCGGGTGAATTAGGCCTCTGTATACAAAGGAAATCATGTTATAGTTTCAAAGACTGGCACACAAAAGCGTGAAGGTCTGCCATCCTCATGTCACCCGGTACACATTCCGGGTTTTCTTTGTACTGTCTCCTAGAACTTACAGCCACAACTCAGTACACAAGACGTCAGCTTAAAAAACTGATAGACTCCTCTTTTCTATCATGTATTCTGCCTGAAACGCAGACACCATTCTTGTGTTTTTTTTCCCACTCTCTCAAGAACACTTGACATACACAAGGCAAAAAGAGCGACCACTTAGATGCGGCCAGGAAGCAAGTGAGAGTCTAAATGGGAACGCGGCCCCTTCTCTCACTGAACTGTAAAATAATCTGACGAAATCACTGAGCACCAAAGGACGTTCTGTCTGCTCCGAGCCCTGACAAATATTTAGGTAAGGGTTTTTGGGAAATAGATGCTGGCGAGGAGCCACGGCGGGAGAGTTTATCAGTGTCACCCAATGAAACTTAGTGAGTTCTAGAAAAACACATCTACTTAAAGGGACACTGAAGCCAGAAAAGAATGAGAGGAAAAAGAAGAGCAAAGAAATATATATTTTTTTTTTGTTATGGCTGCTGTTTGTCAGTCTGCAGAACTTTCTGGTAGTTCATAAAAGAAAACTTCACAAAAGAGCGAAAAGATGATGGCACTCGCCAACTTAGTGTAATGATCCGGCTTTATTGGACAAACGAGGTGCAGGGGAGTAAGAAGTCCGGCAACCGCAGTTTCGCGGCAGAATGCAGCTTTGTCTAGGAGGGCTAGAGAAGCGGCGTTCTGCCGCGAAACTGCGGTCACCTGACTACTTACTCCCCTGCACCTCGTTTGTCCAATAAAGCCGGATCATTACACTAAGTTGGTGAGTGCCATCATCTTTTTGCTCTTTTGTAAAGTTTTGGACATGCTTATTTTTTGATTAAGCACCACCTGAGCTGTGAACTTTTGGTGGTCTGCTGGTATACTACAATAGGACTGAGGCGGTGCCATCCATTTTTTTCTTGTATTGTTCATAAAACAAAGTCTAGTATAATGGAGATGGTAAAAAAGAATGGTCCTCCATTTAGGGGATGGGAAACATTCAGCCATTCAGGTTATTGCAAAAGTATAATTCCCATCATAAGTGGATGGCAAAAGCTTGGGAGTTGTAGTTTTGTAATAGCTGAAGGGCGGCAGATTCCCCATCTCTGCATTGAGGAGCAGCACTATATCTGTCCGTCATATATCTTATACGGTATATGGCATATTTCTGCTCTGCAAGCGAAATCTGTCATTTTCAGTTCTTCCAGAACTAGTGGGCGGAGCCTAATGTCTATAGTATGTTTATACGGATACTTTGTGCACAGACTAGCGTGGAAGCCATAGTAAAGCAGTAGTCTAAACTGCACATAAAACCCTGGGATGATAACAGGGACTATAACACGAAGCAATTATCGGCTGTACTTGTCTGATTACTAGCCATTCCAGCTGATAATCTTTTAGTGTAAAAGGTCATGTTTATAATCAACGATCAGTCAACATGCACAATGTTGGCTGATTGCTGATTTCAAGCATGACCTACAGTAAAATCCTGATAACAATAGCGACAGTCTGCTGGCCATAGTGCTAAAGATCTTCCGGGCAGCCCCTCCCGTAGTTCCCACCCCCCAACTGTTTAATAGCGCCGACAGCAAGCAGGGAATGAAGAGCAAGTGAGCACTGACCTGATAGGTCAGAGCTCGCTTGCTCCTAATATTGGGCCGTGTAATAGGGTCTTTACTTACAAAGCTGTCTCTTAGCTGTCCTGCATTGCCTATGTACTGATGCTTTCCCCCTTCCATTTCTCTCCTTCCTCCTCCCCCTACACAGACTTGCTTTGCTTGCAGTTTGCTCCTTGAACTAGCTACACGACAGAACTGATTTTTAGGAATGAAACAAAGTAATGGTGCGTTTACACAGAGATTTATCTGATTTTTTTTTAAGCCAAAGCCAGGAACAGACTATAAACAGAGAACAGGCCATAAAGGAAACACTGAGATGTCTCCTCTTTCCATTCCCCATTCCTGGCTTTGGCTTCAAAAATCTGTCAGATACATCTCTCAGTGTACACCATTAAGCAAGGGGTGGGGAGGAGATGCTTGAAGGAAGCATTTTTGTCTGATAAGATATATTACAAAGTTTCTTATATTTGCTTGTACTATTAATCTAGTTTGTTGAAAGAAATCTGCCTGTTAAAGGGGTATTCCTATTGACAAAAGTTAGCCTCGACCACAGGATAGTGGTAACAAGCCGATTATGAATGCCTGACCACTGGAACCTCCACCGGTTATGAGAGTAAAAGAAAAAAACTGCCACGCTTACTCCTATGAAGAATGACTACAGTGCTGAGCGCACACATGTGGTATGCTCCTTTCATTTTCTCGGTTTCCTTGTTTTTTGTAAATATTTTTTATGTTTATCTTTTTTTTATACTATATATTTTCATTAACAAAGGTAAAATATATATATTTTTTTTTCTTTCACTTGTATACTAAAATGACTAATAGTACAAGTGATTGATTGTACAATAAAAGGCAATTCTACTAATCTGACCCCTTCGTGACTACAATGTACCTTCTTGGTACTCAAGCTTGGCCAGAGGGGACTACAGTCTACTTTATGTCTACAGAACGCAGTCACTGTGCCACCTAATAAACCTGTTGCGTCTCTACCAATGCACATTGATCAGGAAATCTCTCCCGATCTGATCTTTTGGACAGCAGTTGTAGCTCAATAGTTAAGACTGTAAAAAGTCAGTGTGTAGCCTCAGCCTGCAATGTCATTTATTATCCCGGCTTTACATTGCCAACAGAAATCATCAATTAGACATTCATCCCTATTCAGTGATGTCAAATGAATAAGCCCCTCTGCCATCTAGTAACGTACGCCTTGAATGAATCATTGTGCTGTTCCCTAGAGGTGACGGCAGCCACTGCATTTACACCCTGATAGATGGAGGTCAGTGGAAGCATGTAAATGGATGTGGTATCATATACAGTAATAGACGCATAGCGCTAATGCGGTATTATAGCTACAGGCTGTTAACGCTGCTTCAGTTTCAATAAGTATTACGTCTGTAAAAATTATTCTGGACTATCCATAAGGTCACATAGGCAGGTACTGAGTGTCTAGAACTGAGAAAGGGCTAGGTGTGGATGAGTAAGAAGAACATTAGTACACCTTTATGAAGGACTGGAGGGCTATGATCAGTCCCTATTGAAAGATATGATGTGTGTTGTTCGGGATCAGTAGTTTCCAACCTGAGGCTTTTTGCTTTAAGGTGACAATAGTCATAATATACTGTAGCTGTTGACTCAATACTTTTTGGGGTAACAGCTCTCTCTTCAGATCCTGGCATACACATTAATGCCCAGTGGTTCAGAGAGAGCAAAATGCAGTTTTTCTACCATCTCTTACCTCTCGGGACATATATGAGGTTCAGAGGCAAGATAAGGAAGGAACTCCTCTTTAATACGTGGTACAAGGGTGTGAGTTATTGGCCCTCTCTGAACCTGATTATCATTAGAATCATTTCATGACTATATTTTAGGGTATAAACCCACACACCGTATACGCAGCAAAAACGCAGCAGATATGATGGTGAAGATTTGATGCTGTGTTCAGTTATTTAGATCTAATCTGCTGCGTATTTGCTGCGTATCGCAGTAGTAAATACGCTGCATATACGGTGTGTGGGTTTGTACCCTTAAGCATATCTGGCTCACAATTTCTATAAATCTGTCAGCTGTATTTGCTGCAAAGAGCTGCAGACACCACTGGATGGCTGTTAGGGTATAAAGTGCCGCAGCCTGGCATGTCTGCTTGCCCACAAGGCCCTATACATTAATCAAGGGGTGGGGGGGGGGCTGGAAGGTGAGAGTGAGTAAGGAAGTCTGCAAGACTGTGACACTTAAGCAGCTCCTCTTCATTGACACTTGGCTAGGAAATAAAAGTTAACTTTATAAGTTTTAGGAAAGGCACAGTGTATATCTTAACAGCTTTTCAATGATGTCTGCAGCTCTTGGCAGCAAACATTGCTGACAGACTTCATTTAAAAATGTATTTGTCGCCTGTGTTTATTTATATCCCACTCATTGGTACCCTGATGAACCTGTTATCTTATATGGAAAACTTGTTGGGACATTGATATGTATTTTCAGCCATAAGTTACATATGTCCCGAAGCACACGCTGCATGAAACGGCCGCCCCAGTGAACACACCTGCACCTGTTTTCTACACTCCCTTGCTAATAAAGCTGAAGTTGTGCTGCAAAGTGAGTGCTGGTTTGTTATGTCTATTCATTTTGACAAGTATTATATAATGGGCCCCATAGAGCCTTAAAAAATACTCTGTCTTTCCTATGCAAAAAAGTGTAACGTCCATTTAAATATGACATTTCAGAAATGAATAACTTTTAAAAGTGCAAGCGATTTTAAGAAACTATGCAATAGGTTTTATTACGCAAAAGAGTTCCCTTCTGTATTCAAAAAGCTGTTTTACTACCTCCCCCCTCACTTCAGAAGAAGCAGGATTTCTGTGTACATTATGCTCTATGACCGCAGGAGGGGTCGAGGGGGACGAGTGAGCCCTGCAAAACACTACATCCTGCAATCTTCTCTCATCAAGTTCCCAGACCTGTACTGACCACTCTGACTTGCGAATTCTATGTGCCCAGACAGTCTCTATGCTGCACAGATGCTTGTCTGCTCTTCCTGCTCACTCATCCCCCTAAGCCCCTCCCCCCTCCATAGGTTATAATAGAACCTATCTTTAATTTGCTTCTCTGTAATGAAGACGACTTGATAAGAAGTGAGGGGGAGGCTGCAAAACAGCTTTCTGAGTACATAAAGAGGCTTAATAAAATAATAAAACCTATAATAATAAAACCTATTAAAGAGTTTCTTAAAATCACTTGTACTATTGATTTCAACAAAAATATTTTAAAAGGACAGTTACACTTTAATGCACACCTTTATAGGGGTATCCTCGTACTATAAAACATTGCCTTATCATCAGGGAGGGTCCAAGCTCTGGGAGTCCCATGATCATGAGTGGTCGCAATGGTGTAGTGCAGTGTCCTCTTCACTGTTTTACTCCTGCACAGTGGCCCCCTCTACATGCCATACTAAGGAACTGCACTGTAATTTCAATGAGGTGAACGGGACCAGCTGAAGTTCCCTGTACAGCCAGGTGTCAGAGCAGTCAGAACCCCACTGTGACTCACAGTGTGTCCCCTTTATTCTCATGACCTCCCACCCATCATAAAGTAATAGAATATCCAAGTGATGACAAGGGAAAACCCCTTTAATTCGGTGAGCAGTCAGACGTATTGAAAACCTTTATTCGTTGCGGAATTTCTGGTATCCAGTCTCAGCTCCTTTCACGTTTTAGTCATTGATTAAATGAGCGACAAACTAACAACACTATGGGCAGGTTCTTCATTACATGGGCAGCAGGGGGCATAGCCAAGCAATGATTCATGTTGGGATAAACAGAATATATAAAAGACACATGGGGCAAGTGAAATGAGTGGGGAGACTGCAGATTAACCGAGTAATAATGATGGAGGTCATATGGGATGATGTACTTCACTATTTGCTATTCTGAACAAACAGCTAAAAATATCTCCTGTGAATCCGTAATAAGTAGAATAAAGCACTGACTGGTAAACTATAGCGAGACGCACCCGTAGCTTTAAGAAATCGGAATTTTTACCCCCTCTTATTTCTGCTGGTTCCACTAAGACATTTAATTTTAGCACGCCTAATTTTTCTCTTATGAAAGCAAATTGTCTAGGATGTTGTCGTTGTAAGAAACATTCAGATGAATCATGGCGCTTCAAAAGGTTCTGGATGAATGTACTTATCAGGATATACCCTCGGGGGGAAAAAATGAGAGAGAAACATATAAGAACTAATACGTCTTAAGAAAAATAAAATAAGTGGAGGAATGCAAAGGAAGGAACAGGCGTAGTTATGTGGGAGCTAAAGGGAACGAAAACAACATTTACCTCCATGTTATTAAGTGATCCAGCACAACTTTACCATACAGTGTAGTATCTATCTATGTAACTATATATATATATATATATATATATATATATATATATATATATATATATATACACACACACACTACCGTTAAAAAGTTTGGGGTCACATTGAAATGTACTTATTTTTGAAGGAAAAGCACTGTACTTTTCAATGAAGATAACTTTAAACTAGTCCTACAGTACCTTTAAACAAATACACTCTTTACATTGCTAATGTGGTAAATGACTATTCTAGCTGCAAATGTCTGGTTTTTGGTGCAATATCTACATAGGTGTATAGAGGCCCATTTCCAGCAACTATCACTCCAGTGTTCTAATGGTACAATGTGTTTGCTCATTGGCTCCGAAGGCTAATTGATGATTAGAAAACCCTTGTGCAGTCATGTTCACACATCTGAAAACAGTCTAGCTCGTTACAGAAGCTACAAAACTGACCTTCCTATGAGCAGATTGTGTTTCTGGAGCATCACATTTGTGGGGTCAATTAAACGCTCAAAATGGCCAGAAAAAGAGAACTTTCATCTGAAACTCGACAGTCTATTCTTGTTCTTAGAAATTAAGGCTATTCCATGCGAGAAATTGCTAAGAAATTGAAGATTTCCTACAATGGTGTGTACTACTCCCTTCAGAGGACAGCACAAACAGGCTCTAACCAGAGTAGAAAAAGAAGTGGGAGGCCACGTTGCATAACTAAGCAAGAAGATAAGCACATTAGAGTCTCTAGTTTGAGAAACAGACGCCTCACAGGTCCCCAACTGGCATCTTCATTAAATAGTACCCGCAAAACACCAGTGTCAACATCTACAGTGAAGAGGTGGCTGCGGTTTTGGGCTTCAGGGCAGAGTGGCAAAGAAAAAGCCATATCTGAGACTGGCCAATAAAAGAAAAAGATTAAGATGGGCAAAAGAACACAGACATTGGACAGAGGAAGACTGGAAAAAAGTGTTGTGGACGGATGAGTTTGAGGTGTTTGGATCACAAAGAAGAACGTTTGTGAGACGCAGAACAAATTAAAAGATGCTGGAAGAATGCCTGACGCCATCTGTTAAGCATGGTGGAGGTAATGTGATGGTCTGGGGTTGCTTTGGTGCTGGTAAGGTGGGAGATTTGTACAGGGGAAAAGGGATTCTGAATAAGGAAGGCTATCACAAAATTTTGCAACGCCATGCCATACCCAGTGGACAGCGCTTGATTGGAGCCAATTTCCTACAACAGGACAATGACCCTAAACACACCTCCAAATTGTGCAAGAACTATTTACAGCAGAAGCAGCAGCTGGTATTCTATCATAGGTAATGGAGTGGCCAGCGCAGTCACCAGATCTGAACCCCATTGAGCTGTTGTGGGAGCAGCTTGACCGTATGGTACGCCAGAAGTGCCCATCCAACCAATCCAACTTGTGGGAGCTGCTTCTAGAAGCGTGGGGGGCAATTTCTCCAGCTTACCTTAACAGATTAATAGCTAGAATGCCAAAAGGTGTGCAATGCTGTAATTGCAGCAAAAGGTGGACTTTGACGAAAGCAAACAATGTTATTTCAAATACAAATCATTATTTCTAACCTTGTCAATGTCTTGACTCTATTTTTTATTCCTTTCACAACGTATGGTGGTGAATAAGTGTGACTTTTCATGGAAAACACAAAATTGTTTGGGTGACCCCAAACTTTTGAACGGTAGTGTATATATATTGTGCTGGTACTGCAGCTCAGCATCCCTGAAGTGAATGGGGCAACGCCACAATCTGTAGACAGGTGTTTAAACGATTTTGGATATTTTGTTTGTTTGTTTTGTATGGTGAAATTTATGGAAAACATAAAAAGTTCCCGCTTTGGTGATCTATTATAGCATTTAAGTAAAATTCAATGGTGATTTCCTCATTTCAGACAATTTGTTGAAACAAAAGTCAATACCATTGGTGAGTATACCCCAACAAGATGTCACTGCCTCAACAACTTGTTGTGTGTCCTTGAGCATCAGGTAAAGCTTGACAACGACGTCAACAAGTTGACTTGAGGTTTCTGGTGTACAGTATTACGAGCCTCTTCATGGTGACTGATCCCATAGATCCCAGTGACATCACCAACAGCCATTTCCCAATAATGCTGTGACATCAATAAGCTGGAGCATTGTCCTCCATGAAGATGACATTAGGCCTGTGGTGCTCATTCAGAGGGACAATGACTGGATTACTGATGTTATTCAGGTAGTATGGCTTGTTACTGTACCATTCCCATAGTGAAGTGACACCTGCCCTGTACACTGCAACACCATCACCAAAGAAAACAATGGCTGATGCATAGCACTCTCCTTCTATGCTGGACGAGGGACAAGTGGGCCCCAGTGCTGTTAAACGATAATTGACATTGTGCAGAATTGATGGCTACCAATGATGTTGGAGACGTCAAGGAGAACGTATAATACTGTATATAATCACAGCTTAGCGCTAAAGGCCCTATTCCACGGAACGATTATCGTTCATAAACTCGCTCCAACGACCGCTCGTTAACGATAATCGCTTCGTGGAATTGGTGTAAAAGAGCGAACGACAAAGGCAAAACCGTTATACTGACGTTCAACATTGTTTTTCAGCATGTCGAAAAAAAGTCGCTGGTCTTTGAAAGATAATTCGCTAATCGGTTCGTAAAATTTGAAATCTTTCAGTCGTTCGTAAAAAGGTTTAAAAAAAGTAGGTGTGTCGTATGGTCATGATCACCCCGGCGAACGTTTTAAACGACCATGTAACGACCGCAAAATAATCGTTACACTACATATATCGTTCACGTTATGTGTTATTGTTTGCTAAAAAAAAATTGTTTAGTGATCGTTAACGAGCGGTCGCTGGAGCGAGTTTATGAACGATAATCGTTCTCTGGAATAGGGCCTTAATATTTGGCCCTCGTCTGGTGGTGTTTTATAATGACTATTAGAGATGAGCCAATCTTGAACGTGCTTGGGTTCATCCGAACCCGAACGTACGTCATTTGATAAAGGCTGCCGGCAGAAAAAGACCACTTGGTCCATCTAGTCTGCCTTTAAAGCAAACTTGTAATAAAGTTTTCCAGGACTCCCTAGGGTTGTATCTAATATCTGCAGCCACCGGTAACCAAATTCCCCACCCTTTAGTTCAGATGATTCCAAGTATGCTGGAGATTTTCTAATCTCTAATAGCTATATGTGCGTTTGATGGAATGTATTGGCTGTATTGCTAGTACAATATTCCCGAATTTAGGCCCACTTTTATTTTGCCTAAGGCTAAACTTTGTCTAAACCAGCCCAGTTATTGATAGTGACTCTTAAAAAGGAACTATAAGCAAGTCAGACGAATCTAACCTGCTGATAGCCCCCTATAGCACCGGGGACACTGAGGAGGAAGGTATGTGTGTTACCTTCCTCCTCTGCACCGGTTCTGTGCTGTTAGTTGGGATAATCTTTGCTCTGGTGCACTGTAAGGAGCACTGCCACGTCATCCGAATTACCCCTTCAAAAGATAATTAATGGAGGGGACAGGCCAGATGACGCAGCAGTGGTCATAAGGGTGCTACGGAGCGGACTTTACCCTGACCAACATCGCAGGACCGGCGCCGAGGAGGTAAGACACATACCTTCCTCCTCAGCGTCTCTGGCGCTATTGGGGCTATCAGCAGGTTAGATTTGTCTAACCAAGATTAGAAAAAAATACAGCTACTTTCTAGCAAAAACAGCACCACCCTTGTCCTGAGGTTGTGTGTGGTATTACAATTCAGCTCCATTCACATGTCCATGCAGCCATCTTTTTCTTATCCTGTATAACCCCGTTAAAGTAGAATAGACTGAATGAACTGATCCTATCTTGTAGAATACACTACAGTAAATGATCATCGGATTGACACAAGTCCAGTATATTTTGTGTACGCAGCAGAAGGCCAATTTATTTTTTAATTTCTCTCTGAAGACCTTTTTATTTCCTCTGAATACATATTTCTTTAAAAATAAGGATTTTTTTCTGGACGTCACATTCAGTCCTTAACCTCAATTTATTTTCTGTTGACATATAAAATTAAAATGTGTTGTAGATTAATATGCGGAATGCAAAAAATGTTCTGTAATAAAAAAAATACTGCAATAATATCATAAAGGGGAATGTAATGTCATGTGGCTCCCCAGGATATACTGTTATATAGCAGTGATGTGTTCAAGGAAAGTATTGTATGTTACTAGAGGGTATGTAGCATGGGGAATCAGGGAAAGAAGCTGCAGCAAGGATGGAGTGTATATATATATATATATATATATATATATATATACAGACATACAAAGTGGTACCTTGGATAAGCTTGTAATACAAATCACTCTAAAACCAAATCAAATTTTCCCATAAGAAATCACTGAAATGCAGGCAATTGGTTCCATACCCCCAAAAATAATGTTTTTTTAAAAAAAATTCTGATTGACAGGTAAAAGAAATGAAACATTTAAAAAGCTGGACGTGTGATATAAGTGCATAAACCTGAAAAGATAGCAGCAGTTTGTAGATACAGGATAGAGATCACCATAATGCAGTAGCGTAGTACAACAGGCTAGAATTGAGAAGCAAGACTGCTGTGTGTGTGTTCAGCATGGACCAATCAGAAGTGTGACAGAGCTGTGCAGGAGGACAGTGACAGAAACTTTTCTATACAGCAGTGTGCATGACTTAGTATAAGTGCAGGCACATTATGGCAGTGTGTATAGCTGAGTGTGAGTGCAGGGCATATGTGCGAACAGTATAGCAGCACTCTCTGGCCGGGGTAGAGAGGGGGGTTTCAGCTATAAAGAGATTACCTTCACCGTACTGTCCCCTGATGCAAGCCCAAGTGGATCTGCTGTGACTTGAAAGGTGAGGAAGACTTCCACGGTCAGAGTACAGTGCTGTAGATCACGCTATGCAGACCTTACCCCTCCCCGACTTTCCCCTTTCCCTCCCACTCCATATAACCAAAGCAATGCTCTTAAAAGAAAGTTACAATTTTGAAAAACTGTGAGCTCTTCTTGCAAAACGCTCTCAAAGCAAGTTACACTTAAACCAAGGTACCAATATATATATATATATATATATATATATATATATTTCATTGACACTAACTTGCTGCAAGAATGGTTTTCTTTACATAAGCAATTCCTTCATTCATTCCTTTTAAATATGTTTATAACGTTTATAAAGTTCTCCAGTTTCCCACGACTGGATCCAGCTTTTTCAGGCCCCCGGAGAGGAGCGGTACAGAGAACAATGGCCGAGCATGACAGAGCACTTCGCTTCGCTAGTACTGTAAATTCACTCATCCCTAATTATGATGCCGGGAGCGCTAAAACTGATCAAACGCTAATTCTATTTTTTTTTTTATATTTCTTTAACACATCCCTTCAAGGGAGGAAATATGCAAAAATTAGAACAAAAAATTAAATAGGTTACTTCAAGACACATTAGAACCGGCATTATGCCGGTAACTGATGGCACTTCGCCAGAGCTCTAATGTGTCTTGTAGTAAAGTGTTGTATTTTTTCCTTCTAATTTTTGCATATTTCATTCAGAGGATAAAATATACATAAATTGCAATGAAACAGAGCAACAGATGAACCAGGCATCCCCCTCCCCTCCCTTCAATGGGGCTAGTTACTTGAGTACCATACTGAAGCATTGAAATGCGCAACTCAAGAGACTCAATTTTGATGTTTGAAAATTGTTCAAGAAGGGTTTAAGGAGCACAGCAAAGGTTTTAAGGTGTTAACTTTGCCTCCAAATTCCTCAAATCTTTACAGGATCGATCATCTGTGGAATGTGCTAAAAAAAGGCAAGTCTGATCCAATGGGGCCCCAACTCAGGACTTAAAGGGGTATTGCGGCGGTAAAAAATTATTCACAGAATAACACACATTACAAAGTTATACAACTTTGTAATGTATGTTATGTCTGTGAATGGCCCCCTTCCCCGTGTCCCACCACCCCCACCTGTATACCCGGAAGTGTAGTGCTTTATACATACCTGATCTGTGCCGACACGCGTCCGCCATCTTGTGCCAAACGTCATCTTCGGCCGGCTGGCCCGAACACCTTCGATCTTCCCGAGTGCCGGCCGCGTCATCAGTTGCTCAGCCGCGATTGGCCGAGCATAGTTATGCTCAGCCAATCGCGGCTGAGCAGTTGATGATGCGGCCGGCACTCGGGAAGATCGAAGGTGTTCGGGCCGGCCGGCCGAAGATGACGTTTGGCACAAGATGGCGGACGCGTGTTGGCACGGATCAGGTATGTATAAAGCACTACACTTCCGGGTACACGGGTGGGGGGGGGGGGGGGGACACGGGGAAGGGGGCCATTCACAGACATAACATACATTACAAAGTTGTATAACTTTGTAATGTGTGTTATTCTGTGAATAATTTTTTACCGCCGCACTACCCCTTTAAAGGACTTAAAGGATCTGTTGCTAACATCTTGATTCCAGATACCACAGTACAGAGGCATTATGGAATTAATGCCTTGATGGATCAGAGATGCTTTGGCTTTCAATGTTAGACAGGGGGATATAATATTAGAGCTGACTGATGTATATACAGAATATATTGGATAGAGTATAAATGTATAACATTAGAATGTGTTGTTTGCTTTAAAAAATCCTACAATCTGCAAAAAAAAAAAAAAAGAAATAAAAAGAAATAATTTTCACTTCCACACTAGTTCCACACAAGTGTACAATAATTACACGAGAGGAAACTTTTTCACACTCTTGATCCCTATTAACAAATCAGGCTTCCTTGTCTAAGAGACCAGATAAGTGTTTTGCTATAATGATTGCTCTTACAGCCAGAACGAAGCGCTAATGCCCACAGTATATTCATCATACAGCTCCCCGCTGTGACAACATTTAATTAAACATCTACGTCAATACACCTTTTCTGCAGAGAACTGTACAGTATCGCTACATACTGTATCTGCAAAAAATGTTATACCAGCGCTAATATTATTATAATACGCCTAAGTACAGTACAGTGTGAAGCATAGAGAATATTACACAAAACTGTAAAATGGCCCTAGACCTCATTATCAATGGAGAGATGGCTGCTAGGGATGAGCCCAACTTGAGCAAACTCAGAACTTTCCGAACAGAGCATGTGGAGGCTAAAAATGTTGGATGCAGCCCTAGGGAGTTCAAAAAAACATGGATACAGTCTATAGTCTATGAAGGCATCCATGTTTTCCAGCAGCCTTAGGGGTAGAGGTACTTCCCATGACCAAGTACTTGCCATAGAGGTACTTCCCATGACCAAGTACTTCCCATAGAGGTACCTCTTATGATCAAGTAGTTCCCATAGAGGTACTTCCCATGACCAAGTACTTCCAATAGAGGTACTTCCCATGACTAAGTACTTCCCATAGAATTACTTCCCATGACCAAGTACTTCCCATAGAGGTACTTCCCATGACCAAGTACTTCCCATAGAGGTACTTCCCATGACCAAGTACTTCCCATAGAGGTACTTCTCATGACCAAGTACTCCACATGCTCAAGGTGCTCATTATCCATATGTTTGCTGTGTGTACAGCCTGCATGTACCAACAGTTCTCTCCCCCAGCATCCTCATACACATGAACGGCAAAATGTTCGCGTGTCTTCTATGGAAAGGGGCAAGCAGCAGTATTGGACCTGACTTATTCTTTCGAGAACAATAGGGTTGGGTGTTGAAAATCCAAAATCCCAGACCCTTCTCTTGACAGAAATTATTTATTGGTAGAAAATTAGGGGTACTTCATTCGAGTACCCTGAGACATAACACATATATTGATTGAAAAATTATGTAAAATAGAGATATCACCTATTTATTTTTACAAAAATATATTCTAGTACTACACACAGGCTGTACACATATCCATGGAGGTAGCCATGGCAACCAGGATGAAAATGTCCATCATTCCCACTTCAGGGAGAGCAGGAAAATGATGAATATACTGTATATAGCAAATAGAGATGAGCGAACCGGGTTCGGGTTCGAGTCCATCCGAACCCGAACGTTCGGCATTTGATTAGCTGGGGCTGCTGAAGTTGGATAAAGCTCTAAGGTTGTCTGGAAAATATGGATACAGCCAATGACTATATCGTGTGGCGCTGTTTCTGGATAAAAGCAACTATGTTAATCCTGGAGAACCCCTTCCACTTTTGTTTAAAGTTGTGACAATTTTGTGACAATTTTGAGCTGATAAATTCCCCCCAAGGTGTGTATTTTCTGGGGTACATATATCATATATTGAGCACCCAGACTATAAAGTATTTGTAAATAAGAACATTTGGGGTAGTCCAGAGCAGAACATGTACATATATATTAAAGTTTTGGATCATTGTCATGGAAACCAGAATCAACAAAAACAGTTCATTACACTGTTCACAACACTGGCATAGCCACAGCTACAATGATGCAAAATTAAAGGGAAATTCTGGCCAAATCTAAACTCCAGTGCAGGCAGCTGGTGTGCGTGTAGGATACATAATAAAGAAGCTATACTTACCTGTCCCCATGCCCCCACAGAACAGTATCACCAGGTCTCTCTCCATCATCAACCTCCTGCAGCTCCTGCTACGTCATGTCCCGACTCAGAAATGCCCAGCGGGACACTGCCGCAGTCACTGAGCGAGTACTTCCTGCCGGGATGTGGCCATGCAGGGAGCAGGGAGAAACAGGAGACTGGCTGCTATCAGAGGCCTGGTGACCCACTGCTTCGGGGCATGGGGAAAGGTAAGTATAGCTTCCTTATGTTCCCCTCACTCCCTGCCTGCCCCAGATTTTAAAAATTTTCCGGACTTCCCCGTTAAAAATAAAGTCATTGTCCAAAGATCTCTACTGAAAATTATAGAAAACCTGATCCCCCATAGAGTCTGCATCTGCTTCTAAACTGCACTGTATGAGCAGCTCACAGTGATATCCACCAAAAAACACTGCCATCGGCTGATATCTATACAAGGCTATGGTAAGGGGACCGTGACTTTAATGGATGAGCCACAAGCTTGTATTTACAGTCATGGGGACAGCCACCTACACGACTGCAATGGTTGACAAGGCTGACAGCCCCTATATCAACACACACACGTCCAATGGTGTCTTTATCCGCAGCCATGTGCACTGGCCTCGGTCTTGGGGGTGGCGTTAATAACGCTGCGAGTCGGCTAGGTCCTGGCAGATCACTTTCACTACAAACAAGCAGTGGTCTGAACGACCGCTGTGTGTATGTAATTCTGCCGGCCGTTTAACCCCTTCAGCTCCCGTTCCGCATACATTACCTGTCCTCGCTGCACGGGGTCCCGACGTACTGCTCTCCCGCCCGGCCAATCAGTGTGTTGCCCTGCCGCAGCCACTGATTGGCCGGGCGGGAGAGCAGTACCCCGGGACCCCGTGCAGCGAGGACAGGTAATGTATACAGAGCGGGAGCTGAAGGGGTTAAGCGTCCGGCAGAATTACATACATGCAGCGGTCGTTCAGACCGCTGTGTGTATAATGTGAAAGTGATCTGCCAGGACCTAGTTAATAACACTGCGAGTCGGTACTTGTGAAGCTACCCTTAATATGTACATAAATGCTACTTATACACATTACAGTCAGACAGTATATATGGGAAAGTAACGCTATGATATACAATATTTCCCAAGGGAAACCATTCTTGTGGCGGGATTTAATAATTCACATTTGTCCCTTTACTTTTCTCTGTCCTGGCTGCACGTAGGAGCGGGGGAATTCCTTACATCTATGGCCAGCTTGGGAGGGCAGATATGAAGCGCTATCAGGACTTCCTTGGAGATATAGAAATAGCAGAATATAAACATGTCGTTTTGTAACTCTGAAGTCTTTCCCCTTATTTTCCACTGTGCATGTTCTAAATTATGTGTTACAGCGACACTCCCTAGAACAGCTGGGTCATCTCTGATCAGATCCACATGGAGAAACTGCTGAGGAGACCACAAATTCTCCACCATTAGATATTGCAGTTTGGATGGTGACCTCACTGCATATGTGAACGAAGCCAGAAGCCACCTGGACGGCGAGGATTGAAAGCATCCCAACATGTCTAGAGGTCACGTCTAACTATAGGCTGCATGAGAAACTAGTGAATGTTGGAAAGCCTCACGGCACACTCATCTCTCCTTATACTGTATGTCACCAGCTACTGTGCACCAAGATAGAAATCAAAAGTGCGGGGCCGCCTGTGATGTCCTGTCATGTAAACATCACATTCTCTGGCCAGCGCTCAAAGCCAGGACATTTATGGAAAAATGGAAGCAAAATTATACATTAGCGGTCATGTGGAGGGGAACAGTCTACAGTTTTTCAGGGAGTTTATAGCAGGTCTTGGGAGTTTATTGTACGCTTTGTGTATGACTACTTTATATAGCACGGATTCTCAGACTTTGTACTGCAGAGAATTCACTAAGAAAAAAAAAACAGTGGTAAGGAATGTTGCGAAGGGGCTTACACTTTTTGTTTTTTTTTGCATTTAAAGGGAATCTGTCAGCTACAATTCACATTGGTGACACTGTAAGCTGCAAGGAGACACATCATAACTTTCATGGAGGGCACCCATCTGTATAAGCAGGGTGCACACTGACTGTGTGTATGGTAGTCTCCATTGAGTTTTAGTGTAAATGTAGTCTAATGCCGCCAGGAATGGGTTAAAATTTGTGTATCTATGTCCAAAGAGGGACAGTGTTCTAGCCGTTTTGGGCCAATGAGAACTGCTGGCATGTACCACTGTGCTGTGGCTATAAGTAGTGAGGAGCGAGTTAAAGGAGAAGTCCAGCAAAAAATTTTATTAAAGTATTATATTGCCCCCCAAAAGTTATACAAATCACCAATATACACTTATTATGGGAAATCTCCATACAGTGCTTTTTTCCCTGCACTTACTACTGCATCAAGGCTTCACTTCCTGGATAACATGGTGATGTTACGACCCGAGCTGTGCGGGCTGTTGCTGCTGGAGAGGATGATGGCAGGGGGATGCCACCAGTGACATCACCATGTTATCCAGGATGTTACATCCCCTATGTTATTCAGGAAGGTAAGCCTTAATGCAGTAGTAAGTGCAGGGAAAAAAGCACTTTATAAGCATTTTCCATAATAAGTGTATATTGGGGATTTGTATAACTTTAGGGTCAGTTCACACGTAAAGACTTACAGCGTAAATCTCTCTGTGAGCCTGTCAGGTCCTGGCAGTCACTACATACTCGCAGCTGTCTGAATAACCGCTGCGTGTATGTAATTCTGCCGGCCCCTTAACCGTGTAGTGTTAAGTGTTGCAAACGCAGTGTTAAGCCACAACTAGAGAGGACAAGTCAGGGATCATCTTAACCCACGCCGAGGACAAAGAGGAACACAGTGCAGGACAGTACCCACAAAGAAGTAAAGGAACTGATCTGGATAGAGCAAAGTTGCTAGAAGCCTATGCACTCTATCTCACAGCGCAGGCGTAATCAGAGAACCTGACCACTCTGCTCATCCCAGGTAACAAGGACGCTTTGTGAAACTTGAATTGCAATTCACAGATTCACGTAAATTTTTATGGTCCGTTTACACAGAGCAATAATTCCCCCAATTAATCATTGAACGATTTTGAAGCAACGATTTGATTTTATAACGATCAGCGTTTAGACAAAGTGAAAAATCATTGAAAAAAATCCTTTTGGTAATTGTTTTAAGATCACTTAAGCTCATCTCACACATAGGGTGAATCTGTGAAAGACTGTTTAGACAAAGTGATCTGTGCATTTTCAGCGAACGACCAACGACGATCTGAGAACAAGATAAAAGATCACGATGAACGATTTGTTTGCTGTGTTTACAGGAGCCGATAATCACTTGTTATCGCAAAAATTCTAAAGATAATCGCTTCGTGTAAACAGACCAATACTTAAATCTATTGATAAACCACAATGAACTGTAATGTTGTTAAGCAGGTGTTTGGCCAAGTTTTTTATATACCTTATTATTATTTATTTGTTTAGAATTTGCTGGGGAGCGGTAACCATAAAATCTAAATGATACTCACCTACCCTGGTCCCCCGCAGCCCTGACCTGTGTAGGAAATCTTTTATGGACTTCATTATGATGTACCTAATGGAAGCAGCTGACACTATATTGATGTGGCCTGGAACTTGTTGACCAGACAGACTGCATTTCCAGGAAACACTAACATTCCTGTCTTGTCTATGTGGGTAAAATGTCATGACGGAGATCACTAACCCGATGAGAATCAATGTAACTTCTGTTGAAGCTAAACAGCACATGACTTGGTGAATTCCCCATTCATATTAACCACGTCTCACCTGATATAATTTAATAGCCTATAACACTGGAGGCGAAGCAAAATGTGACCTTCATACCACGTGACACACGGATGAAGTAAACAGATGGAAAAAGAAACCTAAATAAATTGGACACGGCTATAGTAAGAGCACATGTGGCCAGCAGGTTCTTCACACCAGGCAATTTATGCAAGTCCCTATAGGATACTATATATACTTCCTGATCTGGCCAGCACATACCTATTACTGCTGTAAAATTTCACATCACCTTACTGTAGTTGTAGCACGGCATTATCCATGGTGACTATGGTGACTACTCGCACAGAGCGGAGGCCTTTGTTTTGTCTGATACCGTATCCCACAATGTAAAAACAACTGTCGTATTTCAAATGCCACTTGAACAACAATGGCCGCTGGTATTAAATACGGATGTTAGGGGAGATTTATCAAACATGGGTGGAGATTTATCAGACATGGTGTAAAGTGAAACTGGCTCAGTTGCCCCTAGCAACCAATCAGATTCCACCTTTAACTCCTCACAGACTCTTTGGAAAATGAAAGATGGAATCTGATTGGTTGCCTGGGGCAACTGAGCCAGTTTCACTTTACACCATGTTTGATAAATCACCCCGTTGTTTTTACATAGAGCCTGCTCTATATCCAGTGGATGCCGCCTCTTTATTGGGCAGTATAAAGTAGTGTCAGGTGCTCTGATACCAACTATGGACATATTCTGAATTACCAGCAGTGCTCTGTGAGCACCATGAACTTATCGCATTCATAAAATTCCCACTACATCTCTGATTGACAGTTCTCCCACTGTTATTCTGAATAAGAATAAAGATGTCAATCAGCTCATAAGTCTTTCAGGCTCTAAGTTTACAGCACTGGCTGAGCACTGTTTTTATAGAAAGAATGCAGCATGTTTCCTCAGCTTCAGTTACAAAGCCAGACACTACTTCATACTGTCTCTGTATTTTATACACTGTTAAAGGGGTACTCAAGAGGAAAAAAATGTTTTCAAATCAACTGGTGTCAGAATGTTATACAGATTTGTAAATTACTTTCTGTTTAAAAAATTTTAAGCCTTACAGTACTCATCAGCTGCTGTATGCCCTGTATTCTCTACAGTAATTTACAAATCTATATAACTTTCTGACACCAGTTGATATAAAATATTTTTTTTTACATAATAACCCTTAAAAGGGGTCATCCAGAATTAAAAAAAAAAAAAAAAAAAAAAAAACACATCATTACAGCTGCCCTAAGGTTATGTGTGGTACAGCAATTCACTGAGCCGCAATATCACATCAAAACTGAAGAGTGGTGCTGTTTGTGGCATGATTATCATCTAGGACGGCCAGTAATCGGCCAAGTACGGCTGATAATCGTTTGGTGTAATAGGATGTTAACTCTGCATAGCTCCTATGTCTTTTAAAATTCCCAGCTTTACACTGCATTGTGTGTCCCCTGTCAGGCTGTGAACTTGTCCAACATGCAACATGTCCAAAGGGGATGATGATGTGAGGCTGAGGGCCCATAGATAAACACATGATGAATATAGTCTAATTGTAATTCTGTTCAGTCTACTTTCTGAACATATACACTGTGGGTGCGAGACTCCTATCCATCATATACATATGTGAAGCCCAATTGAAGTCTATGGGCCCATTGGTAACACCGTTGGGCTAAAAGCCAACAGAATCGTGAAATGGGGTCTTTAAAAACTGATATTTTTTCTCTTCAATTCTGATGAATTTAATGAAAATATGTGAATATAGAGGTAGGCATAAGTGAAGATATCAACTCCGTACATCTTGAACTTTTAGGAGGTATTGTCCATTTCATTTTCTGCTCGGAAGACGCATGTTTAAGAAAGTTACGCTTTGATATAAAATTACATGTACCGTATTTTCCGCTATATTAGGCGACTGGGCGTATAAGACGACCCCTGACTTTTAATCAGATTGTCAGGGATTCGCCTTATACGCTGGAAAATGTTAAAGGGGTTATCCAGCGCTACAAAAACATGGCCACTTTCCCCCTACTGTTGTCTCCAGATTGGGTGGGGTTTTTAAACTCAGTTCCATTGAAGTAAATGGAGCTTAATTGCAAACCGCACCTGAACTGGAGACAACAGTAGGGGGAAAAGTGGCCATGTTTTTGTAGCGCTGGATAACCCCTTTAACCCCTGCCTGACCGCAGCCCTGCTGGGGTCAGGCAGGGGTTAGCTGCGGATAAGTTAATAAAAAAAAAAACAATTAACTCACCTGGGCCCCGTTCCCGGTGTGCACATCTTCTCCGTTCCCCGGCGCAGTCAGTGAACATCACAGTGGCTGCGCCGGGGATGCCCGATGCTCTCCCGAGCAGCCAGCGTCTAATTGGAGACGCTTGGCTGCTCGGGAGTGCTTCGGAAGAATGACGGAGGCTTCAGGTACTTCCGGAGCCTCCGTCATTCTTCCGAAGCTCTTCCGAGTAGCCGAGCGTCTCCGATTAGACACTCGGCTGCTCGGGAGAGCTTCGGGCATCCCCGGTGCAGCCAGTGTGACGTACACTGACTGCGCCGGGGAGCGGAGAAGATGCGCACACCGGGAACAGGGCCCAGGTGAGTTAACAGTTGTTTTTTTTTTATAGTGGTCGCCCCATACGGTGGGGATGCGACCATTTTTGAGCCCCCCCCCGTATGGAGCAACCATACCTGGCATATAAGATGACCCCCGAAAATTAAGAAGATTTTTCGGGGTTAGAAAGTCGTCTTATACGCCGGAAAATACGGTAGATGCTTAAAGTATACCCGTCATAGAGACATGTCAAAAGTTTTGATCAGTCCAAGCTGCACTGCTGCAGCACGTCCACTCTCCGATCTGAATAAAAAAAAAAAAAAAAGAGTTGGATTTATATTGGACTTCTAAGGAGCTCGTCTTCTTCCCGCTCTATCTCCTGATCGGTACAAGTCTGAACACTCAGACCTGGACCGGTTAAAACTTTTGACGTGTCTCTATGACATGTTAAAAAAACAAAAAACGACAGGTACATATTAAGCGACATTTTGAAAAAGATCCTGAAATATATCGGAATGTTTTTTTTGTTTTTATGTTTATGATTTACCTTCTATTTATATTTGTCAAAAAGTGCAAACAATTTTTTTTTTCTCTTCTGCACAATGACCAAAACCCCCGGCAGCGAAAGGATTAAGCCATTCGGCGTAATAAATGGCAGGATAATCTAGACAACAGGACTGTCGGCAATTATGGAAAACCAATCCATACATGCCATATGTTACAATATAATGCAGGAATAATTTAGTCTAGCTAAAAAGGCAAATAGCCCGCTACCACACAGAGAAAATTGACTATATTGCTTTTAAGCGGTTGCGGCATTGTATTAACACATGTTGACTTTCTCATATAAAGAATGATCATTTTTAATATTCGAGGCAAAGCGGAGATCTCTATAAACAAGACGACTAAACCTCAGTGTGGGCACAATACTGAAATATTAATAGGAAATCGTTTCTATTTCCACCGTTCTTCTGGAATTCAGATGTCTTTATGTAGAGATTAATGGCAGATAGTTTCTTGTGCAATTAAGGAGATGGATCTTACAATTTATGAATCAAGATTGCAATCATTACAATTCCCATGGGGGCATGACTAAGTAGACCACCCACATTTATTGCACATGGCAGGAGCCGAGGAAATATACAGCTGACAAGTAATTTGAATAACAAAACCTCTGGATTAGAATAAAATACAGAGCGATTGGAATGAGGTGGCGGAGCTGTGGTGCTGCGTCGCGGCTTAGAGTTCTGATGCCATCTCGGGCAATTATGGATAAAATTTATAGGGATTCATCCGTCGCTTCTAAGGAGAGACAATTAGTGATGCGATATTTCTATGGAATGATAAATAATCACTTACTGCTACTCTGTGAATGGTAATTTTTAATGGGAAAAGCCGAATCGGATTGGCTTGTTTGTTTAGTATGGAAAATAGACTGTATTCAAATCATATTAAACTGATATATTCCCTACGTATTATGACAAGACAATGCGACTATAGACGCAGCAATCAGACCACGGCCCACAAAGGGGGCATTAAAACTCACTGTGATATCTGGGTCCCAAACTAGTGGAGAAGAGAAGGCGATGGGATTTTGCCAAATCAAGTTGAAGCAGGGGCCCTATCATGCTGTCAATGTTGTTAGGCGGTTTCCACCACCCACCCCTTCTTATTCGCAACACATTTAGCAAGAATAGGAAACAGCATACAGTATGTCACTAGGTTGCCTTCTCTTCACATGTTCTCCTGGGGCTACTAGAGCTTGGCTGGGGGGGGGGGGATTTTTTACCTGACTAATGAGTATATTCACATTTATTCCAATAAACAGGATAAAGTATAACTAGCGCTTATTGGTGGGGTTAGGACTAGGGATGGTCCGAACCTGGTTTGGGTCGGGTTCGTACGAACCCTGGGAAATGATTCCCGCGGTCTGCCCTCTCCGTGGAGCGGGTGGATACAGCGGGAGGACCGCCTGGAAAACTGGGATACAGCCATAACCATAGGTTGTATCCCAGTTTTCCAGGCGGTCCTCCCGCTGTATCCACCCGCTGCACGGAGCAGGCAGACAGCGGGAATCTGATGCCGAGCTTTCGGGTTCATACGAACCCGAACCTCGGCAGATTCGGACCATCCCTAGTAAGGACCAAAAGGACCCGCCTCAATAAATAGCCCAGAGACTCTTCTCCCTCCCCAAAATTATTGGAGCAACAAACATGCTCAGCCACTCCTTCATTAACTTATGAACATAGTTTGTAACGCTAAGAACATTTGTAAATCCCACAAAAAATGAATGGAGCACTGGTTAAAGAGACTCAGCAGGTTTATGCTTTTCTATCTCAGGGTAGCATAATCTAGTGACAGAGAAGATGAACGAAATGATGTATCACTTACATTGTTCTGTGCAGCTGATCCAGAGATAACCTCCTGAATAACATGAACAGTAAGTAGTCCTCTCCATTATGTGCATGAGCCCAGTAGGTCTGGATATTCATGAGAAGCAGAAAACCCCACCCACCAGCTGCTGATTGGCATTTATAGATCCATTCTGTGTATTGGCAATCAACAGTTAATCAGCAGCTGGAGGGTGGAAGAAGGAGTGTGGTAAGAATCCTATTCTCCTGCATATTAGGAGAAGAGCTAAACAGAATGATGTAAGTGATATACCTATCTGTTCAGCATTTCTGTCACTAGTTTATGCTGCACTCATTTTAGGCAGCATGAACCTAGTCACAGATTGCCTTTAAGCATAAGCCATGTCTTCCTTTTTGCTCAGGGCATCTGATTCCTAATAATCAGCGGGGGTCCCACCAGTTGGACCCTCTTGATCAATTATTTATGGTCTATCCTGTGCATGGGGGATAACTATAAGTTTTAGCATTCCCCTTTAAGTTTAAGCCTTGCCCTGTGAAGTTTGTATTCTTTACTGGTTTGCCATAAGTGTGGATATTGGCGGTGTCCATTTATGATTATATACTGGACAGAACTGCAATTTTAATCAATAACAGAATTTTTTTCTATTTCTTTGTATATACTGGAGACGTCCGCCATTTATGACCAACCTGATGAGTAAAGAGCCGTGTCGGATCTGCTCTGTATTCTGTGCCACAAGAGGATACCAGCTCTTTCATTAAATTTTCATCTAGTATGTGGTTTCTTTTTGATTGTTAATAAAATATTGTGTAGATACCGTAACCAAGGAAACGGGTTTATTGCTCCTAAATGTTTCCTCGCCTCCCCGCAGTGCCTGCAGTCAGTGGGTGTGCCTGATCCCTGTCACGGTTCTTCTCCAATTTGCAATAATGAATAAATGTATAATCTGAGGTAATCACTGGGACTCGGGGAAACGGGTGTTTTGTATTTACAGCGCTCAGTAACTACGACACATGGAAATTGTCACTCATCCCACTAAACACAAGTGTCATCCCCTAGCTGCAACTTTTTACAGGGAATCAGCTGGTTCCTATGAAAAATGAGGCAGATTGCAAAACTAATGAAAATGAGTCTGATGAGAGATGTATCGGCCAAAGATGAGAGCATCTATGTGCATGGGATTTCTCCAGCCCGAGTGCTAAGTGCTTTGGGTGGCATCATGATTAACTTTGCTACTCTGGAAGACTGGGGCCTTGGGCTTGCATTCAACCATCTGCATGGGATTTGTAGGCTTTGCCCCTTGTGTTCATGTGGTAGTCTTGTTGCAACTTCCCAGAAATCAGAAACATAATGACATGTTAACAGATTTCCTCTTAAATTGGCCCTGGTGAGCTATCATGTGTCTGCAGTGCAGGATTAGATTGCAAGCTCCACTGGGACGTAGAGTTTATGGAATAGCACAATATTACATATGTTGACTATCTATTTATCTTGATGATTATTATTATTATTATTATTATTATTATTATTATTAACAATGTGGACCCTTGAATCTATATATGAAGATATGGAATTTGGTAATAAATTTCCATTAGGCTTTTCCACAACGATAAACTGACTTTTCAGTGTTATGCACTGTGTGCACCTTGTATATCACTAGTAGTAGGAGTGGGCATACAAAAAACTTAATAGTTGTTCTTTTTTAAGTCCTGACTTATTAGCCCTTGACTTTATCACTAGAGATGAGTGAACCTTGAATGCGATCAGGTTCGTCCAAACCCACTTGACTGACCGCAATCTCCTGGCCTCCTCGACTTACGGAGATCCTGGACAGTCAAGAAGAGAAGCATACTACTGCATGCTTTTTCTGTGATATCTTGAGATTAGGCAGGGTCTGAACACTCAGACTTGAAGCAATTACCGTACATTGTTTTTCCAAATGACAGGAAACTTTAAAACCATTATCCAAATTGTTAGTAGAGATGAGCAAACCATGAGCATGTTTGGGGACCTCCGAACCTGAACTCTAAGCATTTGATTACCGGTGGCTGAAGTTGGATGCAGCCCTAGGGCGTGCCTGGAAAACATGGATACAGCCATAGGTTGTATCCATGTTTTCCAGGATTCCCTAGGGCTGCATCCAACTTCTTCACCGGTAATCAAATGCAGAGAGTTTGGATGAACCCCAGTTCGCTCATCTCTAGTATTTGGCCCTCTTATTCTTCATGAAGAAGAAAGCTTTGCAATACCAAGTTTGTAAAAAATATATCAATGTTCACATGGAGACAACAATTGTAACAAGAATCATACATAAACTGCAGTACAGCAAACAGTCTGTAGTAATGAGGGGAATCTACGTACCCTAGATGCTGGGAATAATCCGAGCGCATGCTTTCAGATCTATCGGCCATGGTGGCATTGAGAATGTTTCCTTTCTTAATAAAAACAAGATGTTTATCATAACTTTTTATTTCAATAAAAGAAAAGAAAGTGATTTTAAAACATTACCGTGTATGGAAGGTCAAACGCATAAAAGTGAGGTATTTAAGAGCTGGGAACTCGACAGCTGCAACAAATCAGCTTTAAGAACTACTTTCCCCCATGTTTTATAAGTCTGCAGTAAAAATTACAGGAATACTTCACATGACACCAATGTAACTACAGCTTTCTGACAAAAAAAAAATCATACTACCAGCTTAGGTTTTCTATAAAAGCAAAGATCCTATTTATTCTGAAAGCCATCTCTTCTGACACCCAAAACCTTATGCAGAGGGCCATGAATTTTTTTTAAACTATTCACAGGATAGGTGACACATGTATGATGACTGGGGGTCTCACCAACATGACCCCGACTGGATGCTACATAGGGGTCCTGAGCTACCACTTCCAAAGGACTTTGAATGAAGTGGCTAAATATAAATATATAAGATCCCCTATAAAATATGTAAAAGCCATGAGGACCATAACCACACTACACAAATGTGGCAATTTCTTAGTAAACTATGTAAGGTTTTGCCATATGGCAGCCCCCCACTGTGTATGAATACACCCTAAGGCTACGTTCACACGTCATGCTGCAGTACCGGCCGGATGATCTTTATGGCCGCGGAGTTCTGATGCGGGAGCGCCGCATCAGAACTCCCCACAGCACACTATGGAGCGAGTGGCTCCGGCTCCGGGCGCTAGTCACTGAATAGCGGCAGGAGAAAACTGACATGTCAGTTGTTTGCGGCACCGCTAGGGATCCTGGTCCGAGTGTATACTTTGGGGGAGATTTATCAAAGGGTGTAAAATTTAGACTGGTGCAAATTGCCCACAGCAACCAATCACAGCTCCTCTTTCCTTTCAGCACTGCCTAAAGCTGAGCTGTGATTGGTTGCTGTGGGCAGTTTGCACCAGTCTAAATTTTACACTTTTACACCCTTTGATAAATCTTCCCCTATGTGTATACGCTCCAGCTGGGATCCCATAAACAGCAATGCAATGAATATTCTCGTAATAATCACAGCCGTTGTAGCAACCAATCAATCAGATTCCACCTTTCATTCCTCACAGACTCTTTGGAACATGAAAGGTGGAATCTGATTGGTTGCTAGGGGCAACTGAGCCAGTTTCACTTTACACCATGTTTGATAAATCTCCCCCAATAACTCATGTATAACTGACCACACCATATGAATTCTACACCATGTCTTGTGTATAGTAGACTACTGTGTAGTCCTTGTACATATCGTAGACTGTACCTTATATACTGTAGACTATGACTTGTATATCGTAGACTACACCTTGTGTATTATAAACTGTACCTTATATATTGTAGACTATACCTTGCGTATCATAGACTGTACCTTGTATATCGTAGACTACACCTTGTGTATCGCAGACTATAGCTTGTATATTGTAGACTATACCTTGTGTATCGCAGACTATAGCTTGTATATTGTAGACTATACCTTGTGTATCGCAGACTATAGCTTGTATAACGTAAACAATACCTTGTGTATGATAGACTATAGCTTGTATATTTTGGACTGTACCTTCTGTATCATAGACTATACTTTGTGTATCATAGACTACAGCTTGTGTATCATAGACTACAGCGTGTATCGTAGACTATACCTTTTGTATCGTAGACTATAATTTGTGTATCATAGACTATAGCTTGTCTATCATAGACTATGCCTTGTGTATTGTAGACTATACTTTGTGTATCATAGACTATACCTTGTGTATCGTAGACTATACCTTGTGTATCGTAGACTATACCTTGTGTATCATAGACTATAACTTGTATATCATAGACTATAACTTATTTATCGTAGACTATACCTTGTGTATCGTAGACTATATCTTGTGTATCATAGACTATACCTTATGTATCATAGACTATACCTTGTGTATCATAGACTATACCTTGTGTATCATAGACTATACCTTGTTTATCGTAGACTATACCTTTTGTATCGTAGACTATACCTTGTGTGTCATAGACTATACCTTGTGTATCATAGACTATACCTTGTTTATTGTAGACTTTATCTTGTGTATCGTAGACTATACCTTGTGTATCATAGACTATACCTTGTTTATCGTAGACTATATCTTGTATATTGTAGACTATACCTTGTGTATCGCAGACTATAGCTTGTATATTGTAGACTATACCTTGTGTATCGCAGACTATAGCTTGTATAACGTAAACAATACCTTGTGTATGATAGACTATAGCTTGTATATTTTGGACTGTACCTTCTGTATCATAGACTATACTTTGTGTATCATAGACTACAGCTTGTGTATCATAGACTACAGCGTGTATCGTAGACTATACCTTTTGTATCGTAGACTATAATTTGTGTATCATAGACTATAGCTTGTCTATCATAGACTATGCCTTGTGTATTGTAGACTATACTTTGTGTATCATAGACTATACCTTGTGTATCGTAGACTATACCTTGTGTATCGTAGACTATACCTTGTGTATCATAGACTATAACTTGTATATCATAGACTATAACTTATTTATCGTAGACTATACCTTGTGTATCGTAGACTATATCTTGTGTATCATAGACTATACCTTATGTATCATAGACTATACCTTGTGTATCATAGACTATACCTTGTGTATCATAGACTATACCTTGTGTATCGTAGACTATACCTTGTTTATCGTAGACTATACCTTTTGTATCGTAGACTATACCTTGTGTGTCATAGACTATACCTTGTGTATCATAGACTATACCTTGTGTATCATAGACTATACCTTGTTTATCGTAGACTATACCTTGTGTATCGTAGACTATACCTTGTGTATCATAGACTATACCTTGTTTATCGTAGACTATATCTTGTATATAGTAAACAATACCTTGTGTATTATAGACTAAACCTTGTGTATTGAAGACCTAATGTATCATAGACTATAGCTTGTATATTGTAGACTACGCCATGTGTATCATAGACCGCCTTGTATACTGTAAACTATATCTTGTATACTGTAGACTACACATGTATATTGTAGTTTATACCTTGTGTATCTAAGATACCAGATCACTCCCACACAGTGGCGTAGCTATAGGGTTCGCAGCGGTCGCCATGGCGACCGGGCCCCTACGCTAGGGGGGCCCGCACGGCCCCCCTTGCGACTTGTCTCTGAGCATCCCGAGAAGCTGCGGCCGCGCAGCTTCTCGGGATGCAGTAATCGCTTTGATGTTCCGCCCGCACAGTGAGCGGAACATTAAAGCGAGCAGAATACAGGAGCAGGACCTGTCAGCGTCCTCCTCCTGTATTCCCTCCCATAGGCTGCCGGCACTTCATGCCAGCAGCCTATGGGAGGCCGGGCCGTGACCTCTCCGGCAGGCGTGATGATGTGACGTCATCACGCCTGCCGGAAGTCCCGTCCCTGCGGCTCGAAGGTGGAGCCCGAAGAGGAGGAAGAGCTGCTGCCTGCACAGCGCGGATTAGGTGAGTAGGATGTTTTTTTTTTTAGGGGCACCTCTGGGGGCATTATTAGTATATGGGGGCACCTCTGGGGGCATTATTAGCTCATGGGGGGCACCTCTGGGGACATTATTAGTATATAGGGGCACCTCTGGGGGCATTATTAGTATATGGGGGCACCTCTGGGGGCATTATTAGTATATGGGGCACCTCTGGGGGCATTATTAGTATATGGGGGCACCTCTGGGGGCATTATTAGTATATAGGGGCACCTCTGGGGGCATTATTAGTTCATGGGGGCACCTCTGGGGGCATTATTAGCTCATGGGGGCACCTCTGGGGGCATTATTAGTATATGGGGGAACCTCTGGGGGCATTATTAGTATATGGGGGAACCTCTGGGGGCAATAGTATATGGGGGCACCTCTGGGGGCATTATTAGTATATGGGGGCACCTCTGGGCGCATTATTAGTTCATGGGGGCACCTCTGGGGGCATTATTAGCTCATGGGGGCACCTCTGGGGGCATTATTAGTATATGGGAGCACCTCTGGGGGCATTATTAGTATATGGGGGAACCTCTGGGGGCATTATTAGCTCATGGGGGCACCTCTGGGGGCATTATTAGAATATGGGGGAACCTCTGGGGGCATTATTAGCTCATGGGGGAACCTCTGGGGGCATTATTAGTTCATTGGGGGCACCTCTAGGGGCATTATTAGTTCATTGGGGGCACCTCTGGGGGCATTACTAGCTCATGGGGGCACCTCTGGGGCATAATTAGTATATGGGGGCACCTCTGGGGGCATTATTAGTGTATGGGGGAACCTCTGGGGGCATTATTAGTGTATGGCGGAACCTCTGGGGGCATTATTAGTTCATGAGGGCCACCTCTGGGGGCATTATTAGTATATGGGGGCACCTCTGGGGGCATTATTAGCATATGGGGACACCTCTGGGGGCATTATTAGTATATGGGGGCACCTCTGGGGGCATTATTAGCATATGGGGACACCTCTGGGGGCATTATTAGCTCATGGGGGCACAGCAGGGGATCCTACATACAGGGGGCATCCCACATTCCTACTTGCTTTACTGCACATAACACCAAACAGCGCAGTTACTATGGGAACCTACAGGAGGGAGAAAGGAAAGGAAGTTGCTAGAAATGTGCGGAGCCTAAATTGTTTGTCTCGCAGGCTCTGAAAAGATGAAACGTATCTGGAAGAAATCATCATGGAGGACTAGGCCGGATGGAGAGGAAAAGGGAAAGTGACGCCTCAGATCAAAGAAGACGTCACCTGTGAGTCCCTGTATGACTTTTTTCTTATTTTGTAGAACATCATTTAGTAGGGGCGCCCCGAGGTGACAGCTACTACATTATCTGTACTCAGAGATATCACTGTGTTATCTGTGGTGTTACATAGGACTGCAGGCAACATCTACATTATCTGTACTCAGAGATATCACTGTGTTATCTGTGCTGTTACATAGGACTGCAGGTGACTACTACATTATCTGTACTCAGAGGGATATCACTGTTATCTGTGGTGTTACATAGGACTGCAGGTGATATCAGGTGACTTCTCCAGGTTGCAGAAGTTAAAACTTCATCGTGCCCTGCTGACAGTTTATTATGGGAGTTGTAGTTTTGCAGCATGTGGCTCTTCAGGTTGCAGCACTACAACCCCCATCGTTTCCAACTGGCAGTTTATGATGAGAGTTGTAGTTTTTCAGCTGGAGAGTCAAAGATTGGAATACAATGATTAGACAATGACACAATACAGTCCATTATTTATAGGGGGCAGTAGTGCAGTACATGAGGTGGAGGCAGTGACAGGGCATTAGAACATGGTGGCACATTAGAGTAATTGGATATAACGTTAGATAGGACTTTGCCTGATCGGGTGAGATGGGGGGCCCCAAGCTAACATTTTGCACCAGGGCCCATCAGCCTTTAGCTACGCCCCTGCTCCCACATACTGTACAATGATATAATTTGCCATCATTATATTTAGCTATATCAGTATATGGTTAAAACGAGTAAAAGTCAGTGGCTGATACTCGGCAGAGCTCCAGTTACTTATGATAAAAGAGCTCTGCAATGTAATGAAGCATCCTCAATGACCTGAGTCCAACTGTGCGTTTTCTTTTTCAGAAAGATGTAAATGCCATCTTCAGACGTGGAGAAGAAAAAAAAGCTGTAAAACAGAGCCCATGAAAAACATCCTAGAGGGATGCATGACAGAGCTGTGTATCAAACCCAAGAAGGAAATGTAGAAAGGAAGCCTGGGAAAAAAAGGCAGGAATCCTTTCAAATTATCTGTGATGCTTGACTTCTTTGTTCTGCTAAAAAAAAAAAAACGCTTTTAAATGGGAACCTTCAATAGATATTCTGATATGTAGGTTGAGCAATGGAGCGCTTTGAGCTGGGAGGACGGGGCAGGATAAAAGTGTATGGGGGCGTCTTATTCACTTAAATCACGTACACCTTTGGGCTGGGTTCACACTACGTATATTTCAGTCAGTATTGTGGTCCTCATATTGCAACCAAAACCAGGAGTGGATTAAAAACACAGAAAGGATCTGTTCACACAATGTTGTAATTGAGTGGATGGCCGCCATATAACAGTAAATAACTGCCATTATTTCAATATAACAGCCGTTGTTTTAAAAAAACAGCAAATATTTGCCATTAAATGGCGGCAATCCACTCAATTACAACATTGTGTAAACAGAGCCTTTCTGTGTTTTCAATCCACTCCTGGTTTTGGTTGCAATATGAGGACCACAATACTGACTGAAATATACGTAGTGTGAACCCAGCCTTAAAGGGAAAATGGAAGAGAAGGAAGTTAACTCGTCCACTTCTCCTCTCAAAGACTCCGCATTCCCAACAGGTTTTATAATGGCGGTAAATCATATCCTTGGAGATCTAATACTATACAGACAGAAAGTCTACTGTAGCCTTAGGCCATGATATGAGAACAAGGCAAAACTGGCAGGAATATGCTTGCCAACAAAGGTTGTGTCGGCTCTCCTGGTGGGTCTATTTCAGTAAATGCTTGCAGGAAACATGTACATTGCACATAGAGGTTTCTCGGCTTAATTACATATCTAGACTGGGAAAAGCCTTAGCCGTAACAAGAGGCCTGTGCAGTGTATTGGCGTCGCATACAATAAATAGGTTGGGGGGGGTGGCTGAGACATGTGCGGACAATGTTTACACGGAGAGGTTCCATAGGGGGTGTATAAAAAAAAAAAATGTTGCCTAAACGGATAGGTAAAGGGGTATTCCAGTGTATCATAAATGGGGGCATGCCTACTTGAGATGAGCAGAAATTGATTGTTCAGAATTTGAACATTGGTGGCTGAAGAAGTTGGATGCAGCCCTAGGGAGTCTGGGAAAACATGGATATATCTTATGGTCATAGGCTGTATTCATGTTTTTCAGGACTTCCTATGGCTGCATCCAACTTCTTCAGCCACCGGTATTCAAATGTTGGATGATCAGACTTGAGCATGCTTGAGCTGTGCTCATCTTTGATACTTACCCAACCCTGGTATCCTGCAGTTCCAATTCTTCTCCTTCTGGTCTTCCAATCTTCTCTCTTCTTCCTCATTACAAGACGAGCACTTAGTGAAGAACCTGCTCAGCTTATCAATGGCCACAGTGGTGTCCTGTCTCTGCCAGTGATTGGCTGAGCAGGCAGTTCCTGCGTCCAGCTCTTGTCTTGGAAGCAGGAAGAGGGGAGATTGAAGAATTGGATGGAGAAGAATGGCAGCTGTGGAGAGCCAGCGTGGAGCCAGGACTAAATAAGTATGCTTTTTTCCTATTTTTCCTCTGCAACAGCAGCATATTAGTATTATTTTTTTTTTTCTATAAAAACAGTCTTAGATTTTTGTGCATCATAATCATGAAAACCTCTGGATCCATGACCCCAATAAAAAGGATATTGTTTGGGGAGATATCCACTGACTTAACATTTCCCAGGAAGTCACCACTGCAGGCACATCACAATATTACATGGTAACCATTCAGATGAATAGCCACTACCATGGTTTAGTGGCTCTCTGCTCTAGTTCATATCCTGGACCAAAGTCCAACCTTCACTATGAAGTTTATAAGCCAAAGGAAGTCTATAAGCCAAAGCTACAAGCTAACCTGGACTTAGGTGTTCAAATTTGCTGCAGCGCCACCACAGGGCAAAAGAATCATTACAGCTTGTTCACTGCTATCCGAGCAAGTCAAAGACATTTTAGGTCCTCCAGAGCAAGAGAGATACTCCTTGTAGGCCCTCTCTATTCTGGGTAATACAATAGATGAGTGTCTTGTAAATGCCCCAACAAGACCATGCAATGTTGTAGGCCCATACTATTACACGTAACTGACACAGAAACATGGTTCCCAATATGCAAAACCTCCTCCCGAATTACATAACCAGAGAGCAATGTTAGCCAGAGGACGACTTCTAGGCCACGACGATTTCTTGTCCTCTGTCAGAACTGTTCACGATGAGCATGATGAAGTCTTAAGTGCAGCTCATGTTCGCTGCGTCTGCTCCATTGGTTACATGGCAGAGAGAAACACACAGAGCATTGCACGCTTCTATGTACTTCTAAGGGAAGAAATGCTGGAAGCAGAATGTGATTCTAAAGTGTTATCACATAATGTCTGCACTTGTGCCAAGCGTCCCTGTAATTCACTGTACTGTGTATGAGGTGCCGGGATTAGGCAATAGACATGTGAGATCAGGATGTATATATCAGGATGCAATAATGGCAACTGTCAGATTTCTCGTCTTTTAGATTTCCGTTCGTTTACAGTAAAAGGCGATATTACTGTCACCAGTCAAAAACAGAAGACCTCAAATTCCGAATTAGGACCCCTACTGGAGATCTGTGCTTGTTGTCAGTGAATGAGAACAATCCTGTGTCCCATACAAACCTAATACTGCTCACAGCCCAGGGTTATTTATGTATTTAGGGAGACTATTAGCTTTATCAACAGAGAGAAAGAGACCGGGGCCATGCTGGGTTCACACTACGTTTTTGCAATCCGTTTTTTGCAAAAAACAGATGAAAGACTGATGGAAAAAAAACGATGCAATTGTGTGCATCCGTTTTGAGCCTTTTTTCCATTGACTTCCATTGATTATAAAAAAAAAAACGGATCAAAACGGATCCGTTCTTTTAACGTACACAAAAACGTAGTCGACCTCATTTTTGTGTCTGTTAATAAAAAACGGATCTGTTTTGATCCGTTTTTTTTTTTTTAATAGAAGTCAATGGATACACACAATTTCATCCGTTTTTTTCATCAGTTTTTCATCTCTTTTTTTGCAAAAAACGTATTGCAAAAACGTAGTGTGAAGCCAGCCTTACAGAAGTATCAGTAATTGTGCAACAGGAACACACCATTCATATTCAAGAAAGATTGCCGAGTTGAAACATTGCATAGCCTGGTGAAATAAAGGAATCTATTACCTGTGATTACTCCAACTAGGGATGGTCCGAACCCGCCGAGGTTCGGGTTCGGGTGAACCCGAACGCTCGGCAGCAGATTACCACTGTCTGCCCTCTCCGTGCAGCGGGCGGATCCAGCGGGAGGACCGCCTGGAAAACTGGGATACAGCCATAGGCTGTATCCCAGTTTTCCAGGTGGTCCTCCCGCTGGATCCGCCCGCTGCACAGAGCGGGTAGACAGCGGGAATCATTACTGAGGGTTCGGGTTCGTACGAACCCGAACCGAACTCGGTTCGTACCATCCCTAACTCCAACCCATTGCTATCTTACCCTGGTGTCCCTTGACCCTGAAGTCAATCCCCACCTATACTGTGATCACTCCTAGAGGTAGCAACCTGGTGGCACCTGGAGTAAATTTCAGATCCTTCATATTTTCTTTTACTGATTGTATGCAGATACTGAAATTACCAATGAGAACCCACACCAAGCAGAGGAGAAGCCCCCTTAGAGAAGCTTCTGCATCCTGAGACATCCGCGCAGAAGACTAGAGGTACCGGGCTCCAGCTGTTTTCAGGTAGTGGACAAGGCCACCTGGACACTAGGACTGAGCACTGTGATCCAGGCAGGAGGCGACTATGGGCTCTGTGTTATTGCCCCCTACAGCCCGGGTGGGTGCAACTGTGGGACAAAAATGAGCCAGACGGAATGGAATCCCTGCTGCAGATTTTCCACATCTAGAGGGGGTGAGTCACATCAGAAAGCAGAGGAACAAAACAGAGGCCACAATTACAACATATTAGAAATATTTAAAGATTGTTGCCTAGAACTGAGGGCTGTAATAATGATTTGGAACGGAATACCCCTTTAGTACATTTCTCACATCTTACTACAGCGATCTTCAGTTTAGGCCTGACAAATAAAAAGC